>NW_026125576.1:0-600000 GCF_943737965.1 Phodopus roborovskii
CTCTGTGTGAAATTGGCTCACAAAGACCATTCATATACTAGGATTAAACTTACTCAGCCTTTTCAGAGTCTACATGGAATTTCTCGGTCCTCCCAACACTCAGCATTTAGGGAATTCGTGGATCAGCTCCAGCATGGTTTGTCAGCAATCATGACCAGAGTCCATGTGCCCTCTTGTCTACTCTCAGGTACTTCTGTGGGTTTCCCTCCAGCCTGGTCTTGGCCCGTTTCTTCTATTATCTTCTCCCTGTCTCCAACTGGATTCCAGTGGAGTTTGGCTCATAGTTTTGCTGTGGGTGTCTGCTTCTGCTTTCATCAGCTACTCGGTGAAGGCTCTAGTATGGCATCTCCCATCAGGTAGTCATTAATCTCATTATTAGGGAAGGGCATTTAAGTTAGCTTCTCCACTATTGCTTAGATTCTTAGTTGGGGTCATCCTTGTAGATCTCTGAACATTTTCCTAGTGCCAGATTTCAATTAAAACCTATAATGGCTCCCTATATTATGGTATCTCTTTTGTTGCTCCTCTCTATTCTTTCCCTAACTCAGTCTTCCTGCTCCATCATGCCCACCTCTCCCCTCCTCTTCCTCCTAACTCCCTATATCCTCCTCTCATACTCCCAATTTGCTTGGCTGTTCTTGTCCCTTTCTCCTTCCGGATGGGGTCATGTATGTCTCTCTTAGGGTCCTCCTTGTTTCCTAGCTTTTCTGGCAATGAGGATTGTAGGCTGGTAATCTTTTGCTCTATGTTGAAATACCATATTTGATTGGGTACATGCCATGGCTATCTTTTTCTGACCAGGTTACACCACTCAGGATGGTTTCTTCTAGACCAGTCCATTTTCCTGTGAATTTCAGGATTCCATTGTTTGTTTTGCAGCTGAGTATTACTCTATTGTGTAAATGTATCACATTTTCTCTATCCATTCTTCAATTGAGGGGCATTTTGGTTGCTTCCAGGTTCTGGCTTTTACAAATAATTCTATGAACAGCATTATTTATTTGTCATTATTTCATTCAATATTTTTGCATCAATGTTCATGAGGGAATTGGTCTATAGAACTCTTTTTTTGTTGTTTCTTCGTGTGGTTTTGTTACCAAAGTAATTCTATCCTCATAAAAGAGTTTGGCAGTGATCCTGCTGCTCCTGTTACGTAGACGTATTTGAGTAGTTTTTTATTTGCTTTACTTTGAATTTCTGGTAAAATTCTGCAGTGAAAACATCTTGTCCTGAGCTTTCTTCTTCTCCTCCTCCTCCTATTCCTCCTCCTTCCTCTTCTTCTTTTTTGGATGGGAGTTTTTCAATTACTGCTTCTATTTCATTAGGGGGGTTATAAGTCTTTTTAAATTCCTTCCCTGTCCATTATTTAATTTTGGTTAGTGATAGAGATATCTATCCAGAAAATTGTCTTCCTGTTAAATTTTTGAATTTTGTGGAGTGCACATATTCAAAGTATGACCTGAAGATTCTCTGATTTCCTCAGTGTCTGTTGTTATGCCTCCCTCTCATTTCTGATTTTGTTAATTTGTATGTTCTCTGCCCTTTGGTTTGTTTGTCGATTTTCTCAAGGAACCAAGTCTTTGTTTCACCGATTGTATTGTATTCATGTTACCTATTTTAGCCCTCAATTTCATTATTTCCTGGCATCTACTCATATTGAGTGAGTTTGCTTTTCTTTCTTTTCTTTTCTTTTTTTTTTTTTTTTTTTTTTTTTTTTTTTTTTTTTTTTATGTTGTTTTAAAGGTTTTGGGAGCGCTGTTAATTCTCTAGTGTTACTGACTATTCTCCAGTTTCTTCATGTAGGCACTTTGTGCTATGAAATTTTCTCTTAGTACTGCTTTCCAAATGTCCTGTAAGTTTGGGTATGTTGAGCTGTGGTGATTCAGAGACTGGAAGAAATTTGGAATCAAGGTCTGCCTGGAATACAAAGCAGGAACTGGCCAAGGTAAAATACATAACAAAATGGTACTCAAAAACCAATATAGTAAATCCTATATTTGAACACAATTTCATTAACAGATACCTGGAGGTATATTTGGATTTTTGTAGGCAGAGTATAACTGAAAATGAATATTCAATAAAAGGTATCATCTTTGTGATATTGCTTGTCTATGTCAATTTCCCCTACTTGATGTTACCCTTCATGAAGAACGACATACAATGTTGAGAAATTTATGTACTTGTCCCTTATAGCTCTCTTTTACCCCCCCTCCCCCAGCTGTAGATTTTCTGTGCTGTCAAGGCTGAGCAGACTAGGATGTCCTCAGAAATTCCCAGTACATAGTGCCCGCATCTTGACCCAGGGTGTCCATGGTGCATGGCTTCCTCCTATATTAGCTCATTTCCTAACTTGGATATATAAGCCCATTACTCTCTATAATAAAGAGCTTCTTCCTCACTTCTCATGGTGGTCTGTTGAGTACTTCAGTCCCTACACCCTCCACCCCCTCGGTACTCTGGTCACACAGGCACAGCAATACAAAATTTGCTGTTTTATTAGAGTGTAGCAGAGAAAAATGAACAGTGTCTGTCCAGGCACATACTTTTATATTAAGCACAATGCCTTAACCAGGAAATGGTTTGTATTTTAAGTTTTGTATTGGCTTTCATTTAGGACTGTTGAACTGAAGAATCTGGCATCCTTTAGTTCAGTCTCTTGATACATTTATAAAATGTGCAAATCACTGCCCTTTCAACTAAATTTACACATACATTTAATATCTAAATTTCAATTAGTGACATTTTGTTTTCTAAATATATAATTTCTATGTTTTTTTTTCTTGTTTTTCTAAAAACTTTATTGGGAGGATCCTCAAAACATTTATAGTGCAATAGTTATATTCACTGTTTGTTATTAACAATTTCCCCAAATATATTACAAGTCACTTTGACTTTATGCAGCTATATTAAAAAAAAAAACTATGCTTGTTAAAGTGTGCAGATGACATTTAGGGTGTTTAGTTTAACCTCCATGTGAACTAAGTGACCATTCATCCACTATCCAGGAAAGCCTTGGAGACATGCCTGTCCTTATACACTGAAAATAATGGCACACGTTTAGTCATGTCATTAAATAAGGCATATTCATGTAATGCAGGCCATTTCTGCACTCAATGGCCTTTTAAATATACATACTCTACATACATACATACATACATACATACAGTGGTAAAACTCTTTTTTGCAGGTGAGCCTACCTGTCCTTCATACTTTCTCAATCACTAATGGCATACTTAATTGGTTGAGGGAGATTTAAAGAATGTTCTGGTTTATGAAGACAGTGAGACCATTTTCCCATTATTGGAAGAGGTCTTTACACTCAATGGCACTGTAGAATGAGATTGTTTTAATTTGTGTAAATAAGATCAAACTAGAAATTCATGGCACATATATCCTGACTGAAAAGTGTATGTTAATTCTTTTATTTTCCCTCTTTATATTAGTATGGGCTAAAATATCATTGATTCTTTGAAAAACTCAAATGTTTCTAAAACTACTTCCACAACATTAAGAAAAATTGATTACTGAAAAAATTCAGTCTATCAAATTTTACATAGTTACTCTTGAAGTAAATATTACATACATACTCTTAAAGTAATATTTTTTCTTTTGTTTACAATAAAATACACCAGTGTAGTTTTAAAATGCATATAGTAGGTATGAAAGGGCATCTAATTCATTTTTAATTAATTAATAATGTCAATTATAATGTAACATATAAAAGTATATATCTATTGTTTTATCATACTCAAAAAACACAGAATGTGCAACTATATGAATAACTATTATTATTGTATACTTTTCACAAGGTAATAAATATGTTAAATACTTTTTTCACATTGAGTTGTGGGGCAATGGTGGGATTCAACTCTGTAGATGATAAAAAAAAAATAAGCCCATTTACAGAACAATTAGAAACTGAGCTCTGCTCAAGGTTTCCCAAAAGCAGAGGAAAAGACTCTAAGGTAAACACAGACATCATGGTTGCAAGAAAGCCAGTATCAACCTTGGAAAGCAAGGGTTCCCCCACCCCAGACAATTGTTACTTTGTTACAAAAGATGAACCAGGAAAACAACCACAACAAACCAGGAAGAGGATTAGCTACTCTTATGAAGGCCTGTTCTTGGCAACCTATTGAATTCTGGAATAGAGTAGTTTAGGGAGAAGGTAACTGATTTGCTCACACTAACCTAAGAAAAATTTTGGAAGCTCTTCCAAGGTGAGAGTTCTCACATCTGAACTGTAACTAAGGCTTTCACAGGAATGAAGAGATGGAATGGAGTTCTTAGCTACTGATGCTGGGTTGATGTTTTTGTTTTTGTTTTTACTAGAGTTTTAACTTATCTGACACCTTCCCACACTATAAGCACTCTTAAAGTTCCTTGGCTTTTATTTTTACAAGAACAAATCCTTGTAGTAACAGTAACAACAACAACAACAACAACAAGAAAATGAACTGAGTACCCAAAATGGAAGGGGCACCTCCCAGCAGAGTTTGAGTCCAAGTACTCCGCAGGGCATCTAAGTATGGCTGTAGCAATGTCACCCTGCCTGGTGCCCCTGCAGCACCTCTCTGAATGCCTCACTGGTGCCCACTTGTCTCAGTCCTGGGAACAGAGACTATTGAGGCTGGCTGAGCTCAAAATCCACTCAGTGGATGCAGCAGTGTCGAACAGGGGGTCCTGGGGCTGGAGATAGCATGGAACTCATGTGACTTGGGCAGACAGGAGAGGAACTGGAAGCCGAGTGGTGACAAGGGATGTGCAGGAACCGAGTGGGGATTTCACAGTGGGCAGCATGGGACCCACCAGGCACTGGGCATGCTGTGGATGTAGGTGAAGTCCTTGCCCCAAGCAAAGCTCCAGAGTCAATGGCAAAGGCAATTTAGCCACAGTAGGCTGTCCAGCAGGAAAAACATGGGTATCAGGACTGGAATGTTCTCCAAGCTCCAGGAACATAGAGCAGTGTGGCTGCTCCTGCAGCAGCTTCCTAGGCACAACAACTTGGGGCATCTGAGGGCATGGAGTGCACTGAGGTGGGGGAGCAGGAATATGCAGATGAGGAACCAGATAAAGACAAGGAGCATGAGGACAGTGGCAGCATGTGTGCAGTGGGGCTGTAGAGCTTCAGGGCAGATCCAGACCCTTAGTGAAATGGTGGTGGCCCAATAGGAAGCCTGAGAAATTGGCCACACATATGGTGGGCCAACAGCTTTCCTGTTTCTGGAGGCAGCTGCTCACCCCTACAGTTCCTCCTTCTATACTTTATGGATGAAATGACAGAAACTAATGTTGTACAATATGTGTAACATTGTTCCTTCTTATACTTGGGGTACAAAGGGAGTCTGCACAGCTTATAGAGGCCCTGTGCAAACTGATACTTTTCTGCTCTCCTTGGTTGGTTGGCACAGATTGGTCTTCTACATGGAGTTGATCTGGGAGTCTCCGAGCATCCTCTGCTGCTCTGCTGCTGCAAGTGCAGGAGGTGCTGGCTGCGCTCACCTTTCTCACTCAATGTGCTGTCCAGGAATTTGCTCTCCTTGTAGACCAGTGTCATGTCAGTGTGTCCTGATGGCTCCTGAGCCAGCTGTAGGAAGCCTGCCACTTGTACCCGCTGACTGCAACTGAGAAGTTAAGGGCTCCTTGGAACATTGGAGATCAGCTGCAGGCACAGGGCAATGGTGGGTGAGCACTTGCAGGGCATTGGTTGGGAGGAGCACACTGTGAGGCAGGGTCTGGCTGAAGCAAGTTTAGTAAAGCTAAGGTGCAGGGAGGGATGGAAATTTGCTTGCAGAATGTGGGAGGAGAGAAGGGCAGCTGCAGAGTGGAGAGCAGAGAAGCAAGAGTACAGATTGGAGTTTATTACTAAGAGTTTGCTCACTTATGTTTCAACAAACAAGTTTCAGTATTAACAACAACAGCCACAAAACTACATTAATGAAAGAAGAAAACCATCATGGAAGGTGAGGGGCCTTCCCAGCACAGTTTGAATCCAAGTACCTAGCCTGGTAGTAATTGGTCTGTGACTGTGTCACCTCCACCAGGGGGTCCCTGCAAACCTCTCCTAACCCCTCCCAGGTACTCCCTCCTCTCATCCATGGAGATGGAGATATTCTTGAAGATCGGTTAGTAATGGCAGGGCTCCAGGCGGGGGGACTTGGAGCCACTGAGACTGCCACACCTCAGCATCAGCTCAGGCAACTGTCGTGGTTTCCCAGTGAGTACAGGGAGAGGACATCCACTCAGTGAGTGAAGGGAACATGGACAACTCAGACAGAGGCTCAGCAGCTGAGAGCCTAAGGCCTTCAAGGGCAGCAAAAGGCCTCGATGCCCTGCTGCTGGCTGAGGTAGTGGAGATGCTGTGACATTTGGTGGAGTGCTATATGATGAGGATATTCAGTTCCAGGACCCAGGCAAAGGTTTTGTTAGCACTAGACAGTATGAAGCAGGCAACACACTGGGCTCCTACTTTCCGGTGTCTAGAGACATATCCTGGCCTTTGTCAAACCCAGAATGAGAAAGATCCTAGGACACCAGGGGGGGGGACACGGCCTGCTTCCCCCCTTCTGTCACATTGTCTCAGTGCTAACAGCGGGGCTCCCGAGTATAGATAGGCACAGGAAATCCAGAGTTGAGACATTGTCCAGCCCCTCACATCTGGTTTGGCTACATATGTTCTGGCTGGAGTGCTATAAGCAGAAGAGTCAAGTGACTATGGGGAGCTCTCCTGAAAGGGAAGGGTCTTCTCTCTGCTTTTTTCTGCCTGGAGGCCTGGCACTCACTCTGGTGGCTACTGCAGGCTGCAATGAATGAGAAGACTCCTATCTCAAGGATGGTGGACAGTACCACTCAGCCCATGTATGAGTCCCCAAATGGCCACAGTAATTTTTGTATTATTTTTAGGTTTTGTACACGGGTTGGCACCCAATGACATGTGCATGCTTGCTGTGGTCTCCACCACTGAGCCACATCCCCCTTACCCATATGGATCTTTTGTCAGAAAAGAAAATCTTAAGGCATTTGGGGTTGTGTCAGACATGTGGTCATGTTGTGACCTGAGGACAGGTGCCCACAGACTTTCTCCTGCTGTTCTTAGAAGGGACACTCAACTCCAGTCAGAGCAGAAACACACTGATTTTTATATCTATTATTTATGTATTTGTTGACATATGTCTGTGTTTACATATATGTGGACACACATGCACAGTTCCAATGAGAAGTCACAGACCATGTTTAGGCGTTGTTTCTCTCCTCCTTCTCAGGTCCTCAGGCTTGGTGGCACACACTTATACCAGATGATCCATCTCAACAGACCCATCAAGTCCTTTCTAGAACAGATTCATCTCCAAGATGACTTGATTTTTTATCATCCAATATTTACTTAGACAATTGGAAACACCTTCAAAGGCACCAGTTTGGAAAGGTACCACAGAACAAGGTGAAAACACTTTCCCCCTCCTGGATGCATTGCCCATTCTGTCTCAGATACTACCATCTCTTCCAGCTACTTAACATACACCTTGCTTGATGTTCAGATGGCTGTGGCCCATTTCAGCTCATGCTGGACTTTCTCCAGCCTAGAGGAGGAAGGCAGTCTCATCCTGACTGCTCTTGACAAAGGGACTGTGCCCTGGAAGTGTAAGAGAAAACACACACTTTCTTGCACTAAAGTGCTTTCGGCCATGGTATTTGCCAGAACAATGGAACAAACTGGGACACCTTGTTGAGACACAGAAGCCCAGGCTATCAACACAGAACAAGAACTTCAAATAGGGTTACCACACCATATTGGAGTCCATGTAGGGTTACAGAAGTTTTAAGAAATTGAAAATGCTATCAAGCGCAGTGCAGAAGTCACGTGCTCAGTACTGCTGAGATTATTTCAGTGCTGCAGTGACCCTGTTGAACTTACTCATGAAGCCACAGCTGAGGACCTGGTGTGATGCTCTTCTCATCCCCTTTCCCCTGAGGAAGAAGCAGAGGAGCAAAGGTAGTTGGTTCTCTTCCACCTTGAACACCACCCTGAGGCACTGGAGGATGTACAGGCAAAGCCTGGTACTCTTGTTTTAGTCCCTATACAGTTTGTTTCCCAGAAATAAACTTGTCTTTGGTGAAAGAATTAGGGTATTTGAGCAGCCCTTGCTTTAGGTGACAGTGCCTTAGGAAGAGTTCTTGGTCAGTCTTAGCATGAGAGTCAGTGGCTGCAATGCAGAAGTTTGCAGTCTTCCCAGGGATGCAGATGTATGCCAGGAGTGTGGCGGTTGCTGGGAGCAATTGCCTTGGATGCAGTCCTGGTAAGTAGTTGCACAGAGGGTTGTCAGAGAAGGTACATGTTCTTGGGCTTGAAGCATGATTACATGTCCCTACAGTCATTAGGGGAATAGAGGTAACTCTGGGATATGCTACACCTGGGCATGGCACCTAGGGGCTGAGTACTTTTTTTGCTTGAAAGCTCCCAAAGTCCACAGTAAAAGCTCTTTATCACACACCCACCCCAGCTTCCACAAACATCCCATTGCCTTGGCCTCTTGTGCTCAGATACAGGGAGCAGGATGTTATTAGCTTTTAGGCAGTTTGGGGAATTTATCGGAAGATATTGTTTGTGATAATTCTTGGAAAGGGGGCTGATACTAGAGAGTTCTTAAATTGGAGATGCCTGAGTTTGTGGGTAGGGTATTTCTGTTGTTTCCAAGGTTTGTGTTTTGGAAATCTCAGGAGACCCTAGATTATGGGCAGTATTCGAACAGGTGAGGAGTGTTTTTCAAATAGCTTGGAGTCAGGTCAAACTGCCATCACCTGCTCCTTCAACCTGAAAACTCAAGGGCCTTTGGGGGCAGAGAAGGAGTGGGGCCAGTCATGGTGGCCTGGGTGGGGAAAGGTCCTGATCAGATTTAGGGGTGTGACCTTGTGGTGCTTTAGAATACCAGCCTCAGTCTCCAGCAGGAAGGCTGGCCAGTGAGCAGAGAGGCTGTAGGCACAGGCCTCAGTTGTGCAGGCTGAAGTGGTTGAGTCTGAGAGTCTTCGGCACTCAGCCACTGTCCATAAGCAGCAAATTGAGTTCAGCAGCAGGCAAGATGCAGCTAAAAGGCAGAGTGGGAGACCTTTAGGCCAGCCCCAGACCATCCCCAGTCCTCTTGAGATTGTCATACTTGGTGGCTGGGCTGAGGTGGGGGACACCTTGGAAGGACGTGGTCAGCCCTTCTCTAAACTCCTCACTGTTTGTTAATACGATGGGAGGCAGAGGATGAAATCAGCAAGCAGGGATTCTATGTGAGGGGAAGAAAGTCTGAGTTTTGATCCCTCACACCTGTTTTAGACAACTTGACTCTTTTTTCTGTGTAGCTCTTTCTTCTTGCTTCCTGAAGCTCAGTCTCCTAGCTGACTCAGATTACCTGGGAATTATTCACAGTGCCTTCCCCATTTTCCTTTGGGAATAATGAAGCAGAAAAGTCTGGGAAGATGCACTGCATCATGTTAAAATCCTAGTACTTTTGGGTGAGGCTCAGTTTCCTTAGTTGAGAGCTGTTGTCCTCTGAAGGACACGTGGTGACTGATTCCTGTGAGCAGTGCGCTTTGGAACCCTGTGGTCTTGACTTGGAAGTGACTGGTTTGCAAGAGTGTAAGAGAGACGTACTGCTGAGACTTTGTGACAAGTGATAGGCTTGTCCTCCCTGGGCTGGGGAGAATGGAAGACATTTTCTTTGATAAGGAAGAAGACATAGGGAGAAGGCAGAGTAATAGATGGAATAGTGTGTGTTGTTGCAGCATTTCTCAATTATCCACTTTAATTGCTATTAGAAGCATGTGATCTATTTATTATTCATGCTTTTCCAGAGATGAAACTGATTTTCAGTGGTTAAAATGCTTGGGAAGTGTTGAATGTCAGGAGTTTTTAATCATTTTGTGTAGCTTTATTTAACATATTCAGAGCCTGAAAATAATAGCAAGTGTTTCTTGCATAGGTCCTGCATTTGTGTTAAGTGAACTGATACATGTAATAAAATTAATAAAGGAAAATATGTAAAATAATAGAGAATGATGAGATTAGGGGAAAAAACAGTACCATTCCAGTAGCAACTTGTGGACTATACGTTGAAGAGACCATTTTCTGTGGCTCTTAAAAGCTGCATTTATGAAGGGAATGCTTTCATAGGGTGTCCTTTCTGGCAACTTCCATCACCATGTTGTCATCCATCTCAACCCTCCTTTCTCTACCTGGAGGAAACTGACACAGAGAGACTAAACTGCCATGCTCACAACAGAAGATATCATGGGTTTTTCTGTTGTCTCCCTTTATTTTTCTGGCTTGTATACCCTGTTCCTCAGACCTGCATCCTGTCCCTGTAAATGTGATTATTGCAGTTCCTGGGAAATGTTGGTAGGCTCCTTGGATCGCATTTTGAAATTTCTCAGAAGTGGGCAGTGATAAGAAGAATAGGACCTCATAAGGACCTTTCCCTTCAAGTCTCTTCTATTTATTTTGAAGGAGGAAGTTTGTCAAAGATTTGTTTGCAGATGTCTTGATAAGAAAGCATAGAAGTTAGAGGCAGCCAAGAAGTCCTCCCAAGGATGTGTGGTCATCAGCAGAAAGTGACTTAGAGATGTCTGTGTAATTACTCATGTCTTTACTAACTGTTCGGCACCAGGAAAATTTTAAATAAGTAACAACATATGTCTGAATATGTTATATTCCAAAACTAAAGTTTATACATTCCTAAGGTTATAAAGGTCTACTCAGATTGTTTTTGCTAAACCAGGCTTCTAGAGATTTTAAATAAGTAGTAACATAGGTTTGGCAAATAAGATATGTGTTATAGGGTTACTATTGCTGTGATGATACATTACAACCAGAACACCTTCAGAAGAAAAGGGTTTATTTGGGTTATATTTTCCCATCATAATTTTTTTTTTTAGGAAGTCAGGATAAGAACTCAAGCAGAGAAGGAACCTGGAGGGAAGAGCTGATGCAGAGGCAATGGAGGGATGGAGGGATGCTGGTTACTGGCTTGTGCCTCACAGTTTAGTCAACTTGCTTTCTTATAGAACCCAGAACCACCATTCCAGGGATGGTCCCACCCACAATGTCTGGGCCCTCAAGCATCAATCACAAATTAAGCAAATGCCCCACAGCTGATCTTGCGGCTTCGTTTTCTTATGTGAGGTTCCCTCCTTTCAGATAACTCTAGCGGCTTTAATTTTCCTCTTCTTGTGTCAAGTTGATATGAGACTAGCCACCACAGTATGTTTAATAATTAAGATTTATAATAATAAGGTCTCCTCATGTTAACAGGAACTGAGATAGAGACAGATATTTAGCTTCTTTGTCTTTCCTAACTTGGTTAATATATTGATATCATTTGGAAAACTGAGTCTTTCAAGAAACTCTGATAGTCTGTAATAGTGCACTATGAAATGATCAAAATTTGAGGTTACCAGTTTCTCTGTGGACTGTATTCATGATTAAAGTTTTATTTTGATGATAAAGGAGCTTCAATTAAATCTTCAGTTCAAATATTTAGGGCTCACACTAAATGAATGAATCTGTAATGTGCTAGTCTTATATAAGCTACTAACTTGTAATCTGTTGAAGATCATTAAGACATACAAGGTAATGCTCCGTCACTTTATAAATGAACTTAGAAATGTGCTTAGAAATATGCTCAGTCAAGGCAAGTACAAATGTAATTCATTTACAATGACAAACTTAGACTCCTATATACTGTTTTCAACATTAAGTCTAAAACAAATAACCAAAAACAAATAGTTTGTTTAAAATCAGGTATGCCTTTTTGAAATTTCTTTAGAATTTTAATTCTGTGTATTCAACAAACACCTATGCTGCATTCATTTCTACCATATATGTGTCAGTCTTTTGTAAATATTATAAGTATAATTCCTACAACTACCTTGTGATGTCGTACTAATATTACTATAATTACGTGGAATAAAAACAGACCCCCCCAAAAATGAAAAAATAAAATAAAATCAGGTATGCTTAATAGCTAACAGTCCTCTAATCTTTAGAAATCTACTGAACCTGGCATTACCTCCTCCACCTCCTGGTTCTGGCAACTAAATGCTATGCTGGTTTGTATGGCAGCCAACAACATAATGCTGTCTGGCGTGACAGTAAGAAGTCATATGACCTTTGTCCCACCTCCACCCCAGCCTGCTCCTTGATTCCAATGAGATTATGGGAGGCTAGGGAAACTGCTCACTATAGAAGCCTAGGTTAACTGTCCAGGTAGCCTGAGGTCTCTGTCATATTAGTTGCAACAGAGATTGTTTGAATTATACTTTCTACAATAATTCACCCTTCTCAGATCTCTGATGGTGTTGACAGTTAACTCTAGCTTGGTCAGTTTAACAGTCACACTCAACTCCCTAAGGCCACAGCTACTCACTCAGTTTATTTCAATTGTAAAATCAGGTCTCACTTTTCCAGAGTTATTTATTTGGTCTGCTGAGAAAGGCAGGCAGGTACAGTTCACCTTGCTGACAGATTTCACAGTGAAAGGAATTCACAAACCAAGTTTCAATGTAACTTTTTACTATTTCCTTTCTTTAAAGGAACTTGCTTCACAATGACAGTTCTCAGTCATGGGCCACCTGTGTCTCATGGTAAGTGACTGGATGAAAAGAACAGGTTTGAAGTTTATGTAAATTGTAAGGGTCTAAGAAAGAAATGCCAGTTGTAAAGGTCTAAGGAACCTATTTAAGTTTGTAAAAATGAGAACTGCTTGAGATTCCTCCCCTCTCTATGCTGTTACTATACTAAGACTTCAAAAGTACAGAGTTTTAACATTAATCACTGCAGTTCTGATAGGTGATTATTCAAGCCTGGTAGAGTACTGTTACTGTTATTCTGTTACAATTTCAAACATTGAAATTTGCTTTGTACTCACTTTTGTTAGTATAGAATTAAAAGTGCTTTTCAATTGTGCTAAAGCACCACTGTTCATTCTATGTATTCAACCATCTGGATACATAAGTGTCCATGTTTTAACTCAGAATAATATTTTGAGATCCGCAAGTTTTTTTTATGTCTCACAGACATAATTCTACTGCTTTTTTTTATAATGAAGATTTCAATATATATTACAAACAGTGGTAATGCTAATAAATGTACATGACATAACACTTTCACCTCTTTTTATGAACTTAAATTCTTATAAGCTTCAGGGAGTTGTGAGACTTGGATTCATCACAAACAAATCAAGCTGATCTCACATAAGTAACTTGTCTGAGAACAGCCTATGTTTCCCCACTTGTATAATCCAGGATTTCCTAAGTCTCTGGATCATTCTGCTTCTACTACCCTGTGCTGGGGTCATTGGCCTATCTACATGCCCTCTACATAGTATGCCATTTTTATTAGATGTTCCCTTCAATGATGTCCCTATCTGCTACCACTTTTGGAACCTTCCATAATTTTCAGCTGAATCAACCTATTAAGGAAAGAAAGACTTATTAACATATCCAGTAATACAATTGAATGCAGTTAAGTGATCAATGGTGGTGGAATGTTTCAGAGACAGCAGAGTAGGAAAGGTGAAAGACATTGCCTTAACTCTACAGTCCCACCATTGTTGATATTTCCTCTCTCTTTTGCAACTTCCAAATCACTTTGGTCCCCACCTTAACATAATTGTGGTAGACCATCCTTTTTTCATAAAATCTTTCTCCTAAATCAAGAGGGAAAATGGTTTTCCTTCATCATTTTGCCATAATAAATATGTTAATCACTGGACAATACAGAATTTAGAGTTGCCTGGTATTGACTGCTGTTTTCAAAAGTTGTATTAAGCTTACTCCTCTGTGTAATGGTATATGTGTGTGGGCAACTGTATCAGAGCATGGTTGTCAGAGAACAACTTGCGTCTATTCTTTCCTCCCACTATGTTCATCCCAGGTGACAATAATTTTGTAAATTCCTTGGCTTTGGATAGTGCTCACAACAATGAAAAATGTGCACGACAGCAGAAGACAGTGAGGTGTCCTGGACCAATTATGCAGTATTCAGTCTATGTCATTCTCAGTATAGGAAGTTCCAACAAGCCATCAAGACCATACCAAATGTCACTACACATTATAGTCTCTTTGAGATAATGAGAGGTAGACAATAAATAATGGCTAGCCAGGCATTTGTGCAAGAGATTTTGGAACAGCATGGGCCTAACATTGTTAGCACAGTTTCCAGTTGCAAATGATGCCCACATTCAACTAATGTGCCTTTCATGAGATGGTTTGATGTTGGCCGCCTTTATTTCTGTAACTACTCACAGCAAGATTTGTTTAAAATATGTAGTGTAGGCAACAGCACCTGAAAAGACTCTGTGCTCTAATGTGCTTCAGAGGATTCTATTCTCTAGCTTGCCATTATAACGTGTGGTATATTTCAAGGAAAACAGAAGCAGATATATTTGGGATTCCTAGTTTCTTTTATACTCCCATAGTGAAGGTTCTCATTACCTGAGATACATTACTCAATAATGATTATTGAGTGTTTTTCTCAGTAATAATTTATGCATGTGATGAGCATGTGTCTATGTAGACTCCACAATTTTTGGATTAGCATAATTGATATCAGGAGTGGATTATGGATCTTTTTACATCATTTAGTAGTTACCCAATGGAATAGGACATGCCATCCACACCAATAACACCCACCCCTTTTGTAGATCCGTCTGTGTGGTGTCAGGAGTAGGTTTTCCCCACCAGTCTGGTCCCACCGCTATGCCAGCCCCAATTAACACACACCCCCACACACACACACACACACACACACACACACACACACACACACACACTCTGTATTAGATATAATGCTGTTGGCCTGTTTCTAATTTTCAAATTGGCTGGCTCTGTCTTAATGATTAACCCATTTCTATTAATCTAAGTACTTCCACGTGGCCTTATCTTACATGAGAGTGGGCCTGGACCTCTGTTCTCTCCAGTCCCTACATGATGACTCCACCTTACTACTTCCTCTTTCCTCCTTGTCTTCTAGTTCCTCCTATATTCCTTTCCTATTGGCTTTATTCATCAACCAATAAGAGAAACATATTTATATTATCTCTTCTTTTCTGTCTAAAATAAAAAGAAATGTTTTAACCTTAAGAGAGCAAAATATATCACACAACATTTATGAAGTAAGAATTACAGTTAACAATATTTACTTCATTAACATTTAGTAAGATTTAAAAAATATTCCATCATTTATCCTGTTGTTGTGAGTCTAAAATCTTATATGTAATTTATCTTTAATCCTAACTAAGGAAAACTATAATCATAACTATCTGTCTTCAACTCCATCAAAGACCACAGAAGGATAATACATAACTCTAGAATGACAGAGACAACTCACTGCCTGGTCAGTCACAGGAAGTTCTCCTGTAATCTTCCATCTTCAGCCCATAGGCCATAGTGTGTCTGGCAGACTCCTCAGCAAAGCAGGAGACCTTAAACTGTCTTCTTGTGTTGGCAGTTTGTCAGTTACTTTTCTCTATGTCCTGTGGACTGTGTGACAGACTCTTCCATGAAGCAGGAACTCTGTAGCAATGTCCATCTTGAATCAGCAGTCACTTTTCTGCATAAAGCCAAACAGTCCAGACAACAGCAGTATCTTGTCCAAATGGTTAGTCTGGCCATATTGGAAGTAAACTTCATAACGTGTTTCTTCCATGTCCATCTTCCTTTCTGGTTCAGGTAGTTTAGCCAGGAGCATTTATATCACACTGTCAAGAAAAACCCTAAACCACTTTAAATGCCATATTCTGTAGGTCTTTGAAAGGATTGAAGAATGCCTATCTATCTCAAATACATCACTCTGTATCTTGACAAACCTAACTAACTTAACTCTAAGCTTTGACTATCATAGGTAATTATCTATGATCTGTATTTTATTATATATTACATTTCTAAATGAGCTATATAAACACAATACCTAAACAAAAGGAGAAATATACACATCACAAAATTGATCTTAAATTGTATTAATAAATGAAAATACATTCCAGAACAAAGTATTCATATCTATATCATAATACCTTTTTACCTTTAAAAAGAGAGTGGTTGTGATCATTAACCATTTATAACCAACCCCATTTAAATGAAAACAAAGATTTATAAACAATTAGGGTGTTGTTCTTTCAAAACGGCTTCCTGCTGATAAGGGGCGCTGTCATTGGGGATCCTAAGTAGATGCAGAAATCCTGGCTGTAGTCTGCAAGGCTGCCTTGTTCAAACTGTTTTGAATGTTGGATCACCAGGAACTCTGTTTCAGCGGGTCCGGCTTGATCAAACCACATTAGTCTAGATGGATTTCACCGCTTTTCATTTTCTGTGGAAACAAAAAAATAGAAATCCTTTTCCCCAGTAACTTGTCCTTAAACTTAAATTTTGAAGTCAAAGCATTTTTAAAATATATAAATTGGATTGATCCAGCAGCATTTGATTTAACAGTTGTTATTTCCTCAGCAGCCAAATGATACAAAGACAATATTATAATGCCATACAGTATGCAGATTTTCTCCATTTTTATATGGCTTTTGTATTACCTTGTTTCTTTTACTTTCTATTTTTTTCAGTTTTTGAGACAGGGTTTCTCTCTGTAACTTTCATCTATCCTGGAATTCACTCTGCATACCAGGTTTACTTTACAATCACAGAGATCTGCTTGCCTCTGTCTCCCGAGTGCTAGGATTAAAGGTATGTTCCACCACACCAGCTCCTCGCTGTCTTTTTAAAACCATTGTATTCCTTTTTTTCTCCCATGCCTACATATATTTTAGAACACATTGTAAACTTTTAATGGTTTTTCTTAATGTAAATCTGTCTTTACTGTAAATCTTTGTCTTTATCTGGTAAAGAACAACATTGCTAAAATGAAAGTCATAGCTGTGCTAGCTGTGATCTCATCCAAGATGGCGGTGGGTACTTTTACTGCCAGAACTGAGAGCTGTGCTCAGTGCCTTGGTCTACACTGCCATCCAGCAGCATGCTGCAGGCTTGGAGATGAAGTCACTGCCATTGCCAGCTCTTGTACACACCATTCAGTTACTAGTAGAGCTCTTTAAAAGCCTTGCTGGTTTCTGCCCCTTTTGCTGAGTCAGGAAACCTCCCTTAAAGGAGCTGTGCAAATCTTTGCTTGTCTCTCACAAAACAGAGTCCAACCCAGAAAAATGCTGCTACCAAGAAACATTGCTTGTCTCTGTTCTTTTGTTTCTAAAACCCTTTTTAAGTTTTTGTTAAATTTTAAGTGGAAGTCCTTATTAGCCATGTTGAGGCACCATACTGTTACGAGTAAGGTTATTCCTGCCTGCCTGGACCAAAGTGGCGCCAGCCCCAAATAACACACAGACACACTGTATTTGAAATAACCTGGTGACCAGGTACTAGTTTCTTATCAGCTATATCTGGCTTAATTATTAACCCATTTCAATTAATCTAAATATTTCCACGTGGTCTCATCTTACTGGAGAATAGAGCTGGTGTTCTGCTCTCTCCAATCTCTACATGTTGACCATTACTACTTCCTCTTTCCTCCTTGTCTCCTAGTCCCTCCTATCTTCCTTTTCTATTGGCCAACAGTGCTTTATTCATCAACCAATAAGAGAAACATATTTGTAGAATAACATCTCCCATCAGTCTGGCAACTTGTAATGTAGCCAAAGTCCATGGAAGGTGTAGAGATCCATCTCTGTCTATTGAATTTTGCAGTTATAGGAGTGTGACACCACACATGATTAAAAGTCTAGTTTAAGAAGGAATAGCTTGATTTTTTTTAATTTACGAAAATGTTGTAATTTGACTCAATAGAGGCTTAAATGGGGCTTTGATACATGAAACATATAGCCTTAGCAAAATAGGAAATATAAGAACAAAAGATAGGACAAAAAATAACGAAACTTCCAAGCCAAGCAAAGAAAACCAGAATCTCACAGCAAAAAAAAAAAAAAAAAAAAAAAAAACAAACAAAAACAAAACAAACAAAACTTCAAATCTATAAACCAAACAAGAGAGTAAAGATAAACAATATTTTCAGCAGTCAGGTTTAGTTGCACTGTTTCCACCCTGTGGACATCTTTGGAAATATGATAGGCAGACGACAGCCACACATTGTAATATGCACTTCATGACAAGTATAGCCTAAGGTGAGCCTATAATATGTTGACCAACATGCTATTCTTTTCATCACCATAGGTCTACATGCCTACTCAAGACCAAAACAGAATATAGGAAGACCTGGTGTCCAAAGACATAAAAGGCCACTCTGAAATCCTCTCTCAAACTTTTCTCAGGAGGGTTCTCTTCTACGGAGGCTGTGAGAAAGGCAATGTGCAGTTGATTTCATAAGGGAAGAAGAAATGATTAAGTACTACCAAGGTGCTGTTGTCATCTCTGTAAAGCAATAACTCAGGATTACAGGTGCATAACATGCAGTAGCTTCAGCACTGGACATGATGAGAATTTGTTATTGGTGAGGTTTGTCTGGATAGAGCATTACATCAATACAGTCTCGCTTGACAGATTTTCCTCCAAATGTGAAGGACTGAAAACTCAATCAGCTGACAAATGTTCTCAGCAACAAACTTTTATGAGTAATTATGAACAGATGTATATCCTCACTCCATGTGTCGTGTCCCTGTGCTGGAGGAAGTCCAGGCTCTGAAGAATTCCTGGCAGGTATTTTTGGACCTCAAGCTTCTTTATGATTTTTTTTTTTACTCCACAAATAGTGAGACAACAGGCACATCGATAAGATTAGGGATAGATCAGCTAGAGGAAGGGTGATATTTCCCTCAATCCTGAGTGTACACTAAGAAGGTCATGCCTTCCCCTTCTGAGGCCTTGATTCTATAGTAGAGAATGTTATGTGTTCCGGTTGTCTGTGTCTTCCATCAGCCTCAATTGCCTGAAACTCTGCTGTAAGAGAAAGAAAGGCAATCAGATCCAAAAGAAGCCTTATCCTGTCAAAGAATCAGTGCCCATTCACAACTAGGAAACCAGAGTCAAGATGAAAAGCCATGATTTCTGGCAATATGATACAATAGAGGGACACTTGCCTGTGACAGATATTTAGTGGTCCTGCTGCAGCATCTCTGTCTGCAAGAGGCTCTCATCATGCCCTGAAACTTGCTCCAGTTTATGATGAATTATTTCTGATCTGACAGAGGAAGAAAGGCAGTTACAGTACATTCCTAGTGGGGTCCTGGTGTTTTGGCTGTCTAACTCTGACCTCACAAAAACCACAATTGTTCCTGATGCTCAGCACTGATCTTTTGGTGGAAGTCATTGTTTGTATCCCTAAAGTACAAGTTTCACTGATAACTTGTCCTTGAAATTTTTCAGGCTTTAACAAGTGTCACATGTTGATCTGAGTCATATATATATATATATATATATATATGTATGTGTGTGTGTGTGTGTGTGTGTGTGTGTGTGTGTGTGTGTGTGTTTTATCAGAACATTCTGCAACAATCTGGGAAAACTTTGTAATAAAAAAGAATAGCAGATTCTAATCATGTGTAAGTGCAAAGTATAGAAACACAGAATGTTCATGGGGAAATACACATGGACCACCTCATTTTTTAAGTAGAAATAATACAACATTGCAGTTTAGACAACTGGCCAAGGTCATGACACATGCCCATGCCTCCTGCTTGAAAGGAAACTTACATTTAGGCAATATGCAAAATGAGCCACTCATGGAGCAACCACTTACCCATAGATGTGTCCCTGTGAACATAGTCTCTTCTGGGAGGGTCTTTTTTTTTTTTTTTTTTTTTTTTTTTTTTTTTTTTTTTTTTAAAGAAAGCTTTTTTTTCTTTAGGATGAAAGCTGGGAATCTACATTCTGATTCTCAACTAGAGTCTGTGGCACAACACTTTCTGCACTTTCTGAAAGTTAAGAACAATCCTGAAGCAGAAATACCTGTCTGGATTCACCTGGAAATGACTAAACTTACTATATTTGTGGAACACTTTCATGGGAAATGGCCAAACAAAGAGAACAGCCAGTGGAATAGCAAAGAGAAGCCAATGGTGGGAATCTCATCCATACAGCTTATGTCCCTCAATGAAAGTGTAATTTTTTTTCAGGCATGGTAAGACCCACATTTATTTAAACTCAAGCTTAGGAGGCAGAAGCAGGCAGAGCTCTGTGACTTCAAGGAAAGCCCTCACAGAACATACCAGAGAACTCATAAAGGAGCAAGGGGGACACAACTTTTCAAATCCCTGAATATTAAGCATATTAATACCTGGAGGGAAGTTCTTAGTGACAGCATTAGCACAACTCTGAAGTGTTCTTTTCTTGATATTGTGTGGGAGTTTCAGTATATGCACATTCGACAATAGGTGAAGATCCAAGAGAGAAGAGATCCACTTGAATCCAACTCCCAAATCCCAGTCTGGGCTTATACCTCATCTGGGAGAATGTCAATTAACTGCAGTTTTCCTGCTAAGTTCTTTTTTCTGGATGACGAGCTCCTTCTCTTTCTGCTGGGACTGCAGATTTTCCTCCAGTCTCTGCTGCTTTTGTTACTTAGAAGACTGTGTCCTTAGGGGAGGTGTCAGCACAGGTATCTGTACACTCTCCCACAAGGACAAGCATATAGGGATGATCCCAAAGCTTGCTGGTCTTCCAGTGTAACCAAAACATAATGCTTCTGGGAAAGAAGGATGCCTGTTTCAGAGTAGAGACTGACAAACCTAGTGGTATCTTCAAGGCAACATTCAAATTCATTGTGTACTCACAGAGCTCCAACACCCCAAACACATACATACATACATACATACACACACACACAGAGAGGAGAGAGAGAGAGGAGAGAGAGAGAGAGAGAGAGAGAGAGAGAGAGAGAGAGAGAGTCAGAGAGAACACATGAAGGTTAGGAGATAACATATTAGATGATCACAGCAGTTTAGATTAAGCCCAGAAGCTCTGTCAGAAGAATCTCCATCTCTCAGTACTAAAATTGCATAGATACATATGTGCTGCTTGGCCAGACTATGTTGAACTGGTTGGACAACTTTTTGTCTAGAAGCCTTGGATTTCCAACACCAACAATCAGCTTGTCAAAAGCCATTACCACTTGCCATGACAACCCCTTGCCACCATGTTTTAAACTCTGTGATGGGAGAGAGTTTACCCTGACTCAGCTCTTGTCCATACTTGCTGCTCCTGGGTCTGGAGGTCTCTGATGATTTCTTCTTCCTTCTCACATATGACTCTCAATTCTCCCAAGTAGTGCTGCAACAGAATCCATTCCCCGAATACCTTCTAGGTCTTTTGCCTCAGCCTCTCCACTGCATTCTGCACCTGAGTCTTCTTGTTTGGAGTCAGTACAGCATATTTCTGGAAAGACTGTGTACAGTAAGTTCTTTCAGCCTCTTTCTGCTACCTCTGCCTCCATAACTCATCATTCCTACTGGTCCTTAGGTCCTGAAATGCAAAACAGACAAGTGGCAAATGCAGCCATGCCAGCTGCTCTCAGAAAGCCAAAAGTAGGGAGAGAATTCCAGAAAGAATCAAAGTATTTGCGAATATGCTGACAACAAAAGAAATAGAAGTATCTCTACCATGGAGAATGAGTCCTTCAATGCTCTTAACTGACCATGGTAATGGGGCAACATCAGGAGGTAGGGGATAAATCCACTTGGAGCAGGTATAGGAGAACAAAGGGTGTAGTTTCCATATGGGCAATATGCACTTACCAATAGAAGAGTGACGCCTTGTCATGCTCACTGAATTTCTCTAAGGCTTCAGTGATCTCATTCTTTAACCTATGCAGATCTGACCTGATCAGCATATACTTCATCTTGATGTTTTCTGATAATGAATTTGGATGTTGGTAGGGCATGGACCTGGAAGCAAAAACCTCCTTGAACAAAGTTTCTGTGGATCACATGAATTCAGGCTGTGTTCAAGACTTCTCGAGCCCAAGGACTCCACTGTCTGCTTCCTACATATTGGAAATTCTGTTGCATATTAACTGGCTAGACTGACCCTAGGACAGCAGAGGCAGGATGTTCAGATGAAGGAAGGGGTAGCTGCATGAGCTTTTTCAGGAAGATGCTGATATATCTGTTTGAGAAGATACTCTTGTCTATACTACTTGGTTTGCCCACCAAAAACTGGGATGATGCCTGTCACAACGGAGGCCAAAATCACATGAGGACTTTTGTGGGTGGGAATCAACAATTTGGCAAATGGAACTCATGAAGGATTTATAAACTGTTAGGAACCAGCAGTCTGCTGATCCAGCCCCTGACGATGGGGGTGGGACGCTCATGGTCATGTCATCACTACCTCAGGCTTTACCTGGCTCCTCAAGCTTTACCTGGCTGCCCAGGGGATTCAGTTATGCATGTGCAAGCCCCCCTTTTAAAGCAAGGGCACCAAGCACTCTCTCTCTCTCTCTGGCCTTTTCTCTCTCGCTATTCTGTCTTTCTCCTTCTCTCTCTCTCTCTCTCTCTCTCTCTCTCTCTCTCTCTCTCTCTCTCTCTCTCTCTCTCCCCTGCTTTTGGTTGGCCACCAGCTACCTCTTTCTCTCCCCTCTCTCAATAAACTCCACGTGGGCACTGAGTCTCGTGTTTGTGTTTCATAGGCAATAGTTGTATCAAAAGTACAACATTGGTGCTGTGACTCGGATCAGGCCCACCTTGAGTACTCGGCAGCCACCTACTGTTGGATGGCCAGCCTGAGGCATTCGGGGACCCTGATTACGATGAACCAGCAGTCCACTTCCATCCCCCCCATTCACTGGAAATACCATCCCACACCAACTACAATTCGGTAAGGTACCCTTTTTCATTATTACTCATTTCCTTAGGGTCTGGGACATCTCCCACTGGTGAGTGAAGATTCCGGCTTCAAGCCTTCCTGCCTTCGGACTGCTGAGTCTTTATTGGGCAGTTTGCCCTTGGCCACAGTGAGCTCCAAAAGTAATTGGCCAGTTTTTACATCACCCATGGGAAATAAACCATCCTATACATCCCCTACAAAATAAGTCAAATTGGCCAAAATTCCTGCCAGGGAACAGGAAGATGGAAGGGGTTTTTTCTACATCTCTGCTAAACAATCTCTTTCCCTAAAGTTGTTTCTGTTCTCTTCCCACCACGCTAAAACTTTCCTGCCTGCCACAGCTGCAGCCTGTCTCAGGGCAGTGGGCTGGGCTGAGGCAGCATCTGCTCAAGATACTCTTGAGAGTTTTTCATTCTTCCCCCACGAATAAGGTTTTCAGATTTTGTGCCCTAGCACCACTCATGCTGACTGGTGCATTTGTTTCTCAGACCTACGAGGCTTGTCTCGGGTTTTATATCCTAGCACTGCCCTTAGGCTGGTACAAACATGTCTCAGACCTACGGTGGTCTTTTTGGATGTTGTACCCCTTGGACTCCGGTGTCCTGTTAGTTTCAGAAATCCTTCTGCCTCACTCACAAAGAGAAAAATGCCAACAAAATTATATCTCTAAACTTTATGATTTCTGCCAGCTGTTGGGAATATGTTTATGGCAGCAGCCATCTTGACCATATGGCCTAGCCTCACCCCCCCATGGGCCTTCCCTCTGCTACATCAGCCACCTAGGCAGAGATAGTCTAGCCAGCGTCTGCCACCAACAGAACTTGTAATTCATTTACCTTTTGCCTTTTATTCTTTGTCTCTAATTTCTTTTTTCACTGACTATGTTATACATAGCTTCACACTCTAGTCCTTCTCATTTTTACCCAATCCTGTTTAATAGATCTGTACATTTGATTTAAATTTAACTTTATGTAAATGTAAGCTAATTTTATACAACTTAAATTCAACTGTACTAAATCTCAACTATTTCTAAATTGTTATGTGTCTTTAAATGGTGGTAAACATTTAAGATTATAAAGGTCTATTTCAAACTAACAAAATATTTATGCCACCCTGTCCTTACTGTAAGATGTTTATAAAGGTTAAGCCTCTATTATCAAAGGGAGTTTTTCTCTACCTCTTTGTCCTTTACAGGTATAAATCTAACATACTGAGTAAAACATCCCTCTCAGCTTGGATCCAGTTTTCCAGACAGATTAATTAATTACAGGGATAAAGCCTTACCTAGCCACCTATGCACTTAAGGCAAGTAACTAAAGACAAATTTTGTATACTAAGGTACACTAAACAGTCAGACAGCCCTCAAATGCTCAGAGATCTAGAGAATATGGCATTTAAAATGTTTCATTAAAAAGCTTTTATAACAGCGAGACAGGCCAGCTCCTGGCACCACCCATTTCCTCCAGGAAGACTGGTGGACACTGAAGAAGCTCCACCCACAAAAGTGGCAATGCTAGCCACTGAACAATCCTGCCTTTCATCTCAACTACTGCAAAGGGCTCTAAGGACCATGGACAAGAGGGCAGTGGAATCGACTTTCTCCACGTTGCTTGGGCCAATGGTAGGTAAGTCTTCCAAAGGCTCCTAATCCACAGGTCTCATGCCATCAGAAGAAGGCAGATGTCCTTAAAGCCTCTAACCTCAACAACTGTGGAGTACCTGGGGGTGGCTGTCCATGCTGCCAGCTAGTGAGTCCCTGTTACTCTCTAAACATTCAGGTAAAATTTTATCCTCAAGAACTCTGATGCTTTTGAGGACTGGTAGCTTTGTCAGCTTAAAGCATCAGCCAAGGCTCCAATTGTTACAAAACATATTTCAAAAACGGGTATTTTAAGGTTGCTACTGTTTATAGTCTTAACATTAATCAATAACATTTTAATAAGCTACTAATACAATTCTGATGGAGTACTAAACACCATACTATGCCACTATATGGTCATAACTGTAACTATAAGCTCAAATTAAGGTGTTTTTCATTGTGCTAAAAATCTGCCAGTTGTATGTGTTAATTCTTTCAGCCAAATAATTTCTAACATGAATATGCTGTTAATGTGTCTAACATTTATGTTTCGCAAACCCAAAGGATTCTTTAGGTTCCAGGAATCTAGAGAGGATCCATTTAAATAGGTCAGATTCACTCGAAATAAATCAATTTTTTCCTGGCCTCAGGACTTCCTTCCCTTGTCCGGGGACCTTGTCCTCTGCTCTGCTAACACCTTGCCAGGTCTCAAAGAGATGGCACAGCGCCATACTGTCAGGACTGCAATGAAACAACCAGCTACCAGGATGTGGCAGCACCCCAGCTTTCTGGGATCCTCCAAAGATGATCAAGGCCCCCAAGTCAGCAGGAAGCAGTCTTGAGAACTCAACATCCTTATTCCCTAACCTGCCACGCCCAACCCCCCACCTTTTTAATAACAATAAGAGGTGGGAATGTTGGGATCTTGCAGTCTGCTGACACAGCCCCCCGATGATGGGCAGGATTCTCATGGCCTTGTCATTGCTACCTCAGGCTTTACCTGGCTGCTCAAGCTTTACCTGGCTGCCCAGAGGACTCAGTTACCCATGCACAAGCCCCCCATTTTAAAGCAAGCGCGCCAAGCGCGCCCTCTCTCTCTGGGCCTTCTCTCTCTTGCCTTCTCTCTCACTGCTCTTTCAGTCTTTCTTTCCCTCTCTCTCTCTCTCTCTCTCTCCCTCTGTCTGTCTCCTGCTTTCGGTTGGCCACCAGCTACCCCCCCCCCTTTCTCTCCCCTCTCTCAATAAACTCCACGTGGGCACTGAGTCTCATGTTTGTATTTCATAGGCAATAGTTGTATCAACAAAACAACATATCTATCTACATGGCACTAGGGTGAGCATATTGACAGAGGTTTAATGCTGAAATTGGGGTTCCCAATGCTCATCTCAGGTATCTCCTGGGAGGTGTGGCACAGGAAAGTCCTCATGGCAACCACAGACCACTGATTGCTGGTTCAAGGGGCAACAAATGCACAAATGCACAAACACATACACAACACAGCAGTGTTTCTGTATGTTATGTGTGATTGTGTGTGAGACAGAGAGACAGAGACAGACAGAGTGAGAGGATGCTACCAATGTGTTGTCAAATAAATGCATGCAGATGTGTTATCTCAGAGAGGAAGAATATGTGCAGGCAACGGACTCAGGCTACAGCTCTGCCTTTTATAGGTTGGAAACAGAATACTAGTCTGTCCTTCTCTTACCTGGGATTCATATTTTGCTTCTAGGAAGCATTTAGAGAAATGGTGCTGGGCAAAGGGACATCCTAATGGTATAGATACCCAGAACCCACTTCTTAGATAAAATAAACTAAGGGTGAAAGTGTAGAAAGCAAGAAGTTCGCCATAGCATTGGAAACAGTGAATACCTATTGTCAGATGATCCTCCAGTGATGCAGATGAGGCAATCTCTCTGCTCATTTGTTTCCCTTGTCACTTGCTCCAGCTGACTATTCAGAATCTCCATCTTATACTTCACCTCCATATTGGTCAGGAGCATTGGGGCAATTGATGGCTCTCCAATAGCCCCTATGGGAAGTTGAATATAAGTAAACTTGAATTGTGACAATTCATAGAGGATACAAAGAACACTGTGAGCCCTAAAAAAAAAAAATTGTTGAGAAAGGTCTTGTGACTGTGACTCAGTGACAAACCAATGGATTTTGTTCCAGGCATTAGGTGCTTTGCAGGCAACCTCAGTTCTCCAATCTCTGAAGGTAGTTGCATGAACCAGCCAGCTACTCTCCCCTGCAACAAAGCCAACAAAGCGCATACAGGTAATGACCCTAGTCCACAGGCACTCAGGTCTTTTCAGAGAACCCCAAACATCCTGACCAGTCACTCAAAGCACATGTCTATAGCCACACAGGTGCAGAACATGAATACCAGACTCCCAATGGGACATGACTGACAACTCAGGGCACACAGAGAAGGTTTTCAGTACTTCAAGTTATGGACTCCCATTGAAGTACAGTGATGACCTGCCTTATGCTAGAAACTCCATTAGTCCCTCATTCTGGTCTCATTTTAATGCTGGTCCTGCATCAAGCCTCACTGTCCTGTAAGCCTGAAAACCAAGAGCTCCCAGCCGACTCAAGCTTTTGCCCTGCCAGTTCCTGACATTTGGGAGAGACAGATTACTAGCCTCACATCATTGACTTCTGGGAGCCATGTCAGGCAGTGAAGTCCAATTTCTTCCCAGAATCAACAATTCCTGTGCCCCCATTACCTAAAGCCCCAGCTAAAGTGAACTTTCTCCACAGAGCTCCCACATCTTGCCCAGGACTTAACTGATCTTTCTTCTGAACCACTCTTCATTGATGGTTTAAACTGAAGCCACAGATCAGCTTGCTTCTTCCTCTCTCTGGTCTCTCTCCTGTCTCTATTTTCTCTCCTAGGGTGACTCCTCAGTCTTGCAAACATGTTCATCTCAACATTATCAGCGGTGCTTCTCCAACACAGGTGACATCACAGAATTCCAGGGTCTCCAGGATTCAATGCAGTGTTCAGAGAAGGCACTGTAGATGTCATGTGGAATGAACATGGCCTCCGTACTACCCAGCTTTCCTCATAACTCAGCCAAAGATAGTCCTATTAAGAAATCTCTCCTGGGATGCAAAGTATACCCTGCAATACCACCTTCTTCCAAAATCAGAGATTTCTGATTGATTGAAAATCTTTTAGTAACTTCCACATGTGAAATTATATGTTATGCCCTACTGAAATTATATGTCTACAAGGTAATGGTACCATGTAAATTTTTATCCTACAATTATCCACAACTATCAGAATCTCCTTATTGAGAGGAAAGCCTTGACTTGATGATGAGAAGTAATCTTTTTAAAGGACTTCCTGGCAACAAGCCAAAAGAACTTAGCGTGTCATTAGGAAAGAGGCAGATCATTTGCTCCACATTGATAATCACAGGCTTTATTTGAGTATATTACTTGGGATCCACAGGATATGTAGATGTACATGAATTACAACTTAAATTTCTGTAGACATTGCTATTAATGCCTTTACAGATGCTTCTGCAAAGCATAGGAAACATATTTTATGTCCAAATTATTCATACTCAACTAAAGGTAGTTATCTCCCTTGCAGTTATATTGCTCAGCAGTCTAAACTTGAGAAATCGAATCAGCTTTTATTAGACATTGCTGAGCCACTGGATACTGTACATCACTTTATATATAAATTTTCACATGAAGGATAGAGATACACTAAAAATGGAAAATGGCCAAATGAGAGAAAAATTTAGAATATAAAAACAGAATCATGAAGGAATAAAAATCTCTAATCTCTTTCTAATTTCTATTTTCCCCCTATTTTTATTCATATATGATTGAATTTGCATCAAGTGCACAGTTTTCATTCCCTTCCACTCCTCCTATTCCCTCCATCTACTCCCCAGTAACCGCCCACCCATGCACCATTATACAACTCCTTTCAGAAAGAGGCCAGCTTGCATGGATGTAATCAAAATATGGCATATCAGGTAAGGCTTGATCAATATCCTCCCTCCACCCCCCCCTCCACCCACATCAATGCTGGGCATAGTAATCCAGCTTGAGGAATAGATTGCCTAAAGCCAGCTCAAGTACAGGGAGATGTCCAGCCCTGTACAGGGTTCCTGGTGCACTCCACTGCAAGGAGTCTGGCAAATAGAGTAAGCCTTGAGACGCTCATACACATGCAGAGGGCCTAGGTTGGTCCTTTCCAGGCTCCCAGATGTTGGTCCAGAGTCAGTAGGCTCTCAAGCGTTCACTTCACCTTTCTTTGTGGTTTCATCCATCATAAGCATGACCCACCCCCAACTGGATCATATAATCCCTCCTCCCTCTGTTCAATAGGACATCCAGCACTCTGGCCGGTGATTGCCTGATGGATCCCTGCATCTGCTGTATAAATTACTGCATGAAGGCTCTCTGATGTCAATGAGTGTAGACTCTAATCTGATTAGAGCAGGTGGCCAGTTCAGACACCCTCTCCACCTTAGGTATGAGTCTTAGCTAGTGCCTTCGTGTGGAGTCTTGGGCATTTCCTTCACTCCAGGCTTGTCTTAAACCCTGAAATGCCCCCATCAAAATATCTTTTTTTTTTCATTACTGTCTCTCTCCTTCAGTGGCCCAAGACATCAAACTGTATCCCTCACCATTTTTAGTCCTTGTTTTGCCCAAACCACCCCTAGTTTATCCAGGAGATGCATTCCATGTCTGACACTTCCTGTCAACCTGCCTCTCTGGGATTGGTGTTTGTATCCTAGTTATCCTTTACACCTAATATCCATTTATAAGGAGAACATATCATGTTTGTCTTTCTGGATCTGTGTTACCACACGGGTAGATTTCTTCTTCTTCCATTCACATGCATGTAAGTTACATGAAGTATCGTAGTTTTTAATACAATCTTCTGTTTCATGGCATCTAGGTAGATTCCAGAGCCTACCTATTGTAAATAACCTGCTATGAATTTAGTTGAGCAAGTGTCATTGTGGTATGATTGAACATCCTTGGGATATATGCCCAAGATTGGTATAGCTCTCCTTGAGGCAGAGTCATTCCCAATTTTCTGAGAAACAGACACATTGACTTCTGAAGTGCCTATTCAAATTTGCACTCCCACCCGAAGACCAGGTGTGTTCCCCTTGCTCCACATCCTCTTCAGTGTAAGCTGTTATTAGTGTTATTGGTCCTAGCCATTCTGACAGGTATAAGGTGCAATTTTGGGGATGTTTGGATTTTCATTTCCCAGCTTACAAAGGATGTTGACCAATACCTAAGTATATCTGGGCAATTTGTGATTCTTCTGTTTAGAAGTGTATGTTTAGATGTGTCCCACATGTTTAATTGGATTACTTGGTATTTTAGTGTCTAGTTCCTTGGGTTCCACATATACTTTGGAGTTTAGCCCTGTGTCAGATGTGGGGTTGGTGAAGAACTCTTCCCATTATGTAGGCTGCCATTTTGTCTTATTGACATTGTCCTTTGCCATATGGAAGCTTTCTGTTTCAGGAGATCCCCTTTATTAATTGTTGCTCTCAGTGTCTCTGCTAATGGTGTACTAGTCAGGAAGTTGTCTCCTGCCAGTGTGTTCCAGGCTACTTCTTACTTTCTCTTCTCTCACATTCCATGTAACGGGATTCATGTTGAGGTTTCAGATCCACCTGGACTTGAGTTTACTGCAGGGAGCTAGATAATGGTCTCTTTGCATCCTTCTGCATGATGTTATCCAGTATTGCCAGCACCATTTGTTGAAGATGCTTTCTCTTTTCCAGAATGTAAAATTTGTATTTGTTTGTCAAAAAATATGGTATTCATAGGTGTGTGGATTCACATCAGGTTCTTTGGTTGGATTTCATTAATCTCGCTGTCTTTTTTTTTTCTGCCAATGCCATGCTGTTTTTATTATTATAGCTATGAGGACTCAGGCATTATGCTGGCCCAGCCCCCTGGCAACTGGCAAGGTATGTGCACTGACTTTCATGGAGATAATTAGACAGCTCTCAGTGCCATGTGTTTCCTGACTACTTCACATGTTATGTGGCTGCATATGGATTCCATATGCATGTGTAGCTTTCCCTATTAAGCCAGCGCCTCCCATCTATTTGTCCCTTTCTTTTTTCCCTTTCCCGTCAATCTTTGTTCCCCCTCTTCCCCTTCCCCTCCCATCGCTATTCCTGCTTCACCAACAACTACACCCCACTTTCTTCCCTTTCCCCAATAATCTCCACATGGGTTTTACTGAGTTTTGCAAAACAACATTTGGTGTCATAAAACTCACTGAGGCTCTCCAGCCACCTGCTGAGTGTCAAACAGAGACATTCTGGGACCCTGATCCAGAACCCACAGCCTGCTTTCCATCTCCCAGTCTGCTGAGATCCCCACACAACACTGGCTATGATTTGGTAAGGTATCAAATTAGCATGACGTGTAAATTGTCTGGATATCCTCTGTGTCCATTGTTATGTTACCCTTTTCGTTTCTGATTTTGATAATTTGTATGCTCTCTCTCTGTTTTTTCATTAGTTTGGATAAAGGTTTGTCTATCTTGTTGATTTTCTCAAAAAACCAACTCTTTGTTGCATTGATATTTTTGTGTTGTTTTCCTTGTTTCTGTTTTGTTGAGAACTAAACACAAGTTTTTGGTATCTTTTGTTCTACCTACATCACAAGGGCTGTGAAGAGAATATTTTGTTAATCCTTACAAAAATTTTTTAGCTTTTATTTATATGGGAACAATTCTTTGGGATAAAATAATGATAATAATAATAGTAATACTAATAGTATAATAATAATTAAATAAACATATGATTCCCAAAATGGAAGGGACCCCTCATAGCAGAGTCTGCAGGATTTTTACCCTGCCTGGTGCCCCTGAAGCACCTCTCTGAATGCCTCACGGGCGACCCCTTGTCTTAGTCATGGGAGTTGGAGAGGCAGTTGACCATGGGTGGCCCATGACTGTTGAGGCTGCCTGAGCTCATGGAGCAGCTCAGTAGCTGCAACAGTCCAATAGGGGTCCTGGGTCTGGGGAGAACATGGAATTCATGTGACTTGGGCAAACAGGACAGCAACTGGAGCCAAGTGGTGACAAGGGACTTGCATGAGCTGAGTGGGGATTTCACAGTGAACAGCATGGGACACACCAGGAACTGTGCAGGCTGTGGTGGTGGGTGAAGTTTTTTTCCCCAAGCAAAGCTGTGGGTGGAGATAGCCAATGGCCTGATGAGCCTGCTCAGTGTCAGAGTCAATGGCAAAGGCATTGTAGCCATAGTAGGCTGCCTAGCAACAAAAGCACGGGTCTCTGGGACTGGAATGTTCTCCATGCTCCAGGAACATAGAGCAGTGTGGCTGCTCCTGCAGCAGCTTCCTAGGCACAACACCTTGGGGGCTTCTGAGGGCATGGAGTGCACTGAGGTGGGGGAGCAGGAATATGCAGATGAGGAACCGGATAAAGACAAGGAGCATGAGGACAGTGGCAACATGTGTGCAGTGGCGCTGTCAAGCTACAGGACAGCTCCAGACCCTTAGGGAAATAGTGGTGGCACAAAGGGAATCCCGAGAAACTGGCCAGGTGACCCACATAGGTTGTGCCAACCTTTCTTGTTTCTGGAGGCCCCTGCTCACCCCTACAGTCCCCTCCTCCTATGCTTTGTGGTTGAAATGGCAGAAACTAATGTTGTATTGAAAGACCCCCAGAGACCCCAAGAGTTTGGAGCCTGTCAGGGGGAAGGCCCTTGCCCCCAAGTGAGGAGACCAGACCACTGGATGCAAGTGCAAGAGGTTGTTTCTTGTTTACACAGGTACCTGTGGACGCTTCAGTCTTTCGGGGGACTGAGCGTGCTGAGGTTAAAACTCAGGCAGTTTATATAGGGTTGGGGTGGCAAGAAGCAGGCTTACAGAAGCAGAAGCATGGTTACAGGGATTTCATTGTTCCATCTAAATGTAGCAGTTGTAGTTAACCAAGGACAGTTGGTTATTTGGGTTGGGCACAAAGAATACAAAGAATTCAGTTATGACTATCTCAGTATACTGGACACTGTCCTGCTGACCTTGCTTTGGTCCAAGCTGCAGACCACAGATATCTGGTTGGCGTTGGATGAGAGCAGCACCTGGTTCCCTCCTGTACTTTCTCATAACTTGACCTTGGCAAATTAGCAAGAGCAATTTAAACAGGCAATAAGCATAGTGGGGGTCTTTCAGTATAAGGTGTGTCACCAAGTTCTTTCTTGTACTTGGGGTACCAAGGGAGGCTGCGCAGCTCCTGGTGGCCCTGTGTGAACTGACACTTTGTCCTATATTTGCATGTGCTGCTTACCTTGGTCGGTTGGCACAGCTTGGTCTTGTCATGCATGGAGTTGATCTGGGAGTCTCCGAGCATCTTCTGCTGCTCTGCTGCTGCAAGTGCAGGAGGTGCTGGCTGCGCTCACCTTTCTCACTCAATGTGCTGTCCAGGAATTTGCTCTCCTTGTAGACCAGTGTCATGTTAGTGTGTCCTGATGGCTCCTGAGCCAGCAGTAGGAAGCCAGGCCACTTGTACCCGCTGTCTGCTACTGACAAGTTAAGGGCTCCTTGAATCATTGGAGATCAGCTGCAGGCACAGGGCAATGGTGGGTGAGCACTTGCAGGGCATTGGTTGGGAGGAACACACTGTGAAGCAGGGTCTGGCTGAAGCAAGTTTAGTAAAGCAAAGGGGCAGGGAGGGATGGAAATTTGCTTGCAGAACATGGGAGGAGAGAAGGGCAGCTGCAGAGTGGAGAGCAGAGAAGCAAGAGTGCAGATTGGAGTTTATTACTAAGAGTTTGCTCACTTATGTTTCAACAAACAAGTTTCAGTATTAACAACAGCCGCAAAATTAAAACAGTGAAAGAAGAAAACCAACAGGGAAGGTGAGCAACCCTAGCAGCAGAGTTGGATTTCAGGTACTAACCCTGGCCAGCAGTTGGTCTATAGCAGCTGGTGCCCTGGTACACCTCCCCTAATCCTCCCAGGTACTCCCTTGTCTCATTCCTTTCAGAAGGAGAGGTGGCTGGAAAGGGGTAGTCAATGGCAGGGCTCCAGGCTGGGGGACTTGGAGACACTTGAGACCACCAGACCTCAGCAAGCAGCTCAGGCAGCTGTAGTGATCTCCCAGTGAGTACCTGGAGGGAGACATCTGGTGAATGAATAGAAGGCAGTCAACTCTGTCAGAGGCTCAGCAGCTAAAAGCCCAAGGCCTGGGAAGTCAGCACGAGGCCCCCAGGCTCTGTGGTTGGATGAGGTAGTAAGAGAAGCTGTGTCTCTGGATAGAGTGCTGTGTGATGAGGATGCTCAGCCCCGCCCCAGGCCCCAGGCCCCAGGCCCCAGGCAAAGGCATTGTTGGCACAAGACACAATGAAGCAGGTTACACACTGGGCTTGCAGTGTCAGCAGGTCCTATCTCCCAGGGACCAAGAGAAGCACAGCTCCCACTGAGCTGCTGCAAAGGAGCCTGAGGTCCCAGTGCCTAATGCCATGAGGCCTCTGAGTTGGAGGATGAGGAGCTCTGGGGCTGCTTGAGGAAAGTGGGGGTGTGGAGCTCCAGACCACCCCAACACCTCCACCAGGCATAGTAGTGGCCATATCGGATGCCCAAGCCTGAGTCTGTGGTACCGCTTTGGTCATGCCTGGTGAGCAAGCACAGGTGCCCTGGCCAATTGTACAAACTCTGACAGATCCCAGAATAGCACTCACCCACACCAGGCATGGCACTACGATCCTCTTGTACAAGTTGTGTGAAACAGCAGCAAGGCCCATAAAGGAAGAAGGCAATAGTGGAAAGCGTGGTATAACTCCAGCTTGTTCTTGAGGTAATAAGTAAGGCTTCTCTGCTCACGGAAAGCATGAGGAAGCTGTCACTTAGCGCCTTACTTGGAAGTGCACGGGTTGGGGGGAGCTCTGGGTACACCAAGGCCTGGCTCAAGCTATCACAAATAATATTTCATACCTCCAAGCAAGGGGCAAGGAGGGGTGGACACTTTGCTTCCAGGGCCTGGGAACAGGGAGGAGGTAGCAGCTCTGAGTATGGGCAGAGGAGGAAGTAGAAAGTAGCTCAGTGCCCTGGCCCCAGCAGCCCCTTCTAGGTGCAATCCAGCACTGTGGGAACTCTATCATTCGTGTCTTAAACATGTTGGTTCCTTTCATTTCAACTGTAACTTCTCTAGAAATCATCAACATCATCATTATTGTCTGTATTGTTATTAAAACTGCCCTCATTTGTGATGAAATTTAGTCTGAGTGGCAGGAGACATGAATCAGCATTATGAGCACTGGCTGCTTTTCCAGAGGACCTTGTGAATCCCAGCACCCACAAAAGAGCTCACAAATACCTTAACTCTAAATGCATGGAATCAATTGCTCTCTTCTGACCTCTATGAACACCCCATGCACATGGAACACAGAGATACAAGCAGGTAAAGCTCTCCTACACATCAAATAATCCACAATATTTAAATACTTTTTCATATTCTATTACAATCAATCTTGTTTCACATGTCAATTCCAGTTCCCTCTCCTTCCCTTCCTCCTCTGCCCCCACCAACCCCACTCCCTATCTCATCCCCATTCTGCTCCCCAGGGAGGGTAAGACCTTCCATGAGGGATCTTCAAAGTCTGTCACATCATTTGGAGCAGAGCCTAGGCCCTTCGGGTGTGTGTGTGTGTGTGTGTGTGTGTGTGTGTGTGTGTGTGTGTGTGTGTGTAGGCTGAAAGAGTATTTTTCTATGTGGAATGGGCTCCCAAATTCCATGTGTATACTAGGGGTAAATACTGATCCAGTACCAGAGGCTCCATAGCCTGTCCAGTCCTCCTAACTGACACCCTCATTTAGGAGTTCTGGCTGGGTCCTAGTCTGGCTTCCCAGCAATTAGTCTGGAGTCCATGAGCTCCCCCTTGCTGAGGTCAACTGTTTTGTGGGCTTCCCCAACCTGGTCTTGACCCCTTTGGTCATCACTCCTCCTGAGTTAGTATCAGAGTTTAGCTGTAGGTGTCTGCTTCTAGCAGCTACTGGATGAAGGCTCTTGGATAGCATATAAGGTAGTCCTCAATCCCATTATAGGGGAAAGGCATTTAACATGGCCTCTCCACCTTTGCTTAGTTTGTTAGTTGGGGTCATCCTTCTAGATCTCTGGACAGTTCCCTAATGACAGAGTTCTCGTTACACCTATAAAGGCTCCCTGTATTATATAGTACCCCATTTCTTGCTCTCCTGTATTTCCCCCACCACCACCGACTCTATCTTCCTGTTCTCTCATGCCCTCCTCTCCCACCCTCTTCTCCCCTTCTCTTCCTCTTAATTCAGTCTCACCTATCTCTATGCTGCTCATTTGCCGAGATCTTGTCCCTTTCCCCTTTTCTGGGGGAACATGCATGTCTGTCTTAGAGTCCTCCTAGCTTCCTAGCTTCTCTGGTGGTGTGGCTTGTAGTCTGGTAATCCTTTGCTCAACAGCTAACAGTAGTCCAGGTCTAACCCACAATATCAGCAGCTAAGCACAGCGGGGTGGGGCGCTTGTCTTTTCTTTAAAATAGAATGATCATTCTCAGCATAAGTCTTGTAAGAGAGAGGGAACTGGGATTCACATATAAAACAAGCATATTTTAGATTTAAATAAAAAATGATCATAAAACATATTGTAAGAGAAAGATGCTCTGGATTTTTGTGGAGCCACCTGATGCTTCCTGATACCCTGCACCTTCATTTCAGCTGCCATATAACTCACTGCCTATTATGCTCAGCATGACTGGGGTCTTCTTTCATTTTTATCCAGCATGGATCCTGACATTCAAGCTGGAAATGGGTTTTCTTGATGTGGGTGGACTTCTCCAGAGGCCTCTAATCAAATAGATTTGGTCCTGCCTTTGCCCTCTGCTGACTTGCCAGAAGAGCAAGCTTGTAAGCTTTATGGGAAATTCAGTTTAGGCCTCCAGTAAGAATCCACTGGGCTCTCAGCCACCGCAAACAGAGAAACAAGTGACCATGGGAGCTTTCCAACAGGAAAATTCAGCAGTTGCTGGAAAGGAGCTCTGTCCTTCCATGTCATTTGGGTCCTCCACTATTCAGGTAGACAGTTTCTCTCTCCCTGTAGTGACACCTGCCAAAGTCTGTCTCAGAATTAGGAAGGTTGAGAACCAATCCCCTAGATGGACTTGATGACCTGTAGATTCCTGGGCTTTGGTCAGACCCTCTGGGCAGGTCCATGGATATAATAAACCTACTTCTCCACACTGTTCTACTTAATACTAAGAAGTCATTAAGCCAGAACTCTGTAAAGTCTCTCCAGGAAGTTATGACTTCTTGTATTTAAGCTACAAGAGCTTCTCCTGATTATACCTAAGACTTTCATATTCTGAGGCCAAGCAGTTGTCTGCAAGGCCTTGGATCTGCTGGGTGCTAAGGGAAGGTTCTGCCTGTTGCATGAATCCAGGGTTGTCCCTCAATCAGAAGATTTTCAGGTCTCCAACTGATACATGTGGGAGACTGGTCTGAGAACACACAGTCAACCCCTGTTTCCACAGATTGCTCTGTTGATCTTCCCACCACTTCTCCATCTTATTTATATTATTATTTCTGATAGGCTCTCATTTGGTCCATGCTAGCCTCAGCCTCCTGATTCTTCTGCCCTGGTGCTGGGATCAGAAACATGTCATTACACCCCCAGGCATTGCATGCTATCTTTATTGGATAGTCACTACAGTGATGTCCTTTCCTGCATGCTGCTATGGGAGACCTTCCATAATTGTCATCTGATGCAAAACACGCATGGCAGGTGAAGATACCCTTGTTAACAGTAATCCAAATAGAATTCAGTAAGTGCCAAATGATACTGGAATGTACTACAGCCAGCATGGAAGGAAGGGGAAAAGCCATTCTCTCCCCTCTACAATCACAACAGTGCCAGTGCTCCCTCACTTCAGATCTTTGTTAAGAAAACATCAGGATATGTGTGTGTGTTGTCAATCACAGATTCAGGTCTCCTTTCCTGGCTGTGTAAAAGAAACCTTCCAGAACCTCCAGAGCCTCTGGGGTCTGCTCCCTCACAGCAGGGAAACTTAGAGTTGAGAGTTGCCTGGTATGTCTGGTATGTGGGTTTCATCTCTCCCCCCCCCCCCCCCCCCTCTCCTCTCTCCCTCTCCCTCTCCTCTCTCTCTCTCTCTCTCTCTCTCTCTCTCTCTCTCTCTCTCTTTGTGCATGTGTTCTGTTGCTTTTTTTCACAATAGTGTTTTGTGAGTGTTGTGTGTGTGTGTGTGTACCAATGTGTTAGTCTGTGTTTTTGTCTGCTGATGTTTCCTGTATTGTAGGTTTAAGTGCTTGTGTGCAATGTTGTGAATATAGCTGATTATATGTGCAAGTGTATATGTGGAACAAATTCACTTTTGTGTTTGTGCATTTACACATATTTATGTGTTCAGTTACTTATGAAATATCTTTAATGATGATGGCGTTGATCTTTATTGAGACAGTACTGTGCTCGCTCACTTTGCATCCATCAAATATTGTATGCTATTCCCAACTTTCTTCATTTCCACCTAGCTCCTAGGACAAAAGGACACAAAGCCTACTTTAACTCAGTGATTTTTAGGCATTTGTAGAGGGGAAAAAATTATCTGACTGAAAAGGCTTTGGAGAAAACCAAGGGAATGTGGTACAGGGAAATGAGGAGGAGGCCACTGTGGCAAATCAAGGTGTCTGAGAGGCTGGATGGGCTGGTGGAAGGTTTGAGTCCCTTCAGCTGTCTGGGTGAATGGTGAGTGCATACTCAATGGTCAGGTAGCTCACTGTGTCTTCTCTGTCCCCTGTTTTGTCCTCACCTGCATTGTTTGCTGTCATTTTCTGTGCACTATTGCCTGGCTTTGGCTCACTTAACAATGGTCTCAAATCTTGGACTATATTTATTCCTTGAGAGAGTCTGACTTGCAGTGTGATTCCAGCTGCATCTCAGTCGAGCAGAAGTCACAAAGCCCTGCTGTGGTGTGAGAATGGGGCCCTCTCAGCGCCCCCTCTCAGACTCATGTAGGTCTAAAGCACTCACCGTGTGCTGTATCTGCATAACTCAGAAACTGTTTCTCTTCAAAGTTGTTCACTGTGAGTTTAAATCAGTCTCTATTGGATACAGGTTGTGAGGATTTTGTAGTTTCCTGAGCTCATTGCTTTGGGTTGGAAGTGAGGTAGCCTGTAGCAAAGGGAGCTCTGATTGCCGGAAATTGTTCACCTAGTAGGCAGCAACTGGGATGCAGTGAACAAGACCAGTGAGCTGGTCCACCACCATCCAGTGGTCCTGTGCTGGGACACCATCCTATACTACACAGACTGAAGAACTTCCTACCAGGAGTGACTAATGGCCCAGAACCCTAGAGGTCCACCTGGGTCTGCATTAGGTTTGCAGGATAGGGACTTCAATGACTGAGCTGCTACTCTCACATGCCCAATGTGTTCGTTTCTCATCCAAATAAAGTTGCCCTTCTTTTCAACAGTATCTCTGGTAAATGCATTGACTGAAAACTAAACATTCCCCTGCAGTACAATGTACTTATATGTGTGCATACATATACTTATGTGGTCATGAATTTGTGTGTGTGCACATGTGAGTGAGCAAACCTCCACTGAGAACGTAATCCTTAATGAACAGGAACAAGAATGCATTAATGAAAGATGAAGAACCTGCTGAGGCAGAAGGAGCTGGTCCCACAGCAAAGGGACTTGGCAGCCTCACTTCAGGGTGTCCAAGAAAAGGTAGCATACCAAGGTAGCAGCAGCAGCGAGATCCCAGTAGGTCTCCAGCCCCAGGATCTCTGTAGGTGTTGGGATTCTTTCCATCTCGATGGCTCTCAGACACAGCCAGAGAAAGAATACCTCATAGTACTGTGGTGACCGAGTCAACAAGAACTTCTCCAGGGAACACTGTTAGATCTTTGGTGTTTCTGGGGATTGTTTACTAATTATTGCTTTCTGAGTTCTCTGGTATTTTCTCAGTACCTTGTCCCTGTGTCTCCCCTCAAGTCTCCCTATGTAGCCCTAAAATTAGCAGGAAAAACATAAATTGTGGAGAACAGTGTGTGTTCCTTCACTATATATTCCTTCTGGAACATCACCTTTTGAGAGAAGATCCTATGTTTTGGCAGATCTGCACACAGCTCACTCCTACAGAATACAGGCTCTGTGCAGGGTGCATATGTTTCCAGTGAAAGTATTTTTCCTATTATAAGAAGATTTAGGGGCAGAGGAGTTGAACACAGGCAGGATGTTTTCCTGTAGGAATAATTAGAGCCCAAACTACAGAGTTGTTCAGGCTCCCCTAGAGGCTCTACATTCAGGTTTCCAGGTTGCCCATATTCACTCCATATTTAATCCATACCAAAACGTTCTAACCTGAGCTCCATCTTTGCTACACTGTCCGCTTTTTATATAAGCAATTAGAGACTTCTTACCCAGCACACACTTCAACACAGTTCACCTTCTAGTGGAGTCTGAAACAAACAAACAAACAAACAAAAAAAAAACAATAAAAAAAATTCAGGCCCATGTGCACTCTACCCTTGTCCCTTGGGGAATGTAGGGAATGATCTCAGGTATGGTGAGGTGTCTCTCTTACTTCTCCAGCTAAGCAGTTTTGGGAGCAGGCTTCAGACTAGGCAAGAATGGGTGGAGCCTGCACAGAAGCCACATGCCTGCGATGGAGATCTTGTCTATGCAAAGCTAGGAAGGGAGAGGCATGGCTGTGCTGCTCCTTTACCACAGCAGATCTCAGAATGTACTGAGAAATGGTTTCTTCCAGATGATGCTTTGTTCTTGTCAATATGCCCTGCAGTGGCATCTACTCTACCATAACATTCTGAAGGCTGAGAACCATTACCCTAGGAGGTCTTGTTGACATGCAAATTCCTGGGCTTTGGCCAGACCCTCTTGCCTCACCCACTAGTATAATAAGCTGCTTAAGCACACTGTTCAAATAAACACTAAGTCTCCAGTGAGCCAAGACCCTATTAAAGTCCATCCAGGAAGTGTTAAAACATTTATGTCTTTGTTATTTATACTGGAAGAGCAACCTTGAATTATACCTCAGTCTTTCATGTTGTGAGGCCAATAATTACCTCTACTGGCTAATAAGGGAGGGTCCTCATTGTTGCATTAAATCCAGGTTTGTCTCTCAAATGGAGGAGACTTCCAGCTCTCCAACTGACACCACTTGGGGACCAGAAATGACAACACAGAGTGCCAAGCCATCCCATGTTTCCACAGTTGTTCTGTCAACATTGCCACTTCTTCATTTCTATTTTGATTTTTTACTCCAGAAAGGGTCTCCTGTAGCCCAGATGTGCCTCTGCCTCCTGATTATTCTGTCACTAATTCCCTGGTACTGCGATCGGTGACATGTCACCACACCCCCATGCATGAGACCGCCTCATTATTGGCAGGTCGTTTCAGGGATATCTATTTCCCCATGCTGACATGTTAGGGACATTCCATTATTTAATCTGTTAGAAAATTTAAGGGCAGATGAAGATTTACTTCTCAACAGCTAAAGGTAACCCTAATAGAATTCAGTAAGTGCTGAATAGTTGTAGAATGTGCCAAAGCCAGAAGGGAATGAAGGGGAAAAGACAATCTCTCCCCTCTGTCACAGCAAGGCCACTGTCCATCCTTGTGAGAGTTTGTCCATAAGGAAAACATCACTGTGTGTGTGTATGTTGTCAGGCACAAATCCAGGTATCCTTCTTCCCTATGTGTACAAGAAACCTTCCAGAACACCCTTTGAAGGCATTACGGTACCTTCCATAGTAGCATTTTCGCATTGTATACATTCATCCTATCCGTGTTCTGAATCTTGAGACAAACTCTCTTTTTCCTTCATTCAACATTTGGTCATGAATGTCTATGTCACTTGACAATACACAGTTGAGAGTTGTCTGGTATGGGAATTGGTGGTCAAATTTTTCTTGCATTGACATATTGGGTACTGATATATGTTGTGGGCATTTTGTGCTGTGGCATGTCTGTGGGATAGTGGACCACTTGCAGCAGTTGATTCTCACCTCAGAGAGCATCGCATGGAGTGATTTTAGAATGGGTGAGGAGTGGGGATTCAGGTGTCTTAGCAGCTGTCCAAGGCATTGCACCCCACCCACATTCATCTCAGAGGACAATTGGTTGCATTATTCATTCACTCCTTCAATTCAATGGCTAACAAGTGAAAAATCCTCAGTTCTGTATGCTTGTCTGCATTACCTCTACCTGCTTAGTCATCTTGCCAGTCCAGCACCACAGAGAATTTATATGTAATATATCTCTATTTAGGGTCTCTGTATATGTCTGGCTTTCATTTGACATTTTCATCCCCTAATGAATGGCTGTTACGCTCCATTAAAAGGCAAGAGATCAGTTTGTAACATATTAATAGCAGCAAAGAAAACTCCAGTTTACTGTATGCATCTCTGAAGGATGTAACAGGGTTAATTTCTCATACTTTCCTCCCCTAGTGCTAAGATTAAACTAAGTACAAGTACACTATCCCGGAGTTACATTCCTAGGCTCTCACTCATTCATCTGATACAACTACTACAAGGCAAGTGGCAACAATAGATTGAACTGTCAATTTGGACACCATAAGACTGGTTTTGGGGACTTTGGAGACCTCTCGGAGCAACTCCGAACAAAGGAGACCTGACTATCCACGCGGGACCACCTGTAATTTCCACCAGCTTGGTCTCTGACCCCGCCTCCAGTCCTCTGCTGGAGTCCTGGGCCCCTCCCAGAGATCTGCCTATCTCTGCAGTTCCACTCAGAGTTCCTGAGGGCAAGATCCTTGACACCCAAATCCGGGCCTCTGCCAAAGAACGCGGTCTCAGCGAGAGAGCGCCAGTTTCCAGTGAGATCCCACTACCCTGCAAAACCTTCTCAAGTTCAAGCTCAGCCCTCGTCCTCTTCTGCCGGTTATTGGCCAGAGCTATTGGCCAGAGGACCACTGTGAGTACCTGATGGCATCTTCTTCTGGATCCTCATCCTTGACCCCATCCCTGGATCCCTGTCTGCTGAGAAACCTCCTAGAGAGCTTGGACCACACAGAGCTACAGATGTTGAATCTCAAATCCATAATAGGAAGGACCATAGAGAGAGGGAAGAGACACCACCAACACCTACTGGAAGAAACTATGGGAAGAAGGCAATACAAGAGAACACCTAACAACAGAAAGACAAACATGATACCACCAGAATCTAGGGAATCTACACCAACTAGAATGGAACACAACAACAAAGCAGAGGAAGCAGAAGGGTATGACTTAAAAATTACCATCATAAAAATGATAGAGGCCCTCAAAGAAGATGTGAGAAAATCCCTTAAAGAAATGGAGGAAAAAACAAACAAAAAAGTGGAAGAAATGAACAAATTCCTTAAGGAAAGTACAGAAAGCCAAGAAAAAACAATTAACCAGGTGAAGGAAACGGTTCAAGACTTGAAAACTGAAATTGAGAAAATAAAGGCAACACAAACGGAAGGAAGGCTGGAAATCGAAAAGCTGGGCAAAAAATCGGCAACAATGGACACAAGCATAACCAATAGAATTCAAGAGATGGAAGAGAGAATCTCGGGCGCAGAAGATAAACTAGAAGAAATAGATTCATCGACCAAAGAAAATCATAAATCCAACAAATCATTAACACAAAACATCCAGGAAATGTGGGACACCGTGAAAAGGCCAAACCTAAGAATAATAGGCATAGACAAAGGTGAGGAAGCCCAGCTCAAAAGTGCTGAAAACATATTCAACAAAATCTTCGAGGAAAACTTTCCAAATCTGAAGAAGGACATGCCCATTAAAGTACAAGAAGCATACCGAACCCCAAATAGGCTGGACCAAAGAAAAAAGACCCCTCGACATATAATAATCAAAACACCTAGCATACAGAATAAAGAAAGAATATTAAGAGCAGCGAAGGAAAAAGGACAGGTAACATATAAAGGCAGACCTATCAAAATTACACCTGACTTCTCCATGGAAACCCTCAAGGCCAGAAGGTCCTGGATAGATGTTCTAAAAGTATTAAGAGAACACGGATGCCAGGCTAGGCTACTATATCCAGCAAAACTCTCAGTCAATATAGATGGAGAGAACAAGATATTCAATGACAAAACCAGATTTTCCCAATATGTATCTACAAATCCAGCCCTACAGAAAGTATTAGAAGGAAAATTCCAACCCAAGGAAGGTAACTACACCCACAAAAATGTAGGCAACAGATAATCCAACTACACCAGAAACCTAGGGTGAAGCAGAACAAATATATTCACAATACCATTGCCAACAACAAACCTAAATCAAACAAGCATCAACCATCATTGCTCCTTACTCACCCTCAACATTAATGGTCTTAACTCACCTATAAAAAGACACAGACTAACAGAATGGATACGAAGACAGAATCCATCCTTCTGCTGCATAAAGAAACACATCTTAGCTCCAAAGATACACATTACCTCAGGATAAAGGGTTGGGAAAAGATTTTCCAATCAAATGGAAATAAGAAGCAAGCAGGCGTAGCTATCCTAATATCTAACAAGTTAGACTTCAAACCAAAACTAGTCAAAAGAGATGAAGACGGTCATTTCATATTCATCTCAGGAGAAATCCATCAACACAAAGTCTCAGTTCTGAACATCTGTGCCCCGAATACAAAGTCACCCACATTCGTAAAAGAAACACTACTAAAACTCAAAGCTTATATAAAACCTCACACACATATAGTGGGAGACTTCAATACACCACTCTCAACACTAGACAGGACCACAAATCAGAAACTCAACAAAGAAACAAAAGAATTAACAGAAGTTATGTCTCAACTGGGGCTAACAGACATCTATAGAACATTCCATCTAAAGACAAAAGAATATACCTTCTTCTCTGCTCCACATGGAACCTTCTCTAAAATCGACCACATACTAGGAGACATAACAAACCTCAACAGATACAAGAGAATAGGAATAGTCCCATGTATCTTATCGGACCACCATGCTTTAAAATTGGAATTCAACAACAACACAAATATCAGAAAACCTGCAAACTCATGGAAACTGAACAATGTGCAATTGCACCACTCCTGGGTCAAAGAAGAAATAAAGAAAGAAATTAAAGACTTTCTAATGTTCAACGAGAATGAGGATACAACATACCCGAACTTATGGGACACTTTGAAAGCAGTGCTACGAGGGAAGTTCATTGCACTAAGTGCCCATATGAAGAAAACAGAGGATAGTCACATAAAAGAATTAACAGCCCAACTGAAAACCTTAGAACAGAGAGAAGCAAATTTACCCCGCAGGAGCAGACGCCAGGAAATAATCAAATTGAGGGCTGAAATCAACAAAATAGAAACCAGGAAAACAATACAAAAAATCAATGCAACAAAGAGTTGGTTTTTGAGAAAATCAACAAGATAGACAAACCTTTATCCAAATTAACAAAAAAGCAGAGACAGAACATGCAAATTAACAAAATCAGAAACGAAATGGGGAACATAACAACAGACACAGAGGAAATCCAGACAATTTTCAGGTCATACTTTGAAAATCTGTATTCCACAAAAATTGAAAATTCAAAGGAAATGGACAAGTTTCTGGATAACTATCACTTACCAAAATTAAATCAAGAACAGACAAACAACTTAAATAGACCTATAACCCGCAATGAAATAGAAGCAGTCATCGAAAGCCTTCCAACGAAAAAAAGTCCAGGGCCAGATGGATTCAGTGCAGAATTCTACCAGACATTCAAGGAAGAACTAATACCACTACTCCTCAAACTGTTCCACAAGATAGAAACAGAAGGTTTATTGTCAAACTCTTTTTATGAGGCCACAATAACTTTGGTACCCAAACCTCACAAAGACACAACTAAGAAAGAAAACTACAGACCAATATCCCTGATGAACATTGATGCAAAAATAATAAAATACTGGCAAACCGAATTCAAGAATACATCAGAGAAATCATCCACCATGATCAAGTAGGCTTCATACCTGGATTACAGCGATGGTTTAACATACGAAAATCTATCAACGTGATCCACCATATAAACAAACTAAAAAAGAAAAACCATATGATTATCTCCCTAGATGCGGAAAAAGCCTTCGACAAAATTCAACACCCTTTCATGATAAAGGTATTAGAGAGGTCAGGGATAACAGGAACATACCTAAACATAATAAGAGCAATATACAGCAAACCAACTGCCAACATCAAACTGAATGGAGAGAAACTTAAGCCAATTCCTCTAAAATCTGGAACAAGACAAGGATGTCCTCTCTCTCCATATCTCTTCAATATCGTACTAGAAGTTCTAGCTAATGCTATAAGACAACAAAAGGAGATCGAGGGCATCCAAATTGGAAAGGAAGAAGTCAAACTGTCTCTATTTGCAGATGATATGATAGTTTACATAAGCGACCCAATAAACTCTACCGGGGAACTCCTACAGCTGATAAACACCTTCAGCAAACTAGCAGGATACAAGATAAACTCAAAAAAATCAGTAGCCCTATTTTTTTCAGATGACATAGAGGCAGAGAAAGAAATCAGAGAAACATCACCCTTTACAATAGCCAGAAGCAACATAAAGTATCTTGGTGTAACGCTTACCAAAGAAGTAAAAGACCTATATAATAAGAACTTTGTGACTCTAAAGAAAGAAATTAAAGAAGATACCAGAAAATGGAAAGATTTCCCATGTTCTTGGTTAGGTAGGATAAACACAGTAAAAATGGCAATCTTACCAAAAGCAATCGACAGATTCAATGCAATCCCCATTAAAATCCCACCACAATTCTACACCGACCTTGAAAGGATAATAATCAACTTTATATGGAAAAACAAAAGACCCAGGATAGCCAAAACAACCCTATACAATAAAAGAAATTCAGGAGGCATCACCATTCCTGACTTTAAGCTCTACTACAGAGCTATAGTTCTGAAAACAGCCTGGCATAAAAATAGGCAGGTAGACCAATGGAATCGAATTGAAAATCCTGATATTAATCCACGCACCTATGAACACCTGATTTTCGACAAAACAGCTAAAATTATACAATGGGGCAAAGACAGCATCTTCAACAAATGGTGCTGGCACAATTGGATGAGGGTGTGTAGAAGACTGCAGATAGACCCATGTCTGTCGCCATGCACAAAACTCAAGTCCAAATGGATCAAAGACCTCAACATCAATCCAGCCACATTGAACCTCTTAGAAGAGAAAGTAGGAGGTACCCTTGAACAAATTGGTATGGGAGACCGCTTCTTGAACATAACTCCAGGGGCACAGACACTGAAAGAAACAATTAATAAATGGGACCTCTTCAAACTTAGAAGCTTCTGTAAGGCAAAGGACACAGTTGACAAGACCAAATGGCAACCCACTGACTGGGAAAAGATTTTCACTAATCCTATAGCCGGCAAAGGGCTGATCTCCAAAATATACAAAGAACTCAAGAAACTAGTCAACAAAACACCAAATAACCCTATTAAAAAATGGGGTACAGAACTGAAGAAAGAATTCTCAATGGAGGAAATCAAAAAGGCTGAAAGACACTTAAGAAAATGCTCCACATCCTTAGCTATCATGGAAATGCAAATCAAAACAACTTTGAGATACCATCTTACCCCTGCCAGAATGGCTAAAATTAGAAACACCAGTGATGACTTATGTTGGAGAGGATGTGGAGAAAGGGGAACACTCCTCCACTGCTGGTGGGAGTGCAAACTCATACAGATCAGTATGGCGGTTCCTCAGGAAAATGGGAATTAGTTTACCACAGGACCCAGCAATCCCCCTCTTAGGCATATACCCAAAGGATTCACATCAATGCAACAAAGACATCTGTTCAACGATGTTCATAGCAGCACTATTTGTAATAGCAAGAACCTGGAAGCAACCTAGATGCCCCTCAATTGAAGAATGGTTAATGAAGATGTGGCACATCTACACAATGGAATACTACTCTGCAGAAAAAAATAATGGTATCTTGAAATTCGCAGGCAAGTGGATGGCACTTGAAGAAACCATCCTGAATGAGGTAACCCAGTCACAAAAAGAGAAACACAGTATGTACTCACTCATATATGGATTTTAGAACTAGATCAAATGATCACCAGCCTATAATTCACATCACCAGAGGAACTAGGATACAAGTTGCATTCTAAGAGATTCATATAAAGTCCCTCACAGAACTGGGAAGGGACAAGTCCCCCAGAGCTCAGGTAAAGTGGGGGAGGACAGCGAATGGAGAGAGAAGTAGGAGAAAATGAGGGGGGAGGAGAGAAAGGCATGTGCGACCAGGAGGATTGAGCCTGGTTAGGAATGGAAAATAGGAAAGAGAGAGAGAGAGACAGAGACAGAGAGAGAGAGAACATAAAAGAGGGAGCCAAGATTGGTTTGAAGATAAAGTTGAACACAAAGAAAGGTCGAGGGAACTACAAGACTGCTCCCAACTAACAATCTCAGCTTCCGGGGAAAGGCTATCATAAATGCCCTTCCTGGAGAGTGAGATCAACAACTAACTTCTCCATGGAGCCCTCAACTAATGCCTGTTGAAAATAGGAGCAAACACCCATACATAAACACTGAGTCTAACTAGAACCCAGAAGCAGATGGCGAGGACAAGACCATGCAGTAGAAGTACATAGAGACAGCATACCTGAACAAGGAGGAGCTAAGGGCCACTAGACTGATAGCTGGGAAGCCAGCAGGGGACTGACTCGGATCCCCCTGAATATGGGTCTCAGGCAGAAGGTCTGAGCAGTCTAAGAAACCTCAGATAGTGGAGCCAGGATGTATCCCTGGTGCACAAAAGGACTTTGCAAACATATTCCCCATGGAGGGATAACTGCCTTATTCTAGAGACAGGAGAGAAGCCCTAGTCCCTACTTCACAGGACCTGTCAGATCTACATGACCCCAACTGGATGGCATTCCCCTACATATGGTATTGTGGTGGGGGGTTGGGAGGGGAGGGTGTTTAGAGTGCATGTGAGGGGGCAGAGAGGGTAAAAGGGAGGGAAGGAGGGAGGGAGGGCTGGAGGGGAGGGAGAGAGGGAGGGAGAGGGAACTGGGATCGACATGTAAAATAATAAATTAAAAAAAAAAAAAAACACGCTTTGACTCCAACATTTAAGTTGAAGACCAAGTTACTGGGGAAAAGGATTTCTATTTTTGTTTCCACAGAAAATGAAAACATGTGGATTCCTTCCAGACTAATGTGGTTTGATCACGCCAGACCGCCTGAAACAGAGTACAAGCTGATCCTACATTCCAAACAGCTGGACAAAACAGCCCTACAGACTACAGCTAGGACATCTGAATCTTCTTCGAATCCCCCAAGACAGCGTCCCTTATCGGCAGGAAGTAGTTTGGAAAGAACGACGCCCAAATTTCCAAATATTGTGTATAAATGTTTGTTTTCATTTAATTGGACTTTGTTATATAAAATTAAACAAAAAAAATATATATATATATATATATATATATATATATATATATATATGAATGACTGGTTTTGGGGAAGAGATAACAGAATGCCTCAAGCCTTGAGTTTTTATCTAAAGAGAAGAAGGGTCTCACTCAGAATCATAGACTCTGGACAGTTTAGTCTTAGAAAGGCTAATTTTAAACTTTTACCTATCTGGATAAATGCAAAGAGAAGAAGTCATGCTATTTAACTATTTACTTGCATTTACCCAAAGAGCTAGTAGCTATGTGGAGACCCACATGGAAGTGAGACATGGCTAGCACAAGGCTTCTTCCAGAGAGTGCATAGATGAAAGGTAACACATGCCACATGCCTGTAATTTGTAGTATAGGATGAATAAAGTTTCCAGTGTGTACAATGCATGCCTCACTGTGTCAGAGTAATCTCAGCAGAATGTGACCTATGTCAGAGACTAACTGAAATTCTGCCCATGTTCACACTGTAGAGCTCATAAAAGACATGGATTTATAGCACCAGACTGGACACCCACAGGATTATTTCTGCCACACAATAATTCTCTGACTCAATGAGAATGTCAGAAGTCAGATACATTCCATGTGAGATCCAGAAGAATAAAGACCTCTTCTAAAAAAAACCATTCCTCATTGCTCTGTGACATCAGCTGTGGAAAAAAAGCAGCATCCCTGTCCTTTCTAGCCTTGCATAGACATGCAGGCTTCATACTCTCAGGCTAGTCCAAGACTTCCCATTTCCCACTCTGGTACATACCTCATCAGGAGACAATAGAGTAATGCTGCAGCTTTTCTGTGAACTTCTTTTTCTGATTGCCCAACTCCCTCTCCTTCTGCTGGGACTGAAGGTTTCCCTCCAATCTCTGATGCACCTATTCATTAGAAGAATGTGTTGTTAGGAGCATTTTGAGCAAAGGAATGAGTACATTCACTCACTGAAAAGCACGCAGGGAGGATACCAGGAGCTTGATAGTGTTCCAGTATTACCAAAATCAAAGCTTCTGGGTAGGAAGAATACATTTTTCACAACAGAGACTGACAAACCTGAAATCTCTTCAAGCAATTATACACATGCTTGGTGTACTATACATCTCACATAGCTCCAAATACACCACCACCCACACCACTGACAAACACAAAGCAAAGCAAAGCAAAACAAAACAAAACACAAAAGGACAGAGACCAGGATAGTTACAGAGATAAAAAAATACACAGATGGCAAGACTATGCTGAACTGTCTGGATTTTTTTTTCTAGAATCCTCTGAGGTCCCAAATGCCAACCAGCCTTACACAAGCCTATTTCCCATGCCTGGAGAACATATTAGCACCATACTATAAGCTGTGTAATGGGAGACCTTGTAAAGGAAATACCTAAGTGGCCACCTTGCACTTAGGTTCCTGTCAGTGTGAAGCAGGAGTTGAGCAGAGTGAAGAGACAACATTGGGATTCAGAGAAATTTAAGAAGAAAGGCCACGTGAAATCCATCCCTGGGACAATGAGAATCACTCATTGACATTTATAGTAGGATCCCCTCATTCCAAGCTTTTTCCCCTGCTTCCCAGTGTTGTCACACGGACCCTGCAAAGGCAATGAGCTAGAAAAGGAACTATCTCCCTCAAATCAGTACACAGCATTCTGAACATCTCAATGACATGGAAGTGTGTTTTGCATTGTTGAGCCCTCTCCCTGCTTGACCTGAAGCTTCAAGAAAAGCAGCAGGGTTTGTTTGTGAATTAATTCTTACTATAGACTCACTTCCAGAAACACTGATGAACAATTGCATATCATCATGAGAGTGAATTGGATGAATGTGTGTGGAAGGGTGACTAAAGTGATAAGTAAATGTATATCAGGATTGATGGGTAGACGGGCTGAGGTAACATGAAATGGTGCAGGTCCTAAACCAGAGACCTCTGCTCGACCATACCTGCTACACCTGGATCCAGAATCTCTGATTCCTTCTTCTTCCTCCTCAAAGATGACTTTCAATTTTCCCAGATAGTGCAGCAGCAGGATCCATTCCCCTAGCACCTTCTTAGTCTCTTGCCTCAACTTGTCCACCACTTTGTGCAGCTGTGTCTTCTCCTTGTGCTGTTGTTGCTGCAGATTTCTGTAAACTGTCTCAGAATAGTGAGCCCTTTCAGCCTCCTCCTGTCCCCCCTTTGCCTCCATCACCACTCATTTCATCTTTTCCTCAGGTTCCCAAATTAGAAAAGGAGAAGTAGCCAATACAGCCGCAATCTGGATGGCAAGAGTAGAGAACGAAGAGTTAAAAATGGAATCAAACATTTTCTGAATGTGCCAACAAGAAAAGATACACAAGGATCTCTACCAACCAAAGTGTGTCCTTTAATATGTTCACTGACCATGGTAATGGGACATCATCAGGAGGCAAGGCAGAAATCTGCTCACAGGGAGGATAGGCACCCACAAGGTATAGTGGATCATGGGGGCAATTTGCCGCTTCCTGAGACCTTGCCTGATACCACTGTCATGTGGCAAATTGTTCCTCTACCTAGAGGAGTGATCCTCATAATATGGGTGATGACCCCTTTGGTGATGCAATTACAATTTCAAAGGATGACATCTCACATATGCTGCACAGCAAATACTTACACCATGATTCATAACAGTAACAATATTACAATTAAGAAGTTGCAAGAAAATTGAGTTTGTGGTTGCAGCTCACCTAAACATGAGAAATTGTCTTGGAATGGTCACAGCATTGGAAAAGTTAATAACCAAGGAGCTCCATTCTATTGAGGATCAGAGTCTGTTCCTGGGAGGAGCTAAGAGTCTTTCTCACAATTAGCAAAACTCAGTGTCAGTGGCGCAAGATCAAAAGATGCTAGCTAAAGATGCTTGTTCAGAGTCATAAGGCTAGACCCATAAGGGTGGGCATTGTAGTGCAGAGAAAAATTGGTTAGAGTTGGTCATTTCACAATGCTGTGTTCCCCTGGAAGATAGGCACTTACCAATAGAAGAATGTCTCCTCATCCAGCTCTTGGAATTTACTGAAAGCTTCTGAATTCTCCTTCTCCAACCTCTGTATGTCTGCTATGACCTGTTTATATTCTTGATCTTTTCTAATAAAGGAGTAGGCTGTTGGTAGGGCATGCAGCTAGAAGCAAAAACCACCATGAACAAAGTTTTCATGAATCACACAAATTCAAGCTGTGTCAAGTCTACAGGAGCCCATGGATTTCCCCACCCTGCCTATTATGGACTTTACATCTTTCACTCATTACAACTGCTGCCGTGACCCTGTGCCAGCAGAGGCAGTGTGTTCTGGTGAAGAGAGGTGAGGGTGCATGAGCTTTTTCAATAGGATTGATGAAATACCTCGCTAAAAAATTTCCTGTCATCTACTTTATATGGGGTTTGCCCACCAAAAACTGGGATGATATGTCTCTTGTCTTCAAATCAGAAAATCTGCCTGTCTTTCTGAATGGAGGCCAAAATGACACCATGAGCACTTCTGTGCATGGGACTCAACATTTTGAGAATGGAACTCATGGAAGATGTATAAACTCCTCAAGGGCCTATATTCATGCAACTATGGTTAGCACATTGGAATAATGCAGGATCAATTGGGTATCCCAATGCTCATCACCAGTATCACTTGGGGACTGTGAAATGGAAAATTCCTCATGCGCAACCACAGAAACCATGCTTGCAGTGTTTACATGGTAACCAAGCACAAATGCACAAACACATAGATATATACACAACATTTTTGTGTGTTTCTGTATGTGTGTGTGAGACAGAGAGACCAAGACACACATACAGAGGAGCAAAATGTACATAGGTCGATCAGTTCCTGGCCTTTTATCTGTACATTGAAATGTGTGAATAGGCATCTCTGCCCTCCTGTTGAAGAAGCCAGCACACAATGTCTTTCCAGACAAATAGAGAATCACCACAAACTCACAGCAGCTCATATCTCACAGAAACTGCCATTTGGCAGCATCTCTTCAAATGCAGCCTGGGAATTCACAGCTCTGTCCCCATCTCTGAGTTAGTGACTCAGGCTAAAGTCAATGATTTTCCTTCAGAAGAACCAGAACAATAGTGTCTCCCAATCAAACTCCTGACAGATTTCAGGTTCTTTTTCTTGGAATCATTCGGATCAATGGTGTTTAGCATAGGTACTCCCTGCAAGTGTAGATTGTCAGCATCTCCGATCCTAGATGAAATAATCTAAGGGTGAAATTTTGGAACCAATATGGTCACCATGGCATTGGAAACAATGAATACTTAGTGACAGGAGATCCTTCAATGATGGACATGAGGCAATCTCACAGCTTCTTCATTTCCATGGACACTTAAGATAGTTGGGCACTCAGACTGTCCACCTGCTTTTCACCTCCTTTTGGTGAGGAGGGCTGTGGTTGGTGAAGGCTCTCTAGCAGCCTCTGTGGATAGAAGAACACAATAAAACATGCATTATGATAAGCCATAGAGGATATACTGATGACTCTGAGTTTTATAATATGTATGTTAAAGATTGTGTGCCTGTCACTCAATGACACACCAATGTATGTTGTCCCCAGGCATTTGATGCCCTGCAGGGAATCTTAGATCTCCCATCTGTGAATGTACTTGCAAGTCTCAGCCAGCACCTCACCTCTGTTCCATCAGCACATTGTTCAAGGCAAGAAAGAAAGAACTTCCTCGTTTATTCCTCAAACCATAGAGGATATACAGATCCCTCTGAGCCCTCAAAATGTTGAAGAAAGCTCAGTGATATATCAATGGGCTAAAGTCGGTAGGTCTAAGGAGTTGATTTTAGCTGTCTATTTTGATTCATCCATGAAGAGAATGACCACCCCAGTCCTGAATGGATCATACAGCCACTCTGCCTACTGTTCAAGTAGACATCTGGCACACTTCCCACTGATTGCCTGTCTCTCTCTTCATCTGCTTCAATAAGTTACTTGATGCAGGGTCTCTGATGACAATGATTGTAGTCGCTCATCTGATTACAGCAGTTGATCAATAAAGAGAGACCCGCTGCACCTTTGGTAGTAGCCTCCGCTGGTGTCTTCATGTGCATTATTGGGAGTGTTTGTCACAACAAGCTACTCTCTAACTCTTAAGTGCCCGAACCTTCAATACAATTTAGATAATGTGGTATTTTCATCTGAAATTATTCTTCTCTTGTCTCTGCTATTTAGAGATCTATGCTCAGAAATCACTACATCGAAGCATGTTGCCTCTCTCTATACAATCTGCTTGGGAATGTCTGCTCCACAAAAATTCCATTGCATCATTAATGAAAGTTGACTTATTCAACCAGCTCCTTTTGATTATTCATTTTAGGACTCCACTTACAAGCAAAATTTGGGAATGGTCATGAACGTATCAGCAAATGCTTTAAAGAACAATGCAGTTTATTTCATATTAATAATTTTACTACAATGCCATACATCCTACAAGTTGCAAGGAGAAGACACCATTATTATTAATCTGGAACATTTTTCAAAACATCAAAGTGCTATGCTGTGGACCTGAATGAAAGTGAGTCATGGCCAGACCCAGGCTTGTATGGAAACAATGAGATTTAAAAAAACAAAAGCAAAAACAACAACAAAAAGAAAAACAGGAAACATGGGTACCATTGCAGCAGAGTTTGAGTTAAGTTCTCAGGCAGGTCAGCCAGTTGTCCTGTGGCAGGGTCACCCCAACCTGGCACCCTCTGCACTTCTCTCCCAACCCCTCATGGGTATCGCTTTGCCTCATTCCTTGGAGACGGACAGGTGTCTGAATATGGCAGGCCTTGGCAAGGTTCCTGGCTGGAGGACTCTGAGACACTTAGACTGCCAGCCTCAGAAAGCCTCTCAAGAAACTGTAGAGGTCCCATAGCAAGTCTGGGGTATGGTGATGAGTGAATGGGGAACTCTCACAGAGGCTCAGCAGCTGAAAGCCCAAGGACAGTGAGGACAGCACGAGACCCTCAGGCTCTGCTGCTGAATGAGGTGGTAGGAGAAGCTGTGCTTCTGCATAGAGTGCTGTGTGATGGAGATTCTCAGCACTAGGCCCCAGGCACAAGACACAATAAATCAGGCTCCACAATGGCCTCATGGTATCAGCAGGTCATCTCCCAGAGACTAAGAGAAGCACAGCTCCCACTGAGCTGGTGCAAGGAGCCTGAGGTCAGGGTGCCTAAGGCCATGACTCCTCTGAGGTGGAGGATCAGGAGCAATGGGTCTGCTTGAGAAAAGAGGGGCTATGGGGCAGCAACTGATACTGCAGACCCACCCCAACACCTCCACTTGGCATCAGGTAGTAGCCAGATTAGATGCCCAAGCTTCAACATGTGGAAGAACTTTCCCCAAGGATGGTGTGCAAATTCTGGCAGATTCAACAGCCAGAAATCCCCACACCAGGCATGGTGCTATGATCCCTTCCTCCACAATTATTACAGCCTACTTCTTTATGATTCTGGCATATGCAGAAGACTGGCTGCAATGTCCATCATTATGGACTGAGTAACTACTTGACTCTTGGACTTTCCATTCATACTCAGCCATTGATGGTTTATCAACACAGACAGTAACACATTGCAAAGTCCTGTCTGTCTGTCTGTCTCTCTCTCTCTCTCTATCTATATATCCAGAGATTCATTTTTATAACTGTTGTTACTATAGACAGCCCTGACTAACACATCAGGAATGTAGAAAGGACATTCTGGTGCAGTTGTGCCCTCATAACACTGTTATCTCACCTATAAATTCCCAATTGTCACCTTCCCTTAACCTTATCCTTCCTGGGGAGCCTGTTCATATAAGATCACTCAATCAATCCTCCACCTCATCCTGACCTAGTTACTCTGTATGATTTAATTTTCATATTATTGTGTAGGGATGTTGGGGAGTGGAAGAGTGAATTGTGGGCAGTGTTTATAAAATGAGTCTTCAACTCCCCATGGGTGAAAGAGTGAAAGGATTCTACTCAAGCAGAGAGGACTCTCTAGCTTTAGTAGGATGAGGACTCAGTGAATTCCCCTGTGCCCCAGCAGAGGCTCCTGGAAAGGAATCCTCAGCTTCTGGTCAGTCCAGGGAGAACAACTAACAAGGAGGCAAAGACAGTGCCCCATGACATCAGCAGGCCCTTCTCTGTACATTCCCTTGTATCCTGGAGAGCTCTTGGACTTCCCTGTGATGTCACCAGCATTGTAGCAACACTGAGCATCCTTAGCACATTCATTCAGTGTGTACAAGGATCGCCTATAGACATGTTGTGAAGACTGAGAAGTCTTCTTGGGAGAGAGGATGAACAGCAACTAGAGACCAGAATGAGGCAGAAGGAGCACACTGTAGATCTCACTGGAAATCATGGAGAAATAAATGGTCCTGGGTAAGTCAAAGGGAGTTCAAGGAAGGGGCTGTGGAAACTTATGGATATTGTGGGCTTGAGCCTAACATGGCTAGGGCTCAGGCACTGGAAGCTTCTGGTAAGCACTATGCCTACCCTGTTTCTCTGGGTCCCTAACGAGCACACTAGATCAAAGATTCATGTTGGCAAGTTTGGCTGAGTGGGCAATTGACAAGGCTGTGGCCCTTATGCTGGGAACCCTCTGCTTTCCCTCTTGGAGGAGAAAAAAGCACAGAGACCTTATTGAGATTTCACTACAGTTACTGAAATCTCTCCCACTGCAATGCTTTAGGTTGTGTGACAGTAATGGTTGGGAAAGGAGAGCACGCTGACAAAGCCTGAGGTCCTCACAGTTAACGTGAAAGCCACCAGCTGGCTGGGAGCCACCAAGTGCTACTCCCTTCCACTGACATCAAGATTTTTTTTTTTTTTATTGTCACAGGTAGCTCAAGATTAGGGAATTTGGCTTTTGTATAGCTCTCGGTGAAGCACCATAGCAATGAAACACTACTTACACTCCCCATGACTGTGACACATTGATCTGTGTTTGTCCTGTCACTAGCCAATCATCCTTCCTTAACCTTGAATGTAGGAATGGTCCATCAGTCTTGCTGGGAGTGTTTGTCTTGTGTCCGAGAACTCACATGGAAAGCCCCAGTCATTAGCATCTCCAGCCTGACATGTCAATAGTTGATCACACATTTGCTGATGTCAAGATGGCTGGAATCTATGCTGCTGATGATTTGGGAAACCTTCCTCATTAACTTTGTGACTTTTCCCCACACCCTTATGCTGTTACAACCTTGTGATATCTCCATGATGTGCATGTTCACATCATAGGACTAATCATTCCTTCCCACCATCCTGACCTCCTGATTCCTCAGCAACCATTGTTTATCATGTTATTGATTAGAGATCTCAAGAATGGATGAGCCATGAGCCATTTCCTGGTCTGTGTTTAGAATAGAGTGTTCAATTTCCACACAATAAGAGGAGAAAATATTCAAATGAAGCAGAGAGTGATCTCTTGCTTTGAAAGGAGGAGGTACTGTAGGATTTTTCCTTGAGTTTCTTGGAAGGCTCCTGGTAAGGGCTGCATGGCTTCTCATGAATTGCTAAAGAGTTAGTTAGGATATAGACAAGAGCTTCTGGTGGTGATCCCAATAGTCCCTTCCATGGAGATTCCATTGTATCCTGGAGAGCCCTTGATAGTCTCTGTGATGTCAAGAGAGGTGTGTCAACAACACATGCCTGTGGATTATTTGTTCAGGGACCACAGATATGTTGACAAAACTGAGGAGGCTTCTTGGGAGAGAGAAGGAGAAAATGGAGATATGAGAGAGAGGCAAAAGGAAGCCGGCCATTGCTCTCCTTGTAAAACATGGAAAAATAAATGTCTGGGGACTACACAGTGAATCCTAGGCAGGGCATTGTGAGCATCCTGCAAGAGGAGAATCAGTGCTAAACCTTGCGGTAGTGTGGCTCAGCTGAGAGCTTTGGGAAACAATGGTTTCCCTGGTTCTCTGGTTCTCTGAAGAGTAGATCCAGAGTCAAGGTGGTTAATTTAGGATATCCATGAATTATCCAAACTGCAGCTTCTTTTAGGGAACTCCTTCATTTTATTCCGAGTGTCAATTTGTGGCAGGAAAAACAGATTGACTAACTTGGTGTCCCTCTCTTGGTAGGACATTGCTTCACTTCATCATAACTGGATTCATTAAGTTTCCATAGAAATCTGATTCTAATAATAAGAAGAGAAACACTCCTGGACATGTATGAAGGCATTTGATATTCAGATGATTTGGTCCTGGACACATGTGATCAGGACATGCTGCTGTTAAACTCCAGGAATAACAGGATTTACCTGCATCACATCAGATATGATGTGACACTGAACTCCAAACCCAAATTGCCTGGATAGTTACACCTACCAGAGCCAGGGGACTGCATTATGGAGTGACCATATGACTGTCCATGGTGTTTGATTAGAGACATAGACCCAGAACCCAGTTCTAGGACAGCTATCCTGATTTTTGTTGCCATCACTGGGTCCCTAACACTTCCTCTGGTTTCCTTGTGGGTCTCAGCCTGAACTCTCCTAGATCTATGCCATTCAAGAATACAAGTCAATTTGTCTTTATCCATATGCAGGGATGACTAGGGAGGCACCAATTCCACTCTCCACCTTCCTTGAACAGGAACAGCAGATGACAGATTTGGAGAAACTCACCATTCAACTACAGAGTATGACATATGAGCAAGTTGAACTTGGTGGAATCTTATATCAGCAAGGATTTGAACACCACACAGTCATTATTGCCAGTTCTCTGCTGACAACCTTAACCCAAATTGTCAAGCCATGCTTTCCTGAGCCACAGGCAGCTGTACCTCCATGGTGTCCTGGTGTCTAAACTAATTTTCCTGAGTCCAGAGAGGCAGAACATGGAGCCTGGGTAGGAGTGACGTGGGGATACAGGCTGCTCTGCTTGTTCCAAATAAAAATCAGAGCCTGTGGCCTAAATCACAGTGTTGAGATAGGGCAGTAGCATTTGATCTCTCATTCATTTCAATGTCCCTGGCAGGTGCTGGCTTGTGTGACATGCAAGGCCCAGTGAGTATGTGATGAGTCTTTGTTCTTGCTGCTCCAGGCAGCACTCAGAGGAGCCTGGTCCTATTCATCAATTTCCCTTTGTGGCTGCAAGGCTTATAGCTCTACTTATCTCTCATTTTCTTTCTTATACTCTGAGAAATGCCACTTCCCTGCATTTCATAGGTATCCTGATCGTGTATGATTTGTGTGGAGAGGTAGAGGACATGTTTTGTGCATTCCTGGGAATCTATGGTCTGTGGCAGGGCCTGCATATTTGTCATTGTTACTGATTCTAGGAGATGCCAGTGCTGAGGCAGGGACTCCACTTCGAGCAGCACAACTCTTGGCCACTGTGCTCAACCATGGTGGCACACTGGAATCCCTGTAAGGTTTATAAAGCCATTCTGAGGTTGGGACTCCTCTCTGGAAATACTAAATGTGTGCTCTTGTCCATTGTGTACCAATACGAACCCAGAAATTAGAATCTGTGTTCTGCAGACAGTTGGAATGTCATCATAGGATTTTGGTTGGCCAGATATGTGTCACAGACATCTGGGAACTTTCTAGAGCGACATCTGGGAACTTTCTAGAGCGCTAATCTATAGCAAAACGCCCATGGAGGGAGCTCATACAGCCCCAAATAACTCCCTTTGAATCCCCTGCCTGTTCTGGCCTGGGAATGGACCATAACTTTTATAAGTAGGTTTCCCATTGTATAGGTGGTATCTACTGTGCTCAGGTTTTCCAGAACATTCATGATTTTATATATTCTTTGAATCCTGTGTTTCTGAGGCTCTTTTCTCTACCATGGGCTTAATTCCCTTGAGATGCTGAAAAAGGAGCACAAGCAGGTGATGTTGGACCTGCAGAAATTGCCTGTTGAGATCAGTGATGCTTGAACAAGTGCAAGCAGCTGATTAAGAATGAATCCTTCATGTAAGTACCTTGTGCAGCTTGGACCAGACTGATTGTGCCCTTTTTTGTCTTTGACCCCAAGTGAGGGCTCTGGTTCTATCCTTTCTGCCTATTAGTAAGCAGTCTGCCTTGTGGACCTTGGATTTGTGCATCTTGGATTCAGTTTTGTTTGAGTGAAAAGATACGGCAACCCTTCTAATGTTGTCTGCCAGCCTCATGAGCCCTTAGATAGGAAAATTCTTTGCATCATGAAGGGGATATTAGGCAGCTGAGGGCTTCAGGGGTGCTTCTAGGGGCTTCACTGATCTGGTTTCCATGGGACCCATAGACTTAGTTTGTGCTGGAAGCCACAGTCCACTGAGGGAGATGGAACAGCCAAAAATCACACCTACCTGTCATTATATTAGGAGGGCTGCTATGCAGTAAGGTACTTGGGGAATAGCCTAGAGATTCCATTGATGTGGTCAGTGGTCTGAGGCTCATGTGCTTTGCAGGGGTCAGGTGAGGTGACAGGTAGGAAGCAGCTTGCAAGGACAAGTGTCCAGTGCCAATGGCAAGTGAGTGGTTCTCCTTGTCAGATTTTGTGGAGGCATGTGGTCTTCTTCTTACTTCCTGCATCTCAGTGTCATTTCTTCCATTTGCCCAGCTCGTGGGTCACACTGACAGAATCACCTCAACATAGTCTGACTAAGCTGTGTGCTCCCCTAGAAATGTATTTTTCCTAAGGGACTGATAGCTGTCTTGTGTGTCTCAGCAGAAATACCTGATGTGCATAGTCTAAATCAACTGTTTATTTTTCATGAGGTCCTCCTCATTTTTCTGCTCACTTATGATTTATGTGGTATCTGATAGTGTATGCATGTGGGTGTAATTGTGTACACTGCTGGGTGTGTTTGTTAGACAGATAATTACATCTGCTGATGTCCTCTGTTGCACTTTCCCTTGATCTCAGATCTGTTAGGGACCATAAAATTTTCTATTTTCGTTAATCTTGCTGTCAGCACTCTATGGATTTCCTGTGCTCTCCAGGGTGGATCTTTTATCTTGGTTTGTTCTTTCTAATATTACAAGTATCAATAGCTCAGAAAGGAGATGGATATAATAACTATCTCTTCATTTTACATTTCATAATTGTTTTGGAATTGAAGTGTTTCATAATAAATAACACAAATCAAACAATATGGCTATTTTACAAATGAAAAGTAGACTTCTTTCCTTTCATTGCACAGAGCTAACAGTACAGGAAATGTCTGATTTGTCTCATGTGGTTCACAACACAGAACAGCAAGCGCATTCCCTTGCTGACATTATGTTGCTGACTATAACATGTGCATGGCTGTGTCTTAGAACAGACCCCCTCTCTAGTTGTCCAGAGTGCTCCATTCCTGAAAAATCACTGCAGGTGACGTCACTAGCCTCCTTCTGACTGATATTAGGGCTGAACTCATATGCAATGTATCATGTTGAAAACTTCCTGGGTGTTGACCATGGGTCAATTTCTTTCATGTTATTGTCAAGGTCTTCTGTGGAAACCCAGGGTAGGTTTAGTGAAGAGACTTTGATGGATCAACAGTGAGTCTCAGGGTGGATCCAGTTCATGGAAGGAAAGCCAAGTGCAGGCCATGGTAGCAAAGCCTGGCTGAGTGTAAGAGTCTTGTAAACAGCAGGGAGGACTCACTACCTCTACCTGCAGCAGAAATGGCGCTGCAAGGCAACAGTCTTCTTCCTAGTCATTATGGTACACATTATGTGTGTACCTCCATGTATGTTCTTGTGTGTCCCTGTGTGTCTGCTGTCTCATCCTTGCACATTCATTTGCTGTTGTGTGTGTGTGTGTAAGTGTCTGGTTTTGGCCTACTGTTAATGTGTGTGCCCATGCTTCCTGTATGTGTAGGGATAAGTGTTTGTGTGGGTGACTGTGAGTTTAGGTGTTTATGCGCAATATGTGTTTATGTGCATAGATGTGTTCAATTTTGCGTGTGTGTTTATGCATATTTTCTTGTTCACACATTTATGAAATATCTTCAATGTTGATGAAGTCCTTCTTTATGAGACATACAGTGGCTGCTCACTTTGCATCCTTCAACTATTGTGTGATCCTCACATCATTCTGCAAGTCCATCTGCCACTCTAGAGCTTAAGGACACAAAAACTAATGTAACTCAATGGTTTTCAAGTATTTGTAGAGGAAATGTATTTATCTGCCAGAAAAGTCTTTGAACCAAAAAAAAAAAAAAAAAAAAAAAAAAGGATTGTGGAGTAGGAAGGCTAGGAGGTGGCAACTGTGGCAAATCAAGGCATCAGGCAGGCAGGATGGGCTGGCTGAGGGTATGTGTCCCTTCTCTCCTCTGGGTGAATGGTGACTGCACACTCAGTGGTCAGGTGGCTCACTGTGTCTTTTCTGTAGCCTGTTTTGTCTTCATCAGTATTGCCTAGTATCTTATTCTTTTCACCATTGTATAACCTTGGCTCAGTTAACCTTGTCCTTGGAGCTTTGCCTGGATTTGTTCCTTGACAGATTCTGATTTGCAGTGTGACTCCAGCCGCATCTCAGTCCAGCAGAAGTCACAGAGCCATGCTGTGGGTGAGGATGGGTCTGCCTCAGTTTACTCCTGTCACACTCATGATGGTCTGAAGCACTCAGTAACTACTTTTCTTCAAAGTTGTTCACTGTTGAGTTTAAATCAACCCCACGCAGTGTTAGGAGAAACGAAGACCCTCAGACATAAGGCAGTGAGTAGCCACACAAAGTTCTTCAGAGTTAAACTGCAGTCCTCAATGGTGACCCAGTAATCCCAGAACATAATGTCCATGTCCGGAGAGAAGCTAAGGCATGTCAGAGTTCTAGTAGCATTCTTAGAGTAGCCTCAAAGTAGAAACTCTCCAGATGGTGATAAGTAAGTGAAAGAAAAATGACAATTTGGTTAAGCCCTTACATGGAACATTGTTCAGCACTAAATAATACATGCAGTCATTTGGGCATTTCTTAGTCAGCCTTTTGTTACTCAAACAAATCCTGACACAATCAACTTACAGGGAGGAAGTACTTATTTTGACTTCTGGTTGTGGTGTTGTAATGTTCTGATCTCATTGCTTTGGGTCAAATGTGTGTCAGCCTGTGGCAAAGGGGGTTCTTTTTAGAGGAAGTTGTCCACCTTGTAGGCAACTAGGAATTGTAGTGGGATACCCACCCTGCCTGCACCTGTCCCCATTGACCGAGATCTCCACCACTCCCCCAACTGTTTCAATGACTGTGCTCATTCGGGCATGGGAACAGGTGTGGCAGAGTGGATATCTCACTACAGGGAAGCAGTGAATTAGGCCAGAGGGCTGGTCCACTACCATCTAGTGGTTATGTGCTGGCAAACCTTCCTACACTGCACAGCCTGGAAACTTATTGTCAGGGGTGGTTAATGGTCCAAGCCCTCAGAGTTCTACCTGGGTCTGCATTAGGCTAACAGGATAGGCACTTCAATAACTGAGCTGCTACTCTCTCATGCCCAATGTGTTCTTCTCTGATCCAAGAAAAATTAACCTTCTTCTCAACAATGTCCCTGGTGATTGTTCCTTATATTAGCATTACATGGGAAACTCACCATGTTATTGCATTACAGTGCGCTTGTATATGCATAGATATACTTGAGTGTGTTCATGAGTTTATACATGTGCATGTAAGTGAGCAACACTCCACTGAGAACACAAACGTGAATGGAGAACGGGAGATCCCACTGAAGCAGAAGGAGCTGGTAACACAGCCTAGGGACTTGGCACAAAATGTGCAGCATCACTGCAGTGTCTCTGAGATGAGGTAGGAACCCAAGATGGGAGGAGTGGTTAGAACCATAAGGATCATCAGTTCCAGAGTACTTCCTTTTTGTGATACTGGTCCTCTGGATGGCTCTCAGCCCAAGCAGATAAGAGCACCTCAGTATATTGCGCTGGCTCAGTCAACAAAAACTTCTCTCAGAAGCACTGTGTTTGATCCTTAGTGTTTCTGGCGCTTGTTTACTGATTGCTGCTTTCTGAGTTCTCTGGTGTCTTCTCAGTACTTTGTCCCCTATGTCTCCCACAAATATCCCTAAGGTGGTCCTGAGATGGCAGCGGAAGAGTGAGTTGTGGAGGACAGTGTGTGCTCTTGTCACTTTATCTCCCTTCCCGAACATCACCTTTAGAGAAGAGCTCCTACCTTTGGACAATATTCATGCAGCTCCCACCTGCTTATCACAGGATCTCTGCAGTTGGATCTGTTTCCTGTGAAAAGATTTTCTGGTTATAGGAAGATTTTGGGGTTGAGTAGTTGAATCAAGGCAGTTTTCTGTACGGTAGGAATAAGTAGAATCTTCATTGCTTTTATTTTGTAGACTCACCCAGAGGTCTACATTCAGATTCCCATGTTACTCACATTCACCTGTTATCTACTCAAGGCCATGCCTTTCTCTCCTTAACTGTGACTCAGACACTGCTACATTTTTTTCCCTGAAAAAAAGTGATCTACACATCTGTAGAAATGTGATATATTTTTCATAAAATATTGTACTGTATATACACATTTCACCAAATAATCATGTGGAGCAAATTAATGAGAAACACAGTAGTGTTGTTCTTATGACTCTAAGAAAATGAAAACATTCACTAAATCTTATGAGTGGTTTTTCCACCAGCCTGGTCTCACAGCTGCATCAACCCCAAATAACACATAGAGGCACTGTATTAGATATAAATATGTTGGTCTATTACTAGCATTTATTTTGGCCACCTCTGTCTTAAATATTAACCCATTCTATTAATCTAAGTATTTCCATGTGGTCTCCTCTTACCAGAGAGAGGGACCAGACCTCTGTTCTCTCAAATCTCTACATGTTCAATCCTCCCTAATACTTCCTCAAATCCTCCAGTCTCCTAGTCCCACCTATCTGGCTTCCCTATTGGCCAACAGTGCTTTATTAATTAGGCAATAAGTGAAACATATGTACAGAATGACATCTCCATTCATTTCCACTCTTCCATCTAAAATAATAAGAAGGATTTTAACCTTAACATAGCTTAAATATATAACAAAGCAGTTATTAAATAGGAACCACAGTTATCAATATTTAGTCCATTAACATTTAGTAAGATTTAAAGAAAATATTTTATCATCCATCCTATCTTTGTGAATCTAAAGCCCTACATATAAGTTATCTTTAATCCTAACTAAGGACAACTATAACCACACCTATCTGTCTTCAACTCCCTCAAAAATCACAAAAAAGATAGTATATAACCTCGAGAAATGACAGACACTTCTTGCTTCCTGTCAGTCTCCTGAAGTTCTTCTGTAATCTTCCATCTTCAGGCTATAGGCTATAGTTTGTCTGGCAGACACCTCAGCAAAGCAGGAGACTTTAAACCGTCCACCTGTATTGGTAGTTTGTCAGTCACTTTTCTCTGTGTCCTGCAGACTGTCTGGCAGACTCTTCTTCCATGAAGCAGGAATCCTGTAGCAATGTCCATCTTGTATCAGCAGTCACTTTCCTGTAGGTTCTGCATGTCCAGTTTATACAGCATAAAGTCAAACAGTCCAGACAAGAGTAGTATCTTGCCCAAATGGCTAGTCTTTCCATATGGAGAGCAAGCATGTTTCTTCAATGTCCATCTTCCTTTCTGATGCAGGTTTTGTTGACAGGAACAACTAAAGAATTATGAAGAAATCCTTGCCCTGCTTGTCCCTCGCTGTGGTGCTGTGGTCCATGGACTTGTCTCCTGTAATGACTGAGGGCCTTGTAGCTACCTGTAGTCTGGGCCAACAGCTGTGACCATTTTGGTCACAAATGCCTATGCCCCCATTGGGCATATGTATCTAAGAGGCCTGTATTATCAGCCAGTGACATGTGAATTTGGACTGTTGTGAGGGCTTGTCTGGATTCCTAGCCCTGGGGCAGCCAGAATCTGTGTTTAGGTCCCAGACCCCTACTGCATTCATAGACAGTGCAAATAACTGTAGTCTGGGACAACACTTTGGGATATGTTGCTGCTGGGTCTATGTCAATCTGAGTGTCCCCATATCCATCTGGGGCCATGTTGAAATCCCCGCCCAGGCTACAGTCTAGGATCTTATGTGGGTCCATGCTGCAAAAACACACAATATATGTGTTCATGTCCATGGGCCTAGTTGCATCCAGAAGCACCTAGTGTCATGTTAGTGTACAAGGGTTGTGCTTCTTTCAGGACCATACAGATCTGAGTGCTTTGTGCCACAACCAGGGTCGCAAGTGTCCTCTGGGGTCCTAGGCCACTGCCAAGGGTCATGTCTGGATGCATTGTCCTGCCAGAACCTTCGTCTAACTTGATGCCGGTGTCTCCTCTTACTACTGAAGACAGGCTAGGGATGCAAAGAGTTAATACCTTACTTTGCTGGCTATAGCACCAGGGAGAACTGCTCCAGGTCCTGACCAAGTATATAGCACTAGTCCTGCTGAGGGGCTACACACTACTTGCATGCAATTCCACAAGTGGCCAGTAGAGGGTAGCAGATTCCAGCTGAAATGGGAGGAGTCATCTCCCCAGGAACTGCACTTGGCTTTCATCCCTCTATCCCTGTGTGCTGCATTAGTTGTACTGAATCACCCTCAAGTAAAAAGAGAAATTTCAGGAGACCAGTGGGGACAAATACAAGATATAGACATGCTAATTGTCTTGGGATGCCAGACATCCATGCAAACAATTCCTGGGTTTAAGTTCCTGCTCCAGCATCACTTATTGTCAGATTTGGAGCAGATCTCTCACATCTCATCCTGGATGACAATGCAGATGAGGGCAATCAGAAGAAAGGCAGAATTGAGAAGCCCCTCCTGGTGGTGGAGGTGCGGTTAGTATCCCTTCTCGATGTTCCTGGTAAACAGTGTCTGGAGGAAGCTTCAGATTAGCCAGAGTGGATGGAGACTGCAGCAATGGCCACCTGCCTGTGACAAATAAAGCTTATAAATTCCTAAGGTTTATTCAGACTAACAGAACTCTCTTGAAGATGTTATGTCTAGTCTCATTGTGTTCCCCAACTTTATTAAGCTTTGGTTATTTTTAAAACCCTAGTCATGCAAAAACCGATTTTCTTTAATGGTTCACACTGAAAGAATAAATAAACTTCCATTTTATGATGGTGATATTTTAAGTTTTTTATTTGATATTAAATATTCTATATTAAATTCTGAAAATACAAATTTCTAAGACACAATGTCAACAGGGATAAAATTTTAGAATCCTAACCATAGAAAAAGCTTCCAACTTGTTATAAACTGCTAACGAATATTAGGCAATACAAGTTAATTGTCAGGTACCATATAAATGATCAAATTCTGATATATGACCAGTTGTGAAATTCATTTTAAGGTGTATTACAATGTTTTAGGCAGTAGAACAATTTTTTTATAATTTTTTAAAGTTAAATTTGAAACAAGCGTGTTTTACATGTCAATCCCAGTTCCCCCACTCTCCTGTCCTCCCGTGTTTCCCCCACCAACCCCCACCCATCCCATCCCCTTTCTGCTCACCAGGGAGGAGAATTCCTGAGGAATCTTTAAACTGTGTCCTATCATTTGGAGCAGGGCCAAGGCCCTCCCCCATTGTCTAGGCTGAGGGAGTATTCCTCTATGTGAAATGGGCTCCCAAAGTCCATTCATATACTAGGGTTAAATACTGATCCACTACAAGAGGCGCCATAGAATTCTCAGTCCTCCCAACACCACATTTAGGGAATCTGTATGAGTCCTGTGCTGGTTTCCCAGCAATCACACTGGAGTCCATGTGCTCCCCCTTGTTCACCTCAGCAGTTTCTGTGGGTTTCTCCAGCCTGGTCTTGGCCCGTTACCTCATTACTCCTCCCTGTCTCCAACTGGATTCCAGGAGTTTGGCTCACAGTTTTGCTGTGTGTGTCTGCTTCTGCTTTCATCAGCTACTGGGTGAAGGCTCTAGCATGGCATATAAGGTAGTCATTAATCTCATTATTAGGGAAGGGCATTTAAGTTAGCTTCTCCACTATTGCTTAGATTCTTAGTTGTGGTCATTCTTGTAGATCTCTGGACATTTTCCTAGTGCCAGATTTCAATTAAAACCTATAGACTCCCTATTTTATGGTATCTCTTTTGTTGCTCTCCTCTATTCTTTCCCTAACTCAGTCTTCCTGCTCCATCATGCCCACCTCTCCCCTCCTCTTCCTCCTAACTCCCTATATCCTCCTCTCATGCTCCCAATTTGCTTGGCTGTTCTTGTCCCTTTCTCCTTCTGGATGGGGTCATGTATGTCCCTCTTAGGGTCCTCCTTGTTTCCTAGCTTTTATGGCAATGAGGATTGTAGGCTGGTAATCTTTTGCTCTATGTTGAAATACCATATTTGAGTGAGTACATGCCATGGCTGTCTTTCTCTGATCAGGTTACACCACTCAGGATGGTTTCTTCTAGACCAGTCAATTTTCCTGTGAATTTCAGGATTCCATTGTTTGTTTTGCAGCTGAGTATTATTCCATTGTGTAAATGTATCACATTTTCTCTATCCATTCTTTAGTTGAGGGACATTGAGTTTGCTTCCAGGTTCTGGTTATTACAAATAATTCTATGAACAGCATTATTTTATTTGCCAGTATTTTAATAAATATTTTTGCATCAATGTTCCTGAGGAATATTGGTCTGTAGTTCTCTTTCTTTGTTGTGTCTTTGTGTGGTTTGGGTGCCAAAATAATTGTATCTTTCTAAAAAGAGTTTGGCAGTAACACTGCTGCTCCTGTTGCATAGAAGAATTTGAGGATTATTTGTATTTGTTTTACTTTGAATTTCTGGTAATATTCTGCAGTGAAACCATCTGGTCCTGAGCCTTCTCCTCCTCCTGCTCATTCTCCTCCTGCTACTTCTTCTTCTGCTTCTTGTTCTTCTTCTTTTTTTTTCCCCTTTGGGAGTCTTTCAATGACTGCTCTATTTCTTTAGGGGGTTATAAGTCTTGTTTAAATTGTTTACCTATTCATGCTAGTGATATCTATCCAGAAAATTGTCTTTTTGTTAAATATTTGAACTTTGTGGAGTGCAGAATTTCAAAGTATGACCTAAACGTTCTTTGGATTTCCTCAGTGTCTGTTGTTATGCCTCCCTCTCATTTCTGATTTTGTTAATTTGTATGTTCTCTGCCCTTTGGTTTGTTGATTTTCTCAAAGAACCGAGTCTTTGTTTCACTGATTCTTTGTATTGTTTTCTTTGTTTCTACATTACCTATTTTAGCCTTCAATTTTGTTATTTCCTGGCATTTAGTCATATTGAGTGAATTTGCTTTTTTTTTTTTTTTTTTTGTTCTAGAGCTTTCAGTAGGGCTGCTAATTCTCTAATGTGACTGACTATTCTCCAGTTTCTTCATGTAGGCACTTTGTGCTATGAACTTTCTCTTAGCACTGCTTTCAAAATGTCCCATAAGTTTGGTTATTTTGAGCTGTGGTGATGCAGAGACTGGAAGAAATTTTTAATCAAGGGCTGCCTAGACTACAAAGCAGAAACTGGCCAAGGCAAGAACACATAACAAAATGGTACTCAAAAAACAGTAAATCTATATTTGGACACAATTTCATTAATAGATACCTAGTGGTATATTGGATTTTTGTAAGCAGACTATGACTGACAATGAGTATTCAGGAATAGCTAGCTACTCCTTCAATAAAATGTATCATCTATGTGTTATTGTTTGTCTATGTCAATTTCCCCTACTTGATGTAACCCTTCATGAAGAATGACACACAATGTTGGGAAATTTATGTACTTGTCCCTTACAGCTCTCTTCCCCCCCCCACCCCCTGGCTGTAGAACATCTGATGTTTCAAGGTTGAGCAAACTAGCTTGTTCTCAGAACTTCCCAGTACACAGTGGCCCAGGGTATGGGTAGTGCATGGCTTCCTCCTATGATTAGCTCATTTCCTAACTTGCATAAATAAGCCCATTACTCTCTGTAATAAAGAGCTTCTTTCTCACTTCTCATGGTGGTCTGTTGAGTACTTCCAGTCCCTACACCCTCCCCCAGCTTGGTACTCTGGCCGCACAGGCACAGCAATACAAGATTTTCTGTTTTATTAGAGTGTAGTGGAGAAAAATGAACAGTGTCTGTACAGAAACTTACTTTTACATTAAGCACAATACTTTAACCAGGAAATGGTTTGTATTCTATGTGTTGTATTGTTTTTCTTTTAGGAGTTTTGAACTGAAGAATCTGGCATCTTTTAGTTCTGTCTCTTGATACATTTATAAAATGTGCAAATCACTGCCCTTTCAACTAAGTTAACACATACATTTAATATCTAAATTTCAATTAGTGATATTTTTTCTAAATATGTCATTTCTTTGTTTTTTTTCATAAAAGCCTTTATTTGGAGACACCTACAAACATTTATAGGGCAATGGTTATACTCACTGTTTGTTGTTAACTGATTTCCCCAAATCACTTTGACTTCTCTCTGCTTTTTTTCTGCCTGGAGGCCTGACACTCAGGGGGCTACTGCAGGCTGCAGTGAATGAGAAGGCTCCACTCTCAAGGATGGTGGACAGTACCACTCAGCCCATGTATGAGTCCCCAAATGGCCACAGGAATTTTTGTATTTATATTAGGTTTTGTGCGTGGGATGACACCCAATGACATGTATATGCCTGCAGTGGTCTGAACCACCGAGCCACATCCCCCTGACTCATGATGTTTTCTCAGAAAAGAATTTTTGTTACTTTTTTTTTTTAAATTTATTTTATATAACAAATTTAAATGAATTTAAATGAAAACAAACATTTACAGACAATATTTGGGAATTTGGGCATTGTTCTTTCCAAACTACTTCCTGCTGGTAAGAGGCCCTGCCATGGGGGATTTGAAGAAGATTCAGAAATCTTGGCTGTAGTCTGTAAGGCTGCTTTGTCCAGCTGTTTTGAATGTAGGATCATCTGGTACTCTGGTACTCTGTTTCAGGCGGTCTGGCTTGATCAAACCACATTATTCTGGAAGGAATCCACATCTTGTCATTTTCTGTGGAAACAAAAATAGGAATCCTTTCTACCAGTAACTTGTCCTTGAACTTAAATTTTGGAGTCAAAGCATTTTTTTAATTTATTATTTTACATGTCGATCCCAGTTCCCTCTCCCTCCCTCCCTCCCTCATTCTCTCCCTCCCTCCCTCCCTCCCTCCTCTCCCTTTTACCCTCTCTGCCCTCTCACATGCACTCTAACCACCCTCCCCTCCCATCCCCCCACCCCAATCCATATGTAGGGGAATGCCATCCAGTTGGGGTCATGTAGATCTGACAGGTCATGTGAAGTAGTGATTAGGGCTGCTCTCCTGTCTCTAGATTAAGGCAGTTATCCCTACATGGGGGATGTGTTTGCAAAGTCCATTTGTGCACCAGGGATACATCCTGGCTCCACTGTCTGAGGTCTCTTAGACTGCTCAGTCCTTCTGGCTGAGACCCATATTCGCGGGGGGGGGGGCTGAGTCAGTCCCATGCTGGCTTCCCAGCTATCAGTCTAGTGGCCATTAGCTCCTGCTTGTTCAGGTAAGCTGTCTCTATGTGTTTCTGCCGCCTGGTCTTGTCCTTTCCATCTGCATCTGGGTTCTAGTTCGACTCAGTGTTTATGTATGAGTGTTTGCTCCTGTTTCCAACAGGCATTAGTTGAGGGCTCCATGGAGAAGTTAGTTGTTGATCTCACTCTCTGGGAAGGGCATTTATGATAGCCTTTCCATGGAAGCTCAAATTGTTAGTTGGGAGCAGTTTTGTAGTTCTCTAGATCTTTCTTTGTGTTCAATTTTATCTTCAAACCAATATTGGCTCCCTCTTTTATGTTCTCTCTCTCTCTGTCTCTGTTTCTCTCTCTCTCTCTTTCCTGTCTTCTATTCCTAAACAGGCTCAATCTTCCTGGTCGCACATGTTTTCCTTTCCTCCCCCTCGTTTTCTCCTACTTCTCTCTCCATTCGCTGCCCCCCCACTTCCCCTGAGCTCTGGGGGACTTGTCCCTTCCCAGTTCTGTGAGGGACTTTATATGAATCTCTTAGAATACACCTTATATCCTAGTTCCTCTGGTGGTGTGAATTATAGGCTGGTGATGCTTTGCTCTAAGTCTAAAATCCATATATGAATGAGTACACACTGTGTTTCTCTTTTTGTGACTGGGTTACCTCATTCAGGATGGTTTCTTCAAGTGCCATCCACTTGCCTGCGAATTTCAAGATGCCATTATTTTTTTCTGCATAGTATTCCATTGTGTAGATGTGCCACATCTTCATTAACCATTCTTCAATTGAGGGGCATCTAGGTTGTTTCCAGGTTCTTGCTATTACAAATCCTGCTGGTATGAACATAGTTGAACAGATGTAGAAAAGAAAATCTTAAGGCATTTAGGGTTGTGTCAGTTAGACATGTGGTCAAGTTGTGACCTAAGGACAGGTACCCACCAACTTTATCCTGCTGTCCTTAGAAGGGACACACAAGTCCATTCAGAGCAGAACACTCTGATGTTTACATATGTCTGTGTTTACACACATGTACAGTTCCAGTCAGAGTTCACAGGGCAACATTTAGGGGTTGTTTCTCTCCTACTTCTCAGGTCCTCAGGCTTGGTGGCACACACTTATACCAGATGAACGATCTCACCAAACCCATCAAGTACTTTCTAGAACAGATTAAGCACCAAGATGGCTTGATTTCTTTACCTTCCAATATTGACTGAAATAGACAATTGGAAACACCCTCAAAAGGCACCAGTTTAGAAAGGTACCACAGAACAAGGAGAAAATCCTTTCCCTCTCATCGCTTCATTGCCGATTCTGTCTCAGATACTACCATCACTCCCAGCTACTTAACATAACCCTTGCTTGATGTTCAGATGGCTGTGGCCCATTTCAGCTCATGATGGACTTTCTCCAGCCTAGAGGAGGAAGGCAGTCTCATCCTGACTGCTCTTGACAAAGGGACTGTGCCCTGGAAGTGTAAGAGAAAACACACAATTTCTTGCACTAAAGTGCTTTTGTCCATGGTATTTGCCAGAACAATGGAACAAACTGGGACACCTTGTTGAGACACAGAAGCCCAGGCTATCATCACAGAACAAGAACTTCAAATAGGGTTACTACACTATATTGGAGTCCATGTAGGGTTACAGAAGTTTTAAGAAATTGACAAAGCTATCAAGCCCAGCCCAGAAGTCATGTGCTCAGTACTGCTGAGATTATTTCAGTGCTGCAGTGACCCTGTTGAACTTACTCATGAAGCCACAGCTGAGGACCTGGTGTGATGCTCTTCTCATCCCCTTTCCCCTGAGGAAGAAGCAGAGGAGCAAAGGTAATTGGTTCTCTTCCACCTTGAACACCACCCTGAGGCACTGGACAACTTACAGGCAAAGCCTGGTACTCTTGTTTTAGTCCGTATACAGTTTGCTTCCCAGAAATAAACTTGTCTTTGGTGAAAGAATTAGGGTATTTGAGCAGCCCTTGCTTTAGGTGACAGTGCCATAGGAAGAGTTCTTGGCAAGTTTCAGCTGGAGAGTCAGTGGATGCAATGCAGAAGTTTGCAGTCTTCCCAGGGATGCAGATGTATGCCAGGAGTGTAGAGGTTCCTGGGAGCAAAATTGCCTTGGGTGCAGTCCCTGGTAAGTAGTGTGCCCAGAGGGTTGTCAGAGAAGGTACATGTTCTTGGGACTGAAGCATTATTACATGCCGCTAGAGTCATTGGGGGAATAGAGGTAACTCAGGAATGTGCTACTGCTGGGAATGGCACCTAGGGGCTGAAAACTTTTTTTTTTTTTTTTTTTTTTTTTTTTTTTGCTTGAAAGATCCAAAAGTCTACAGTAAAAGGTCTTTATTACACACCCACCACAGCATCTGCAGACATCCCATTGCCTTAGACTCTTGTGCTCAGATACAGGGAGCAGGAAGCTACTATGTGTTAGGCAGTTTGGGGGAATTTATTGGAAAATGTTGTTTGTGATAAATTCTTGGAAAGGGGCCTGATACTGGAGAGTTCTTATATTGGAGATGCCTGAGTTTGCAGGTAGGGTATTTCTGTTGTTTCCAGGGTTTGTGTTTTGGAAATCTCATGAGACCCTAGATTATGGACAGTAGGTGAACCGGTGGGGGTTGTTCTTCAAATAGCTTGGAGTCAGGTCTAACTGCCATCACCTGCTCCATTAATGTGACAATCCAAGGGCCTTTGCGGGCAGAGGAGGAGTGAGGTCAGGCATGGAGGCCTGGGTGGGGAAAGGTCATGTCAGATTTGGGCATGTGACCTTGTGGAGCTTTAGAACAGCCTTAGTCTCCAGCAGGAAGGCTGGTCAGTGAGCAGAGAGGCTGTAGGCACAGGCCTCAGTCCTGCAGGCTGAGGTGGTGGAGTCCAAGAGTCTTTGGCCACTGTACATAAGCAGCAAATGGAATTTAGCAGCAGGCAATCCAGCTAAAAGGCAGAGTGGGAGAGCCTTTAGGCCCAACTCCTCACTGTTAATACCATGGGAGGCAGAGGATGAGATCAAAAAAACGGATTCTATGTGAGGGGCAGAAAGACTGAGTTTTGATCCCTCACACCTGTTTTAGACAATTTGACTCTTTTCTCTTTGTAGCTCTTTCTTCTTGCTTCCTGGAGCTCAGTCTCCTAGCTGACTCAGATTACCTGGGAATTATGCACAGTGCCTTCCCCATTTTCCTTTATGAATAATTAGGCAGAAAAGTTAGGGAAGATGCATTGCATCATGTTAAAATCCTAGTACTTTTGGGTGAGGCTCAGTTTCCTTAGGTGAGAGCTGATGTCCTCTGAAGGACAGTTGGTGACTGATTCCTGTGAGCAGTGCCCTTTGCAACCCTGTGGTCATGACTTGGAAGTGGCTGGTTTGCAAGAGTGTAAGAGAGACATACTGCTGAGACTTTGAGACAAGTGGTAGGCTTGTCCTCTCTGGGCTGGGGAGAATGGAAGACACTTTCTTCCATAAGGAAGGAGACATAGGAAGAAGGCAGAGTATAGATGGAATGGTGTGTGTTGTCACAGCATTGCTCAATTATCCACTTTAATTGCAATTAGAGGCATGAAGCGCTTATTTGGGTAACATCTTCCCATCATAATTCATTTTTTTAGGAAGTCAGGACAGGAACTCAAGCAGAGAATGGACCTGGAGGGAGGAGCTGATGCAGAGGCCATGGAGGGATGCTAGTTGCTGGCTTATGTGTCAACTTGCTTCTTATAGAACCCAGAACCACAAGACCAGGGATGGTCCCTCAAGCAGCAATCACAAATTAAGCAAATGCCCCACAGCTGATCTTGTGGCTGTGTTTTCTCAGGTGAGGTTCCTTCCTTTCCGATAACTCTAGCTTGTGTCAAGTTGATATGAGCCTAGCCAGCACAGTATGTTTAACAGTTAAGGTTTATAATTTCCTAAGGTCTACTCATGTTAACCAAAAATGAGTTAAAGACAGATATTCACCTTCTTTGTCTTTGCTAACTTGGTTCATATATTGATATCATTTGGAAAACCAAGTCTTTCAAGAAACTCTGATAGTGTATAATACTGCACTATGAAATGATCAAAAAGTTGAGCTATCTAGTTTCAATGTGGACTGTATTCATGATTAAAGTTTTATTTTGATGATAAAGGAGCTTCAGTTAAATCTTCAGTTATAATATTTAGGGCTCACACTAAATGAACGAAGCTGTAATGTGCTAGTCTTATATAAGCTACTAACTTGTAATCTGTTGAAGATCATTAAGACATACAAGGTAATGCTCAGTCACTTTATAACTGAACAAATCTTTAATGTGCTTAGAACTGTGGTTAGTTATGGCAAGTACTAATGTAATTCATTTACAATGACAAACTTAGACTCTATATATTGTTTTCAACATTAAGACTAAAACAACTAAAAACAATAAAGTTTGTTGAAAATCAGGTATGCTTTTTTTTTGTAATTTCTTTAGAATTTTAATTCTGTGTATTCAACAAACACCTATGCTGAATTCATTTCTACCTCATATGTGTCTAAGTGTTCTGTAAATACTAATAAGTATAATTCTCATAACTACTTTGTAATAGCAGTACTAATATTACTATAATTTTATGAAATAGAAACAGACCCCCCAAAAATAAAAATAACAAATAAAATCAGGTATGCTTAATAGCTAACAGTCCTCAAATCTTCAGAAATCTACTGAACGTGGCATTTAAAGTGTTTAATGAAAAACCAAGTACCTCCTCCACAGGAAAGACTCTGAGACCTTCTGGTTTTGGCAGCTCAATGCTATGCTGGTTTGTATGGCAGCCAACAACATAACACTGTCTGGTGTGACAGTCAGAAGACATATGACCTTTGCCCTACCTCCACCCCAGCCTGCCACATGATGCCATTGAGACTATGGGAGCCTAGGGAGACTGCTCATCACAGAAGCCTAGGTTAACTGTCCAGGTAGCCTGAGGTCTCTGTCATTTCCATTGAAAGAGAGACTGTTTGCATTATACTTCCTACAATAATTCATCCTTCTCAGATCTCTGATGGTGTTGACAGTTAACTCTAGCTTTGTCAGTTTAACAGTCACACTCAACTCCCTAAGGCCACAGCTACTCACTCAGTTTATTTCAAATGTAAAATCAGGGTTCACTTTTCCAGAGTTATTTATTAGGTCTGCTAAGAAAGGCAGGCAGGTACAGTTCACCTTGGTGACAGACTTCACAGTGAAAGAAAAACTCACAAACCAAGTTTCAATGTAACTTTTTACTATTTCCTTTCTTTAAAGGAACTTGCTTCACAATGACAGTTCTCAGTAATCAGCCACCTGTGTCTCATGGTAAGTGACTGGATGAAAAGAACAGGTTTGGAGTTTATGTAACTTGTGAGGGCTCTAAGAAAGAAATGCCAGTTGTAAAGGTCTAAGGAACTGATTTAAGTTTTGTAAAAATGAGAACTGCTTGAGATTTCTCTTCCTCTCTATGCTATTGCTATACTAAGACTTCAAAAGTTCAGAGTTTTAACATTAATCAATGCAGTTCTGATAGGTGATTATTCAAGGCTGGTTACTATTACTGTTACTATTATTCTGTTACAATTTCAAACATTGAAGTTTGCTTTGGTTGTTTTGTAAGTATAGACTTAAAAGTGCTTTTCAATTGTGCTAAAACACCACTGTTCAATCTATGTATTCAACCAGCTGGATACATCAGAAAAGTGTTCATGTTTTAACCCAAAATAATATTTTGAGATCCCCACTTTTTTTTTTTTTTTGTTTTTTATGTCTCACAGGCATAATTCTACTACTTTTTCTACAAGGAAGATTTCAGTATGGATTACAAACAGTGCTAATGCTAATAAATGTACATATCATAATATTTTCATCTCCTTTTATGAACTTAAAAATTTCTTAAGATTCAGGGAGTTGAGAGACTTGGATTCATCTCAAACAGGTCAAGCTGATCTGTCATAAGTAAGTTGTCTGAGAACAGTGTAAGTTTCCCCACTTGTATAGCCCAGGCTTTTCTAAGACTCTGGATCTTTTTGTTACTACTTCCCTGGTGCTTGGGTCATTGTCCTGTCAACACACCCCCTACATAGTATCTCATTTTAATTGGATGTTCCCTTCAATGATGTCCCTATATGCTTCCTTCCATAGTTTTCAGCTGAATCAACCTATTAAGGAAAGATAAAGACAAGCTTTTTAACATTTCCAGTAATCCAAATTGAATGCAGTTCAATGATCAATGGTGGTGGAATGGTTCAGAGCCAGCAGAGTAGGAAAGAGGAAAGACATTGCCTTAGCTCTATAGTCACACCATTGTCAATATTCCTTCCCTTCCCCTATTTCCAAATCCTTTTGTCCCCCCCTTAACAAAACCCATTTCTCCCCCCCCCTAAAAAAATTGTGGTAGCACTTCCTTTTTTTCATACAATCTTCTCCAAAATCAAGAGGGAAAATGGTTTACCTTCATCATTTGGCCATAAATGTGTACATTGTGGGAATTAAGACCTTGGCTGAGAATTCATTCTCCCTCCTGCTGCTCTCATGGCATGAGGCTATAACCACAGGAAAACAGGAGACATGCTTTCTAATGCAAAATGCTAATGCTCTTGGCTCCCTCTGCCCTGAAAGCACCCTAACCAGTCCTTGGAAGCTGAGATGACTAACTGCCCCCTTTTGCTTCCCCATCCTCCATCTGGTGCCAGGGTATATAAGCTAGCCCCAGGAGTAAAGTAGGGGATAATAAAGAGCCTTCTTAATATCAAGCAAGAGTCCAGTGTTATTAACCTTCCCCAGTTTCTCAGGCTTCTACTGCAGTGCAAGTGCTGCAATTGTTAGTCCTCACCGAGATTCTGAAAGTGAGGTAAGTGGACTGGTTCATCCCTTGTGCTGGCAGGGATGTATTGGTGTAAATAAGCAAATAAAGAATGAAATAATAAAGAGAGATGGGGAATTCACCCGGAAAGGTTGAATTAGAATTTCAATTAAAGGAACTTCTAGAGGAACAGGTAACTGCATTAAAGACAGAAACTCTCGAAGGCTTTTAAAATCCATTCAACAGGCTAGTAAAAGTGAGGAAGATGAACTTAAGAGTGTATCCAAGAAGCCTCTAGGTGCCCATGCAGATCAGAGAAAGACCATATCTTCAGGGAAAGACAGGGCCTTACCTAAGGACCCTGGAGCATGGCCCAAGGAGTGGCTCCCTCCCGAAAGCAGCCACCATAGCTGTCTCAGAGCTGCACAGGGGCTTGGAGAAGCAAAGGTGCTGCCCAGCTTATGCACCAGGTCAGCAGGAACTCAGAGTTGCTGCAATGCTGGAGAACAAAAGGGGCTGCCCACCTTTTATGCACCAGGTCAGCAGGAACTCAGAGTTGCTGCAATGGTGATTGCTTGCAATGGTGATTGTTGTTTTTCAAACAGCTGCAGTCACAGATGAGCTTCAGCTGGCCAGCCCAGGCCTAGAGAGCAAAGGCAGGAGGAGACCTAGATGCCTGCTGCTTTAGGAGCTGCTGCCATGGCTAACACCCAGTCAATAGTATGGAATAACTAATACAGCCTGTCAGAAAGGGTTTTAAGGACTCATTAAAAAATAAAAAATAAAAGAAAAAAAGTGACATATATTGGGATTTGTTCAGATTTTGGATGTTCATAATTCAACCTTTAGTTACAACAATTGCACTTCAAAAGATTTCATTTAAAGATGTTCTATTTCAGCAAACTAATCTTGGTCTAAAGAAAAGGAGAGCTGAAGAATATATGTATGTACTGTATATTTAGTGTGGCCACACATGTGAGTGTTTGAGTGTCTGAAGTGTGATTTTGAATATGTGATTGTGTGAATCCCAACAATAGGTACTACTTGAATCGCTTGGGATATAAAGATAGTTAGAGAGAGAGAGAGAGAGACATCAGGGTTGGAGATCTGCATCTCCCATGGCTGTCTTGCAGAGTAAAACAGTAGGAAATGGTCAAAGCCAGAATGGCCTGAGAGCCAGAAAAAGCTGTATGGATGGCTCAAAAGAGTTTAGCAAGTAGAGAATACAAAAATCTTCCTAAATTTTGGTCGTTAAAAAAGAAATTGAAAGAATGGAGGCTAATGTAAGATTTGAGAAAAGATATTGAGAAAAAGCCTATTAGACCCCCCACCTAGAAAGGTATCAATCAGTGAAAATGCAAATGAGACCAGATCAGCTAATGAAAGCTTTACATGTCAGAGTAGAAAAAGTTTTCAAAAGTATTTGGGACTTATGTAACATCCTAAAGAATTTAGGCATGAAAAATGAGAAAGTAGTAAAGATAGCTCATGATCATGTAAGGATGGAAAAATTTAGCCTGATTCTCCCTAGACCCTACCCCCTAGCAGTGAGTAGGCAAAAGGTCACATTCTTGACTGTTTACCACAGGGCCCTTTATGACAGGACCTGTGAGTGAATGAACACAGGAAATGAGCCTTGCCACACCACACAGAAGCACTAATGAAAGCAGAGTTCCTGGGCTAAGTGTGGGATTGGATAGTTCAAATTGATTGGTCCACTCTGGATGCTATGAGATGATTGGTTTGTGATGCGCAGGCTTTGTTGTAACCCTATAAAATCTCAATCCTGTACCCAGGGTTCCCAGTCTTCTACCCCACGTGGAGTATGGCTGTGGACCCCAGTGCACTGGAATATAAAAGACCTCATGTTTTTACATTAAGACTGCTTCTCGTGAGTGATTTGGGGTGACTGACTTTCCTGAGTTGGGGCTTGAGGGTCCATACCCTCTGCCGGTCTTTCAATCATTGAATAATTATCAGAAGTTATTAGGAAATATTCCAATGGTTATATCCTTTTCTTTAAAAAAGCATCTACTGGGCCATTTGTGATTCTTCTGTTGTAAAGTGTATGTTTAGATGTGCTCCACTAGTTTAGTTGGATTACTTGGTATTTTAGTGTCTAGTTCCTTGGGTTCCACATATTCTTTGGAGTTTAGCCCTCTGTCAGATGTGGGGTTGGTGAAGAACTGTTCCCATTATGTAGGCTGCTATTTTGTCTTATTGCCATTGTCCTTTGCCATATGGACGCTTTCTGTTTCAGGAGATCCCCTTTATTAATTGTTGCTCTCAGTGTCTCTGCTAATGGTGTACTAGTCAGGAAGTTTTCTCCTGCCAGTGTATTCAAGGCTACTTCTCACTATCTCTTCTCTCAGGTTCTGTGTATCTGGATTCATGTTGAGATTTCAGATCCACCTGGACTTGAGTGACTGCAGGGAGCTAGATAATGGTCTCTTTGCATCCTTCTGCATGATGTTATCCAGTATTGCCAGCAATATTTGTTGAAGATGCTTTCTTTTTTTTCCATTGTAAAATTTGTATTTGTTTATCAAAAATATGGTATTCATGGGTGTGTGGATTCACATCAGGTTCTTTGTTTGGATTTCATTAACCCATCTATCATTTTTTCTGCCAACACCATGCTGCTTTTATTACTATAGCTATGAAGACTCAGACATTATGCTGGCCCAGCCCCTTAGCAAGTGGCAAGTTATACACACTGACATTCATAGAGATAATTAGACAGCTCTCATGTGTTTTCTGACTACTTCACATGTTATGTGGCTGCATATGGATTCCATATGCATGTGTAGCTTTCCCTATTAAGTGAGCGCCTCCCACCTATTTGTTCCTTTCCTCTTTCATTCCCCTTCCATCTCTGTTCCCCCTCTCCCCCTTCCCCTGCCATCACTGTTACTGCTTGGACAACATCTATAACCTATTTTGTTCCCTCTCCCAAATAATCTCCACGTAGGTTTTATTGAGTTTTGCAAAACTATATTTGGTGTCATAAAACTTGCTCTGGCTCTCCAGCCACCTGCTGAAACTCCACCCGAAGAATGGCAAGGTTTCTGGAAATGTCACACGATGGTAGGTCACCTGCCTGTCACAGAAGTTTAGTGGCCCTGCTGCAGCATGTCTGTCTGCAAGAGGCTCTCATCATGCCCAGTTCTTGCTGTAGTTTTCCTGATCTGCCGGAGGAAAGGAGGCATTTAGAGTACATTCCTAGCGGGGTCCGTCTTTGTGGGCTCTTAAACTCTGACCTCTCCAAAAGACACATTGTGCCTGATGCTCAGCATTGATCTTTCGATGGAAGCCATTGTTTGTATCCCTAAGGAACAATGAATGGTCACCGATCCCTTGAGTTTCAATATTTTCAACCTTTAACAAGTGTCTCATTTGATCGGAGTAATGTACATATGTGCTCTATGAGAAAGAATGAAGCATTCTTCATCAGTCCGGTGACAATATTGTAACACAAGGAATAGCAAATTAAATCCATGTGTAACAGCATAGGAGAGAAAACAGAATATTCATGGTGAATTAGACGTGGGCCACCCCAATTTATAGGTAGACATAATACAACATTGCTGCTTAGACAACTGCACAAAGCCAAGGGACATCTTCATGGCTCCCGCTGAAAGGAACCTTCCATCCAGACAATATGCAAGGTGGAGCCTACCATGGTGGAGCAGTATTGCCTCAGATGTGTGCCTGGGATCATGGGGTCTCCTGGGGGTTTTGATTTAGTACAGAAAACCAGCCTTGTTTTCCTAAGGATGAAACGATTCCTAAGGAATCGACATCCTTTTCTCTAAAAGAGTCTGCGATAGGCAACACCTTGTGAGAGTTCACAAGGATCCCTCAGCAGACACATCTGTCTGAACTTACGGTATCTGCCGGGCACTTTCCATGGGAAATGGCCAAACAAAGAGAACAGCCAACAGAATAGCAAAGAGAAGCCAAGGACGGAAATCTCATCCATACGGCTTATGTTTCTCAGTGAAAACGTAATTTGCTTCCGGCATTTTAAGACACAGCTTTATTGAAGCCCAGGCTTAGGAGGCAAAAGCAGGCAGAGCTGTGTGAGGTCAAGGAAAGCCCTGTGAGAACATACCACAAAACTCAGAAGGGAGCAAGGTCGGCATCATTCTACAACTCCCTGCATATCGAGCATATTATTACCTGTAGGGAACCTCTTCTTATCTGCATCAGCACAACTCTGACTTGTTCTTTTGCTGATACTGTCAGCGAGAGCTATGTATATGCAGATACCTCAAAAGGCAGACATCCAAGGGAGAAGGAAGAGATCCACTTGGATCCAAATCCCAACTCCCACTCTGGTACATACCTCATCAGGGAGACAGTCAAGTAATGCTGCAGCTTTTCTGCAAACTTCTTTTTCTGATTGCCCAGCTCGCTCTCCTTCTGCTGGGACTGGGGATTTCCCTCCAGTCTCTGATGCACCTATTCATTAGAAGAATGTGTCCTTAGGAGCGTGTTTTTTTTTTTTTTTTTTTTTTTTTTTTTTTCATGATAGGCATGAGTACATTCGCTCACTGTACAAGCACGCAGGGAGGATACCAGGAGCTTGATGGCCTTCCCGTTTTACCAAAACCAAAGCTTCTGGGTAGGACGAATGCCTGTTTCAGAGCAGAGACTGACAAACCAGAAATCTCTTCGAGCGATTATACACAAGCTTGGTGTACTATACAATTCACATAGCTCCAAACACAACACCACCAACACCACCGACAAAAACAAAAACAGAACAGAGCAAAACACGAAAGAACAGAGACCGAGGGAGATACAGAGAGAGAAATACACAGATGGAATCTGAGCACAAAAGAAGATGAGGACATAACATGGTAGATGATCACTTCAGTTTGGATTAAGCACAGCAGATATTCGTGAAGAATCCAATGACTCTACACTCCATATCCCAGGACTAAAATTGCAAAGGAGAATATGTTGTGATTGGCCAGACTATGCTGAACAGTCTGGATTTTTTATTCTAGAAGCCTCAGAGCTCCCAAACAACCAACCAGCCTGACACAAGTCCCTTCCCCATGCCTGGACAACCCATCAGCACCATACTGTAAGCTGTGTGATGGGATACGTTGCCAAGGAAACACACAGGCAACACTTGTGGCCACCTCGCACTGAGGTTCCTGTCAGTGTGAAGCAAGAGTTGAGCAGAGTGGAGAGACCACATCGGGATGCAGAGAATGTTAAGAAGAAAGGCCACCTGAAATCCAACACAGGGCCAATGAGAATCACTCATTGACATTTGTAGTAGGATCTCCTAATTCCCAGCTGATTCCCCTGCGCCCAGGTGACGTCACATGGACTCTGCAAAGGCAATGGGCCACAGGATAGGGAACTGTCTCCTCAAGACAGTACACAGCATTCCTACCATCTCAATGACTTGGAAGTATGTTTTGTATTATTGAGCCCTCTCCCTGCTTGACCTGAAGCTTCAAGAAAAGCAGCAGGGTTTGTTTGCCAATTAATTCTTACGAGAGACTCACTTGTAGTAACCCCGATGAACAGCTGGATGTCGTCATGAGAGTGAGGTGGATGAATGTGTGTGGGAGGGCAAGTAAAGTGATAAGGGAAAGCACATTAGGATGGATGGGTAGACGGGCTTAGGTAACATGAGGAAATGGTGCAGGTCCTAGCCCGGAGACATATCTGCTTGACCCTACCTGCTGCTCCTGGGTCCAGAACCCCCTGATGCCTTCTTCTTCCTCCTCAAAGATGACTTTCAGTTCCCCCAGATAGTGCTGCAGCAGGATCCATTCCCCTAGCACCTTCTTGGTCTCTTGCCTCAGCTTGTCCACCACTTTGTGCAGCTGTGTCTTCTCCTTGTGCAGATGTTGCTGTAGATGGCTGTAAACCGTCTCAGTATAGTGAGCCCTTTCAGCCTCCTCCTGCCTCCCCTGCCTCCATAACCCATCTGTCCCACTGTTCCTCAGGTGCGCAAAGGAGACAGAGACAAGAGGCCAATGCAGCCCTGTCAGCTGCAATCCGGATGCCAAGAGTAGAGAACGGAGAGTTCCAAAAGGAATCAAACTCTTTCTGAATATGCCAACAAGAAAAGAATTCCAAGGATCTCTACCCAGGACAGTGTGTCCTTCAATGCCGTTCACTGACCATGGTAATGGGACGACATCCGGAGGTAAGGGACAAATCAGCTCGCAGGGAGGATGGGATACCCAAGGGGTGTAGAGGACCCGTGGGGGCAATTTGCCCCTTCCTGAGACCCTGCCTGATACCACTGTCATGTTGCAAATTGTTCCTCTACCCAGAGAAGTGATCCTCAAACTATGGGTCATGACTCCTTTGGTGATGCCATGACAATTTCAAAGGGTGACATCTCACATATCCTGCAGAGCAAATACTTATATCATAATTCATAACTGTAACAAAATTACAATTATGGAGTTGCAAGAAAATTGAGTTTGTGGTTGCAGCTCACCTAAACATGAGAAATTGTCTTGGAATGGTCGCAGCATCGGAAAGGTTAATAACCATGGAGCTCCATTCTATTGAGGATCAGAGTCTGTTCCTGGGCGGAGCTAAGAGTCTCTCTCACAATTAGCATAACTGAGTGTCAGCGGCACAAGATCAAAAGATGCTAGCTCAGGATGCTTGCTCAGAGTCATAAGGCTAGACCCAGAAGCGTGGGCGTTGCAGTGCAGAGAAAACATTGGGTAGAGTTGGCCATTTCACAATGCTGTGTTCCCCTGGAAGATAGGCACTTACCAATAGAAGAGTGACTACTCATCCAGCTCTTGGAATTTACTGAAAGCTTCCAAATTCTCCTTCTCCAACCTCTGTAGGTCTGCCATGACCTGTTTATGTTCCATCTTGATCTTTTCTAATAAAGGAGTAGGCCGTTGGTAGGGCATGGAGCTAGAAGCAAAAACCACCATGAACAAAGATTTCACGAATCACACAAATTCAGGCTGTGTCAAGACTACTGGAGCCCATGGATGTCCACACCCTGCCTACTATGGACTTGACATCTTTTGCGCATTACGACTGATGCCTTGACCCTATGCTATGCCAGCAGAGGGTGAAGAGAGGTGAGTGTGCATGAGCTATTTCTGTAGGATTGATGAAAGAGCTCGCTAAGAAACTTCCTGTCGTCTACTTAACATGGGGTGTGCCCGCCAAAAACTGGGATGATGTGTCTCCTGTCTTCAGGTCAGAAATTCTCAGTCCCACTGCCCGTCTTTCTGAATGGAGGCCAAAATGACACCATGAGCACTTTTGTGCTTGCGACTCAACATTTTGGAGAATGGAAGGCATGGAAGATGTCGTATCAACTCCTCAAGGGGATTTCTCCATGGAACTAAGGTGAGCACATTAGAGAATGGGGGGACCCATTGGGGATCCCAATGCTCATCACCGGTAGGAATCACTTGGGGACTGTGAAATGGAAACTTCCTCATGCCCAAACACAGAAAGCCTGCTTGCAGGGTCTTGAGGGAAACTCAAGCACAAATGCACAGACACATAGATATATACACAACACGCCTGCCTGTCTCTGCATGTGTGTGTGAGACGGAGAGACAGAGAGACCGAGAAACGCAGAGAGAGAGGAGCCAAATGGGCAGTGGTCGATCAGTTCCCGGCCTTTTTATCTGTACATGGAAATGTGTGACCAGGCATCTCTGCTTGCCTCATGAAGAAGCCAGCACACAATGCCTTGCCAGACAAATAGAGATCCACCACAGACTCACAGCAGCTCATATCTCACAGAAGCTGCCACTTGGCAGCATCTCTCCAAATGCAGCCTGGGAGTGCACAGCTCTGTCCCAATCTCTGAGGTATTGAACTCGGGCTAAAGTCGCTGGTTTTCCTTCGGAGGAAACAGAAAACTAGTGCCTCCCCATCCCACTCTTGCCAGGTTTCAGGTTCTCCTTCTTGGAAGCTTTTGGATCGATGGTGTCTAGCAAAGGTACACCCTGCAAGTGGAGACTGTCAGAAGCACTGATCCTAGGTGAAATAAACTAGCCTGAAAGTGTGGAACCAAGTTGGTCACCATGGCATCGGAAACAATGAATACTTAGTGTCAGGAGATCCTTCCGTGATGGAGACGAGGCGCTCTCGCAGCTCCTTAGTTTCCATGGACACTTGATCCAGCTGGGCGCTCAGACTGTCCACCTGCTCTTTCAACTCCTTTTTGGTGAGGAGGGCTGTGGGTGGTGAAGGCTCTCCAGCAACCCCTGTGGCTAGAAGAACACGAGTAAACGTGCATTATGACAAGCCATAGAGGATATATCGATCACGATCACTCTGAGCCCTAAAATACGTTTGTCAAAGATGGTGTGCCGGTCACTCAATGACACACCAATGTATGCTGACCCCTGGCATTTGATGCCCCCCAGGGAATCTTAGATCTCCCAAGCGTGAATGTGGTTGCATGTCTCCGCCAGCTGCTCTCCTCTGTCCCCTCAGCACATGCTTCAAGGCAAGAAAGAAAGAACTTCCTCAAGCATATTCCTCAGACCATAGAGCATATACAGATCCCTCTGAGCCCTCAAAATGTTTCAGAAAGCACCTGTGCCTGTGACTCAGTGACACACCAATGGATTTTGACCCAGGCTTGAGCTGCTCTCTGATCTCGGAAGACTCATCCAGCTGCTCTCCACTGCCCCAAAGCAAAAAAGCAAGTAAGCAAGCAAGCATCAAGCAAGCAAGCATCAAGCAAGCAAGCAAGCAAGCAAACAAGCAAGCAAGGAAGGAAGGAAGGAAGGAAGGAAGGAAGGAAGGAATGAAGGAAGAAAGAAAGAATATTCCTCAAGCTGATTCACAGCTGCAGACTCTCCTTTCAACTTACCTGTAGAATTCACAAGTCTGTGGGTTGAGAAGCATGGAGGAAAGGACCATAGGCCACAGGCACGCAGGTCTTTTTAGAGAACCCCAAACATCCTGACCTGTCGCTCAAAGCACACGTCTATAGGTGGAGCAGCCATACAGGTGCAGAAGGTGAGCACCAGACTCGCAATGGGACATCGCTGACAGCTCAGGGCGCACAGAGAAGGTTCACGGTACTTCAAGTTATCCACTCCCATTCAAGTACACTGATGGCCTGCCTTATGCTGAGCACACTCCACTAGTCCCTCCCTCATTCTGGTCTCATTTGGATGCCTGTCCTCCATCAAGCTCACTGACCTCTAAGACTACAGGCTCCCAGCCGAACTTGGAGCTTTTGCCCTGCCAGTTCCTGACATTTGGCAGAGACAGACTACTAGCCTGGATTCCTCGACTTCCCAGAGACAATGGCAGGAAGTGAAGTTCAATTTCTTCCCAGAGACCCCCAATTCCTGTGCCCCCCGTTACCCAAGTGCCAGCTAAGGGCAACCTTCTCCACGGAGCGCCTCATCTCCCGCCCACAACTTACTGTCTTTTCTTCTGAAGCCTTTATTTGTTGGGCCTTGAAAGTGCGGCTGAATGTCAGCTTTCTTCACTCTCTCTCTGGTCTGTCTCCCCTGTCCATTTTCTCTCCTCAGGAGATTCCGCAGTCTTGCCAACATGTTCATCTTTGCACCTTAGTGGCACTGCAGTACTCGCCAAAGGCAGTTGGTGTTGCCACAACACAGATGACATCACAGCATTCTACTCTGTCCAGGATACAATGGAATGTAGAGGAGAGGGCCTGCTGATGTCCTGTGGAAGGAAAATGGACTCCCTGCTACCCAGCTTTCTTCACTACTCAGCAGACGCTTTCCTGGGACACAAGGCACACCGTGTAGCGCCCCCTTCTTGCAAAACAAGAGTTTTCTGATTTATTGGAAGTCAGTGAGTATATTCCACATGGGGATTGAACTGTTTTGTTCTATGGTCTAGTTGGCACAGAGCCAACTGAATTGCCAGGGAGGGGAACAGGCCTCTATGTAGTTCCTGGTCTATCCCACTAAAAGGACGGAGCCCCACAAGCATAACAAGCTATGAGACCACAAAATGCTTACAGAGGGCCTAGACTGGTCCTATGCAAGCTCACTAGATATTGGTCCAAAGTCGGTAGGTGTCAGGAGTTTAGTTCAGCTGTCTTTGTGGATTCATCCTTTCAAGGGCATGGCCACCCACTCACGACTGGATCATACAATCCCTCCTGCTCCTGTTCAACAAGACATCTGGCACACTTCCCACTGCTTGCCTGTGCACCTCTTCATCTGCTTCAATAAGACACTGGTTGAAGGGTGTCTGAGGACAACGAGGGTAGGCACTCATCTGATTTCCACAGATGGTCAATACAGAGACAAACTGCACCTTGGTTAGGTGGCGTAACTACCCTCTTCCTGGGTTTTCTTGGGAGCTTCCTTCCCATCAGGCTTCCCCCTAACCCTTAAGGCCCCCATCAAGACAGCTCTTTCATTACGCTCCCTCCCCCTTATTCTGGGGCCCAGTCAGCACACGTTAGGTAATTTGGTTCTTTTCACCCGAAAGTATTCTTCTCTATGCTCAGAATTCACTACATCCATGCACGATGCCTCTCCCTACCCAGTCTGCTGGAGTCTCTGGCTACTCCAAAAAATGACATTGCATCCTGTCTGTAACTTGACTTTGTCAAACAGCTCCTTATGCATGTTCATTCTAGCACTCTGCTTCCAAGCAAAAACTGGGAATGGTCACAAATATTCCAGCACGTGCATTAAAGAACAATGCAGTTTATGGAATATTAATAATTTTAGTCAAATGCCATACATTCTACAAGATGCGAGGAGAAGAAGCCATGATTATCTATTGGGGATATTTTTCAAGACACAGAAGAGCTGTGGTGAGGGGCCAAATGGAAGGGAGGCATGTAGACCCAGGCTCGTACAGCAAATGGAAAGGTGGTCCAGGAAGCCCATATCACATGGTTGTAATTAGAAGTGCAGAATGATGAAGTCTCAGTTAGCTTCCAGTATGACTGCAGGTATGGCCTACTGTTCAGAAAGAGAAGGTGACCAGTGTCACAGTTATTGAAATGTGCACACTCCTCCCCAGAGAGTAGAGCTTTCCAAAGCTATTGTTTCATGGAACCAAACTGGAACCCACTGGAATACTTCCCTCACACATTAACTCTCAGACTCAACTGTCACCCTCACAAGTCACTTTGATTTTGATTCCAGGGGGACTTCACAAGAATTAAGCACTCCTCTGGAGTGAACCGTTCCTCAATACCTTCTGAGAGTTGTTACAGTAAAGAGTAGGGTATCAGCAGCCATCCCACACACTTCCTAGTTTTGCACTGACATGCTCACTCCTCAGAAGAAGGTAGCACTACATTTACGTCCTAAGGACACTGAATAGCTAGTGCATCAACAGCCATCCTTTGCAAACCAACATCCACAGGAGTATCTTCCTACTTCTCCGTTTCTGTGCTGGGCCTAACCTGTACTGTCATCTAGGTGAGAGGTGACATAACTGATTTAACCTGATCCTTAGGGATTTTGAGCAATGACCCTGAAGCCAGAGGCACTCTGCTTGAACGTGAGCCATCCCAAGACAAACTCCCTTGCCTTTGTCATAGGCTTTACTTTACCTTCATCCATTGCCCTGCTCGAGTGTTTTGGGATCTGTACACTTTGGTGCACAGAGAGCAGGCAAACTACCGGTACACATAAATATTAAGTAAACAAATCTGAAGAAAAGATTTGTGTGAAATAAGTAGTCCAGTCAACTGCACCTTAAAATAATGAGTGTCCCCATATGCGTTAGCGGGTTTCGATCTCTACCTTGCAATTGTCACTGTTGCTATCTTTGAAGGAAATAAGAAGCAGATATAGGTGGGTTTCATGTATTTTATATTCCCATAATGGAGTTTCATATTTCCCGAGATGAATTAGAAGACACAGGTATATTTCTCAAGAATACATTGCACATCATCATGTCATGAATATATGTGTGTATGGAGACTCCATTTCTTGGAATAGTAAATATGTGATGTCACATGTGGAATATGGATCTTTTGGCATCAAGTAGTGTTTGACTAGGGAGTAGACCAATCCGTGCCCACCAATCCGTGCACCAACCGGGTTTGTAGCTCTGCCCGTCTGGGAAATAATAAATTGTCTCAAGTCACCAGGAAGATGCACAGATTCATTTCTATCTGTGGAGTTTTGTGGTTACAGGAGCGTGACACCACACTTGATTCCATGTCTAGTTTAAAGAGGAAGAGTTTGAATTATTTTTTATTTACAAAAGCAAAGTCATTTGACTCAACAGGGGCTTAAACAGGGTACTTGATACATAAAACATGTAGCCTTAGCAAAATATCAAGGATAAACCAAGAACAATAAAATGACAAAACTTCTGAGCAAAACAGAGAACACCAAAATGTCAAAGTAAGCAAACGTGAAATCAATGAACTAAACAAGCAAGTTAAGCTAAGCGCTATTCTTTACAGTCTGATTTAGTTCTGCAGACTAAACACCGTGGCCAGCTACGGACACATGTTTGGAAGGCAGCCACAGATTGTTCAAAGCGAATCATGACAAGGATAGCCAGGCGTCTTAGGGCTTGGAAGTTGAAGCAATCACTAAGGATTGATGTTTTGGTCCTTGAGTGGAGAATGCTATGGCTTGTGGTTTTCTGTGTCTTCTTCCTTCAGCCTTCTGAATGCACTGAAAGGGTGCTGTGAGGGAAAGAAAGACAATGAGATCCAAAAGTAGCCTTTTTCGTTCAACGATGAGATAGAATCAGGGCCCATCGACACCCAGGAGACCAGAGTCAAGAAAGAAACTCCACCCGAAGAATGCCATGGTTTCTGGAAATGTCACACGATGGTAGGTCACCTGCCTGTCACAGAAGTTTAGTGGCCCTGCTGCAGCATGTCTGTCTGCACGAGGCTCTCATCATGCCCAGTTCTTGCTGTAGTTTTCCTGATCTGCCGGAGGAAAGGAGGCATTTAGAGTACATTCCTAGCGGGATCCGTCTTTGTGGGCTCTTAAACTCTGACCTCTCCAAAAGACACATTGTGCCTGATGCTCAGCATTGATCTTTCGATGGAAGCCATTGTTTGTATCCCTAAGGAACAATGAATGGTCACCGATCCCTTGAGTTTCAATATTTTCAACCTTTAACAAGTGTCACATTTGATCAGAGTAATGTACATATGTGCTCTATGAGAAAGAATGAAGCATTCTTCATCAGTCCGGTGACAATATTGTAACACAAGGAATAGCAAATTAAATCCATGTGTAACAGCATAGGAGAGAAAACAGAATATTCATGGTGAATTAGACATGGGCCACCCCAATTTATAGGTAGACATAATACAACATTGCTGCTTAGACAACTGCACATAGCCAAGGGACATCTTCATGGCTCCCGCTGAGAAGGAACCTTCCATCCAGGAAATATGCAAGATGGAGCCTACCATGGTGGAGCAGTATTGCCTCAGATGTGTGCCTGGGATCATGGGGTCTCCTGGGGGTTTTGATTTAGTACAGAAAACCAGCCTTGTTTTCCTAAGGATGAAACGATTCCTAAGGAATCGACATCCTTTTCTCTAAAAGAGTCTGCGATAGGCAACACCTTGTGAGAGTTCACAAGGATCCCTCAGCAGACACATCTGTCTGAACTTACGGTATCTGCCGGGCACTTTCCATGGGAAATGGCCAAACAAAGAGAACAGCCAACAGAATAGCAAAGAGAAGCCAAGGACGGAAATCTCATCCATACGGCTTATGTTTCTCAGTGAAAACGTAATTTGCTTCCGGCATTTTAAGACACAGCTTTATTGAAGCCCAGGCTTAGGAGGCAAAAGCAGGCAGAGCTGTGTGAGGTCAAGGAAAGCCCTGTGAGAACATACCACAAAACTCAGAAGGGAGCAAGGTCGGCATCATTCTACAACTCCCTGCATATCGAGCATATTATTACCTGTAGGGAACCTCTTCTTATCTGCATCAGCACAACTCTGACTTGTTCTTTTGCTGATACTGTCAGCGAGAGCTATGTATATGCAGATACCTCAAAAGGCAGACATCCAAGGGAGAAGGAAGAGATCCACTTGGATCCAAATCCCAACTGCCACTCTGGTACATTCCTCATCAGGGAGACAGTCAAGTAATGCTGCAGCTTTTCTGCAAACTTCTTTTTCTGATTGCCCAGCTCGCTCTCCTTCTGCTGGGACTGGGGATTTCCCTCCAGTCTCTGATGCACCTATTCATTAGAAGAATGTGTCCTTAGGAGCGTGTTTTTTTTTTTTTTTTTTTTTTTTTTTTTTCATGATAGGCATGAGTACATTCGCTCACTGTACAAGCACGCAGGGAGGATACCAGGAGCTTGATGGCCTTCCCGTTTTACCAAAACCAAAGCTTCTGGGTAGGACGAATGCCTGTTTCAGAGCAGAGACTGACAAACCAGAAATCTCTTCGAGCGATTATACACAAGCTTGGTGTACTATACAATTCACATAGCTCCAAACACAACACCACCAACACCACCGACAAAAACAAAAACAGAACAGAGCAAAACACGAAAGAACAGAGACCGAGGGAGATACAGAGAGAGAAATACACAGATGGAATCTGAGCACAAAAGAAGATGAGGACATAACATAGTAGATGATCACTTCTGTTTGGATTAAGCACAGCAGATATTCCAGAAGAATCCAATGACTCTACACTCCATATCCCAGGACTAAAATTGCAAAGGAGAATATGTTGTGATTGGCCAGACTATGCTGAACAGTCTGGATTTTTTATTCTAGAAGCCTCAGAGCTCCCAAACAACCAACCAGCCTGACACAAGTCCCTTCCCCATGCCTGGACAACCCATCAGCACCATACTGTAAGCTGTGTGATGGGATACGTTGCCAAGGAAACACACAGGCAACACTTGTGGCCACCTTGCACTGAGGTTCCTGTCAGTGTGAAGCAAGAGTTGAGCAGAGTGGAGAGACCACATCGGGATGCAGAGAATGTTAAGAAGAAAGGCCACCTGAAATCCAACACAGGGCCAATGAGAATCACTCATTGACATTTGTAGTAGGATCTCCTAATTCCCAGCTGATTCCCCTGCGCCCCAGTGAGGTAACATGGCCTCTGCAAAGGCAATGGGCCACAGGATAGGGAACTGTCTCCTCAAGACAGTACACAGCATTCCTACCATCTCAATGACTTGGAAGTATGTTTTGTATTATTGAGCCCTCTCCCTGCTTGACCTGAAGCTTCAAGAAAAGCAGCAGGTTTTGTTTGCCAATTAATTCTTACGAGAGACTCCCTTGTAGAAACCCCGATGAACAGCTGGATGTCGTCATGAGAGTGAGGTGGATGAATGTGTGTGGGAGGGCGAGTAAAGTGATAAGGGAAAGCACATTAGGATGGATGGGTAGACGGGCTTAGGTAACATGAGGAAATGGTGCAGGTCCTAGCCCGGAGACATATCTGCTTGACCCTACCTGCTGCTCCTGGGTCCAGAACCCCCTGATGCCTTCTTCTTCCTCCTCAAAGATGACTTTCAGTTCCCCCAGATAGTGCTGCAGCAGGATCCATTCCCCTAGCACCTTCTTGGTCTCTTGCCTCATCTTGTCCACCACTTTGTGCAGCTGTGTCTTCTCCTTGTGCAGATGTTGCTGTAGATGGCTGTAAACCGTCTCAGTATAGTGAGCCCTTTCAGCCTCCTCCTGCCTCCCCATGCTCAGAGTCATAAGGCTAGACACACAAGCATGGACATTGCAGTGCACCCTTGGAGCTCTGATACACCCCCACCCACCGCACCGCCAGCCTACCCCCCCTACCCTGTGCCCTACTCCACGCAGGGTCCTGCTGCTCTGGTTGAGCACTGGGACAGAGGGTGGAGCCAACAGTCCACCCTACTTTGGAGACTTCTAGGAGCAACTATGAACAAACGAGACCTTACTATCCACACGGGACCACCCGTAATTTCCACCAGCTTGGTCTCTGACCCCGCCTCCAGTCCTCTGCTGGAGTCCCGGGCCCCTCCCAGAGATCCGCCTATCTCTCCAGGTCCACTCTGAGTTCCTGTGGGCAAGATCCTTGAACCCCAAATCCTGGCCTCTGCCAAAGAACGAGGTCTCAGCTCGATAGTGCCAGTTTCCAGTGAGATCCCACTACCCTGCAAAACCTTCTCAAGTTCCAGCTCAGCCCTCTTCCTCTTAAGCCAGCTATGGGCCAGAGCTATTGGCCAGAGGTTCACTGTGAGTACCTGCTGGCATCTTCTTCTGGATCCTCATCCTTGACCCCATCCCTGGATCCCTGTCTGCGGAGAAACCTCCTAGAGAGCTTGGATCTCACAGAGCTACAGATGTTGAATCTCAGACCCACATAAGCCCATCAGGGAAGTACCATAAAGAGAGGGGGGAGACACCACCAACACCTACTGGAAGAAGCTATGAGAAGAAGGCAATACAAGAGAACACCTAACAACAGAAAGACAAACATGACACCACCAGAATCTAGGGATTCTACACCAACTAGAATGGAACACAACAACAAAGCAGAGGAAGCAGAAGGGTAAGACTTAAAAATTACCATCATAAAAATGATAGAGGCCCTCAAAGAAGATGTGAGAAAATCCCTTAAAGAAATGGAGGAAAAAACAAACAAAAAAGTGGAAGAAATGAACAAATTCCTTAAGGAAAGTACAGAAAGTCAAGAAAAAACAATTAACCAGGTGAAGGAAACGGTTCAAGACTTGAAAACTGAAAATGAGAAAATAAAGGCAACACAAACGGAAGGAATGCTGGAAATTGAAAAGCTGGGCAAAAAAATCGGCAACTATGGACACAAGCATAACCAATAGAATTCAAGAGATGGAAGAGAGAATCTCGGGCGCCGAAGATAAACTAGAAGAAATAGATTCATCGACCAAAGAAAATCATAAATCCAACAAATCCTTAATACGAAACATCCAGGAAATGTGGGACACCATGAAAAGGCCAAACCTAAGAATAATAGGCATAGACAAAGGTGAGGAAGCCCAGCTCAAAGGTGCCGAAAACATATTCAACAAAATCATCGAGGAAAACTTTCCAAATCTGAAGAAGGACATGCCCATGAAAGTACAAGAAGCATGCCGAACCCCAAATAGGCTGGACCAAAGAAAAATGATCCCTCAACATATAATAATCAAAACACCTAGCATACAGAATAAAGAAAGAATATTAAGAGCAGCGAAGGAAAAAGGACAGGTAACATATAAAGGCAGACCTATCAAAATTACACCTGACTTCTCCATGGAAACCCTCAAGGCCAGAAGGTCCTGGATAGATGTCCTAAAAGTATTAAGAGAACACAGATGCCAGCCTAGGCTACTATATCCAGCAAAACTCTCAATCAATATAGACGGAGAGAACAAGATATTTAATGACAAAACCAGATTTTCCCAATATGTACCTACAAATCCAGCCCTACAGAAAGTATTAGAAGGAAAACTCCAACCCAAGGAAGGTAACTACGCCCACAAAAATGTAGGCAACAGATAATCCAACTACACCAGAAACCAAGGGTGAAGCAGAACTAATATATTCACAATACCACTGCCAACATCAAACCTAAATCAAATAAGCATCAACAATCAATGGTCCTTACTCACCCTCAACATTAATGGTCTTAACTCACCTATAAAAAGACACAGGCTAACAGAATGGATACGAAGACAGAATCCATCCTTCTGCTGCATACAAGAAACACATCTTAGCTTCAAAGATAGACATTACCTCAGGGTAAAGGGTCGGGAAAAGATTTTACTTTTTCTTTTTAAGGAACCAGATTTGGTTTGCAAAGACTTTGGGGTGGAAGTAAGTAAAGAGGAGAAGAAAATATTATTGAAGAGTTATGAGAACTCTCTCTAGATTTTTTAGTTGTGTATGGCTTAATAATGATTCTCTTGATTTATATATTCACTAATTTTGCTTTGACACAGTTGAACAGCACTGGAGTTCAGTTCCTGTTGTTTGTGATGGCAAAATACTTAACCATATTTTAAGAGTATCAATTCAGGCTTTTTATGGAAAACATTAAAAATCCAAGATCTATACTTTTTGAGTTTTTTTAAATGCATAAGTAAACATAAATATCAAATATGATGGATTTTTTCTAATTTTTTATATTTTCTTACTATTTGGTAGGTATACTCTATTTTTAGACTCTAAGACATATACTAAGTAGCTATATTGGACTTTCAAGAAAATGGCATAGACATTTCATTCTTTAATTAGCTGATTGAAGACTTTTTGAATTCTCGTTTAAAAATAACCTGATTACAAAATAACGTAATGCTCTATAGTCAAAAGATGAAAAAAAATATAGGATCTTCCCTGAAAGCTCAGTCGGAGGACAGCTGACTTATTATGCAACCAAATATAGTTTAGATAAGCTTGGCCTGTGGCAGAGTAAAGGCCAAAGAGCCCACTCACAGTGGCTGGTCTGAATTAAGTCTGTATTAATTCAGGTGGGGACAGCCTGGAGAGAAAAACACATGTAGAACATCATTGAATGCATTTTACTGGGATCTTTTAAGGAAAAGAACATGGGAGAACTACATCGTGTTTGGCAGGGTGAAGTAAAGTAAGAAAAAGTTCAAAAGAAGCCAAAAACATGCAGTGGCTTGGACATTTAGACCCAAATTACTTGAACACGTTTGGGTACTTTCTCATGGGACTTTTCATACCAGGAGTAGATGGGGGTATCTTAGGGTTTCTGCTGCTGTGAAGAGACAATGACCATGGCAACTCTTATAATGGAAAACATTTGTGATGGCTCCCTTACATTTCAGAGGTTCAGTCAATTATCATGGTGATAACATCAGTGTGTAGACAGACATGGTGCTGGAGAAGTAACAATCATAAATCTTGCAGGCAGCACAAAGTAGTCTGTGTCACTTTGCAGTGCCTTGAGCACATATGGGACCTCAAAGCCCAGCCCTACTATAACACTTCCTCTACAAGGCCACACCTACTCCATCAAGGCCACCTCTCCCATCAGTGACAGTTCCTTTGGGGTCCATTTTCTTTCAAATACTGGGTGGGGTGTCAGTTTCAGGTGAAACCAAAGAAGGTTCCAGGTGGGACAAGATAAAAGAAACTTTGCCCTGTCCAAATCTCCCTACTTTTATACCTGGATGCAACAATGATAAGATATAATAGAATGTTTAATTCTGATGGTTGTTAAGGGGAAGATACACATACTCCATTGTTAGAGTGGGGTGTGTATATAATGGATACAGACAATAATCTCAGGTGATCAAGTGCACTGTTAGAAGAGGGGTTTGCATTGTCCTGACTAAAGTCCTAGTTTACCAGACAACCAGTCTCATGGACAGTAGTGTTCTTAGATGGGAAATTGCTATTTTTCCTAGTATGACCGTTTGGATTTGGACTCTGGGTTTTGAGACTGGTGTCAGTAAGGCAAGAGTGTTGGCACTCTTACAGTAGTAGTTGACCTTATTGCTGGAAATAAGGGTAATGCTTAAAGCCAATCAGTGGATCTTGGTATGGGAATCCATCTGTGGAAAGAGTACACAGGCATTCTAGTTCTTTTTGTGCTCAAATGCCTGGAGTTAAATGCCAATGAAAACAAGTTATTCTTTTTCTCAAGGGCTCTTGGTGTTGCTCTGCTTTTGTTTTCAAGAAAGATAAAGAGCCTGAAGGTAAGTGGGAACATCTGGGAGGAGTTGGGGGAGGGGATATCGTGATCAAAATATATTGTGTAAAAAATGTTTTTCCTTAAAACAGAAAATATCAGCCCAGTTGTGGTGGTCGTTGTGGTGGCATGTGGGGTGTCTATGTGTGATGGTGGCTCAATACTTTAAACCCAGTACTTGGGAGGCAGAGTTGGATCTCTGTGAGTTTGTGGTCAGGCTGGTTGGTCTACAGAGCAAGTTCAGGTATAGCCAGGGTGACACAGAGAAATCTTGTCTGGAAAACCAAAACATATGTACCTTTGGCCTTGGGAAAGCCATTGAATGTGCTAATGACAGACATTAGGGTGAGTGTCTCACGTTTGTATAATGCCCCGACCAGTGGGGCCTAGTTATTCCTGGGTCAAGGTGGGCTAGAACCTGAAAATAATAGGAGAGAAAGAAGGAACGAGACCAAGCAATGCCTGTCAAGGTCTAACTTTATTAGGCAAAAAAGGGGTTTTTAAAGCAAAGCCAGGAGGAAGTGGGGAGGGGTAGCTGTGCTGACTCTGGGGCTCTGGTAATGTCCCAGGCCATAAGCAAGAGACCATAAATGTCTGCTTATCTCAGTTCCTGGGGTCTGGTTCATCTCAGTTCCTGAGTTGAGTGGAACAGTCTGATTGTTTTGCAGTTTTCTCTTTTACCAAGATAAGGCTCAATTAGAGTTTTAAGGTGTAAGTAATTCTGCAAGAGGATGTGACTCAAGGCCAGCTACCAACAGTGTAACAATATAATGTTACTATACCTCCAAAGGAAACTCAACATTGTTTTGCCATTAACCACATCCTTACAATAAACAGAAGTGTAGCTCTCAGCAGTCACTACTGAGTCTGGGGTTGGAGCCCATATCGAGGAACAATACTTCCTCTGGTTGATTCCCATAATCTAAGAACCATCTTTCAAATTCAAATGAATAATGCCCTGCTATGCTATGAGGATGCTGTCTGAGAGTCTGATTAAATCTGGGTGAAGTGTAAACATCTTCTGTTGGGAAATTTAAGTGCTTGTCCCTTACAGTGCTTTTCCTTCCCACCCAGATGTAGAACTTCCATGCAAACAAGGTTGAGCAAACAAGGTTGTTTTCAAAACTTTCAGGTTTGCAGTGCCTGTGCATTGACCCCAGGTGTGGGTGGTGCATGACTTCCTCCTATTCTTAGCCCATCCCCTGGCTTGGGTGTAGAAGCCCATTACTCTCTAATAAAACAGTGGTGGTAGCAGAAGCTTCTTCATAACTTCTCCAGGCAGTCTGCTCAGTGTTTCAATCCTGACACCCTCCACCAAGCTTGGTACTCTGGCTATGCAGGTGCAGCAATCTTCAGGGTTTGTTTGACATGTCTGCATTGGCCCTGATGTGCAGCCAGAGAAGCAGTGAGTTGGAAAAGCACATCATTTGTAACCACAAGGTAAACAGGACCCAGTAGTGTTTTTAAATGGTCACACCTGCTTTGCATGTGGAATGATCTCTTGGCCTAGTCAGCCACACACTTATGTAGGCCTACCTTAACCAAGAGCCAGCTGGGGTCACGCATGCTGTGCTGATGTGCACAGAGGGGTGATCTCAAGCTGGGTGTCTCTAGCACACACCCTCTATCTAAACAGAAAATTGCATTTGCTAGCACATGCTCTGGTGGCTGATTACATAACTTACAGAAGCAACAACTCCTACAGGGGTAAGTGACTAGGATTTTTAACTGGTTCAAGGATGGATGCCACTCTCAACTTCCCATCAAGTGAAATGCTCTTGATTGTGTATCTGAATATGAAACCATTTTACGAATTATTCCTTCTTAGGAGTTTTAAACAAGGAACATATAAATAAGAAATCTTAGAAAATCCATTTCCCATGGCTCTTCACAATGCTCTGAGTTGGTCAGGAGGTAGAGTGGGAACATTTATTTTCCTTCCTGGACACAGTTCGGTAGAAATCTGGACTTCATGTCTGGTGGCAAATGCCTTAACATACTGAGCCCTTCTGCCATCCCTGAAAGTGTTAAATGTCTGCCTTCACTTCTTTTAGATGTATAACTAGAAGTAAGAATTCCTGGTAAGCACGTGTTCCTTACTTCCCTTCCTTCCTTCTTTCCTTCCTTCCTCACTCCATTTTTCCCCTCCCTCCGTTCCTACCTTTGTTCCTACCTTCTGTTGTCCCTTCCCTCTTTCCTTCCATCCTTCTTCAGAACCCCTATATTATTTTCTATGGCTGACGAGCAGTTTTAGCAAGGAAGCAGTTCCTGGCAAATGACAGATATGTGTAATGGGAGAAGCACTTCCGTACAAATTAGTGTCCTGATAGTCAGGGGCTGGTGCTGGCTAAGAGTCCAAAGTGTGTGGCACAGACCCACCTGAAAATGCTTGAGTCTGGGGGCTGATATTATAGAGTGAGTCCCTATTCAAGGCCTTATCTTGCTGGAGTGCTTTAAAACTAGAAAAATATTGGGACCAGATTCCAGTTTTAGAGGAACTGTGGTTGTAAGTTGTAAGCTGTACCTTCCAAAGGATTCCAGTTGAAAATTAGGAAAAGAAAAAAACATAGGTGTCTATATATGTCTGTTTATATGCGACTATCACAGGCCACTCAGGGTCATGCAGATAGTATTGAGTCCCATGGCATTAATTTTTGCTTCACTTTGTTTTGCAATGAGTGAAAATTTGGCAGTTTTCCGTATTAAGCTCTAAGCTTTGGGGTGAGGAGGTGACTGAGTTGGTAAGAGCTCCTGTTGTGCAAACATGAGACCCTGAGTTTGAACCTGCAGCACTGACATAAAAGCTGGGCGTGGCCATGTGTGCTACCCCAGGGTTAGGACAGCCAGTCCAGTCAAAGGCTGAGACAGTAAAACAAAACAGCCTATGTCCTCCTCTGGCCTCTATATGCACAGGCATGAGCACAGGGCAAACAGACAGGCACACGGTACACATGTGCACAGGGACACAAAGCTGAGCACCACATTCACAATACACTAGAAAGAAGTTAACAGTTCCAACATCTGCTGTAATTATGCACAGGGAGGTATCTATTGGCTGAGAACTGAGCTATACTCTGCCACACTCATATCAAAAATGAGATCCTCTACACACATGGTCCAAGATCATGGTCCTGCTATCTCGCCTTCCTAGTTGCTTTGATAGACACATCACACTCAGCCTTTGTTAAGAATGGTAACTTCATGAGTGTCATTTATGCCCAACAATGTACACTCTAGCTGCTTTCAGAGCTAAAATTTTGAACTTTTGACATTCAACTAAAGTCTGCTACACACAGCTTAGATAGGCCTAGCAGAGTGTGGCTTACTGGTGGTTGTTCCAAGTAGCTTGGTTAAGTGGACTCCATATCATGCTGAATTATGGGAGTTGGAGAATAAAAATTAATGAAGTTGGACATGCAGACCTTTGTGCCAGATAAAGTGTCAAATGTTGTCAGTATTACCCCAAAAGGACAAACAGTATCTGTTCAATCAATCAAAAGCAGAAAACATTTTGTTTTTAAGTGCTACTAAATCTGTCATACACAGGGAGATTCAGGTTTCTGTTCTGAGACAAGGTCTCACTTTATACCCCCTGGCAGCCTAGATCTCACAGATTCAGGTTTTCCATTGCCTCCCAAGTGTCAGAATTAAAGGAATGCACCACCGATCAGAGCATTTTACTTTCACTATTTTCATGATAGGAGCTCACTATTTAATTTATCTTTGTTCTGCCAACAGAGTTTTCAAAAACTAGACTTACAGTACTGATATCTTTAAGATCAAACAAAGTGGGAATGATAGATTTCAACAAGATGTGATCCAAAAGCATGTATTGCTCCATGATGGCTGGCAGCATTGCTGTCTTCACCCAATTGCTGAGTGGTGATAAAGGGGCAGAAGGAAGGCCTGACCTTGACCAGGAACCAGCTGTTCCTGTTTTTCACTTCCCATCAGTGGATTCAGCCAGAGGCATAGAGGCCAGACAAATTCCTGTCACCTCCTTGGGCTGTGTTTAGGGTGTGGAAAAATGATCTTTATGGACCCTTTCTGCTCTATTCTTATGTGGCTTGAGTTGGCTATGTCAATCTGATTTCTGATACTGGGTGACATTGTTCTGTTTTGTCAGAGAGGGCAAGGAAGGAATTGAAGTGAAGGCAATTCTCACTGGGGCATATAGGGGGAGCGAGAGCTACACTGGACTCCTGCTCAAGGCCTGGCCAGCTTGTCTGAAGGTCTTTATAGCCAGAAGTGTCTCTGTGCCCTTCAGCTCCATTCCCAAGGGGCAGCCTACTTAATGTGAATGTCTGGGGGAAACTGACTTTCTCTGGATCTTCATCTAGAGGTCTGAGAGAAACACAGACTGATAGTACTGACTTCAGTGATACCTGCTATTGTTCTGTGTCTCAAAGTCCCAGGCCTTCAGGGTTTCAGTGTTATAAACTGGTACTCCCCAACATGGTGACCCTTACAAACACGCAAATTTTACCACTCAATGACATTTAAGAAATCAATTCCTCCATTGTCATGCCATCATATTTCAAGTAGACATAAAATTAAATTGTGGCCTGTGGCAGCTGGTATGTCTTGCAGGGGCCTCTCTCTCTCCCTGGGAAGCCATGGAAATCTTGGGAGGGACAGTGTGCTTGGAAGAAGAACATGACTGCATGCCCTTGAAGTGGATCTTTTTCTGCCCCTCCCCCTTTCCTGGTTTCCAAAAGATCAGCTCTGCTCCTGCCATGATGCTCTGCCTTACCACAGGCAACGAAAGAAGAGCCAGAGGTCCATGGATCAAACCCTCTGAACCCACAGCTAAAAGAAGCCTTACCCTCATTTAAATTGTTACAAGTGTTCATCACAGGGACCAGTGTGCCAATACAAGCTCCTACTATGTGTAGCACAGTGATAGGTAATAAGGGAAACTGTTATTCATGATGACTTCCCCTATCCCCTGCCCCAGGGATTCAGAGAGTTCAAAGAGATCTATCCTGCTTTGCCTTGCTCTCTCTCCCTCTCTCTCTCTCTCTGAGTCTCTCTCTGTATGTGTCTCTCTCTACCTCTCTTTCTCTCTATCTCACATGAACACAGGTGCCTCACTAATATTTTTTGGAGCCCAGGGGTCTTTCCATCTGTCATCTCTTCCTGTAGTAGGAGGCCTGATATCAGGGTCGGTACCTAATATGCATTGGAGAAGCTATGCTGCAGCCATGGCCTCACAGAAGAAATGAATTTAGCTATCAGAGCACACAAAGTTACCTCTCATACATGTGCAGAGGCAACTGGCTACAAATACTTGAGAATGGATTCTGGCCTGATGGAGGGAAGTGTAGGCAGACATTGGTTCTGTCTGGACCCACAGAACTTTAGTCCCAATGAAACACACAGTGACATATATTAATTATGAACTGTTTGGTAGATGAATCAGACTTCTCATTGGCTAGTTTTTTTCTTAATTATTAACCCATTTCTATTACTATGTGTCTGTTTTTTGTCTTGGCTTACCCAGCCCTCTTGATCCCTTGGCATCTACATGGCATCTTTCTGGCTGCTCCCCTCTGCCTTCCTCTTCCCCGCATTCTCCTGGTCTGGTAGCCCTGTCTATACTTCCTGCCTGGTTATGTCCTACCTGCCCATTGGCTGAAACAGCTTTAGGCATCATCCAGTAATAGAAACATATATTCACAGCATGGAAAAAGAAACCCACCTTGCAGGAAGCATTGAAGAAAATCATCACCTTACAGCATGTATAGATACCCACACTTTTCATCTGTCCTGTTCCCTAAGATCTATGTGCCATTTTCACTGAAAGGAGCTGAGGTTCCCACTGACCTAGAATGGAGAGTGTTCTGCACTGTGCAGCTTATTGAGTGTTAGAGAAGGGATCCCTTATGCTTTGAATATGCAAGTTTCCCCATAGCTTCAGGTTAAGGGCTTCATGGCCAGCCAACAGTTTCAGAGCACTGCAGTCAACAGTGGAGTTGTCCCTGATGCATGAGTAGTGATTTAACTTTAGCAATATTTCTTTTACAAATGTGGGAGCCCTTGTGTTTGGGGCACAGATGTTCAGATTTGAGATTTCTTCTGGATGGATTTTTGTTGTTAAGAACATGAAATGCCCTTCTTTTTCCTTTTTGATTGATTTTAGTTTGAAGTCTAGATTGCTAGATATTAGGGTAGGCACACCCTCTTAAGTACATTTCATTGGAAATTTTTTTTCTCAACCCTTTTCTATGAGGTAATGTCTGTCTCTGAGGTTAGGTATGTTTCCTGTATGCAGCAAAAGGATGAATTCTACTTTCATATCTAATTTATTAGACTTGTTTTTTTATAGATGAATTGACACAATTTATATTAATGGATATTAATGACCAGTGAATGCTACCTCCTGTTATTTGTTGTTGGTGATGATGACATTGTGTTTTCATTTCACTTCTTTGGGATTTGTCGACGCAAGCTCATCTATTGCCTGTGTTCCTGTGGATGTAGCTTTGGTTGATGTTTTCCTTCTATTAATTTTTGTAGGCCTGGGTTTGTGGATAGGTATTGTTGAAATTTGGAATTATGATGGAATATCTTATTTTATCCATCTATGAAAGCTTTGATGGTTATAGTCATCTATGGTTGGGATCTGTGGTTCCTTAGTTTCTGTATAATGTCTGTCAAGGGCCTTCTCGTTTTCAGTATTTCCAGCGAGAAGTCAGGAATAATTCTTATATGTCTGCCTTTATATGTTTCCTGGCCTTGATCCTTTTCAGCTTGTAATATTCTTCATTTATTTTCTATGATATTGTTTAGATTATTTTGTGGTGAGAGGACTTTTTGTTTAGTTTTGGTTCTGTTTATTGACTGATTTGCAAGCATCTCGTACTTTCATAGGCATGTCTTTCTTTAGGTTGGGAACTTTTTTCCTATGATTTTGTTGAGTATATTTTCTGTGTCTTTGAGTTGGACTTCTCCTTCTTTTATACATATTATTCTTGGATTCAGTCTTTTAATGATGTTCCAGATTTCCTACATGTTTTGTTTTAAGGATTTGTTGGATTTAAAATGTTCTTGGATCAATGAATCTATTTCCACTATTGTATCTTCAACAACTAAAACTCTGTCTTCAATCTTTGTATTCTGTTGTTTATGCGTGCTGTGGTTCCTGAGCATTTACACAGATTTTCTATTTGCAGATTCTCTCAGTTTGTGTTTTCTTTATTGTGTCTATTTCAGAGATCATGTCTTGGATTATTTCCTACATTTGTTTGATTTATTTCCCTTGGTTTTCTTTAAGAGATTTGTTGATTTCTCACATTTTTTTGCTTGTCCTTTTCATCATTTATTTAAGATTTTTCATTGCCTCTTTAAGGGCCTCAATCATGCTGAAAAAGTTATTTTTCAATCATTTTCTTCTGCTTCATCTGTGTTGGAATGTTCAGGTCTTGCTGTTGAAGCATCACTAGTTTCTTTTTAATGTTGAGTGAGTTTGTATTTTGTTGTCTATGCATCTCTTCCTCTGAACGATGTAGGTGGAGCTTGTGCTTCATAGGGTCTCTTTTTCTCCTATTGCTATAGTTGGAGGATGTGGCTCAATTGATTGCTTCTTGGGGTGCAAACAGAACAGGGTTTCCAGGGTACGCTAAGAAGTGGGTCCGAGGCTCAGGTGGTGACTCCTTGAGGTGCAGGTGGGCCTACAGCTCTGGTGGTTTCTTCTCAAGTTGCAGGCAGACCACACTTCCAGTTATTGCTCCTCTATGTGTAGGTGGGGACTGTGGATCCTGTGGTTCATGTAGCAACAGGGTATCTCCAATTGACAAATGGCAGTGAATGATGGCTGGGACACAGGTGCTCTTTCTCTCAGATACTTTTTGGGATAGCTTCTGGAAGGAACAGCTGGAAGCCACTGCTGTAGTCTCAACTAGTGGTCACTCATTGCTCCAGGGCCTGGGAGGATGGAAGTTTCTGTTCTGCCCAGTCCTACATCCAGTCATTCTCAATAAACACACAGAGGCTTATATTAATCATAAACTGTTTGGCCTATTGCTGCAGCTTATTACTAAAAAATTCTTACAACTTAACCTATAGTTCTTATTTATGTTTAGCCACGTAGCTTGGCACGATTTCTCAATTCGACATTCTCATTTTGCTTCCTCTGTATCTAGATAGCAACTGAGTCTCTGTCTTTCCTCTCGTCAGAATCTACTAATGTCCTAGCCCTGCCTATACTGTCTGTCTGTCTCTGCTGACCAATCAGCATTTTATTAAATCAACATGAGTGACAAATCTTTTCGGTGAATGAGAATATTATCAGACTTGAGGTTCAGGCCTCCCTCTGACATTGCTGTGCCTCATCTCATACTGCTCCTGGGCCAGAGGCTCTGGCCTCCCTCTGACGTTCCACACTCCATTTTTACCTCTCTGACAATCCTCAGAGTCAAAAGGTCGATATCCTCTGTATGCTCCACATTATCACTACCTGTCTTTGTCCTATATTGTCACTCCCTGTATCCTCTGTACAGACCTCCAGACCTCTATGGTTCACTAGTGCCCAGCTCTGTTCACTGGATATCAGGGTAGTTTTTTAGTCAGAACACAAAATATCACAACAGGAGTGTGCTGGCAAAGAAGTGAGTGCTGTGTTTATTAAACATTATCATTTCTTGTCCTTGGCCCTTCCCCTCTGCTTCTTGTCCACCATAGAGTGAGCATCATTGTTCCCATAGGCCTGAAACAAGGGAACTCGGCAACCTTGGAGTGAAATCTCTGAAACCAGATGAGTCTTTCTTCCTGCCCACTGACTTTCTCAAGTATCCTGTTACAGCAATGAGAAGCTCACTAGTACAGTGCACCACTCTATTCTCAACGATTATGTGTCTTACACTTCCAGGTCAGTCCACTGTGAGGCTAAGGCAGGGCAGGATGGCAAGGCAGGAGTTTGAAGAAGAAACCATGGAGGAACATTGCTTACTGGTTTGCTCACTGGCTCATGCTCAACTAACTTCTACCTGCCTATGTATGGTGCTACCCACAGTTGGCTGGGCCTGGCTCCATCAATTATCAATTAAGATAATATCAAACACACATGACCATAGGGCATTGCAATTTCACAGTTGATATTCACTTTTTTCCAGGTATTAATTTCACAATATAAAATACCAGTAAAATGTCTCAGCAAAGACAAAATACAAGCATCCATCAGCCATAAAGTAGTCTATTCTGTTAGCAAACACAAGTGGGACTTCCCAATTGATTATGGGAAGCCTGCAGCCACACTCTTCCTCCCCAGCCTCCTAGACTAAGATATGTACGATGCCCCATCACAACATTGTCCTGTCTTCTCACAGCATGGAATCCAGAGTGAGACTACCTCCTCACCCTTTCCTAAATCACTTAACTCAAAGGATCTTCTGAGAAGACCCCCTTGACACCTTTCTATAAGACACTCAACAGTGAGGGATATAAAGGCAGGGAAGCTTGTTGCTCTGGGGGTCAGATACAGTAACAAAGGCTGTAAATGTGCTAGTGGATGGGGTGGGATCATCAGAAAAACATCACCATTCACAATAACCACAATCAACATAAAACATATGCAGTAACTCTAACCATACTTAAAAATTCTTAAATTTAGTGTTTTTTCTTATTTGTTTTCAATAAAATACACAAGAGTTTTTATGTATTGCTTATAGTATTATGAAAGGGCATATATTCCACATTTTCCCTATTAATAATATCTATTATAATTTACCATATAGAAGAATGTGTGTGTGTGTGTGTATGTGTGTGTGTGTGTGCTGTTTGTTATCATACTCAATAAATAGTGTATGTGCAAGTTCATGAAAATGTATCCGTAATGTATACATTTCACAAGGTAATAAGTAAGTTTAATACATTCTTTTTTCATTGAGTTTTTGAGCAGTGGTGAGATACAACCCATAAGATACTAAAAATGAAGCCCATTTACCAAACAAATAGGAACTGAGCTTCCAAAGAACAGAGGAAAATACTCTAAGATAAATACCCACTTCATGCTGGCAAGGAAGCCATTATCAGACTTTTGAAAGCAAGTATTTCTCCACCCCAGATAATTGTAACTTTTTTGAAAAACAATAAGGAGGAAAATATCCTCAATAAACCAGGTCAAGGGCTGTCTATTCTTACCAAGGCTGTTCTGGGCATTATATTGAATTCAGGAATATTATATTTTAGGGAGATAGTGAGTCACAAGCTCACACTGGTCTGAGATAAATATTAGGAAGCTCTTCCAAGGTGAGAGTTATCATATCTGAGCTATAACTAAGGATTTTAAGTGAAAGAAGAGATGGAATTCTATTCTTAGCTACAATAAAACCAAAACAATGAGATGAAAAAACAAAAATAACAGCAACGACAACAACAAAAGACTGAGGATCATGGATGCCATTGCAGCAGAGTTTAAGTTAATTTCTCAGCCAGGTCAGTGAGTTGTCCTGTGTCAGGATCACCCCAACCTGGTGCCCTCTGCACTTCTCTCCCAACCCCTCGAGGGTACCTCTTTGCCTCATTCCTTGGAGATGGACAGGTGTCTGCAATGGCAGGCCTTGGCAAGGTTCCTGGCTGGAGGACTCTGAGACACTTAGACTGCCAGCCTTAGAAAGCCTCTCAAGCAGCTGTAGAGGTCCCATAGCAAGTTAGAGTGTGGTGATGAGTGAATGGGGAACTGTCACAGGTGCTCAGCAGCTGAACGATCAAGGACTGTGAGGGCAGCATGAGGCCCCCAGGCTCTGCTGCTGAATGATATGGTAGGAGAAGCTGTGCCTCTGCATAGAGTACTGTGTGATGGGGATGCTCAGCACCCGGCCCCAGGCACAAGACACGATGAAGCAGGCTAACTGTGGGCTCCTAGAGTTGGCAGGTCTTCTCTCCCAGGGACTGAGAGAAACACAGCTTCCACTGAGCTGGTGCAAGGAGCCTGGGGTCAGGGTGCCTAAGGCCATGAATCTTCAGCAGTGTATGGTCAGGAGCAATGGGGCTTAAGAAAAGACGGGCTATGGGGCAGCAACTGACACTGCAGTCCCACTCCAACCCCTCCACTAGGCATCAGGTAGTGGCCAGATCAGATGCCCAAGCTTCAGCCTGTGGTACAGTTTCCCCAAGGATGGTGAACAATCTCAGGTGACTGGATCAATCGTGCAAATTCTGGCAGATTCCACAGCCAGAAATCCCTACACCAGGCGTGGTGCTATGATCCCTTCCTCCACAAGCCTTACCGCCTACTTCTTTAGATTCTGGCATACACACAAGACTGGCTACAATGTTCATTCTTGTGGACTGAGCAACTACTCGACTCTTGGACTTTCCATTCATTCTCAGCCATTAAAGGTTTATCAACACAGCCAGTAACACACTGCAAAATCCTGTCTGTCTATTTGCCTGTCTGTCTGTCTATCGAGAGATTCATTATTATAATGGCTGTTACTCTAGACAGCCCTGACTAACACACCAGGAATGTGGAAAGGACATTCTGGTGCAGCTGGGCTCTCAAAACACTCTCATCTCACTTATGAATTCCCAACTGCCACCTTCCCTTAACCTTATCCTTCCTGGGGAGCCTGTTCATATCAGAGCACTCAACCCTCCACCTCCACCTCATCCTGACCTAGTTCCTCTGTATGATTTAATTCTCATATTATTGTGTAGGGATGTTGAGTTGTGGAAGAGTCAATTGTGGGCAGTGTTTATAAAATGAGTCTTCAACTTCCCTTGGGTGAAAGAGTAAAAGGATTCTACTCAAGCAGAGAGGACTCTCTAGCTTTGAAAGGATGAGGACTCAATGGATTCCCCTGTGCCCCAGCAGAGGCTTCTGGAAAGGAAACCTCAGCTTCTGGTCAGTCCAGGGACAACAACTAACAAGGAGGCAAAGGCAGTGCCCCATGACATCAGCAGTCCCTTCTCTGGACATTCCTTTGTACCCTGGAGAGCTCTTGGAACTCCCTGTGATGTCACCAGTGTTGTAGCAACACCAAGCCTCTCAGCCCATTCGTTCAGTGCCTATAAGGTTCACCTATAGACATGTTGTGAAGACTGAGAAGTCTTCTTGGGAGAGAGAATGAAGAGTATAGAGAGACCAGAATGAGACAGAAGGAGCATACTGTAGGTCTCACTGGAAATCATGGAGAAATAAATGGTCCTGGGTAAGTCAAAGGGAGTTCAAGGAAGGGGCTGTGGAAACTTATGGATGTTGTGGGCCTGAGCCTAACGTGGCTAGGGCTCAGGCACTGGAAGCTTCTGGAAAGCAATAGGCATATCCTGTTTCTCTGGGTCCCAAAAGAGCCCACTACATCAAAGATTCATGATGGCCATGATGGCTCAGTCTGCAATTGACAAGGGTTTGGACCTTGTGCTGGGGACCCTCAGCTTTCACTCTTGGAGGAGAAAGAAGCACAGAGACATTTTTAAGATTTCAATATGATCACTGAAATCTTCCCTACTGCAATGTTTTAGGTTGTGTGACAGTAATAGTTGGGAAAGGAGAGCACCCTGACAGAGCCGGAGGTCCTCACATTTAACATGAAAGTCACCAGCTGGGCGATAGCTACCAAATGCTACTCCATTCAACTGACATCTAATTTTTCTTGTTTTCCTATCAGTACTGGTACACAGATCTCCGGTTCACCCTGAGAGCTTTTAGAGACAGTGGCCCTGGACTGAGACTGTCCCCTTTCTGCCTGCTCTGGGAGTCCTGGGATGTCAGTAAGAATGACTTTGTGAATCTAGTCTTTGTGAATGTTTGGGCTCTGCATGTCTTCTCTATTAACACAAGACTCTGAAGCAAAGAGCAAGTGACTTGTGCATCCCTACATCAACTGAATGATGGTGACAGTAGCAATATTCTCCTGGTTCTGAAAGCATATGTTGGAGGTATCTGAAGCCAAGGTACTTACTCTATCCCTGTGAATAAGCTCGAGTAGGCTGTCCCATGGGTCACCTCATGCAGGGTGACAGGGGAGACCAGCTCACTACTGAGACATCCAGCTTCTTATAGAGAGATGGGAGAACTGACATCCACACAGTGGGAGACTGTCTGGCTTTGCAAACCTGCTAGGGCAAAGTCTCATCTGTCAGACATTTCCTACCCATCCCTCAGTATGCAGGTTTGACTGCAATGAAGTAGTGTTTAGGCCAGGCATTGCCCTTGACTTCTGGAATCTGGTATTGCTGAGATAGCTAACCTTGGATGGCATGGCTTGACAGTGTGATAATAGATAGAAAAGATAAAGTTTACCTGCATATCTAATTTTTTTCATGATCCACCGAATATACACCTAAAGGAATGGTCGAGACTTCTGGAGAATTTACAATCCAGGGAGAACATTGTGCTAGCTCTTTATTTCAATGATGTCAGTAAATTTAAAATTGTCCATGGAAAAGCTCTAGTGCAAATGACCATTTCAAATAAACTTACACATTTAATATCTAAGTTGCAAGTAGTGATGGTTTGTTTTCTGAATATATAATTTCTAGGTTTTTGTCCTAAAAACCTTTATTTGGAGGAACCTACAAAAATGGTTATATGGAATGGTTATACTCATTGTTTCTTGTTAACTGATTTCCCCAAATATATTACAAGTTACTTTGACTTATGCTGCTATATTAAAAATAAAACTTATGCTTGTTAAAGTAGTGCAGAGGACACTTAGGGTGTCCCAGCTTTACCGACAGGTGAACTAAGGGACTATCCATTCATCCACTACCCAGGAAAGCCTTGGAGGCATGCCTGCCCTTAGACACTGAAAAATAATAGCACACGTTTTGTCATGTCATTAAATAAGGCATATTCATGTAATGCAGACCGTTTCTGCACACGATGCCTTTTTAAATATACATGCATACATACAGACAGACATACATACTGACATACATACAGTGGTTAAACTCTTTCCCTTTTTTCCAGATGAGCCCACCTGTCCTTCATAACTTCTCAATCACTAATGGCATACTTATTTGGTTGAGGAAGATTTAAAGAATGTTCTGGTTTATAAAGACAGTGAGACCATTTTCCCATTATTGGAAGAGGTCTTTATGCTCAATGGAACTGTAGAATGAGATTGATTTAATTTGTGTAAATAAGATCAAACTAGAAATTCATGACACATATATCCGGACTGAACCTTTTGTGTTCATTCTTTTTTTTTTCCCCTCACTTTAAACTTGGATGGTCTAAAAATATTATTGATTCTTTGAAAAACTCAAAATGTTTCTAAAACTACTTCCACAACATTAAGATAAATTGATTACTGAAAAAAATTCACTCTTTCAAAATTTACATAAAGGTTCTCTTGAAGTAAATATTACATACATACTCTTTAGTAAGATATTTTCTTATTTTTTACGATAAAACAGTCCAGTGTAGTCTTAAAATGCATATAGTAGGTATGAAAGGTCATCTAATCCATATTTTACCAATTAATAATATCAATTATAATGTAACATATAAAGGGATATGTATGTATTGATTTGTCATACTCAATAAACACAGAATGAGCAAATATATGAACAACAGTATTCTTATTGTATACTTTTCACAAGGTAATAAAAAGTTAAAATAATTTCTTTCACAGTGAGTTGTTGTTCATTGGTGGGATTCATCCCAATAGATGATAAAAAGAAGCCCATTTACAGAACAATTAGAAACTGAGCACTGCTCAAGGCTCCCCAAGAGCAGAGGAAAAGGCTCTAAGATAAATAAATACAGACCTCATGGTCCCAAGGAAGCCAGTATCAACCTTGGGAAGCAAGGGTTCCCCCACCCCACACAATTGCAACTTTGTTACAAAAGATAAACCAGTGCAACAAGCACGACAAACCAGGGAGAGGGTTGGCTACTCCTACCAAGGCCTGTTCTTGGCAACATAATGAATTGTGGAATGTAGTAGTTTAGGGAGATGGTGACTGACTTGCTCACATTGACCTAAGAAAAATTTTGGAAACTCTTCCAAGGTAAGAGTTCTCACATCTGAACTGTAACTATTGAAAGGCCCCCACTATGCTTATTGCCTGTTTAAATTGCTCTTGCTAATTTGCCAAGGTCAAGTTATGAGAAAAGTACAGGAGGGAACCAGGTGCTGCTCTCATCCAACGCCAACCAGATATCTGTGGTCTGCAGCTTAGACCAAAGCAAGGTCAGCAGGACAGTGTCCAGTATGCTGAGATAGTCATAACTGAATTCTTTGTATTCTTTGTGCCCAACCCGAATAACCAACTGTCCTTGGTTAACTACAACTGCTACATTTAGATGACACAATGAAATCCCTGTAACCATGCTTCTGCTTCTGTAAGCCTGCTTCTTGCCACCCCAACCCTATATAAACTGCCTGAGTTGTAACCTCAGCACGCTCAGTCCCCCCAAAAGACTGAAGCGTCCACAGGTACCTGTGTAAACAATAAACAACCTCTTGCACTTGCATCCAGTGGTCTTGTCTCTTCTCGGGGCAAGGGCCTTCCCCCTGACAGGCTCCAAACTCTTGGGGTCTCTGGGGGTCTTTCACTATGGCTTTCATAGGAAAGAAGAGATGGAATGGAGTTCTTAGCTACTTATGCTGGGTAGATGTTTTTGTTTTTACTAGAGTTTTAACATATCTGACACCTTCCCACAACATAAGCACTCTGTTGTGAATATTTGGTTAATTTGTCCTAAAAGTTCCTTGGCTTTTATTTTGATAAGAACAAACCCTTGTAGTAATAGTAACAACAACAACAAGAAGAAGAAAATGAACTGAGTACCCAAAATGGAAGGGGCACCTCCCAGCAGAGTTTGAGTCCAAGTGCTCCGCAGGGCATCTAAGTATGGCTGTAGCAATGTCACCCTGCCTGGTGCCCCTGCAGCACCTCTCTGAATGCCTCACTGGTGCCCACTTCTCTCAGTCCTGGGAACAGAGACTATTGAGGCTGGCCGAGCTCAAAATCCACTCAGTGGATGCAGCAGTGTCCGAATAGGGGACCCTGGGGGTGGACATAGCATGGAACTCATGTCACATGGGCAAACAGGAGAGAAACTGGAAGCCAAGTGGTGACAAGGGATGTGAGTGGGTTTCACAGTGGGCAGTATGGGACCCACCAGGCACTGTGCATGCTGTGGAAGTAGGTGAAGTCCTTGCCCCAAGCAAAGCTGTGGGTGGAGATGGCCAAAGGTTTGATGAGTCTGCTCATCTCCAGAGTCAATGGAAAAGGCATTGTACCCACAGTAGGCTGCCCAGCAGGAAATTCATGGGTGTCAGGACTGGAATGTTCTCCAAGCTCCAGGAACATAGAGCAGTGTGGCTGCTCCTGCAGCAGCTTCCTAGGCACAACAACTTGGGGCATCTGAGGGCATGGAGTGCACTGAGGTGGGGGAGCAGGAATATGCAGATGAGGAACCAGATAAAGACAAGGAGCATGAGGACAGTGGCAGCATGTGTGCAGTGGGGCTGTAGAGCTTCAGGACAGCTCCAGACCCTTAGGGAAATGGTGGTGGCGCAAAGGGAAGCCCGAGAAATTGGCCACACATAAGGTGGGTCAACAGTTTTCTTGTTTCTGGAGGCCGCTGCTCACTCCTGCAATCCCCCCTCCTGTACTTTATGGATGAAATGACATAAACTGATGTTGCATAATGTGTGCAACACAGTTGTTTGTTGTACTTGGAGTACCAAGGGAGGCTGCACAGCTTACAGTGGCCCTGTGCAAACTGACACTTTGTCCCTTAATCACATGTGCTTCTCTCCTTGGTTGGTTGGTTGTCTTGTCGTGCACGGATTTGATCTGGGAGTCTGTGAGCATCTTCTGCTCTGCTGCTGTAAGTGCAGGAGGTGCTGGCTGTGCTCATCTTTCTCATTCAATGTGCCGTCCAGGAATTTGCTCTCCTTGTAGATGTGTGTCATGTCAGTGTGTCCTGATGGCTCCTGAGCCAGTAGTAGGAAGCCAGGCCACTTGTACCCACTGTCTGCAAGGGAGAATAAAGGGCTCCTTGAAACACTGGTGATCAGCTGCAGGCACAGGGCAATGGCGGGTGAGCACTTGCAGGACATTGGTTGGGAGGAGCACACTGTGAGGCAGGGTCTGGCTGAAGCAAGTTTAGTAAAGCGAAGGGGCAGAGAGGGATGGAAATTTGCTTGCAGAATGTGGGAGGAGAGAAGGGCAGCTGCAGAGTGGAGAGCACATTAGCAAGAGTGCAGATTTGAGTTTATTACTAAGAGTTTGCTCACTTATGTTTCAACAAACAATTTCAGTATTAACAACAACAGCCACAAAACTACATTAATGAAAGAAGAAAACCATCATGGAAGGTGAGGGGCCTTCCCAGCATAGTTTGAATCCAAGTACCTAGCCTGGTAGTAATTGGCCTGTGACTGTGTCACCTCCACCAGGGGGTCCCTGCAAACCTCTCCTAACCCCTCCCAGGTACTCCCTCCTCTCATCCATGCAGATGGAGATATCCTTGAAGATGGGTTACCCATGGCAGGGCTCCAGGCTGGGGGACTTGGAGCCACTGAGACTGCCAGACCTCAGCATCAGCTCAGGCAACTGTAGTGGTCTCCCAGTGAGTACAGGGAGAGGACATCCACTCAGTGAGTGAAGGGAACATGGACAACTCAGACAGAGGCTCAGCAGCTGAGAGCCTAAGGCCTTCAAGGGCAGCAAAAGGCCTCCAGGCCCTGCTGCTGGCTGAGGTAGTAGAGATGCTGTGACATTTGGTGGAGTGCTATATGATGAGGATATTCAGGTCCAGGCCCCAGACAAAGGCTTTGTTAGCACTAGACAGTATGAAGCAGGCAACACACTGGGCTCCTACTTTCCGGTGTCTAGAGACATATCTTGGCCTTTGTCAAACCCAGAATGAGAAAGATCCTAGGACACATGCCTGCTTCCCCCCTTCTGTCACATTGTCTCAGTGCTAACAGCGGGGCTCCCAATTATAGTTAGGCACAGGAAATCCAGAGTTGAGACATATATAGGCCCTCACATCTGGTTTGGCTATATATGTTCTGGCTGGAGTGCTATAAGCAGAAGAGTCAAGTGACTATGGGCAGCTCTCCTGAAAGGGCTGGGCCTTCTCTCTGCTTTTTCTGCCTGGAGGCCTGGCACTCTGGTAGCTACTGCAGGCTGCAGTGAATGAGAAGGCTCCTGTCTCAAAGGATGGTGGACAGTACCACTCAGCCTATGTATGAGTCCCCAAATGGCCACAGGAATTTTTGTACTTATATTAGGTTTTGTGCATGGGAGGACACCCAATAACATGTATATGCTTATTGTGGTCTGAACCACTGAGCCACATCCCCCTGACTCATATGTTTTCTCAGAAAAGAAAACCTTAAGGCATTTGGGGTTGTATCAGTTAGACATGTGGTCATGTTGTAACCTGAGGAAAGGTGACCATCAACTTTTTCCTGATATCCTTAGAAGGGACACTCAACACCATTCACAGCAGAACACTCTGATTTTTTCATGTATTATTTATGTATTCGTTGACATATGTCTGTGTTTACACACATGCACAGTTCCAGTGAGAAGTCACAGGGCAAGATTTAGGGGTTGTTTCTCTCCTCCTTCTCAGGTCCTCAGGCTTGCTGGTATACACTTGTGCCAGATGAGCCATCTCACCAAACCCATCAAGTACTTTCTAGAACAGATTCAGCTCCAAGATGACTTGATTTCTTTACCATCCAATATTGACTGAAATAGACAATTGGAAACACCCTCAAAAGGCACCAGTTTAGATAGGTACCATAGAACAATGAGAAAATGCTTTCCCCCTCATAGATCCATTGCCCATTCTGTCATCAGATACTACCATCACTCCCAGCTACTTAACCTATCCCTTGCTTGATGTTCAGATGGCTGTGGCCCATTTCAGCTCACTCTGGACTTTCTCCAGCCTAGAGGAGGAAGACAGTCTCATCCTGACTGTGCCCTGGAAGTGTAAGAGAAAACACACACTTTCTTGCACTAAAGTGCTTTCAGCCATGGTATTTGCCAGAACAAAGGAACAAACTGGGACACCTTGTTGAGACACAGAAGCCCAGGCTATCATCACAGAACAAGAACTTCAAATAGGGTTACCACACCATATTGGAGTCCATGTAGGGTTACAGAAGTTTTAAGAAATTGAAAATGCTATCAAGCACAGTGCAGAAGTCACGTGCTCAGTACTGCTGAGATTATTTCAGTGCTGCAGTGACCCTGTTGAATTTACTCATGAAGCCACAGCTGAGGACCTGGTTGATGCTCCTCCAATCCCCTTTCCCATGAGGAAGAAGCAGAGGAGCAAAGGTAGTTGGTTCTCTTCCACCTTGAACACCATCCTGAGGCACTGGACGATGTACAGGCAAAGCCTGGTACTCTTGTTTTAGTCCCTATACAGTTTGTTTCCCAGAAATAAACTTGTCTTTGGTGAAAGAATTAGGGTATTTGAGCAGCCCTTGCTTTAGGTGATAGTGCCATAGGAAGAGTTCTTGGCCAGTCTCAGCAGGAGAGTCAGTGGATGCAATGCAGAAGTTTGCAGTCTTCCCAGGGATGCAGATGTATGCCAGGAGTGTGGGGGTTCCTGGCAGCAAAATTGCCTTGGGTGCAGTCCCTGGTAGGTAGTGTGTCCAGAGGGTTGTCAGAGAAGGTACAGGTTTTTGGGATTGAAGCATGATTACATGTCCCTGGAGTCATTGGGTGAATAGAGGTAACTACTGAGGAATGTGCTACTCAGGGATATGCTACAACTGGGCATGTAACTGGGGGGCTGAACACTTTTTTTTTTTTCTTGAAACCTCCATAAGTCAACAGTAAAAGCTATTTATCACACACACCAACCACAGTATCTGCAAACATCCCATTGCCTTAGACTCTTGTGCTCAGGTACAGGGAGCAGGAAGCTCCTATGTGTTAGACAGTTTGGGGGAATTTATTGGAAAATTTTGATTGTCATCAATTCTTGGAAAGGGGGCTGATACTGTAGAGTTCTTACATTGGAGATGCCTGAGTTTGTGGGTAGGGTATTTCTATTGTTTCCAGGGTTTGTGTTTTGGAAATCTCAGGAGACCCTAGATGATGGACAGTAGGTGAACAGATGAGGGGTGCTCTTCAAATAGCTTGGAGTCAGTTCTAACTGCCATCACCTTCTCCTTCACTGTGACAATCTAAGGGCCTTTGTGGGCAGAGGAGTGAAGTCAGGCATGGAGGCCTGGGTGGGGAAAGGTCATGGTCAGATTTGGGCATGTGACCTTGTGGTGCTTTAGAACAGCCTTAGTCTCCAGCAGGAAGGCTGGTCAGTGAGCAGAGAGGCTGTAGGCACAGGCCTCAGTCCTGCAGGCTGAGGTGGTGGAGTCTTTGAGTCTTGGGAAGTCAGCCACTGTACATAAGCAGCAAATGGAATTTAGCAGCAGGCAATCCAGCTGAAAGGCAGAGTTGGGGGGCCTTTAGGTCCAACTCCTCACTGTTAATACCATGGGAGGCAGAGGATGAAATCAGCAAAAAGGGATTCTATGTGAGGGGCAGAAAGACTGAGTTTTGATCCCTCACACCTGTTTTAGACAATTTGACTCTTTTCTCTTTGTAGCTCTTTCTTCTTGCTTCCTGGAGTTCATTCTCCTAGCTGACTCAGATTACCTGGGAATTATGAACAGTGCCTCCCCCATTTTCCTTTGTGAATAATGAGGCAGAAAAGTTAGTGAAGATGCATTGCATCATGTTAAAATCCTAGTACTTTTGGGTGAGGCTCAGTTTCATTAGCTGAGAGCTGATGTCCTCTGAAGGACAGTTGGTGACTGATTCCTGTGAGCGGTGACCTTTGGAACCCTGTGGTCTTGACTTGGAAGTGGCTGGTTTGCAAATATGTAAGAGAGAGGTACTACTGAGACTTTGAGACAAGTGGTAGGCTTGTCCTCTCTGGGCTGGGGAGAATGGAAGACACTTTCTTCCATAAGGAAGGAGACATAGGAAGAAGGCAGAGTATAGATGGAATGGTGTGTGTTGTCACAGCATTGCTCAATTATCCACTTTAATTGCTATTAGAGGCATGAACCGCTTATTTGGGTTACATCTTCCCATCATAATTCATTTTTTTAGGAAGTCAGGACAGGAACTCAAGCAGAGAAGGAACCTGGAGGCAGGAGCTGATGCAGAGGCCATGGAGGCTGGTTTCTGGCTAGTGTGTCAACTTGCTTTCTTACAGAACCCAGACCACCAGACCAGGGATGGGTCCTCAAGCATCAATCACAAATGAAGCAAATGACCCACAGCTGATCTTGTGGCTGTGTTTTCTCAGGTGAGGTTCCCTCCTTTCAGATAACTCTAGCTTGTGTCACGTTGATATTTAAAGACCCACGGAGGGCATGAACCCTCACACCCCCCCACTCAGGATAGGCGGCCCTCCCAAATCACTCACAAGAATTGGTCTTGATGCAAAAGCATGAGGTCTTTTATATTCCAGTGCACTGGGGTTCGCAGCGATACTCCATGTGGGGCAGAGAACTGGGAACCCTGGGTACAGGTTTCAGACAGCTTTTATAGGGTTACAACAAAGCCCACGAATCACAAACCAATAATTTCATAGCAGTGCAGACCAATCAATTTGAACTATCCAAGCCCACATTTAGCCCAGGAACTCTGCTTTCATTAGGGCTTCTGGTTACATAAGTCCCAAATACTTTTGAAAACTTTTTCTACTCTGACATGTAAAACTTTCATTAGCTGACCTGGTCTCATTTGCATTTTCACTGATACCTTTCTAGGTGGGGGGCCTAACAGAACCTGTAATTTCCTGAGGCTTTTTCTCAATAGCTTTTCTCAAATCTTATATTAACCTCCATTCTTTCAATTTATTTTAACGACCAAAATTTAGGAAGAATTTTGTATTCTCTACTTGCTAAACTCTTTTGAGCCATCCATACAGCTTTCTCTGGCTCTCAGGACATTCTGGCTTTGACCATTTCCTACTGTTTCACTCTGCAAGACAGCCATGGGAGATGCAGATCTCCAACCCTGATGTCTCTCTCTCTCTCTCTGTTTTTTTTTTTTTTTAATATATATCCCAAGCTATTCAAGTAGTACCTATTGTTGGGATTCACACATTCACATATTCACAATCACACTTCAGACACTCAAACACTCACATGTGTGCCCACACCATACATACAGTATATACATTTTTCAGCTCTCTTTTTCTTTAGACCAAGATTAGTTTGCTGAAATAGAACATCTTTAAATGAAATCTTTTGAAGTGCAATTGTTGTAACTAAAGGTTGAATTATGAACATCCAAAATCTGAACAAATCCCAATATATGTCACTTTTTTTCTCTTATTTTTTATTTTTTAATGAGTCCTTAAAACCCTTTCTAACAGGCTGTATTAATTATTCCATACTCTTGACTGGGTGTTAGCCATGGCAGCAGCTCCTAAAGCAGCAGGCATCTAGGTCTCTTCCTGCCCTTGCTCTCTAGGCCTGGGCTGGCCAGCTGCAGCTCATCTGTGACTGCAGCTGTTTGAAAAGCAAGCAATCACCATTGCAACAACTCTGAGTTCCTGCTGACCTGGTGCATAAGCTGGGCAGCACCTTTGCTTCTCCAAGCCCCTATGCAGCTCTGAGACAGCTATGGTGGCTGCTTTCGGGAGGGAGCCACTCCTTGGGCCATGCTCCAGGGTCCTTAGGAAAGGCCCTGTCTTTCCCTGAAGATATGGTCTTTCTCTGATCTGCATGGGCACCTAGAGGCTTCTTGGATACACTCTTAAGCTCATCTTCCTCACTTTTACTAGCCTGTTGAATGGATTTTAAAATCCTTTGAGACTTTCTGTCTTTAATGCAGTTACCTGTTCCTCTAGAAGTTCCTTTAATTGAAATTCTAATTCAACCTTTCCGGGTGAATTCCCCATCTCTCTTTATTATTTCATTCTTTATTTGCTTATTTACCCCATTACATCCCTGCCAGCACAAGGGATGAACCCATCCACTTACCTCACTTTCAGAATCTCGGTGAGGACTTCCAATTGCAGCACTTGCTCTGCAGTAGAAGCCTGAGAAACTGGGGAAGGTTAATAACACTGGACTCTTGCTTGATATTAAGAAGGCTCTTTATTATCCCCTACTTTACTCCTGGGGCTAGCTTATTTACCCTGGCACCAGATGGAGGATGGGGAAGCAAAAGGGGCAGTTAGTCATCTCAGCTTCCAAGGACTGGTTAGGGTGCTTTCAGGGCCAAGGGAGCCAAGAGCATTAGCATTTTGCATTAGAAAGCATGTCTCCTGTTTTCCTGTGGTCACAGCCTCATGCCCTGAGGGCAGCAGGAGGGGGAAATGAATTCTCAGCCAAGGTCTTAATTCCCACAATGTACACATTTATGGCCAAATGATGAAGGTAAACCATTTTCCCTCTTGATTTAGGAGAAGATTGTATGAAAAAAAAGGAAGGGCTACCACAATTATGTTAAGGTGGGGACAAAATGGATTTGGAAGTTGTGGGAAAGGAAGGGAATATTGACAATGTTGTGACTGTAGAGCAAGGCAATGTCTTTCCTCTTTCCTACTCTGCTGGCTCTGAACCATTCTACCACCATTGATTATTTAACTGCATTCAATTTGGATTACTGGAGATGTTAATAAGCCTGTCTTTATCTTTCCTTAATAGGATGATTCAGCTGAAAACTATGGAAGGAAGCATATAGGGACATCATTGAAGGGAACATCCAATTAAAATGAGATACTATGTAGGGGGTGTGTTGACAGGACAATGACCCAAGCACCAGGGAAGTAGTAACAAAAAGATCCAGAGTCTTAGAAAAGCCTGGGCTATACAAGTGGGGAAACTTACACTGTTCTCAGACAACTTACTTATGACAGATCAGCTTGATCTGTTTGAGATGAATCCAAGTCTCACAACTCCCTGAATCTTATAAGAAATTTTTAAGTTCATAAAATGAGATGAAAATGTTATGTTATGTAAATTTAATAGCATTACCACTGTTTGTAATCCATACTGAAATCTTCCTTGTAGAAAAAGCAGTAGAATTATTCCTGTGAGACATAAAAAAAAAAAAAAAAAAAAAAAAAAACGTGGGGATCTCAAAATATTATTTTGGGTTAAAACATGAACACTTTTCTGATGTATCCAGCTGGTTGAATACATAGATTGAACAGTGGTATTTTAGCACAATTGAAAAGCACTTTTAAGTCTATACTTACAAAACAACCAAAGGAAGTTTCAATGTTTGAAATTGTAACAGAATAATAGTAACAGTAACAGTAACCAGCCTTGAATAATCACCTATCAGAACTGCATTGATTAATGTTAAAACTCTGAACTTTTGAAGTCTTAGTATAGCAATAGCATAGAGAGGAAGAGAAATCTCAAGCAGTTCTCATTTTTACAAAACTTAAATCAGTTCCTTAGACCTTTACAACTGGCATTTCTTTCTTAGAGCCCTCCAAGTTACATAAACTCCAAACCTGTTCTTTTCATCCAGTCACTTACCATGAGACACAGGTGGCTGATTACTGAGAACTGTCATTGTGAAGCAAGTTCCTTTAAAGAAAGGAAATAGTAAAAAGTTACATTGAAACTTGGTTTGTGAGTTTTTCTTTCACTGTGAAGTCTGTCACCAAGGTGAACTGTACCTGCCTGCCTTTCTTAGCAGACCTAATTAATAACTCTGGAAAAGTGAGCCCTGATTTTACATTTGAAATAAACTGAGTGAGTAGCTGTGGCCTTAGGGAGTTGAGTGTGACTGTTAAACTGACAAAGCTAGAGTTAACTGTCAACACCATCAGAGATCTGAGAAGGGTGAATTATTGTAGGAAGTATAATGCAAACAGTCTCTCTTTCAATGAAAATGACAGAGACCTCAGGCTACCTGGACAGTTAACCTAGGCTTCTGTGGTGAGCAGTTTCCCTAGGATCCCATAGTCTCACTGGCATCATGTGGCAGGCTGGGGTGGAGATAGGGCAAAGGTCATATGTCTTCTGACTGTCACACCAGACAGCATTATGTTGTTGGCTGCCATACAAACCAGCACAGCATTTAGCTGCCAAAACCAGAAGGTCTCAGAGTCTTTCCTGTGGAGGAGGTACTTGCTTTTTCATTAAACACTTTAAATGCCACATTCAGTAGATTTCTGAAGATTTAAGGACTGTTAGCTATTAAGCATGCCTGATTTTATTTTTTATTTTTATTTTTGGGGGCTCTGTTTCTAACTCATAAAATTATAGTAATGTTAGTACTGCCATCACAAGGTGGTTGTAATAATTATACTTATTAATATTTACAGAACACTTAGACGCATATGAGGTAGAAATGAATTCAGCATAGGTGTTTGTTGAATGCACACAATTAAAATTCTAAAGAAATTACAAAAAAAAAAGCATGCCTGATTTTCCACAAACATTAATTGTTTTTAGTTATTTGTTTTAGAGTTAATGTTGAAAACAATATATAGGAGTCTAAGTTTGTCATTGTAAATGAATTACATTAGTACTTGCCATAACTGAGCACAGTTCTAAGCACATTAAAGATTTGTTCATTTATAAAGTGACTGAGCATTACCTTGAATGTCTTAATGATATTCAACAAATTGCAAGTTAGTAGCTTATATAAATGTAGTACATTACAGCTTCATTTAGTGTGAGCCCTAAATATTATAACTGAAGATTTAATTGAAGCTCCTGTATCATCATCATGAATACAGTCCACAGAGAAACTAGGAACCTCAACTTTTTGATCATTTTATAGTGCACTGTTACACACTATCGGAGTTTCTTGAAAGACTCAGTTTTCCAAATGATATCACTATATGAACCAAGTTCGCAAAGACAAAGAATGTGAATATCTGTCTTTAACTCAGTTCCTGTTAACATGTGTAGACCTTAGGAAATTATAAACCTTAATTGTTAAACATACTGTGCTGGCTAGGCTCATATTTAAGGATGGAAAAATTTAGCCTAATTCTCCCTGGACTCTGCCCCCTAGCAGTGAGTAGGAAAAAGGTCATTCTTGACTGTTTACAAAAGGGCGGGTTTAGGGACAGCACCTGTGAGTGAATGAGAACAGGAAATGAGCCATGCCACACTACCCAGAAGCCCTCGAGAAAGCAGACTTCCTGGGCTAAGTGTGGGCTTGGATAGTTCAAATTGATTGTTCCACTCTGGATGCTATGAGATGATTGGTTTGTGATGTGCAGGCTTTGTTGTAACCCTTTAATAGCTGTCTCAATCCTGTATCCAGGGTTCCCAGACCTCTACCCCACGTGGAGTGTGGCTATGGACCCCAGTGCACTGGAATATAAAAGTTTTTGCATCAAGACTGAGTGATTTGGGGGGCCGATTTTCCTGAGTCGGAGCATGAAGGTTCACGCCCTGTGTTAGTGTTTAAATCATTGCATAATTTTCAGAAGTTATTAGGAACTATACCAATGGTTACATCCTTTTTTTTAAAAAAAGCATCTACTGGGCAATTTGTGATTCTTCTGTTGCGAAGTATATGTTTAGATGTGACCCACTAGTTTAGTTGGATTACTTGGTATTTTAGTGTCAAGTTCCTTGGGTTCCACATATTCTTTGGGGTTTAGCCCTCTGTCAGATGTGGGGTTGGCGAAGAACTGTTCCCATTATGTAGGCTGCCATTTTGTCTTATTGACATTGTCCTTTGCCATATGGAAGCTTTCTGTTTCAGGAGATCCCCTTTATTAATTGTTGCTCTCAGTGTCTCTGCTAATGGTGTACTAGTCAGGAAGTTTTCTCCTGCCAGTGTATTCAAAGCTACTTTTCATTTTCTCTTCTCTCTGGTTCTGTATATCTGGATTCATGTTGAGATTTCAGATCCACCTGGACTTGAGTTACTGCAGGGAGCTAGATAATGGTCTCTTTGCATCCTTCTGCATGACGTTATCCAGTATTGCCAGCATTTGTTGAAGATGCTTTCTTTTTTCCATTGTAAAATTTGTATTTGCTTGTCAAAAATATGGTATTCATAGGTGTGTGGATTCACATCAGGTTCTTTGTTTGGATTTCATTACCCCAACTGTCATATTTTCTGCCAACACCATGCTGCTTTTATTACTATAGCTATGAAGACTCAGACATGCTGGCCCTGCCCCTTAGCAAGTGGCAAGTTATGCACACTGACATTCATAGAGATAATTAGACAGCTCTCATGTGTTTTTTTGACTACTTCACAAGTTATGTGACTGCATATGGATTCCATATGCATGTGTAGCTTTCCCTATTAAACAAGCACCTCCCACCTATTTGTTCCTTTCCTCTTTCATTCCCCTTCCATCTCTGTTTCCCTTCTTCCCCTTCCCAACCCATCGCTGTTCCTTCTTGGCCAACATCTATACCCTACTTTGTTCCCTCTCCCAAATAATCTCCATGTGGGTTTAATTGAGTTTTGCAAAACTATATTTGGTGTCATAAAACTGGCTCTGGCTCTCCAGTGACCTGCTGACTATCAGAGACATTCTGGGACCCTGATCCTGAACCCACAGCCTGCTTTCCATCTCCCAGACTGCTGAGATCCCCACACAACACTGGCTATGATTTGGTAAGGTATCAAATCAGCATAAATATTTCCATGAACCCCTGTGTCTGATGATCGATTGCCTGGTACCCTTCTGGCATCTCTGGAAGCAGGGGGCACCACTAGAATTCAAGGACACAGCTGATCTCCCTCACTGACTATCACCTCCAATAGACTTCCCATGGGCATGGCCAAGCTCAACCTTTTTACTGGGCAGTGCATTTGATTTTCAGCTCCATTCCTTCGGCAGTTCCAAATTATTGCCTTCTCTCAGACTACAGAATCCTAGTGGTCTTAGACCTTCACCCTAGTTCTTGGATTGACAAGCTACAAGATTGACCTGTGCTTCTCTCTGCCTTGCCCATGGGAATTAAATTGAACAAAAATATATGCTCATCGATTCCAATGGGATGCCTGTTAGGAAATCAAAATATCCTTCACTTAACACTGCTTGTGAAGGCTCCCAGACTCATTCACCTGTGTGCTAATAGGTGGCCCAAATACCCCCTAGATAATAAGTCAAATTGCATGCTTGATGGCCCTTTAAATCCAGATACTTTATGGGACCTTTCCAACTTAGGACAACTCTATTGTAAACTCCATTATGCCCTCACCCTAGGACTAGATATGTAGGTCATTTTGTTCTCAATTTTCCTTTTCTTAGAGCATACTTGTTATTCACTGTTTTGTATATAGTTTTGTATTAAGCTTAAATCTTTTCTTTAGACTAAAAGGAAAATTGTAGTGAGATAGTCCATCTGTGGCACTGACCACGCCCATTGGGGGGTGGAGCGATGGGCGGAGTGACCTGTGGAAGGAGGTCTGAGGAGAACCAGGAAAGGCTCTCTCTTTCTGGCGTGACACGGACAGGAGAGGATCGGGTTGAATTTCCTGGTGTTCATCTGTCTAGGTTGTAAGTTATTTCTCCCTGAATAAATATCTATTCGGCCTATTTGTTTATCTTGATCCTTATTTCACCGCGATACATACTGACTGGTGTAAATTGCTTCTCAGACCCATGAGGGTTCTCTCTGGTTTTGTACCCTAGCACTCTCCATCCTGACAGGTACATTTGTTTCTCAAACATTTGCTGGTCTTTTGGATGTTTTGAACCCTGGTCTCTGGTGTCAGTGGGTTTCGTATATCTTTCTGCATCAATCCTGTATGGTGGTGGTGAGCATCAAAACCTGTTAATGGCAGTCACCATCTTCACTGATAGTGACCATGTGGCCTATCCATAAGTCTTCCCACTCCATGGGTTACTCTCTTGCCTCAGCCTAGGCAGAGGGATACTCTACACAGTTCCTGCTGACAAACACTTCAGCAAGATATAGTTCACTCAATTGTTTTTGTTTTTGCCTCTAAGTTCTTATTTGACTGGCTCTGTTGTGCATGGCTGCTTAGTGTAATGACATGCCTTTCCAGGACCTGGTAGGGCACATATCTCATGAAAATATCCTGCTCTCCACTGCCCAAAAGCACATACTAGAAGCCAAAAAGAAAGAAAGAATATTCCTCAAGCTGATTCACAGCTGCAGTCTTCTTTCAACTTACCCATAGAACTAACAAATCTGTGTATTGAGAAACTTGGAGAAAATGACTATGCATGATGCCTCTCTACCCAGTCTGCTGGAGTCTCTGGCTACTCGAAAAAGTGATATTGCATCCTGTCTGAACCTTGACTTTGTGAAACAACTACTTTTGCATGTTACTTCTAGCACTGCGCTTCCAAGCAAAAAGCAAAAACTAGGAATGGTCACTTATATAACAGCACATGCATTAAATAACAACGTAGTTTATGGAATATTAATAATTTTACCCACTCCCGACTGGATCATACAATCCCTCCTGCTCCTGTTCAACAAGACATCTGGCACACTTCCCACTGCTTGCCTGTGCATCTCTTCATCTGCTTCAATAAGATACTGATTGAAGGGTCTCCGAGGACAATGAGGGTAGTCACTCATCTGATTACCACAGATGGTCAGTACAGAGACAAACTGCACCTTGGTTAGGTGGCTTCACTACCCTCTTGCTGGGTTTCTTGGGAGCTTCCTTCCCCTCAGGCTTCCCCCTAACCCTTATGGTCCCCATCAAGACATCTCTTTCATTACTCTCCCTCCCCCTTATTCTGGAGCCCAATCAGGACACGTTAGATAATTTGGTTCTTTTCATCTGAAATTATTCTTCCCTGCTCTCTATGCTCAGAATTCACTACATACATGTATGATGCCTCTCTCTACCCAGTCTGCTGGAGTCTCTGGCTACTCCAAAAAATGACATTGCACTCTGTCTGAAACTTGACTTTGGCAATCGGCTCCTTATACATGTTCATTCTAGCACTCCACATACAATCAAAAACAGGGAATGGTCACGAATATACTGGCAAATGCATTAAAGGACAATGGAGTTTATGGAATAGTAATGATTTTACTAAAATGCCATACATTCTACAAGATACAAGGAGAACAAGCCATGATTACCTATATGGAATATTTTTCAAGACACAGAAGAGCTATTGGAGAGGAGCCAAATGGAAGGGAGGCATGGCTAGACCCAGGCTTGTGCAGCGAATGGAAAGGTGGTCAAGGGATCCCATGTCACATGGTTGTAATTAGTTGTGCAGAATGACAAAGCCTCGGTTAGATTCCAGTGTGGCTGCAGGTATGGCCCACTTTTCAGAAAGAGATGGTGACCAGTGTCACAGTTATTGAAATATGTACACTCCTGCCCAGAGAGTAGAGATTTCCAAAGCTACTGTTTCATGGAACCAAACTGGAACATACTGGAATACTTCCCTCACACATTAACTCTCAGTCTCAACTATCACCCTCAGAAGTCACATCTATTCCAGGGGTACTTCCAAAGAATTAAGCCCTCCTCTGGAACGAATCCTTCCTCAATACCTTCTGAGAGTTGTTACATTAAAAGGTAGAGTATCATCAACCATCCCACTCATTCTAAGTTTTGCACTGACATGCTCACTCCGCAAAAGAAGGTAGCACTACACTTACGTCCTAAGGACACCAAATAGCTTGTACCTCAACAGGCGACATTTGAAACCCTACATCCACAGGAGTATCTCCTTAATTCTGCATTTTTCTGCTGGGCCCAATCTGCACTGCCATCTAGGTGAGAGGTGACATAACTGAATTAACCTGATCCTAAGGGATTTTGAGGAATGACCCTGAAACCAGAGGCACTCTGCTTGAATGTGTGCCATCCCAAGATAAACTCTCTTGCCTTTGTCATGGGCTTTATGTTACCTTTATCCATTGCCCTGCTCTACTGCCTTGGGAACTGTACACTTTGGTACACAGAGAGCAGGCAAACTACCAGTACACATAAATATAAGTGAACGAATCTGAAAAAAGATTAGTGTGAAATAAGTAGTCCAGTCAACTGTACCTGAAAAAAATGTGTGTCCCAATATGCTTTAGTGGGGTTCGTTCTCTACCTTGCAATTATCACTGATGCTATCTTTGAAGGAAATCAGAAGCAGATATATGTAGGTTTCCTTATTTTTTTCTATATTCCCATAATGTAGGTGCATAGTTCCCGAGATGAATTAGAAGACACAGGTGAATTTCTCAAGAATACATTTCACATGATCATGTCATGTATATATGTGTATGTAGACTCCATTTCTTGGAATAGTAAATATGTGATGTCACATGTGAAGGATGGATCTTTTTCATCAAGTAGTGTCTGATAGGGAGTAGACCGTTCCGTGCCCACCGAAGACACCAACCGGGTTTGTTGCTCTGTCCGTCTGGGAAATAATAACCTGCCTAAAGTCACCAGGAAGATGCAGAGATTCATTTCCATCTGTGGAGTTGTGCAGTTACAGGAGTGTGACACCACACTTGAATAAAAGTCTAGTTTAAAAAGGAAAAGTCTGAGTTATCTTTTATTTACAAAACCAAATTCATTTGACTCAACAGGGTCTTCAACAGGGGATTTGATATATAAAACATTTAGCCTTAGCAACATATCAAGCATAGACCGAGAACAACAAAAAAACAAATGACAACTTTTCTTAGCAAAACAGAGAACATCAAAATGTCAAAGTAAGCAAACTTGTAATCAATGAACTAAACCAACAATTTAAGCCAAGCGCTATTTTTTACAGTCTGATTTAGTTGCAGGGACTCCACACCTTGGCCAGCTATGGACACATGATTGGAAGGCCGCCACAGATTGTTAAAAGTGACTCATGACAAGGATAGCCAGGCGTTTTAGGGCTTCGAAGTTCAAGCAATCATTAAGTATAGTGAGCCCTTTCATCCTCCTCCTGCCTCCCTTGCTTCCATAACCCATCTGTCCCACTCTTCCTCAGGTGCTCAAAGGAGACGGGGACAAGAGGCAAATGCAGCTGTGTCAGCTACAATCTGGATGCCAAGTGCAGAGAACAGAGAGTTCCAAAAGGAATCAAACACTTTCTTAATATGCCAACAAGAAATGACTCCAAGGATCTCTACCAATGACAGTGTGTCTTTCATTGCAGTTCACTGACAGTGGTAATGGGACAACATCCAGAGGTAAGGGAAAAATCAGCTCGCAGGGAGGATGGGAGACCCAAGGGGTGTAGTGTAGAGGACCCTTGGGGGAAATTTGCCACTTCCTGAGACCGTGCAAGATACCACTGTCATGTTGCAAATTGGTCCACTACCTAGAGAAGTGATCCTCAAACTATGGGTCATGACTCCTTTGGTGATGCCATGACAATTTCAAAGGGTGACATCTCACATATCCTTCACAGCAAATACTTACATCATAATTCATAACTTAACAAAATTACAATTAAGAAGTTGCAAGAAAATTGAGTTTATGCTTGCAGCTCACCTAAACATGACAAATTGTCTTGGAATAGTCACAGCATTGGAAAGGTTAATAACCATGGAGTTATACTCTATTAAGGGTCAGAGTCTGTTCCTGGGTGGAATCTCTGTCACAATTTGCAAAACTGAGTGTCAGCGGCACAGTATCAAAAGATGCTACCTAAGGATGCTTGCTCAGAGTCATAAGGCTAGACCCACAAGCATGGACATTGCAGTGCAGAGAAAACATTGGGTAGAGTTGTTCATTTCACAATGCTGTTTTCCCCTGGAAGATAGGCACTTACCAATAGAAGAGTGACTACTCATCCAGCTCTTGGAATTTACTGAAACCTTCTGAATTGTCCTCCTCCAACCTCTGTAGGTCGGCCATGACCTGTTTATGTTCCATCTTGATCTTTTCTAATAAAGGAGTAGGCCATTGGTAGGGCATGGAGCTAGAAGCAAAAAACCACCCTGAACAAAGCTTTCATAAATCACACAAATTCAGGCTGTGTCAAGACTACTGGAGCCCATGGATGGCCGCACCCTGCCTACTATGGACTTGACATCTTTCACTCATTACAACCACTGCCTTGAACCCCTATGCCAGCAGAGGCAGTGTGTTCCAGTGAAGAGAGGTGAGGGTGCATGAGCTTTTTCAGTAGGGTTGATAAATAGCTCACTAAGATATTTCCTGTCATCTACTTTACATGGGGTGTGCCCTCCAAAAACTGGGATGATGTGTTTCCTCTCTGCAGATCAGAAAATCTCAGTCCCACTGCCCGTCTTTCTGAATGGAGGCCAAAATGACACCATGAGCACTATTGTGCATGGGACTCAACATTTTGGAGAATGGAACTCATGGAAGATGTGTCAACCCCTGAAGGGGATTTCTCCATAGAACTAAGGTGAGCCCATTAAAGAATGGGGGGATCCATTGGGGACCCAAATGCAATCACCTGTAGGTATCACTTGGGGACTGTGAAATGGAAACTTCCTCATGCCCAACTACAGAAAGATTGCTTGCAGGGTCTAGAGGGAAACTGAAGCACAAAAGCACAGACACTTAGATATAGACACAACACACCTGTGTGTCTCGGCATGTGTGTGTGAGACAGAGAGACACAGAGAGACCGAGATATGCAGAGAGAGGAGCAAAATGGACTCCCTGCTAACCAGCTTCCTCATGACTCAGCAGAAGTAAGTTATTCCTGTGCATGATTCTTTCCTTGGACACAAAGCACGCCGTGTAGAACCCCCTTCTTCCAGGAAAACCAGATTTTCCTGATTTATTGGAAGTCAGTGAGTATATTCCACATGGGGATTGGACTGTTTTGTTCTATGGAGTAGGTGGCACACAGCCAACTGAATTGCCAGGGAGAGGGCCAGTCTTGTATGTTGTTCCTGGTCTATCCCACTACAAGGACGTAGCCCCACAAACTGAATAAGCTACAAGACAGGGGGCCTAGGCTGGTCCTATGCAAGCTCACTCACTAGATGTTGGTCCAAAGTCGTAGGTCTCCGGAGTTTAGTTCAGCTGTCTTTGTGGATTCATCCTTTCAAGAGCATGACCACCCACTCCCGACTGGATCATACAATCAATCCCTCCTGCTCCTGTTCAAGAACACATCTGGCACACTTCCCACTGCTTGCGTGTGCATCTCTTCATCTGCTTCAGTAAGCTACTGGTTGAAGGGTCTCTGATGACAATGAGGGTAGGCACTCATCTGATTACCACAGATGGTCAATAGAGAGACACACTGCACCTTTGGTAGGAGGCTTGCCTATTCTCTTCCTGTGGTTTCTTGGGAGCTTCCTGCCCATCAGGTATCCCCCTAACCCTTACGGTCCCCATCAAGACATCTCTTTCATTACTCTCCCTCCCTGTCATTCTGGAGCCCAATCAGTACACGTTAGATCATTTGGTTGTTTTCATCTGACATTATTCTTCTCTGATCTCTGCTATGTAGAGAGTTCTATGCTCAGAATTCGCTACGTCCATGCACGATGCCTCCTCTCTCTACCCAGTCTGCTGGAGTCTCTGGCTACTCCAACAAATGCCATTGCATCCTATCTGAAACTTGACTTTGTCAAAGAGCTCCTTATGCATGTTCATTCTAGCACTCCACATATAAGCAAAAATTGGGAATGGTCACAAATATACCAGCAAATGCAGTAAAGAACAATGCAGCTAATGGAATATTAATAATTTTATTAAAATGCCATACATTCTACAAGGTGAGAGGAGAAGAAGCCATGATTATCTATTTGGGACGTATTTCAAGACACAAAAGGGCTATGGTGAGGGGCCAAATTGAAGGGAGGCATGGCTAGACCCAGGCTTGTACAGCAAATGGAAAGGTGGTCAAGGAATCCCATGTCACACGGTTGTAATGAGAAGTGCAGAATGATGAAGTCTCAGTTAGATTCCAGTGTGGCTACGGGTATGGCTTACTTTTCAGAAGGAGAAGGTGACCGGTGGCACAGACAGCTATTGAAATGTGCACACTCCTCCCCAGAAAGTAGAGCTTTCCACAGCTATTGTTTGATGGAACCAAACTGGAACCCACACATTAATACTTCCCTCACACATTACCTCTCAGACTCAACTCATACCCTCAGAAGAAACATAGATTCCAGGGGTACTTCACAAGAAGAAAGCACTCCTCTGGAACGGACCCTTCTTCAAAACCTTCTGAGAGTTTTTATAGTAAAAGAGTAGAGTATCATCAGCCATCCGACTCACTTCCTAGATTTGCACTGACATGCCCATTCATCAGAAGAAGGTAGCATTGCATTTACTTCCTATGAACACTGAGTAGCTAGTGCATCAACAGCCATCATTTCCAAAAGCTACTTCGACAGGAGTATCTTCTCAATTCTCCATTTCTGTGCTGGGCCTAACCTGCACTGTCATCTAGGTGAGAGGTGACATAACTGCTTTAACCTGATCCTAAGGGATTTTGAGGAATGACCCTGAACCCAGAGGCACTCTGCTTGAATGCGTGCCATCCCAAGACAAACTCCCTTGCCTTTGTCATGGGCGTTTCTTTTCCTTTATCCATTGCCCTGCAGTGTAGTTTTGGAAACTGTATACTTTGGTACACAGAGGGCAGGCAAACTACCAGTACATATAAATATAAGTAAACGAATCTGAAAAAAGGATTTGTGTGAAATAAGAAGTCCAGTCAACGGAACCTTAAAATACCGTGTGTCCCAATATGGTATAGTGGGTTTTGTTCTCTACCTTGCAGTTATCACTTTTGCTATCTTTGAAGGAATTCAGGAGGAGATATATGTGGGTTTCCCTATTTATTTTTTTATACACACCCATAATGGTTGTTCTGTTTTCCTGAGATGAATTAGAAAGACACAGGTGTATTTCTCAAGAATCCATTGCAAATGATCATGTCATGAATATATGTGTATGGAGAGTACATTTTTTTTTGGAGTAGCAAATATGTGATGTCACCTGTGGAATATGGATCTTTTTCCATCAAGCAGTGTCTATCCAGGGAGTAGACCAAGCCATGCCCACCGAAGACACCAACCGCGTTTCTAGCTCTGTCTGTTGGGGAAATAATAATGTATCTAAAGTCACCAGGAAGATGCAGTGATCCATTTCTATCTGTTTAATTTTGCAATTACAGGAGTGTGACACCGCACTTGATCAAAAGTCTAGTTTAAGCAGGAAGAGTTTGAATAAACAAAGTCATTTGACTCAACATGGGCTTAAACAGGGCATTTGATACATAAATCATTTAGCCTTAGCAACATATCAAGCATAAACCAAGAACAAAACAATCAAAAACTTTTATGCAAAACAGAGAACATCAAAATGTCAAAGCAAGCAAACTTGAAATCAATGAACTAAACAAGCAAGTTAAGCTAAGTGCTATTTTTTTTTTCCAGTCAGATTTAGTTCCACGCACTACACACCATGGCCAGCCATGGACACACAATAGGAAGGCAGCCACAGATTGTTCAAAGCTTTTCATGACAAGTATAGCCAGGCGTCTTAGGGCTTTGAAGATGAAGCAATCACCAAGGAGGGATGCTTTGGTTCTTTAGTAGAGAATGCTATGGCTTGTGGTTTTCTGTGTCTTCCTTCGGCCTTCTGAATTTACTGAAAGGGTGCTGTGAGAGAAAGAAAGAAAGAAAGAAAGAAAGAAAGAAAGAAAGAAAGAAAGGCAATGAGATCCCAAAGTAGCCTTTTTCGTTCAATGACAAGACAGAATCAGTGCCCATCGACACCCAGGAGGCCAGAGTCAAGAGAGAAAATCCACCCAAAGAATGTCACAGTTTCTGGAAATGTCATACAATGGAAGGTCACTTGCCTGTCTCAGATGTTTAGCGGCCCTGCTGCAGCATCTCTGTCTGCCCGAGGCTCTCCTCATGCCCTGAAGCTTGCTCCAGTTCATGCTGTAGTTTTTCTGATCTGGTGGAGGAAGGAAGGCAGTTAGAGGACATTCCTAGTGGGGTCCTTGTGTGTCGGCTCTCAAACTCTGACCTCACCAAAAGACACATCGTGCCTGATGCTCAACGTTGATCTTTCGATGGAAGCCATTGTTTGTATCCCTAAGGAACAGCGGTCACTGATCCCTTAAATTGGAATGTTTTCAACCTTTAACAAGTGTCACATTTGATTGGAGTAATGTACGTATATGCTCTATGAGAAAGAATGAAGCATTCTCCATCAGTCCTGTGACAATATTGTAACAAAAGGAATAGCAAATTGAATCCATGCATAACAGCATGGGGGCGAAAACAGAATATTCGTGGTAAATAGCCATGGGCCACCCCAATTTATAGGTAGACATAATACAACATTGCTGCTCAGACAACCGGACAAAGCCACGGGACATCTTGATGCCTCCTGCTGAGAAGGAACCTTCCACCCGGGCAATATGCAGGATGGAGCCTACCATGGTGGAGCAGGATCGCCTCAGATGTGTGCCTGGGAACATGGAGTCTTCTGGGGGGTTTTGATTTAGTAAAGAAAACCGGCCTTGTTTTTCTAAGGATGAAAGCTGGGAATCGACACCCTGTTTCTCTACAAGAGTCTGCGATACAACTGGCCTTGTGAGAGTTCACAACAATCCCTCAGCAGACAAGTCTGTGTGGGTTCCCCTGGCAATGAGGGAACATAAGGTATCTGTCCAACACTTCCCATGGTAAATGGCCAAACAGAGAGAACAGGCAACAGAATAGCAAAGAGAAGCCAAGGATGGGAATCTCATCCATACAGCTTATGATTCTCAGTGAAAACGTATTTGCTTCTGGCATTTTAAGACACAGCTTTATTGAAGCCCAGGCTTAGGAGGCAAAAGCAGGCAGAGCTGTGTGAGTTCAAGGAAAAGCCCTGTGAGAAGATACCAGAAAACTCAGAAGGGAGCAAGGTGGGCATCATTCTACAACTCCCTGAATGTCGAGCATGTTATTACCTGTAGGGAACTTCTTCTTATCTGCATCAGCATGACTCTGACTTGTTATTCTTCTGATATTGTGGGGGAGAGGTGTGAATATGCAGATACCACAAAAGGCAGCGACCCGAGGTAGAAGAAGGAGATCCACCTGGATCCAAATCCCAACTCCCACTCTGGTACATACCTCATCAGGGAGACAGTCAAGTAATGCTGCAGTTTTTCTGCAAACTTCTTCTTCTGGTTGACCAGCTCCCTCTCCTTCTGCTGGGACTGCAGGTTTCCCTCCAGTCTCTGCTGCTCCTATTCATTAGAAGAATGAGTTCTTAGGAGCGTTTTGAGCACAGGCATGAGTACATTCGCTCACTGTACAAGCACGCAGGGAGGATACCAGGAGCTTGGTGGTCTTTCAGTTTTACCAAAATCAAAGCTTCTTGGTAGGAAGAATGCCCATTTCACAGCAGAGACTGACAAACCTGAAATCTCTTCAAGTGATTATGCACATGCTTGGTGTACTATATGCAACGCCATAGCGCCAAACACACCACCACCCACACTACGGAAAAAAAACAAAACAAAACAAAACAAAAGAAAACAAAACAAACCACCAAAGGGCAGAGACTGGGAGAGATCCAGAGATAGAAACGCACAGATGGAATCTGAGCACAAAAGAAGATGAGGAGGTAACATGCTAGATGATCACTTTAGTTTGGAATAAGCACAGCAGATATTTCAGAAGAATCCAATGCCTCTGAACTCCATATCCCAGGACTAAAATTGCATAGGAGAATATGTTCTGATTGGCCAGACTATGCTGCACTGTCTGGATTTTATTTTCTGAAAGCCTCAGAGCTCCCAAAAAAAACAAGCAGCCTGACACAAGCCCCTTCCCCATGCCTGGACAACCCATCGGCACCATACTGTAAGCTGCATGTAGGGAGACCTTGCCAAGGAAACACATAGGAAACGCTGGTGGCCACCTCGCACTGTGGTTCCTGACAGTGTGAAGCAAGAGTTGAGCGGAGTGAATTGACAACATTGGGATGCAGAGAATTTTAAGAAGAGAGGCCACATGGAATCCAACGCCGGGCCAATGAGAATGACTCTTTGACATTTGTAGTAGGATCTCCTAATTCCCAGCTGATTTCCCTGCTCCCAAGTGACGTCACATGGACTCTACAAAGGCAATGAGCCACGGCATAGGGAAGTGTCTCCCACAAGTCAGTACACAGCATCCCGACGATCTCCATGACTTGGAAGTGTATTTTGCTTTACTGAGCCCTCTCCCTACTTGACCTGAAGCTTCAAGAAAAGCAGCAGGGTTTGTTTGCCAGTTAATTCTTACAAGAGACTCTCTTCCAGAAACACTGATGAACAGTTGGATGTCGTCATGAGAATGAGTTGGTTGAATGAGTGTGCGAGGGCCAGGAAAGGGATAAGGGAAAGCACATTAGGACAGATGGGTAGACGGGCTAAGGTAACAGGAGGAAATGGTGCAGGGCCTAATCCGCAGACATCTGCTTGTCCCTACCTGCTGCACCTGGGTCCAGAAGACTCTGATGCCTTCTTCTTCCTCCTCAAAGATGACTTTCAGTTCCCCCAGATAGTGCTGCAGCAGGATCCATTCCCCTAGCACCTTCTTAGTCTCTTGCCTCAGCTTGTCCACCACTTTGTGCAGCTGTGTCTTCTCGTTGTGCAGTTGTTGCTGCAGATCACTGTGAACCGTCTCAGTATAGTTAGACCTTCCAGCCTCCTCCTGCCACCCCTGCCTCCATAACCCATCTGTCCCACTGGTGGTAAAGAAGACAGAGACAAGAGGCCAATGCAGCCACGACAGCTGCAATCCGGATGCCAAGAGTAGAGAACGGAGAGTCCCAAAGGGAATCACACCCTTTCTGAATATGCCCACAAGACAAGACATCCAAGGATGTCTACCAACCACAGTGTGTCCTTCAGTACCGTTCACTGACCATGGTAATGGGACAGCATCAGGAGGTAAGGGACAGATCCGCTCGCAGGGAGGATAGGAGACCCAAGGGGTGTAGAGGACCCATGGGGGCAACTTGCCACTTCCTGAGACCTTGCCCAACACCACTGTCATGTTGCAAATTGGTCCTCTACCCAGAGAAGTGATCCTCAAACTATGGGTCATGACTCCTTTGGTGATGGCATGACACTTTCAAAGGGTGATAACTCACATATACTGCACACCAAATACTTACCTCATGATTCGTAACAGTAACAAAATTACAATTAAGAAGTTGCAAGAAAATTGAGTTTGTGGTTGGAGCTCACCTAAACAGGACAAATTGTCCTGGAAGGTTCAGAGCATTGGGAAGGTTAATAGCCATTGAGCTCCATCCTATTAAGGGTCAGAGTCTGTTCCTGGGAGGAGCTAAGAGTCTCTCTCACAATTAGCAAAACTGAGTGTCAGTGGCACAAGATCAAAAGATGCTTGCAAAGGATGCTTGTTAAGAGTCCTAAGGCTAGACCCAGAAGCGTGGACATTGCAGTGCAGAGAAAACATTGGGTAGAGTCGGCCATTTCACAATGCTGTGTTCCCCTGGAAGATAGGCACTTACCAATAGAAGAGTGACCCCTCATCCAGCTCTTGGAATTTTCTGAAAGCTTCCGAATTCTCCTTCTCCAACCTCTGTAGGTCTGCCATGGCCTGTTTATGTTCCATCTTGATCTTTTCTAATAAAGGAGTAGGCCGTTGGTAGGGCATGGAGCTAGAAGCAAAAAAACCACCATGAACAAAGTTTTCACGAATCACACAAATTCACGTGGATTGCCACACCCTGCCTAACTATGGACTTGGGATATCTTTCGCTCATTGCAACTGCTGCCCTGACCCTATGCCATCAGAGGCAGGATGTTCCCGTGAAGAGGGGTGAGGGGGGCATGAGCTTTCGCCTTAGGATTGATGAAATAGCTCGCTAAGAAATTTCCTGTCGTCTGCTTTATGTGGGGTGTGCCCACCAAAAACTGGGATGATGTGTCTCCTGTCTTCAAATCAGAAATCCTCAGTCCCACTGCCCGTCTTTCTGAATGGAGGCCAAAATGACACCATGAGCACTTTTGTGCACGGAACTCAACATTTTGGAGAATGGAACTCACGGAAGACATATAAACTCCCCAAGGGGATATCTTCATGGAACTAAGGTGAGCACATCGGAAGAATGGGGGAATCCACTGGCGATCCCAATGCTCATCACAGGTATCACTTGGGAACAGTGCTCATCACAGGTATCACTTGGGAACGGTGAGATGGAAACTTCCTCATGCCCAACCACAGAAACCCTGCTTGCAGGGTCTAGAGGGGAACTCAAGCACAAATGCACAAACACATAGATATATACACACAACATGTCTCTGTGTTTCTGCATGTTTGTGTGAGAGACGGAGAGACAGAGAGACCAAGACACGGAGAGAGAGAGAGAGAGAGAGAGAGAGAGAGAGAGAGAGAGAGAGAGGCGCAAAATGTGCAGTGGTTGATCAGTTCCCGGACTTTTATCTGTACATTGAAGTGTGTCAGCAGGCATCTTGCTTGCCTCTTGAAGAAGCCAGCACGCAATGTCTTGCCAGACAAATAGAGAACCACCACAGACTCACAGAGGCTGATATCTCACAGAAGCTGCCACTTTGGCATCATCTCTCCATATGCAGCCTGGGAACTCACAGCTCTGTCCCAATCTCTGAGTTATTTGACTGGGGCCAGAGTCGCTTGTTTTCCTTCGGAGGAAACAGAAAAATAGTGCCTCCCAATCCCACTCCTGCCGGGTTTCAGGTTCTTCTTCTTGGAAGCATGTGGATCGATGGTGTCTAGCAAAGGTACTCTGTGCAAGTGTAGATTGTCAGAAACTCTGATCCTAGATGAAATAAACTAAGAGTGAAATTGTGGAACCGAGATGGTCACCAAGGCATTGGAATCAATGAATACTTAGTGTCAGGAGATCCTTCCGTGATGGAGGTGAGGCACTCTCTCAGCTCCTTTGTTTCCATGGACACTTGATCTAGCTGGCTGCTCAGACTGTCCACCTGCCGTTTCAGCTCCTTTTTGGTGAGGAGGGCTGTGGGTGGTGAAGGCTCTCCAGCATCCCCTGTGGTTAGAAGAACGCAAGTCAACTTGCATTACGACAAGCCATAGAGGATACATCGATCACTCTGAGCCCTAAAATATGTTTGTGAAAGGTCGTGTGCCTGTCACTCGATGACACACCAATGTTGCTGACCCCAGGCATCTGCTGCCCTGCAGGGAATCTTAGATCTCCCATCTGTGAATGTAGTTGCATGTCTCAGCCAGCTGCTCTCTCCTCTGTCCCCTCAGCGCATGCTTCAAGGCAAGAAAGAAAGAACGTCCTCAAGCGTATTCCTCAAACCATGGAGGATTTGCAGATCCCTCTGAGCCCTCAAAGTGTTGAAGAAAGCTCCCGTGCCTGTGACTCAGTGACAAACCAATGGAATTTGACCCAGACCTGAGTGACCTCTGCAGTGGATGTCAGTTCTCTGATCTCTGAAGGTAGTTGCATGACTCAGCCAGCTGCTCTCCCCTGCCCCAAAGCACATACTAGAAGCCAAGAAAGAAAGAAAGACTATTCCTCGAGCTTATTCACAGCTGCAGTCTCCTTTCAGATGACCCAGATGACCCGTAGCATTCACAAGTCTCTGGGTTGAGAAGCTTGGAGGAAATGACCACAGTCCACAGGCACTCAGGTGTTTTTTAGAGAAGCCAAAACATCTTGACCTGTTATTCAAAGCACACGTCTACAGGTGGGGCAGCCATACGGGTGCAGACCATGAGCACCAGACTCCCAATGGGACATCACTGGCAACTCAGGGCACACAGAGAAGGTTCACAGTACTTCAAGTTATCCACTCCCGTTCAAGTACAGTGATGACCTGCCTTATGCTGAGCACACGCCACTAGTCCCTCCCTCATTCTGGTCTCATTTGGATGCTGGTCCTCCATCAAGCCACACTGTCCTGTAAGACTGAAAACCAAGCGCTCCCAGCCGGACTTGGAGCTTTTGCCCTGCCAGTTCCTGACATTTGGGAGAGACAGATTGCTAGCCTGGAATCCTCAACTTCCCAGAGACGTGTCAGGAAGTGGAGTCCAATTTGTTCCCAGAGACCCCAATTCCTGCGCCCCCATTACCCCAATGCCAGCTAAAGGCAACCTTCTCCACAGAGCTCCTCATCTCCTGCCCAGAACTTACTGTTTTTTCTTCTGAAGCATTTATTTTTTGAGCCTTGAAAGTGAGGCTGAATGTCAGCTTTCTTCACTCTCTCTCTGGTCTCTCTCCCCTGTCCGTTTTCTCTCCTAAGGAGATTCCGCAGTCTTGCCAACATGTTCATCTCTGAACCTTAAAGGCACTGAAGTACTCGCCAAGCCAAAGGCAGTTGGAGTTGCCACAACACAGGTGACATCACAGCATTCTATTGTGTCCAGGATACAATGGAATGTTGAGGAGAGGGGCTGCTGGTGTCAAGTGGGATGAAAATGGACTCCCTGCTAACGAGCTTTCCTCATGACTCAGCAGAAGTAAGTTATTCCAATGCATGATTCTTTCCTGGGACACAAAGCACGCCGTGTAGAACCCCCTTCTTCCAGGAAAACCAGATTTTCCTGATTTATTGGAAGTCAGTGAGTATATTCCACATGGGGATTGGACTGTTTTGTTCTGTGGAGTAGGTGGCACACAGCCAACTGAATTGCCAGGGAGAGGGCCAGTCTTCTATGTTGTTCCTGGTCTATCCCACTACAAGGAGGTAGCCCCACAAACTGAATAAGCTACAAGACAGGGGGCCTAGGCTGGTCCTATGCAAGCTCACTCACTAGATGTTGGTCCAAAGTCGGTAGGTCTCCGGAGTTTAGTTCAGCTGTCTTTGTGGATTCATCCTTTCAAGAGCATGACCACCCACTCCCGACTGGATCATACAATCAATCCCTCCTGCTCCTGTTCAAGAACACATCTGGCACACTTCCCACTGCTTGCCTGTGCATCTCTTCATCTGCTTCAATAAGCTACTGGTTGAAGGGTCTCTGATGACAATGAGGGTAGGCACTCATCTGATTACCACAGATGGTCAATAGAGAGACACACTGCACCTTTGGTAGGAGGCTTGCCTATTCTCTTCCTGTGGTTTCTTGGGAGCTTCCTGCCCATCAGGTATCCCCCTAACCCTTACGGTCCCCATCAAGACATCTCTTTCATTACTCTCCCTCCCTGTCATTCTGGAGCCCAATCAGTACACGTTAGATCATTTGGTTGTTTTCATCTGACATTATTCTTCTTTGATCTCTGCTATGTAGAGAGTTCTATGCTCAGAATTCCCTACGTCCATGCACGATGCCTCCTCTCTCTACCCAGTCTGCTGGAGTCTCTGGCTACTCCAACAAATGCCATTGCATCCTATCTGAAACTTGACTTTGTCAAAGAGCTCCTTATGCATGTTCATTCTAGCACTCTGCTTCCAAGCAAAAATTGGGAATGGTCACAAATATACCAGCAAATGCAGTAAAGAACAATGCAGCTAATGGAATATTAATAATTTTACTAAAATGCCATACATTCTACAAAGTGAGAGGAGAAAAAGCCATGATTATCTATTTGGGACATCTTTCAAGACACAAAAGTGCTATGGTGAGGGGCCAAATTGAAGGGAGGCATGGCTAGACCCAGGCTTGTACAGCAAATGGAAAGGTGGTCAAGGAATCCCATGTCACACGGTTGTAATGAGAAGTGCAGAATGATGAAGTCTCAGTTAGATTCCAGTGTGGCTACGGGTATGGCTTACTTTTCAGAAGGAGAAGGTGACGGGTGGCACAGACAGCTATTGAAATGTGCACACTCCTCCCCAGAAAGTAGAGCTTTCCACAGCTATTGTTTGATGGAACCAAACTGGAACCCACACATTAATACTTCCCTCACACATTAACTCTCAGACATGACTCATACCCTCAGAAGAAACATAGATTCTAGGGGTACTTCACAAGAAGAAAGCACTCCTCTGGAACGGACCCTTCTTCAAAACCTTCTGAGAGTTGTTATAGTAAAAGAGTAGAGTATCATCAGCCATCCGACTCACTTCCTAGATTTGCACTGACATGCCCACTCATCAGAAGAAGGTAGCATTGCATTTACTTCCTATGAACACTGAGTAGCTAGTGCATCAACAGCCATCATTTCCAAAAGCTACTTCGACAGGAGTATCTTCTCAATTCTCCATTTCTGTGCTGGGCCTAACCTGCACTGTCATCTAGGTGAGAGGTGACATAACTGCTTTAACCTGATCCTAAGGGATTTTGAGGAATGACCCTGAACCCAGAGGCACTCTGCTTGAATGCGTGCCATCCCAAGACAAACTCCCTTGCCTTTGTCATGGGCGTTTCTTTTCCTTTATCCATTGCCCTGCAGTGTTGTTTTGGAAACTGTATACTTTGGTACACAGAGGGCAGGCAAACTACCAGTACATATAAATATAAGTAAACGAATCTGAAAAAAGGATTTGTGTGAAATAAGAAGTCCAGTCAACGGAACCTTAAAATACCGTGTGTCCCAATATGGTATAGTGGGTTTTGTTCTCTACCTTGCAGTTATCACTTTTGCTATCTTTGAAGGAATTCAGGAGGAGATATATGTGGGTTTCCCTATTTGTTTTTTTTTTTATACACACGCATAATGGTTGTTCTGTTTTCCTGAGATGAATTAGAAAGACACAGGTGTATTTCTCAAGAATCCATTGCAAATGATCATGTCATGAATATATGTGTATGGAGAGTACATTTTTTTTTGGAGTAGCAAATATGTGATGTCATGTGTGGAATATGGATCTTTTTCCATCAAGCAGTGTCTATCCAGGGAGTAGACCATGTCATGCCCACCGAAGACACCAACCGCGTTTCTAGCTCTGTCTGTTGGGGAAATAATAATGTATCTAAAGTCACCAGGAAGATGCAGTGATCCATTTCTATCTGTTTAATTTTGCAATTACAGGAGTGTGACACCGCACTTGATCAAAAGTCTAGTTTAAGCAGGAAGAGTTTGAATATTTATTTTATTTACATAAACAAAGTCATTTGACTCAACATGGGCTTAAACAGGGCATTTGATACATAAATCATTTAGCCTTAGCAACATATCAAGCATAAACCAAGAACAAAACAATCAAAAACTTTTATGCAAAACAGAGAACATCAAAATGTCAAAGCAAGCAAACTTGAAATCAATGAACTAAACAAGCAAGTTAAGCCAAGTGCTATTTTTTTTTCCAGTCAGATTTAGTTCCACGCACTACACACCATGGCCAGCCATGGACACACAATAGGAAGGCAGCCACAGATTGTTCAAAGCTTTTCATGACAAGTATAGCCAGGCGTCTTAGGGCTTTGAAGATGAAGCAATCACCAAGGAGGGATGCTTTGGTTCTTTAGTGGAGAATGTTATGGCTTGTGGTTTTCTGTGTCTTCCTTCAGCCTTCTGAATTCACTGAAAGGGTGCTGTGAGAGAAAGAAAGAAAGGCAATGAGATCCCAAAGTAGCCTTTTTCGTTCAATGACAAGACAGAATCAGTGCCCATCGACACCCAGGAGGCCAGAGTCAAGAGAGAAAATCCACCCGAAGAATGCCATGGTTTCTGGAAATGTCACAGGATGGTAGGTCACCTGCCTGTCACAGAAGTTTAGTGGCCCTGCTGCAGCATGTCTGTCTGCACGAGGCTCTCATCATGCCCAGTTCTTGCTGTAGTTTTCCTGATCTCCCGGAGGAAAGGAGGCATTTAGAGTACATTCCTAGCGGGGTCCGTCTTTGTGGGCTCTTAAACTCTGACCTCTCCAAAAGACACCTTGTGCCTGATGCTCAGCATTGATCTTTCGATGGAAACCATTGTTTGTATGCTTAAGGAACAATGAATGGCCACCGATCCCTTGAGTTTCAAAATTTTCAACCTTTAACAAGTGTCACATTTGATCGGAGTAATGTAAATATGTGCTCTATGAGAAAGAATGAAGCATTCTTCATCAGTCCGGTGACAATATTGTAACACAAGGAATAGCAAATTAAATCCATGTATAACAGCATAGGAGAGAAAACAGAATATTCATGGTGAATTAGACATGGGCCACCCCAATTTCTAGGTAGACATAATACAACATTGCTGCTTAGACAACTGCACAAAGCCACGGGACATCTTCATGGCTCCCGCTGAGAAGGAACCTTCCATCCAGGCAATATGCAAAATGGAGCCTACCATGGTGGAGAAGTATTGCCTCAGATGTGTTCCTGGAATCATGGGGTCTTCTGGGGGTTTGGATTTAGTAAAGAAAACCAGCCTTGTTTTCCTAAGGATGAAACGATTCCTAAGGAATCGACATCCATTTTCTGTAAAAGAGTCTGCGATAGGCAACACCTTGTGAGAGTTCACAAGGATCCCTCCGCAGACACATCTGTCTGAACTTATGGTATCTGCCAAGCACTTTCCATGGGAAATGGCCAAACAAGGAGAACAGCCAACAGAATAGCAAAGAGAAGCCAAGGATGGGAATCTCATCCATACAGCTTATGTTTCTCAATGAAAACGTAATTTGCTTCCGGCATTTTAAGACACAGCTTTATTGAAGCCCAGGCTTAGGAGGTAAAAGCAGGCAGAGCTGTGTGAGTTCAAGGAAAGCCCTGTGAGAACATGCCACAAAACTCAGAAGGGAGCAAGGTCGGCATCATTCTATAACTCCCTGAATATCGAGCATATTATTACCCGCAGGGAACTTCTTCTCATCTGCATCAGCACAACTCTGACTTGTTCTTTTTCTGATATTGTTGGGGAGAAGTGTGTATAGGCAGATACCACAAAAGGCAGAGATCCAAGAGAGAAGGAAGAGATCTACTTGAATCCGAATCCCAACTCCCACTCTGGCACATACCTCCTCAGGGAGACAGTCAAGTAATGCTGCAGCTTTTCTGCAAACTTCTTTTTCTGGTTGCCCAGCTCGCTCTCCTTCTGCTGGGACTGGGGATTTCCTCCAGTCTCTGCTGCTCCTATTCATTAGAAGAATGTGTCCTTAGGAGCATTTTCAGTACAGGCATGAGTACATTCGCTCACTGTACAAGCTCAAAGGGAGCATACTAGGAGCTTGGTGGTCTTTCAATTTTACCAAAATCAGAGCTTCTTGGTAGGAAGAATGCCCATTTCACAGCAGAGACTGACAAACCTGAAATCTCTTCGAGTGATTATACACATGCTTGGTGTACTATACAACTCACATAGCTCCAAACCCACCAACACCAACACCACCGACAAAAACAAAACGAAACAGAACAAAACATGAAAGATCAGAGACCAAGAGAGATACAGAGACAGAAATACACAGATGGAATCTGAGCACAAAAGAAGATGAGGAGGAGATAACATAGTAGATGATCACTTCAGTTTGGATTAAGCACAGCAGATATTTCAGAACAATCCAATGACTCTGCACTCCACATCCCAGGACCAAAGTTGCATAGGAGACTATGTTCTGATTGGGCAGACTGTGCTGAACTGTCTGGATTTTTATGTCTAGAAGCCTCCGAGCTCCCAAACGACCAACCAGCATGACACAAGTCCCTTCCGCATGCCTGGACAACCCATCAGCACCATACTGTAAGCTGTGTGATGGGAGACATTGCCAAGGAAACACACAGGAAATACTTGTGGCCACCTCGCACTGAGGTTCCTGTCAGTGTGAAGCAAGAGTTGAACATAGTGAAGAGACCTCATTGGGATGCAGAGAATTTTAAGAAGAAAGGCCCCCTGAAATCCAACACAGGGCCAATGAGAATCACTCATTGACACTTATAGTAGGATCTCCTAATTCCCAGCTGATTCCCCTGCTCCCCAGTGATGCCAAATGGACTGTGCAAAGGCAATGAGCCACAGGATAGGGAACTGTCTCCTTCAAGTCAGTCCACAGCATTCTGACCATCTCAATGACATGGAAGTGTATTTTGCATTGTTGAGCCCTCTCCCTGCTTGACCTGAAGCTTCAAGAAAAGCAGCAGGGTTTGTTTGCCAATCAATTCTTACAAGAGACTTGCTTCTAGAAACCCTGATGAACAGTTGGATGTCCTCATGCGAGTGAGTTGGATGATTTTGTGTGTGAGAGGGCGAGTAAAGCGATATGTGAAAGCACATTAGGATGGATGGGTAGATGGGCTGAGGTAACATGAGGAAATGGTGCAGGTCCTAACCCGGAGACATATCTGCTTGTCCCTACCTGCTGCTCCTGGGTCCAGAAACCTCTGATGCCTTCTTCTTCCTCCTCAAAGATGACTTTCAGTTCCCCCAGATAGTGCTGCAGCAGGATCCATTCCCCTAGCACCTTCTTAGTCTCTTGCCTCAGCTTGTCCACCACTTTGTGCAGCTGTGTCTTCTCCTTGTGCAGTTGTTGCTGCAGATTGCTGTGAACAGTCTCAGTATAGTGAGCCCTTCCAGCCTCCTCCTGCCACCCCTGCCTCCATAACCCATCTGTCCCACTGTTCCTCAGGTGCGCAAAGGAGACGTAGACAAGAGGCCAATGCTGCCTTATCAGCTGAAATCCGGATGCCAAGGGTAGAGAACGGAGCGTTCCAAGAGGAATCAAACTCTTTCTGAATATGCCAACAAGAAGAGGACTCCAAGGATCTCTACCAACCACGGTGAGTCCTTCAGTGCCATTCACTGACCATGGTAATGGGACGACATCGGGAGGTAAGGGACAAATCAGCTGGCAGGGAGGATGGGAGACCCAAGGGGTGTAGTGTAGAGGAACCGCAGGGGCAATTTGCCCCTTCCTGAGACCCTGCCTGATACCACTGTCATGTTGCAAATTGTTCCTCTACCCAGAGAAGTTATCCTCAGACTATGGGTCATGACTCCTCTGGTGATGCCATGACACTTTCAAAGGGTGACAACTCACATATACTGCACACCAAATACTTAAGTCATGATTCGTAACAGTAACACAATTACAACTAAGAAGTTGCAAGAAAATTGAGTTTGTGGTTGGAGCTCACCTAAACACGACAAATTGTCTTGGAATAGTGAGAGCATTGGGAAGGTTAATAACCATTGAGCTCCATCCTTTTAAGGGTCTGAGTCTGTTCCTGGGAGGAGCTAAGAGTCTCTCTCACAATTAGCAAAACTGAGTGTCAGCGGCACAAGATCAAAAGATGCTTGCTAATGATGCTTGCTCAGAGTCTTAAGGCTAGACCCAGAAGCGTGGACATTGCAGTGCAGATATTAATTGGGTAGAGTTGGCCATTTCACAATGCTGTGTTCCCCTGGAAGATTGGCACTTACCAATAGAAGAGTGACCCCTCATCCAGCTCTTGGAATTTTCTGAAAGCTTCCGAATTCTCCTTCTCCAACCTCTGTAGGTCTGCCATGACCTGTTTATGTTCCATCTTGATCTTTTCTAATAAAGGAGTAGGCCGTTGGTAGGGCATGGAGCTAGAAGCAAGAACCACCATGAACAAAGGTTTCATGATTCACACAAATTCAGGCTGTGTCGAGACTACTGGAGCCCATGGATGGCCGCACCTTGCCCACTATGGACTTGACGTCTTTTGCTCATTACAACTGCTGCGGTGACCTTATACCAGGAGCTTGATGTTCTTTGAGTTTTACCAAAATCAAAGCTGTTTGGTAGAATAAATTCCTGTTGGAGATTAGAGCCACACAAGTGTGAAATCTCTTCCAGCCATTATTTACAGGATTGTGTTGTACACCACTCACATAGCTCCAAACACCCACCATCCATACCCCCCAAAAAAAGAATGTCAGAGACAAAGAGAGATACAGATGTAGAAATCCACAGATGGAATCTGAGCACAATAGAAGATGTGGAGATAACATACCAGATGGTCATTTCAGCTTGGATTAAAAACTACAGATATTTCAGAAGAATCCAATGACTCTGCACTCCATATCCCAGGACTAAGATTGCTTAGGAGAATATGGTCTGATTTGCCAGACTATGCTGAGCTCTCCCAGAAATCCATCCAGCGTTTCACAAGCCCCTTCCTCATGTCTGGACAACATCATCACCATAGTGTCAGCTGTGTGATGGGAAAACTTCCCAAAGTAACACATTGGAAACATTTTAACCAGCTTGCACTGAGGATCCTGTCTCCCTTGTCCATATTCTCTCCTAGGGAGATCCCCAGTCTTGCCCAAAATTTTATCTTTGCACTTTAAGGGCACTAAAATACTTTCCAATGACAGTTGCTGTTTCTACAGCACAGGTGACTTGATAGGATTCCGTTGTGTCACAGATATAATGGAATAATCATGAGAGGGGCTGCTGTTGTCATGTGGAATGTAAATGGACTCCATGCTAACCAGTTTTTCTCATAACTCAGCTGAAATCAGGTATTCCTATGCAAAAATCTCTCATGGCTACAAAATTCACCCCGTAGCGCCCCATTCTTCCAAAACCAGAGTTCTCTGACTTTTTGTTACTCATTTAATAACTTCCACATGGGTAGTGAAATGTCCAGGTCTTAAGATATTCCTGACCTATTCAACTGAAAAGAATCACACAAAAAGAATAAGCTACAAGAGTGTAAAATACATGCCGAGTGCTTATGATGGTTCTCTGCAAACTCATTAGATGGTCGCCCAAACACAGTAGGTCTCAGGAGTTTATTTCAGCTGTCTTTTTGGATTCATCCATCAAGACAATGACCACCCCAGTCCTTACTGGATCATACAGTCACTCTGCCTACTGTTCAAGTAGACATCTGGCACTCTTCCCACTGCTTGCCTGTCGATCTCTTCTTCTGCTCAATAATGTACTTGATTCAGGGTCTATGAAGACAATGAGTGTAGTCACTCATCTGATTACAGCAGATGATCAATACAGAGACCCACTGCACCTTTGGTAGTAGGCTCAGCTGGTGTCTTCATGTGGAATATTGGGAGTTTCCGTCACAGCAAGCTTCTTTCTAACACTTTGTGCCCGAACCAGACTGGAGTACATTCACTACAAGTTAGATAATGTAGTATTTCATCTGAAATTATTCTTCTCTGCTCTATGCTATGTAGAGATCTATGCTGAGAATTCACTATATCCAAACATGATGCCTCTCTCTACCCAGTCTGCTGGGGTCTGGCTACTCCACAAAAATTGGATCATTAATGAATGTTGAATTAGTCAAAAAGCTCCTTAAGCATGTTCATTCAAGGACTCCACTTAGAAGCAGAAATTTGGAATGGTCATGAACATACCAGCAAATACTTTAAAGAACATGCAGTTTATGGAATATTAATCATTTTACCACAATGTCATACATCCTACAAGATTTAAGGAGAAGATGCCATGATTATTAAACTGGAACATTTATCAAAACATCAAAGAGCTATGCTGAGGACCCGAATGAAAGTGAAGCATGGCCAGACCAGACCCTTGCCTTGTTTGGTTGGGTGACATTTAATGAGTGTTTTATTTCCTTAGGGTTGTAGGTATATTAAAATTATTTCTCTGGTTTGAATTAATTTTACATATGCTCCCTATCAAATTTCATTTCTTGTATAAATTTGCAGTCTTGGGAGTAAAGTTTCTTATAATATGACCTAATGATATTCTGAATTCAGCCATTGTCTGTTCTTCTGTCTCCTGTTTTATTTTGATTTTTTTTTAATTGGATACTCTGTCTCTACCTTTTCTTTAGTTTGGATATGGGTTTGTCTATCTTGTTTATTTTCCCAAAGAATCAACTTGATTTTCATTGATTCTTTGTGTTGTTTTCTTTTATTCTCCTTCATTGATTTCAGCCCTGAGTTTGATTTTGACCTGCCATCTAATCTTCCTATCTGAGTTTGCTTATTTTTCTTGTCCTAAGTCATTAGTATGTAATTTTTTCCAAATTTGTTATGTAGGCACTTAGTGCTATGAACTTTCCACCTAACTTGTTTTCATAGTGTCCCATTAGTTTGGGTATGTTGTACATTCTTTTTTGTTGACGTCTAGGATCTCTTTAGTGTCTTTCTTTTTTTATACGTGATACAATGGTAATTCAATTGATCTTTGTGCCGTTTCCTTGAATTTGTATTCTTTATGTAGTTTGTATTATTGTTAAATTCTAATTTTAACTGATGGTACTCAAATAATGTCAAGGAGTTATTCCAAAATTTATATCTGCTGAAATTTATTGATGACCAAGTGTGTAATCTATTTTAGAGAAGGTCTTATGAGGTGATGAGAAGGATGTATATTTTTTGTGTTTGTGGGAAATGTAAACATATGTTAAGCTCATATGAGACATAATTAAATTTCCTTTCTCTGTTAAATTTCTGTCTGGTATATTAGTTCATTGGTGAGTGTGGGGTGTTGAAGAATTGATGTGTGGAATTAATGTGTAGGATTGATATGTGGTTTAAACTTTCTTTTGTGAATGTGGATGCTCTTGTATTTGCATAGATATTCAGAACTATAACATCATCAAAATGGATATTTCTTTGATGACTTTGAAATTTTTTTCTCCATCTGCTTTGATTATCTTTAGTTTGAAATTTATATTGTTAGATTTTTAGGGTAACTACATTGGCAAGCTTTTTAGGTCTTTTTGATTGGAAAAAGGTTTCCAACCCTTGAGTTGTGTTTTTTATAATGCAGAAGAATGGACCCTCTTTTCATATCCTTTTGGTAAGCCAGTGTTAATTTATTATCAAAATGAATCCATTCATATTAAAAATACCATATGAAGTGATTCTTTATTTTTTTTTTATTTTACATATTGATGCCTATTCCCTTTCTCTCCCATCTTCACATGCCCCCAACCACTCCTCCTGTCTCATTCTCCACCCACTCCAATGGAAGGGTGAGGCCTTTCTTGAGGGATTCATCAAAATCTGCCAAGTCATTTGTATTATGGACTAGACTCTGTAAGGAGTAAGGTTTTTCCACCCTTGTCCCACCGCTGTGCCAGCCCCAAATAACACATCAAGACTCTGTATTTGATATAATGCTGTTGGCCAGTTACTTGTTTCTTATCAGCTAGCTCTGTCTTAAGTATTAACCCATTTCTGTTAATCTAATATTTCCATGTGGTCTTACTGGAGAGCCAGGGCCGGTGGTTCTGTTTTCTCCCTTCTCTCCATCTTGACACCTCCTTACTACTTCCTCTTTCCTTCTTGTCCCCTAGTTCTGCCTATCTTGCTTTCCTATTGGCCAACAGTGCTTTATTCATTAACCAGTATGAAAAACATATTTACAGAATGACATCTCCCATCAAGACCCTCCCTCCTGTCTCTATGCTAAGAGACTATCCCCCTCCATGGGGAATGTGCTCCCAAAGTCTTATCCTGCATCATAGATATATCCTGGTTCCACTGTCAGAGGCCCCATAGACTTCCCAGGCCTTCTAACTGAGACTCGTGTTCAGAGGGTTTGAGTTGGTGCAATGCTGGTTTCCCAGCTATCAGTCTGGGGGGGTCCATGAGCTCACTCTTGTTCAGGTCAGCTGTCTCTGTGGGTTTCTATAGCCTGTTCTCCTGTCCTCCCCTTCTCTCTCTCCCAATCCCCTCTCCACTCATTGCCCCCGCAGCTCCCAATATTGTCAGGAGATGTTGACCCATTTCCTTTCTGTGAGGGACCTTGTTTGAATCACTTAGGTTCCTCCTTGTATCCTAGTTTCTCTGGCTGTGTGAATTGTAGGATTGTGATCCTTTGCTTTATGTCTAAAATCCATATACAAGTCAGTATATACCATGCTCCAATTTTTGTGACTGGGCTACCTCACTCATCATGGTTTCTTCTAGTTCCATTAATTTGCCTGCAAATTTCAAGATTCCGTTGTTGTTTTTCCCCCCACCGAGTAATATTCCATTGTGTAAATGTAGCACATCTTTTTTATCCATTGTTCAGTTGAAGGGCATCTAAACTGTTTCCATGTTCTTGCTATTATAATTAATGCTGCTATGAACATACTTAAAAAGATGTCTTCATGACATGAATGTGGATCTTTTGTGTATATTCCTAAGAGTGGAATTTCTGTGTCCTGTGGTTAGACTGATTCCCATTTGCATGAGGAACTACCATAGTGATCCCCAAAATAGCTGTACAAGTTTGCACTCCCACTGCAGTGGAGGAGGTTACCCTCCTCCATACCCTCTCCAAAATCAGCTGTCCTAGGTGTTTCTGATTTTAGCCATTCTGACAGGAGTAAGATTGTATCTGGAGTTGTTTTGATTTGCATTTCCATGCTAAGGATGTTGAGCACTTTCTTAAGTGTCTTTGAGCCATTTTGGATTCTTCTATTGAGAATTCTCTATTCAGTTCTGCACCCCACTTTTGAATAGCATTATTTGGTGTTCTGGTGACCAGTTTCTTGAGTTCTTAGTATATTTTATAGTCCTCTGTCAGATGTGAGTTTGGTCCCATTCTGTGAGCTTTTCCCAATCTGTGAGCTGCCGCTTTTGTCTTTTTAATTGTTTCTTAGCCTTACAGAAGCTTCTCAGTTTCAGGAGGTCCCATTTTTCATTGTTGATCTCAGTGTCTGTGCCTCTGGTACCTCTTTTCTTTCTCTCCTGTATCCCTCCCACCTCACTATATCTTCCTGCTCCTTCTTGTCCTCCTCTTCTTCTCTTTCTCTTAATTCCCTCTCTTTTTTCTCAATGCTGCCAATTTTCTCCAGACATCTTGTATTTTCTCCTTCACTGATGAACTATTTATGTCACTCTTGAAGTCCTCCTTGCTTCTAGCTTCTCTAGCAGAGTGGGTTATAAGCTGGTAACCCTTTGCTCTGTGTCTAATAACCATACATGAGTAGAGTACATACCATGTTTGTCCTTTTGTGACTGGGTTACTCACTCAGAATGGTTTCTTCTAGTTCCATCCATTTGCCTGAGGATTTCAAGATTCCATTTTTTTCTATTAAATACTCCATTTTGTAAATGCACCACATTTCCTCTATCTATTCTTCATTTAAAGGACATCTAGGTTGACTACAAGTTCTGGCTATTAAAAAATTATGCTGACATAAATATAGTTGAAGATATCCTTGTTCCATGTGTGTGCATCTTTTGTGTATATACCTGAGAATGTAATTGCTGTGTCTTGAGGTACACTGATTTCCATTTTCCTGAGGACCTGCCATACTGATTTCCAAAGTGTGCACTCCCACCAGCAGTAGAGAAGTGTATCCCTTTCTCTGCATCCTGACAGCTTAAGCTGTCAATGGTGTTTTTGATTTTAGCCTTCTGACAGGAGTAAGATGGTATCACAAGATGTTTTGATTTGCATTTCTCTGATGGCTTATGATGTCAAGCACTTTCTTATGTGTGTTTCAGTCATTTTAGATTCCTCTATTGAGAATTCCATATTTAGGTTTGTTCGCTACTTTTTAATTCAATTATTTGATATTTTAGTAACTAGCTTATTGAGTTCTTTGTATATTTTGGAGATCAGTTTTCTATCAGATGTGGGGTGAAGATCTTTTCTCATTCTGTGGGCTGCTGTTTAGTCTTGTTGACTGATGAAATTGGCCTCATGGAGTGTTTGGAGAAATGAAGACCTTCAGACATTGCTAGGGGTTGGTTCTACATCAAGTAGTGAGAAGACACACAATTCTTCAGCAAGTTAAACTAGAGTTTTCATGTAAGCCAGTGAATGCAGAACATGAAATCCCTGTCCACAGAAAAGCTAGGGTACATCAGGGTCAAGCAGAAAACCTCAACTTAGCCTTGGTAGAAACAATCCAGATGTCCTACATTCAATGAGTGAAAATGTACAGTGTGTTTGAGCCCTTCCATGGAATATTGTTCAGTATGAAATAATACAGGCAATCATTTGGTCATGTGTTAGCCAGCCTTTTGTTACTCAGACAGATCCCTGACAGAATTTTCTTACAGGAAGGATTTGTTTCTTATGGATCCAGGTTGTGAAGATTTTGTAGTTTCCACAGCTCATTGCTTTGCGTTGGAAGTGAGGCAGCATGTGGAAAATGGAGAACTGTTTGGATGATGGCAGATGTCATTCTGTAAATATGTTTCTCTTATTGGTTAATGAACAAAGCACTGTTGGCCATTAGGAAAGCAAGATAGGCAGGACTGGACTAGGAGACAAGAAGGAGAGAGAAAGTAAGGGAAGATCCAAGATGGAAGACTGAGAGAGAACACTAGCCCCTCTCTCCGGTAAGATAAGACCACATGGAAGTAATTAGATTAACAGAAATGGGTTAATCATTAAGAAAGAGCCAGCCAATAAGCAATGATAATAACAGGCTTACAGCATTATATCAAATACAGAGTCTCTGTGTATTATTTGGGGCTGTCACAGCAGTGGGTCCAGGCCTGCAAGGAAAAGCATACTCTTAACAAATGGCATCTGTAACGTGCCTAATAAGAACCCCCACTTAAAACTGAACAAAAGCTTAAGAAAGGGTTTTAGAAACAAAAGAACAAAGACAAGCAAGACTTCTTGGTAGCAGCATTTTTCTCAGTTGGACTCTGTTTTGCTAGAGACAAGCAGAGATTTGTGCAGTTTCTTTAAGGGAGGTTTCCTGACTCAGCATATGCAGCAAAAAAAAAAAAAAATGGCAAGGCTTTTACAGAGCACAATTCAATGGTGTGTACAAGAGCTGGCAATGGCAGTGACCACATCTCCAAGCTGGCAACATGCTGCTAGATGGCAGCGTAGACCAAGGCAGTGCCTACAGCTCTCAGTTCTGGTGGTAAAAGTACCTGCCTCCATCTTTGATAGACCGTGCTAATACAGCTACAGCTTTCATTTTAGCAATGTTGTTGTTTCATTTTAGCAATGTTGATAGAAAAAGATAAAGATTTACAGTAAAAACAGATTCACATTAAGAAAATCTGCTAAATGTTTACAGTGTGTTTTAAAATATACATTGGTTTGAAAGAGAAAAAGAAACAGGATAAAATGGTTTAAAAAAGAATAATAAAAAGACAGAGTAGCTGGGTGTGGTGGCACATGCCTTTAATTCCAGCACTCGGGAGACAGAGGCAAGCAGATCTTTGTGATTTCAAAGTAAACCTGAGTAAATTCCAGGACAGATAAAAGTTACACAGAGAAATCCTGTCTCAAAATATGAAAAAAAATAGAAGTAGAAGAAATGGAGTAATACAAAAAAAAGCCACATAAAGATGGAAAGCACAGAGACACTTTGGATACTATACACTAGTCTGTTGTCTTTAAATTGTTTGACTGCTGAGGAAATAACAACTGTTAAAAAAAATACTGCTAGATTAATTCAATTTATATATTTTAAAAAATACTTTGACTCAAAAATTTAAATCTAAGGACAGGTTACTGGGGAAAAGGATTTCTATTTTTGTTTCCACAGAAAATGGAAAGCTGTGGATTCCTTCCAGACTAACATGGTTTGATCAAGCAAGACCCCCTGAAACAGCATCCCAGGTGATCCAACATTCAAAACAGCTGGGACAAGGCAGCCTTGCAGACTACAGCCAAGATTTCTGCACCTTCTTAGGGTCTCCATGACAGCACCCCCTACCAGCAGGAAACAGTTTTGAAAGAACAACACCCAAATTCCTAAATATTGTTTATAAATGTTTGTTTCCATTTAAATGGTGTTGGTTATAAATGATTAATGATCACAACCAATCTCTTTTTAAAGGTAAAAAGGGGATTATGGTATAAATATGAATACTTTGTTTTGGAATGGATTTTCATTTGTTGATACAATTTAAGGTCAAATTTGTGATATGTATATTTCTATTGTTTAGGTATTGCATTTATATAGCTCATTTAGAAATATAATGTATAATTTAGTACAGATTATAGACAGTTACCTATAATCGTCAAAACTTTAGTTAGTTGAGTTAGGTTTTCTAGATATATAAAGATGTATTTGAGATGGATAGGCATTCTTCAAACCTTTCAAAGACCTTTAGAATATGGCATTTAAAATGGTTTAGGGTTTTTCTTGACATGAGATGTAACTGCTCCTGGCAACACCACCTGCGTAAGAAGGAAAGAAGGACATTGAAGAAACTCATTATGGAGTTTGCTTTCAATATGGAAAGACTTGGACAAGATACTGCTCTTATCTGGACTGTTTGACTTTATGCTGTATAAATTGGACAAACAGGATCCCAGGAAAGTGAATGCTGATGCATGATAGACATTGCTACAGGGTTTCTGCTTCATAGAAAAGTCTGCCAGACATTCTGCAGGACACAGAGAAAAGTGACTGACAAACTGCCATCACAGGTGGACAGTTTAAAGTTTCCTGCTTTGCTGAGGAGTCTGGCAGACATACTATGGCCTATAGGATGAGGATGAAACATTACAGAAGAACTTCGGGTGACTGACCAGGTGAGATGTCTCTGTCATTTCTAGAGTTTATACATTATTCTTCTGTGGTCTTAGAAGGAGTTGAAGACAAATAGTTATGGTTATAGTTTTTCTTAGTTAGGATTAAAGATAAATTACATATAAGAATTTAGACTCACACAGATAGGATAGATGATAGAATATTTCTTTAAATCTTACTAAATGTTAATGGACTAAACATTATTAACTGATTCTTATTTGATAACTGTTGTGTTATATATTTTGCTATGCTAAGGTCAAAACACTTCTTTTTTATTTTAGACAGAAAAGAGGAGTTGATGGGAGATGTCATTCTGTAAATATGTTTCTCGTATTGGTTAATGAATAAAGCACTATTGTCCAATAGGAAAGCAAGACAGGTAGGACTAGGAGACTAGGAAGAGACAGTAAGTAGTAGGGAGGATATCCAAGATGAAGGATGGAGAGAGAAGTATGCCAGCCCCTCTCTCTGGTAAGATAAGACCACGTGGAAATACTTAGATTAATAGAAATGGGTTAATATTTGAGGCAGAACTAGCTGATTAGAAACTAGTAACTGGCCAACAGAATTATATCTAATACAGTGCCTCTGTGTGTTATTTGGGGCTGATGCAACTGTGGGACCAGGCTGGTGGGGAAAACTACTCATTACATTTGGAGGAAGTTGTTCAGCTTGTAGACAGCTAGGATGAAGTGAATGAGATCAGTGAGCTGGTCCACCACAATCCAGTCATCTGGTGCTTGGAAACATCCTACACTACACAACCTGAGGAACTCAGTACAAGTGATGACTATTGATCCAGAACCCCAGAGGGCCACCTGTGTCTGCATTAGGTTAACAGCATAGAAACTTCAATGCCTGACCTGCCACTCTCCCATGCCCAATGTGTTCTTCTCTCATCCAACTAAAGTTGCCCTTCTTTTCAACAGTATCTCTGGTAAATGCATTGAGTGGAAACTAAACATTCCCCTGCAGTACAGTGTACTTGTATGTGTGCATATATATACTTATGTGTGGTCATGAATTTGTGTGTGTGCATGTGAGTGAGCAAACCTCCACTGAGAACATAATCTTTAATGAACTGGTACAAGAATGCATTATGAAAGACAGAAGAACCTGCTGAGGTGGAAGGAGCTGGTCACAGAGCAAAGGGACTTGGCAGAAGAGATGTAGCCTCAATTCAGTGTCTCCAAAGCAAGGTAGGAGCCCAAGCTCACATCAGTGCTTAGATCCCAGTAGGACTGCAGTACCTCGATCTCTACCCTTTTGGAGATTCTTGCCTTCTTGATGGCTCTCAGACACAGCCAGGGAAAGAACACCTCAGTGTATTGTGCTGGCCCAGTCAACAAGGAGTTCTCCAGGAAACACTGTTGGATCTTTAGTGTTTCTGGGTTTACTGATTATTGCCATCAGAGTTCTCTGGTATTTTCACAGTACCTTGTCCCTGGGTCTCTCTTCAAGTCTCCCTATGTAACCCTAAATCTAGCAGGGTAAGTGTCAGTTGTGGAGGACAGTGTGTGCTCCTGCTACATTATCTTCCTTCCGGAACATTACCTTTAGAGAGGAGAACCTACCTTTTGGCAGATCTGTAAACAGCTTACTCCTGCACAATACAGGCTCTCTGCAGTATGCCTCTGTTTCCAGAGAAAAGGTTTTTCTGGTTATAGAAAGATTTTGGGGTGGAGGAGTTGAACCTAGACAGATAGTTTTCCTGATTGTGTAGGCTCCACCAGAGGCTCTACATTCAGTTTCCTAGATTAGTCATACTTACCTCATATCTAATTCATGGGAAAAAATCTGATTTAAGCACAAACTTTGCTACACTTTTAATATTTTATCAAAATTATCATACATAGATGATTAGAGAATACTTGCCCAGCACACTCACCTCACAGTTTGTCTTCTCATGGAGTATAAAAGTGAGGAAAAATACAGGCTCATGTGCACTCTAGCCTCGTCCCTTGGGGAATGCAGGGAATAACAAAAGTCATGTTATTCTCACGGAGATCTTGTCTGTGCTAGGCTAGGAAGGGAGATGGATGGTTGATTCTGCTCTTTTACCACAGCAGAGATCAGAATTTATTGAGAAATGGTTTCTTTCAGATGACTGCTTTTTTTCTTGTCAAGTTCCCTTAGAGTCACCATAGCATTATGAAGATTGAGAACCAATATACTTGGAGGTCTTGTTGATATACAAATTTCTGGGCTTTGGCTAGACCCACTGGTATAATAAGCCTGCTTCTGAATACTGTTCAAATAAACACTAAGATTCCAGTGAGCCAAAACTCTATGAAGTACCTCCAGGAAGTGTTAAACATGTTTAAGAATATTGCTTTCATTTAAGATATGAGATCATCCCTGATATACACCTAGGGCTTTCATGTTCTGAGGCCAATAACTATCTCCAAGGCCTTGTCTTTACTGGCTGGTAAGTGAGGTTCTGCCTGTTGCATATAATCCAGGTTTATCTCTCAAACAGAGGAGAATTAAAACTGAAAGCTCTGGGCGACCAGACATGAGAACCCACAGAACCAAGCCATCCCATGTTTCCAAAGATTGCTCTGTCAACATTCCCACTTCTTCACCTCTATTTTTAGTATTATTTCTGAGAGGTCTCATGTAGCCCTGATGTGCCTCTGCCTCCTCATTATTTTGTCACTAATTCCCTGGCACTGGGGTCGCTCACCACACTCTCATGCATGGGATCTCATCATTATTGGGTAGTCCATTCAGTAATGTCCATTTCTTCATGCTGACACTTTAGTGATGGGAGATGTCATTCTGTATATGTTTCTCATACTGATTAATGAATAAAGCACTATTGGCCAATAGGAAAGGAGATAGGAGGGACTAAGAGACAAGGAGGAAAGAGGAAGTAGAGAGAGTCAAGATGGAAAGTCTGGAGGAGGCAGAATCACCAGCCGCCTCTCTCTGGTAAGACCACGTGGAAATACATAGAAATGGGTTACTAATTAAGAAAGAGCTAGCCGATAAGAAACTAGCACCTGGCCAATAGCATTGTATCAAATACAGAGTCTCTGTGTGTTAATTGGGGCTGGCACGGAGGTGGCGGGACAAGACCAGACGGCGGGTGGAAAAACCATACTTGTTACAAATGGCGCCCATGTGGCTAAAACTGTACTCAATACACTTTAGAGACCTTCCATTATTGTCATCTATGGAAAACATTAAGGGCAGATGAAGACTCACTTGTTAGTAACTAACAGTAATCCAAATAGAATTCAGTAAGTGCTAAATAGTAGTAGAATGTGCCAAAGCCAGAAGGAAATGAAGGGGAAAAGACATTTTCTCCCCTCTGTCATCACATCAGGACCAATGCTCCCTCTCTATGAATATTTGTTCATTAGGAAAACCTCAAGATGCATGTGTGTATGTTGTTATGCACAGATCCAGGTATCCTTCTTCCTCTGTGTGCAAGAAACCTCTCAAAACACCCCTTGAAGGCACTGTGATACTTGAAGAATGCCACCTGTGACAAGTGGCCTTGTGCTGCAGAGCATGTCAGTGGCTCAGATGTCTGTTCTGCATGTCAGTGTGCTCAAAGTGGTTGACGCCAAATATGTTATCATGTTAGGAAATGATTTGAAATCTGAATGTAATACTTGAATAGATCTTTATGGAGTTTGGAATTTAGTTTGGTTTATGACTTATATTGTATTTACTGAGCTAGCTATTAAGCTCTGACTGTGTGAAGCTGTGACTAATAATTAGTCTGATATTCAAGAAAAGAATAGAGATGATTTGAAAGAAATTGAGAAATTCTGTTTAGATGTGAATACTGGATAGATCAAATTGATTTCAGAGGTAAAAAGTACCTTCTGATTTGTGTTTTAATCCTTTTTAAAATTGAAGACATTTTTTTTTCCTCTTGGTCAGTCTGTGTTGTTTGACTCCACCTCTTCCACCAGCCCTTGGCTAGAGGTGAGTCTGGGCCCAATTTGGGTGGCCTCTTCCCTACACCCTCCCTGTGGAACTCCCTAGATTGACCCCAGATCCCCCTGCTCCTGTGTCCTGTCCGCATCAAGAGAGCTCTTGGAGCTCTGATACACCCCTATCCACCCCCACCGAAAGCCTGCCCTCCCCCTACCCTGCCCATTGTCCCACCACTCTGGTTGAGCACTGGGACAGAGGGTGGAGCCAACAGTCCACATAACTTCGGGGAACTTCTTGGAGTGGCTCTGAACACAGGAGACCTATCTATCCATGTGGGACCACCTGTAATTTCCACCTTCTTGGTCTCTGACCCCCACCACCGGTCCTCTCCTGTAGTCCCGGGCCCCTCCCAGAGATGCACCTATCTCTGTGGAACCACTCTGAGTTCTTGCCAGCAAGATCCTTGACCCCCATAGCAGGGCCTCTACTAAGGATGCCTCAGCTGGAGAGCACCAGGCCCAGGCTAGATCTGCTTATAGGCACAAGGAACATCCAGAGTCCTGGCCTTCGGGATCTTTGACCCCCATCACCAGTATTCTACTGGAGCCTGATCGCTGACCCCATCCCCGGGCCCCTGCCTGTGGAGAGACCTCCTAGAGAATTTGGACCACCCAGAGCTACAGATATTGAACCTCTGACCCACATAAGCCTACCGAGGAAATACCATAGAGAGAGGGAGAGACCACACCAACATCTACTGGAAGAAGCTATGGGAAGACAGCAATACAAACATTAGATTTTTAATTTAATTTTCCTCAGTACTTCTAAACAACTCCCACTTGATGGGGTTGTATGTGGAGTCAGGGGGTAATGGGAGATGTGTCATACATATATATGTATGAATGTATGTATGGTATATTCCAAGTGTATATTTGTCAGTTAGTTTCTTGGAGCAGATATAGGTTTTGTATGTACACAATTCCTGTAATTTGTGTGAAACTGGCCTTTGTCCATCATTTTTATTCAAACCAGTTGGGTTTGGTTGTGTTTCAGCTATTTATTTCTTCTTAGGTGGGAAATTTAAATGTCAATGTTTTGTTTTCACCATATGACTTAACATTTCCTTGCATTATTAAAGTGCAAAAGTAGATTAAATGATATTGGATGTATACTACAATAGAATACCTTGATTCTTCTTGTCACACACATTCATCATTTTTGCTCTTCTTAGAGAAGTTAGGCAGAGTGGCATGGGAGATCGTTCTTGTCTTCTGTCGGTCTGTAGTCTGAGCATTCTGTATTTTGCCAAATATACTCAGATGCATTTAAAATAGAGGTCTGTTGTAGGAATTAAGACCTAGGCTAAGATTTCACTGCCCTAAGGGCAGGCAACTGTAACTGCTGGAAAACAGGAGAGATGCTTTCTAATGCAAAATGCTAATATATTCAGTGGTATTTGAAATAGAGCTCCATCTAAATTTTTCCCAACTACATTTTGGAGACAGATTAGACTTTTCAATGATAAGGGGTTTGTTATTGTCTTACCAACATATTTTTTACATAATCAAATGATATGAAGTCTTTTAATTCATTTTTAGTTCCTAAACTTAAGATAACTTCAGTATTATTTCACGTTCCTTTTTCTTTTTAAGGAATCAGATTTGCTTTGCAAAGACCTTGGGGTGGAAGTAAGTAATTTTCTTTCACTTAGGGTAAAGAGGAGAAGAAAATATTATTGAAGAGCTAGGAGCAGTCCCTCTAGACTTTTTTACTTGTGTATGGCCTTAATAATGATTCTCTTGATTTATATATTCACTAATTTTGCTTTGACACAGTTGAACAGCACTGGGGTTCAGTTCCTGTTGTTTGTGACGGCAATATATCTTAACTATATTTTAAGAATATCAATTCTGGCTTTTTACGGAAAAGATTAAAAATCTAACAGTGTATACTTTTTGAGATTTTTTTAAATACATAAGTATACATAAATATCACTTGTGATGGATTTTTTCTAATTTTTTATATTTCCTTACTATGTGGTAGATATACTGCTGCGCCTACATTGCAAGGGACCGAGGATCTGCGGAGGATGTCAGGATTAACAACACAGAACTCTTGCTTGATGTTAAGAAGGCTCTTTTTTCCTTTTATTTTATGTCAGGACTGGCTTATATACACTACACGGCACCAGATGGAGGAGGGGAAAACAGAGTAGGGCGGATAGTCATCTCATGTTCCAAGGACCAGTTAAGATATATACAGGGGACCAACACAAGGTTGTGCAGAACAAAGAAACAACAAACCTGTTTTTCTTTTACTGCAGTTACAGCTGCCTGCCTTTATGGCAGCAGGGGGAAGTGAATTCTTAGCCAAGATCTTAATTCCTACAATTTCCCCTTTTTTATTTTCTACGAGAGACCCCTGGTTTAGGTCATGTAGGGTGTGCCATTCCTTACTCGTCCTCGGGGGACCTGGCAACCCCATGTCTTAGGTGGGAGGTTTCCCTACAAGGTGCCCATCATAGAGGATCCTCATGCATCTGTAACCAGACCTCATGACTGTTGGGAGAGCCATGGGCCAGACTGAATTCCTTTTGTGAAAAGGACTGTCAGATTTTGCATAGCACAAGAATCCCTGTCCAAGCCGCTACCAGCCCCAAGACCCCTAGAGACAATATGTCACACCAAAGCTGTATCCAACCTCTGATCTGGGCCAAGGCATTCCACCAGCCCTCTGCTGAAATAGGAGTATTTCAGGTCTTATTGACCTCTAGTATCTGGTGAGCCAAAACATTGGTAAAGTTTACAAAAGACAAGGCCCCATCAAGTGTGCTTAAGGAGGTTGACCCCTACAGAGACATTTGCATTTCAAACAAGGTGACACAAGAGGAATGACAAAGAGTGTGAGCAGGAGGCCTGCTACACCAACCCAACACTCCAAATTGTTCCCAAAGTAAGGCAGTTTGCTGATTTAAGTTAAGGAGTCCAAACTGATTAGGAGCATTCAGGGCATTCTGCATAGCTAGAGCTTCACTGATTCTGCCCGCCAGCTGGTTAACAGTCTCTGCATTGGAGGTGGACTGAGTTACAGCAATCCCTGCAACAACGGCAGCAGTTCCTGACACAGCAATGGCAGGAATGATGGCAGCAGCAATATCAAAGTCCCTTCTTGGCGGTAGAGGATAATCTCTTCTTCCCCCCCTACCCCCACCCCGTGTCCATCTTCCATCACCATGGGGGCAAGGGCAAGAACTCGAAATACCAGGGCATCAGAGTCCATCAGGGACAAGCAGTTGTTCAGGAAGCAGGTTCTGGAAGAACAATTGAGAGATTCTCCCTCCCACAAGGACCCATTAAAGGTGTAGCATAATGTCCCCAAGGCAAGGGACTATGCAAGTCATAATTTCTTGGGGAGATTCCAGCAAAGGGGCCTGGACCATGTAGTAGTATTTCCCTGTTCCCACTGGAAGTTTATGGTATAGGACCTCTCTAAGTCCTAAGCAATTGCTCATACTGGCATTGGAGTGAAAATCAGCAATGGAAGTATTACTCAAAACTATGCATGACACCAAGAATGACCCATTGGGCAATTGAGAAACAATAAGCACTCTCTGGAAGCAAAGGCTCCCCTGTGTCAGGAAGGTCAAATTACTTAGTAATGAAGTCTCCAGCGGCACATTGGCAGCTGGTAGTCCCAGGGAATGATTGGTGGAAAATAAAGAGGGAAACAAGAAACTCTTCTGACTAACTGGCATCAGGACTGGGGGTTCCTCACCAAGGCCCAAACCATCCATCCCTCCGTGGGCCGGAGATTCCAGTAAAGCTGGACTAGATTCCTGATCAGGTTCCACAAGGTGAACATGTCTTTCTGGTAACCAAATAGGTTTTTCTGTTCCTGGGGAAAAAACACAAACAGCCCCTCAGACTCTAGCCAATAGGGGGGGTGGGCAGTTGCCATTGTCCTGTACTTATGTCTTTTCATCTGACCCATCCCAATGTTTGAGAGGGTTTGTTCCAATGTCTCGCCATGGCAGACAAGTTATTTTTATCTGTAGTCAGAAAATTTTAAATATAAGCTATAGTAGATAATTGAAAATTGGGGGAGGTCCTATATTCCCCTTTTTTTATTTTATTAAAATATTGTTTAAGGGTGGCATGAGTGTGTTCCATAATGGCTTGTCCCATAGGGTTGTGTGGGATGCCAAAACAATGATTAATATGATGTTCCTTGCAGAAGGCCACGAAGCGATGACTAGCATATGTGGGGCCATTATCTGTTTTTAAGATATCAGGAATACACATATAGGCAAAGGCCTGTAAACAATGAGAGGTGATATCTTTAATTTTTTTCTCCAGAATGTAGAGACGCAAAAATCACCTTAAAATATGTATCCACTGAAACATACACATATTTTAATTCTCCTGATTGAGACAGGTGGGTGACATCCATTTGCCAAAAATTGTTAGCCCTTAGTCCCTGGGGATTCACCCTCTCATTGGGGGAATTATGATAAGGGGCACAATCAGGGCATCGAGAAGTAATCTGAGTGGCAACAGGTAAGGAGCAGTTAGTATGATACTTAAGAGAGTGTGTATTTAGGTGATACCTCTCATGAAGCTGGCAAGCATGTTACTTCTCTGTGAACATGACTATTGGGGGCCAAGTTAAAGGATCAGCAAGTTTATTGCCCTGGGCAAGGGGTCCTGGGAGGCCTGTGTGGGCACGTATATACCCCATGAATGCAGGGTATATCCGCTTCCAGATAAGATGTTGAAGCTTAACTAGAAGAGAATGAACTTAAGAGATGGGAAGGACATGGAGAAGTCTCTCTTGTCTTTACAGTATTACCAACATAAATGCTATCAGTATATAGATTAAAAGGTTCTTTATAAAAACAACTGAAAGGCCATTAGGCAAGCAACCAATTCGTCAGCCTAGGCAGACATTTGCATTTGACCAGAAACTACTAGAGCAAAACCCTTATAGGAGCCATCTGTAAACAATGACCATGCTCCTTGAGGTGGGGGGAGGGGGCTTCTTTATAATCTTAGGAAAAATTATAGGATGCTGCCTAAAAAATGACAGCAAGGGGCTATTTGGGCAGTGGTTATCAAAATTAGCTCCTGTAGAAGTGATCCATCCATCATGAGAGGTCTGTAAAAGCTCTCCTGTTTTAATGGAAAAGGGGGGGGGGCAGATCGATTGAACATCTCCCAGAAACTTTTGCCAATCATGAAGAGTTTTCAAATTTGAACAATCAATTAGGAGCCTTTGAGGATGGAGGACAGTCTGTTGGATTTGATGGCCCAGATAGGTGTAAGGAGGTTTCTTTTGAACTTTCTCTGGGGTCAAAATAAATTTGCGAGCCTCTAGGAGCTCCTGCAATTTAACAAACTCTTCAAGACATCTCTCCTCAGTGGGTGCTGCCAGCAGAATTTCATCCATATAATGGAAATTGTAGAGATCAGAAAACTTGTGCCTGATAGGATCCAGGCAGGCAGCTACATAAGCCTGGCATATTGTAGGACTATTAGCCATCCCCTGGGGGAGAACCACCTATTGAAAGTGAAGGGTGGGGTCCCAAAAATTAATTGAAGGAAGGCTAAATGCAAACCTGGGGCTATCTCGGGAGTGCATCAGAATGGAAGAGAAGCAATCCTTTAAATCAATAACAGTTAGATTCCAATCTTTAGGAATAACCACAGGTGAGAGCAAGCCAGGCTGAAGGGCTCCCATGGGTGTTGTCTTCAACAGTGAGGACTTGTCAGTTTGTGGGGAGCACTCTATAGTTAGCAACAGCCTGGGTTATTTGGAGAGTCCCGTGGAAGTCCTTCTTTAGCCAACAACTCAATTAGATGTAACCCAATCCTGGTACTGGAAGCTTCATTGTGTGACAAAAACAGCCAGTTGGGATTCTGTCTCTCTGGTCAGAGTGCTTGAGGCTTCCCAGGGATAGCCTGCTGGAGTTGGGAGCTGGGACAATGCGATGAGTGGGGGAAGGGAGTTTGGCAGGGAAGGTCTGTGAGATCCATTGAAGGTGGGTGCAGGAGGGGAAGGGAGACTGCAGCAGGGGCTCTGCCTGGAGCTGGAATGAGACTGGAGGTTTAATTTATGGAAGAGGGAGAGGTGAAGATCTGAAATTAACCTACCCAGTTCTCTTGTTTAGTTTTTAAAAGCAGTTCTCACAGTGTAGCCCAAGCTATCCTGGAACTCATCATATAGCCCAGGCTGGCCTCCAAATAATGGAAATCTTAAGGGCTTATATTACAGGCCCTTAACATCTTGTTTTTGTTTTTCAAGATGGGGTTTCTCTGTGATTTTGGAGGCTGACAGATTGGTCTCGAACTCACAGAGATCTGCCTGCCTCTGCCTCCCGAGTGCTGGGATTAAATGTGTTTGCCATCACCACCCAGCAGGCCGTAAACATCTTAAAAACAACCTCACAGGGGAAAGAAAAGATTCTTAGGCCACAAGAGAAAAAAAACATCCACCTCTGGCAGCCAGCTTATCAGTAGAAACCTTAGACTGTCCTTGTTTGTTTTCTGTTGTTGAAGTAAAGACCATGACCAAGAGCAACCTGTGAGGAAAAGGTTTGGCTTACACATGCCCTTTACGGTCCCTCGCTGAGGGAAGTCAAGGCCAGAGCTAAAGCGCAGCAGGAGCCAGGCACTGGCAAAGAGAGACGGAGGGGAACGCTGTACCCTGGCTTCTTCACCATGACTTGTTCAGTGTGCTTTCTTACACAACCCAGGACTACCTGCCTAGGTGTGGCACCTCCCACAGTGGGCTGGGCCCTCTCATGGCAATCATTAATTGAGAAAATGTCCTACAGACTTGCCCCTAGGCCATCTGATGGAGGCATTTTCTCAGTTGGGGTTCCTTCTTCCCAGCTTGTGTCAAGTTGACAAAATTCTGATCAGCATTCAGAGCAAGAGAAAATGAGTGAGAAAGACTAGAGACACAAGTTGAGGAGTGACTGTCTACATTGTCGTCGGAGCAGGACAGGAAGACCAGGGGTTCACCGTCATCCTCAGCTGCATAGTGAGTTTGAGGTCAACCCGAGACTTTGACTAAGAGGACACTAGGAGAATTCTCTCAAATGGAACAAAAAATGGCAAAGGGCTGGAGAGCTGGCTCCAAAGTTAAGAGTACTAGCTGCTCTTCCAGAGGACCCTGGTTCAGTTCCTAGCACCCACATAGCAGCTGGGTTAACTCCAGTTTCAGGAGGATCTGGCGCCCTCTTCTGGCGCCACTGCATGCTCACAGTACACAGATGTACATACAAAACACACACACACATACACACGCCCCTTTAAAAAATAAAAGAGATGTCAGCAAGTAAGAGGAAAATGCCAATAAGGATAATAATGCCTAGCTGAACTGGCTCAGGGGTTGAAGGTATACTGCTGCTCATACAGATGCCTGAGTCTGTCTTCTAGCACTCACATTCAGTGGCTCACAACTGTCTGTAACTCTAGGTCCAGGGTGATCTGACACCTCTTGCCTCTGTGCCTCCATAGGTACCCACGTCAACATGTGTATACCCGTACACACACACACACACACACACACACACACACACACACACACACACACACAATTTAAACTAAAAAAATAAGTAATTATGCAAACAAATGTCCTAATATGGTAATCATGGTGCATAAAAATGGGATTCTCACAGTTGTCTTCCAATGTCTACACACATGGCTGGACCCCCCCAATAAATAACAACATTTTAATTTGAGAATGTATCCCCTCTTTCTCTTTCTGTTAAGGATTGAACCCTTGGTCTTATAGATATGAGGCAAATGCTGTACTCAGCTATACCACCAGCCTGTTTCAAGGAACTATTTTAATTTTCTCCTTGGTTTCTTCTTTGCCTAATGATTGTTCAAAAATAAATTTTTAGGCAGGCGTGGAGGTGCACATCTTTAATCCCAAATCCCAGTGCTCAAGCAGCAGAGGCAGGGAAATCTCTGTGAGTTGGTGTCCAGAATGCACACTGCTCTTGCCAAGGACCCAAGTTACTGGGAAGTGGGAGATGTAGCTCAGTTGCTGGTGTGATTGCCTAGTGTGCATGACCTGATAGGTTTCATCCCTAGCACCACACAAAACAAAGTATGGTGATAAATCCCCATAAATTTCAGCATGTGGAAAGCGGGTGGTAAATTTAAGGGCAGCATTTGGAGAGGAGCTGAGAACATCCTGAGTTTGGAAACAAGACAAGGATGTCTCTTCTCACCACTTTCAATCAACATAGTTCTGTGAGTCCTGGCCAGAATGAGGAGTCAAGAGGAGGAAAGGATGCACCAACGGGAAAGGTTAAAAGGTTTCTCTCGGTGCAGATGGCATGATCTTATGCGCAAGTCTTCTCCAAATACCACCCAAGAGTATTATAACTAATAACATGAATTTAGAAGAGTTTCAGGGTACAAAATCAACACTCAAAACTTAGTAATTAGTTGCACTGCTAAAGCTAACAGCAAATACAGTGGTGTGTGTGTGTGTGTGTGTGTGTGTGTGTGTGTGTGTGTGTGTATGTGTGGTCACCAGAGCTATAGAAAAAAGTAGGAAAAATAAAAATCACACAGCACAGGTGAACTGAGTAGAGATGCAAAGACATGAAAAGATGCCTTTGTTGATGGGTTGAAATAGTTAATACCGCTAAAACATCTGTGCTATGTAAAGCAATTTACAGATCAGCACAATCCCTATCAAAACATGATGGCATTCGAATCAGTTACTTTTCTTGTTACTATGATAAAATAAGATGACAAAGCCACCTCATGAATAATGAGTTTATTTGATTACAGTCTATGTCAGAAGAAGTCACAGCAACAGGAGCTTGAGGCATTTGGCCAGTTTGTATCTGCAGCCTGCAAACAGGAATGAATGCTGGTGTTTAGCTAGCTTTTTCCTGAATATGCAACACAAGAGACCTGCCCGTGGGATGGATGGTGCTGTCCACACTTAGGGTGAGACTTTCTACCTCAGTTTAACATACTCTGGACAATCCACCTCACAAAAGTGGCCCGAGAGTTGTCTCCAGGGTGGTTCTAGATCCTGTCATGTTGACAATCAATTATAATCCATCACATAAAATTTAAAAAGAAAAGGAGGGAGGGAGGGAGGGAGGAAAGGAGGGAGAGAGAGAGGAAAGGATGAAGGGAGGAAGGAAGAGCAATAGGATCTCCGAGGCTTCCAGGGCTCTCAGAAAGGAAATCCCAGTAGGAGCAAAGACTAAGCTCTAAATTTCTCTCTCTGGTTCCTGCAGAGGGCGCCAAACACAAGTCAGCCCCTGTTAGTTATTCCTACACATGCACATACACCACCGTTCATGCTGTAGTTTGCTTCCTTTCTCCCCTTCTATTTCAAAAGCAACTTGAAAGAGGAAAATGATAACCCATGGTAGAAGGGCAGGAACTCAAAGCAGCAGCTCGAAGCAGTAACCATGGAAGAATATTGCCTTCCTGGCTTGCTCCCTCTGGCAGCACCAGCTACCCATCCTGCACAGCCTACCCCAGCTGCCCAGGGGTAGCATCACCTGCAGTGGGGTTGGTCCCTCCCATGCTCAGTTAGCAATGAAGAAAATGCCCACAGATGTGACCACCTGATAGAGGCAATTCCTTAATTGAAGGTCCTGCTTTCCAGGTATATCAAGTTGACAACATTCCAGATTCCAGTTACCATAAGAAATCACCTAAAACAACAACCATTTTATGTCATGGGCTCTGCTGATTAAGGTTTGGGACTACACTTGGCTGGGCCACTCTGTTTCTGTGGCTCCATTCATGTATCTGGTACCCAGGTGGAGATGGCTGAGAAGCAGGTACAAGGCCTGCATGGCCTTGCAAAGCCATCTCAAGGGAGCTGGCTTTCTTATGACAAAACTGGCTCCTCTAGGTATATTCTGAGAAGCTGTGTGACCTATGTCCTAACCTGAGGAAGTCATAATATTCCTTTGGTCAAAGCAGTCCCTCCCTTCAATATATTTAGAGCCTCATTTCCTAGCCCCTCTTCTCACTCACTTCTGCCTCAGCTGCACCATTGGAACCTGGAGATGTCAGAGTCTTGCAACAGAAAGTGTCACAAGTGACCCCATTCACATTACAGAAGCTAGGAGAAATCCGTCACTAAGATTGTGTTTCTTGGAAAGTTGTCTGGGACTGGGAAGAACTCAGGGTGTCAGGGTGTTCCCTCAGCAGGGAGTCCCTCAGATAAAGGCACTGTGGGCTTACTCCCTCTGTAGCTCAGTGGAGTTGGCTAAGGGGCAGTGTGGGGGGGGGGCTCCCTTATTCCATCACTCTGAAATGAGGACTTACTGTGTGGATCTGGATGGTTTTGAACTTGATATGTAGTCTAAGATGGCCTAAAGTCATGATCCTCCTGCCTCAGTCTCCAAGTTTTGGGATCACAGTTGTGTGCTACCACATCCAGTTTCACTCTTGTGTCATATGCTGAGTAGCCTTTGCTCCTGGAACCTCTAGGCACGTGTTTAATTAATGGAGGAATGAAATCCTTGGTCAGTGGCCAAGAGCCCTGACCTGTCAATCATGATGAGCTTTAAAGATTCCCCCATCATTGAGCCCAGTGTGTTCTCCACGTCCCTCATCATTGAGCCCAGTGTGTTCTCCACGTCCCTGTTAGGTTGGTTGACATTTGTGTGTCGCAGGAAATACTCAGAAATATGTTCTATTACTTTTCCTAAGTATTAGTTGCTAGACTTTCTCCAGAGACCATGCTTTGCTTACACATGTCAACTCTACAGCTGGGTAGTCCTGGGCTGACCTGACAAATGTGTCCCTGGGAGTCATTTGGGCAGAACAGGGTCCTCTCACTGATGAAGTGCTTTAAGCCAGTTCAGTACTGAAAGTATAAAACTTCAGCCCAGGAGGGGTCAAAGCCATCTGATGCCACTGCCATTCATCAGGCACCACAAAACCAGCTACAGAATTAATGGAAAGTGACATTTCTCCCAAGGTGTTGTCACCACAGTGGTCTTCTTTCCTAAGCGGCCACTGCTTCATGTTCGGTGGCATTTCCAACCTTGCTTTGTTACTATCGTCACCTGACATTTCATCACTGCCAGTCTCAATGACTGAACTCACAGGCTGTTAGTCCTCTGTGCCTTGAAGGTCAATCAGTATGAATGGAGCGTTGCCTGGGAGAATTGACCCCCATGGGTCACACTGCCCCAGAAAAGCAGTTTCAACTTCTAGCCTAAACATAGGATTGCACCACCACCACCGTGTGTGTGTGTGTGTGTGTGTGTGTGTGTGTCTGTCAACTTCTGCCCCTCCCTCTCTGTTTTCTTCTTTCTCCTCCTTCTCTCTTATATGTATGCAAACATGCAGGTACATGTGTGTGGAAGTTAGAGGACACCACCCTCAGGTGTTGAGTTGTTCTCTCTCTCTCTCTCTCTCTCTCTCTTTTTTTTTTTTTTTTTTTTTTTTTTTTGAGGCAGGGTCTCTCACTAGCCTGGAACTCACCAAGTAGGCTAGGCTACCTGCTGGCCATTGAGCCCAGGGTTCCACTTGTATCTGCCTCCTTGGATGTGTGTGTGTGTGTGTGTGTGTGTGTGTGTGTGTGTGTGTGTGTGTATATATATATATATATATATATATATATATATATATCTTTTATTTTATGTCCATCGGTCTTTTGCCACATGTCTATCTGTGTGAGGTGTCAGAAACCCTGGAACTTGAGTTACAGACAGATGTGAGCTGCCATGTGGGTAATGGGAATTGAACCCTGGTCCTCTAGAAGAGCAGCCAGTTCTGCTGAGCTCTCTCCAACTCAGGGTAATGATATTACAAGTGCACACTCCCACACCTAGCTTTCTTTATGATTTCAGTTCTGTGGATAGTACTCAGATCCTGGTGCTTGTCTGGCAAGCCCTCCTCAGCCTGACTGATCTCCCAACTACCAGCTAATTCCTGGCAGGGTTCCAGGCACAACATCCCATACTCATCTCAACTTCATAGTCTACAAAGAACCAGGCCCTGCACCCATTTTTACCATGGGACCTGATGTCAATTCCCTTGGTGTAGCCTGCTATGCTCAGGGCTTAGTTCATCACTGTCCAATTTACAGTCATTTTATAGGTATCTTTCCCCAAATCCTGTCCCCTCTGTCTTGGCTTGAAGAGCTGCCCTTGTTCTGGTGTTCTGTCTGTCTCCCTGCAAGGCAAAGAAACTACATTGGTGTTTTTTTGCCTCCTGGGTGGGATACACTGAGAGATGACTTGTAGCCGCATAAGAAACATTGTATTTTTCCCTATTTTGTAAGAAAGGATGTGGTCCAAACAGGTTCCCCAGATCAGCTCACATAACCAGTTTTTTTGTTTGCTTGTTTGTTTGGTTTGGTTTGGTTTTGGTTTGGTTTTTCGAGACAGGGTTTCTCTGTGGTTTTGGAGCCTGTCCTGGAACTAGCTCTTGTAGACCAGGCTGGCCTCAAACTCAGAGATCCGTCTATCTCTGCCTCCCAAGTGCTAGGATTAAAGGCATGCGGCACCACCACCCAGCTCACATAACCAGTCTTAAGGGAGAAACAAAAATGCTGTTGTCTCTCTAAGTAGGTGATTTATTAGCCCCACACCAGTAAATAATCTAAATGTGGGAATCTAATCTCCTTTCCCTCCCCCTAAGTTCTTCCCCATCTTTCTGGAGCTGTGGTACCCTGTGAGTCAGCCTCTCTTAGTAAGCCTAATGGAACTTCTACAGATTGGGTATGCACAGTCTTCCTGAACATCTACTGCAAGTGGCTGATGCCCTGTCAGAAAGAAAAGATCCAAAGTGATGGCCCCTGTGATGGAGGGTACTTGCATCTGTGATAGCTTTGTCAATGTGATATGATCTAGAGTAACCTTGGAAGAGAGTTTTGATGAGAGGCTGCCTGGATCTGTGGGTGAGTCTTTGGGGCTTGTCTAGACTATGTCATCAGTATATGACAAGCAAGCCCACTGTGGGTGGCATCGTTCCTGGAAGAGAAAGTTAGCTGAGAGGTAAGCATGCACATTCTAACTCATTGTTCTCTGCGCTTGAGTGTGCATGTGATGTAACTAGCTGCCTCACGTTCTGCAATCTTGACTTCTTCACAATGATGGACTGTAGCCTAGAGTTGTAAGTAAAAACAAACCCTTTCTCCACTAAGCAATTCCTTGAAAATATTTTTAAATGAGAGTTATTGTTTATCCTCTGTGTATAAGTATGTGGGTGCATACATGTGGAACTCAGAGAACAGTATGTCAGTTCTTCTGCCCATCATGTGGGTCATAGGGATTGGACTCACGTCATCAAGTACAGTAGCAGGTGCCTTTACCTGTTGAGCCATCTCACCACTCCACCCCACGCTACCCCCAAAGCTGTCTTTGTCAGGGTATTTTATCACAGCAACTAGAAAGGAAAATAAACAGCATCCTAACCCGTTTCTTGCCATTATTTTTTTTTGGAGAATTCTCAGAGGATAAACTAAGTGTAATATTGCAACCTTTGCCATCATGGGTTCAAGAACCCAGCTCTGATGGACTCAGTAGACACCATATTTCTGGCTGTTTTAAAGCAGACCTGAAATCCAAAACAGGCTGAGTAGTCCAAAAGCAGGATTTATCTGAGGCCCCAGGGTTGAGAGCTTGTGGAACGGCTGTTTTCCACTCCTCTGGGTTGTACTGGGGAGCAGATGGAGCTCACATTAGTGGAAGAGATCCTGGCAGCAGAGAGGAGGCCGGGAAATGAAGCAGGACCTTCACTGAATGCTGGACACCTCATGTGTGACTCAGTAAATACCACCCTGTGGCTGGCCTAATCTCATTTAGTTGCCAGCCATATCTCTGAAGACCTAGTCATAATCTCAGCCACTCATAAGACAGCCTCGAGGACAGTTGAGGGAATCTCTCACCATCTCCAGGGAATGCCCCATCAGATTATAGAGCAGCATCTACTTGGGCAAACTGGCAGAGTGGGAAGCTGGCTGACTCTGGGAGAGATGCTGTACCAGATGTGATCAGGGAGTATCCTCTTTTCTTCTTCTCTCCACACTGTAGCCCCTCATCCAGCTCCACATTGGCTATAAAATTACCTCAAGGAACATTTAACTGGCACATGGCTATGTGGCTGCCTGTGAAGAGCATCAAGTCACCTAAGACAGTAAATGTTGCTCCCCACGGTACGGGACTCAGGACAGAATGTGTCTTAACAGGACTTAGAGTGGCACTAGGTCTCCACCCAACAGGTCCTAAAGCAAGGTGAGAGCCAGGATTGAGCTAACAGGACTAGGCATGGTGATCTTTGGCATGTCTCACGCCTCTCTGGACATCGGTTTCCTCCATTACCCTCAAGGAAGCTGTGTGCTCTAAAAAAAATACAGCCATCTGAGAGTCTGGGAAGTAGAACCGAACCCAATCTTTCCACTCCATCCAGGATTGGTAAGCACTGACCCCAACACCCAAGGGAGAATGGACCACAGCCAGGAATTACCTTTATTCCTTGCTTGCCCACCCAGAAGCCCCAGAATAGTAATGTAATATAAATAGCATAAATGCCTGCCTGCGAAGACACAGCCTCCAGCTAATTTCTCTCAGTATATACAGTTCACAGTTCTGACTTGCTGGGTAAAAAGGTGCTGTCTTCTGAGTTCCCAAGACTTAGGCTCACTGAAGAGCTTTGTATAACAGCCCAGGGAGACAGCCTGTTTGATGAGAAGGTACTTGCATGTATTCAGGAGAGAGACAAAAAGAAATGTCTTTCCAAAAGAGAGCCAAACCCCACTCAGGAAATATGGGAAAGGCAGTTCTCAGATAGGCAGTGCTGAGGAAAAATGAATCCCAGGAAAAAGGAAGAGGTCAGGCACACTGGGAGAAACACAAGGGTGTACAAGATGCAGGCATGGAAGAGGCTCACAGGGCCATTCCAGCAGACAGCAGACAGAAAGGACTCAGCGGTGGAACCCTAGACCAGGGAAGCCAGCAAGAGAAAATACCAGCACCTGCCCTGGTGAGGGTGTGTGGAGTGAGTCTCCCACACAAGACATAATTGTGAAGGGTACTATCAAGATAGAGGCCAAGATGGCACCCGGGACTTGAAGCTATAACCACTGTCCCTTTGAGAACTTCAAGAAGAGTAAGATTTCTGTTCCGACATGGTTCACAGGGCAAAGTGACTCAGCTGAGCCTCCACCCTTTTCTTGGGAGTGAGCTTGGGTCATGTGGCTTTCTCAGTACTTCCAATTCCACCTGAAGTTGATCGGGCTCTGGCCAGTTGAAGGGTCGCTCAGCAGGTCTGAAGCTGGGAGCTGCCCCAAGAGAATATGCTCACCTTCTGTCTTGTGGTTCTTAAATCTTGACAGACCTAACAGCTGGCTGCCTTGGGTGAGAACAGCTGTGCTTGGAGGTCTGAAGGGTGTAGAAACCTGTGCACAAGCTCTCCCAAACCCAGATGAGAGCAGAACAAAACACACGAGCCCTGGCAATTCCCATATGTCTAACAGCGCTAAACCAAGTTCATGATCTGAGCCAGCATCTTTCCAGAAGAGATAAGGCATTACAGCCAGCTGTTTAGCCAGATGATGGGAGTGGGTAGTCCCCAGGGTGGGCATACAGAAGGTTTCTGGTTCTTTTAATTAAGACAGGATGCAGTGGTCCAAAACTCTTCCAGTTCCAGTCAAACTGAGTCAAAAGCATGTCTTAGCAGCAAGAATGTATCCTTGTTTTGTCACATGAAGGTCATTGGACACTGGCCCAAGAGAGAGTAAGGCCAGCTTGATGTGTGGTGCAGAGATACAGCCACCAATGACATGGGCTGCAGCCCACCTGTTCCTCCAGTCCCTCACGTGAAGTAACGGCAGGGTGTGGAGTCGATGTAGCAGTACTGGGTGCACCGAAGGTCTCCATATGATCTGAGGAAGACAAGGATACTGATCAGGGCAGAGACAGCAGACAGCACAGTGCGCAGGGAAAGGCACATTCTAAAAAAATAACTGGTGTTCCAACTGCATTGAACTACCATACCCCCCACTGAGCACCAAGGTCCAGGAAAGCTTTTCTGCCTCAGTTGGGATATGGGGCTCAGGGAGGATGAGTGGGGTTTCTGGAGATTTCCACATTAAGCTCTAGCAGAGAGACTATAGTGGGGGGGGGGAGGGTATGGTTAGCTCAGATGTTAACCATCTTCTGTGAGACAGTCACCCCCTTCTCGATGCCTGAGGGCTGCCTGTGAAATCACTCAGTACTAATACAAATGTTCTTTACTTGTGCCCAAGGGGCAGCATTGGCCTGGTATAGATGCTGAGTTCTCAGAATTTGGCTAGTGTGACTGAAGACCTGAATTAAATACACTAACAATTTTAAAATTAAATATCTACTTGGAACAGAGGCTGCCATATGGGACAGTGTACTCTACACATCTGCAAACACAAATGATAATCCACACACATTCACAGCTGTCTCTTGGAAGCTTCTAAAGATCACAGGAGTAGCCCTGGTTAGCTAGTGAATAAGCCCCCGGCTCTAATGTTAACTCTTTTCAGATGTTGACACTATATGACTCTATGAAGCCATTAAGGAACTTAATCAGACAAGATCCAGTAGGTAGCTGTCAGGAGCCTTCCTTAGTTCAGGCATGGGGTAGTGCACACAGACACGCATGTGTAGTGGGATCCTGGCTGAGTCTACCCAGGGTTGAAGTCTTAGGGTGACTTGAGATGTGCAACTAATTCAGCCAGATTACATATGCTAAGATGTGTTGGAGGGTGAGTTTTGAGGAGACTGGGATGGAGGTAATTGTTGGATAGGTGATGTCTATTTCCCAGTCTGCTGAAGGTAAGTGATAGAATCCAAAACTGAGGACATGGAATTGAGAGACTCAATGACCTAAAAGATAAGCACACAATTAGCTCCCTAGAGCACCACACAGCTGATTCTGAGACAGTCAGGTGAGCTCAGGATCATTTAGCACCATTCTGTACTAGAAGGTTACATTCTGCAGAGGGGTCTTCAGATAGTTTGAAGATGCCATTGTGAAAGCAAGGACCCTAACACATTTGAATACCCACTGAGGATGCTCAGCAGTAGCCAGACAGATCCTTGAAGGGGATGTTTTCTTGAAGGGACAATGATACTGTCAAGGTCAGATATTTTTCCTTTTATTTCTTAAAAATTATGTATGTTTGTCTCTCTGTGTGTCTCTGCCCCTCTCTGCCTCTCTCTATCTCTGTCTATGTGTGTGTACCCTGTGTGTATGTGTGTGTATGTGTGTATGTGTCTGTGAGTGTGTATATGTGTCTATGTGTGTATGTGTGTGTCTGTGTATATGTGTATGAGTCTGTGTGTCTGTTTGTGTGAATATATGTGTCTGTGTATGTGTGTCTGTGTGTGTGTGTGTGTGTGTTTGTGTGTGTGTGAGTGAGTGGTAAGGGTGCCACGGTGTGCATGTGGTGGTCAGAGGACAACTTTGTGGAGTCAGTTCTCTCCTTCCTTTACACAGGTTCTGGAGGATCAAAATCAGGTCACCAGGCTAGCATGGCACATGCCTTTACCCCCTGTGTCATGTTGCTGGCCCTCCTTTTCCTTTCTTAAGGCTTTCTTAAGGAACTGGGAATTGGGTCTAGATTTACTGAGCTATATTTTACATCCCTAAGGTTGCATATTAACTCTGGTCTGCTCTCATTTAGATTTGTGGGAAGTGGGCATTGTGCTCTAGGAATTAAGCTGGGTGGACAGATGGAACCTGTCCTCATGTTACCCGCTCGCTGCCTTCCTCTCTACTTCCTCCTAGGCCACAGCCCAGGAACCACTGGAACTACCAGACCTGGAACCTGCTGCTCTGACCTGTCCCAGGAAGATGTTGATAGCTGTGACTGCTCTGACTGAGGCCACCTGGGGACTGTGACTCTATGTGATCACTAGGGGAGCATGGACTCTATCCTACCTCAGTGTCTAGAAATTACCAGAAACATAAAAGGCCCTTAAAAATATCTGTGAAGGAAAGCAGGCGAGGGGAGATTCTGGAAGAGTATAGAAGGCCTCCCTACCCAGGGAGATAGGTCTCGCATGTCAAGTAGCCAAAGTCAGAGCCATCACAATCCTCCACGCCCTGGTGCCGGTAACCGTCTCCACAGTAGGCCCGGTGACAATCTAGGGGGACAAAAAAGTATAGCTCTGAGAAGCAGCAAGGTGAAACATGATTGCCTACACAGTAAGGTCAGTGTGGCCCAGTGGAGTTGCTAGAGCTTTCCACCCACTTGAGAACCAATTTTCGGGAGGCTTCAGACTTACCCTGGACTAAGTGTCATACTGGCATACCAGGGTTCTGTATAACACACCTGCCATTTACTTGTCAGGGGACAAGATCCTTCATGTCATCTGTAAAACTAGGAAGGTGGCATTGCCTCCCCTTCATATAACTACTGTGGAATGTTGGTAAGGTAAGGCGTAGGGGACTGGAACAGCAGACTCCTGTGAGAGAGCATGTAAGGTTTCTGCCTACTACTAGGCTCAGCCTGTGTTCCTGATGGACTATGTGTCCTCCACAAAGACCTCTGTCTTCATATAAGCAGTAAGACTCCATCCACCTACCTACACCAGGGTCTTGCTATGTAGACCATACTGCCCTTTTTACTTTTGGCCATCTTCCTGCCTCAGCTTCTCAAATGTGCCACCATGTGTGGCCCAACCTCATTTTTAGATGAAACGGAGACCTCACTACTTTCTTTTGATGGTGACAACTCCTATTGAAGGATTCTGGGGAAAGCTATTGAAGGAATTCTAGGAAAAGCCAATACCCCATAGATTGTCATCCAAAAGCTGCAAGAGCCTGGTGCAGATAGACTGGGAGAAACAACATCCTTCTGCTTCTCAAACCCACCCTGGATAGAACTTCATCCCAGTGTCTGTCATCTGTCCCCTAAGGACAAGGACAGCAATGGTGCCCACACATTCCTAGTTTTCAGCAAACCAAGTCATGGATGAACGTACTGACCCCAAGCCACATCCAGACAACTCCCACGTATGTCAGCTGGAGGGACCTCTGAAGACACGAGCCCCGGGTCAAGCCTCTCTCACAGTCAAGAGAGCCAGGCTCAGCTGGAAATGGTCTGCTACTGCCATCTCTGGGTGGCAAAGAGCCAGCAGCTGGACAGTTTTGACTATGAAAACTGTACTTCTACCTCATCTCCTGCTCTGACCACTTTATGTAAAAGACAAAACAACAACAAAAACAAACAAACAAAAAACCCAAATCATCGAAAATCCCCCAGATCCAGGTCCTAGCACTATCACAAGAGTTGCAGGCAGCACTGGTGACTCTTCTCTCCACTGACAGACCATGCACCTGCTGTTCACCTAGAAAAGGAGTTCTGACCCCATCTCCTTCTGCTTTTCTAGGGTCCCAAGTGAGGGACATCACCTTCCTCTTCTAAGCATGCAAAGAAGTAGGGCTTGGAAGAAAAAGGGCCAGGTAGGCCTGTCTGGGACAGCATGATCCTGAACACCTTCCCTATTGACATGCTTGTGTGAGGGAAGAATTAACATGCTGCCTGGAATTGGGAAGGGGCTCTCCAAAACAGTCCCTGGTATACTGCCTCTTGTCTTTGCCTCAGACCATCACAGCTGGTAGCCAAGGCTTACCCCATCCCCTCAGCTGGTCAAGCCCCCCAGGCTGGGCCCCACTCACCAATGCAGTCGTCCCCCACATCGCGATTACCATCGTCACACTCCTCTCCAGGCTGTAGCACCCCATCCCCACAGGTGCCATGCTGGTTTATGGTGTAACCCACAGGGTAGAAAGGGGTCAGCTGACCAAAGAAATACATAGCCATTAATGAGTGTGCCATGCCCAGACATCCACAAACAGGCAAGTCTCTGGCATCTGGGAACAGATGCCCTAAGTCTAGGGGACACCCCTTAGCTTCCTTCAGGGAAGGGGTAAGAGAGACTATCTTTCCCAAAGGAAAGCCCGGCTCAAGATGAGCTTTTGTTTGGGGATGGGGCTGCTCACAAAACCAGGGAGGGAGGATGCATAGCTCTCCTGCAGGCACATAGCAGATGTGTAGTCCAGCCCCAACTGTCTAGCTGTCCTCCCTTCTAATAGGACTGTCCCTTTCCTGAGTGAGGACAGAAGGATCATAGCCCAACAGGCCTGCCCCAGAGTACCTGGATGGGAAGCCAGCCAAGGCTATCTTTGAAGTACAACGATCGCTGGTCTCTGCGAAAGGCAATGGCATTCTGGGTGTTCAGCTTCTCAAGCTCTTCCTGGCTGTTCACCACAAAAATCTGCCAGAGAACATAATGGTCAAGGCCCAGAAAAGATGTCCCAGGTCAGGTGGGGCCAGAAAAGCAGACTCAGTTTGTTCCTCATAGGGAGGAGTGTCAGAAAGCCCATACTATGTCAATCTGGTTCACAATGCCCGAGTTTGACATAAAACTATCTACCTTGATGTAACATGTTTAAATGTTTTTTCTAACATGTAGCCAAGGCTTGAAAGATGATGCTATTACATAGGTAAGTAATTTGACATCTGGATCAACAATGTTCATTCACCATGATGACCATTACAAGCAATACTGTGTGTGGAACTCAGGGCAAGCTCTAACCACCGAGCTGCATGCTTAGCCAAAGCCCAGCTCTTTCAAACAATATAATGTAAGCCACATTTGAGTTAGTCCTGAAAGTAAAAAGTGGGGAAAATGTCCCTGAAGACTTCACATCCAAATTAACAGTCTGCTTATTTTCTTTTGATTTTGTCCCCACTTTGCAATTTCCTATAGCCAATGGGTAGCCACTGTAACAAGGGAAATTGAACTTTGCTAAAGTACATCACAAAGGTACAGAGCATCCTCAGCACCCACTCAGACCGTGCCCTGAAGGGCCTTACAGCAGGAACTCGAGGGGAGCCAGGCCCATACATGGAGTCCCCATGGGAGGGGTTATTCATATTCACAGGGGGTCCACAAAGACATCTTCCTGGAGGCCCTGGAAGTCCTCTTTCTCCTTTTAGTCCCATGACAAGTTGTCCTAGGAAGCAACAGAATGTTACATTACTAGAGCTAAACAAATCAGGAGATGTGGGCAACCTATACAAGAAGAAACATGAAAGCTGCAGGCAGATAGAAGGCAGGGAGAGGCTCCTGGCCATGGTGTGGAGGAGTAAGGGTAAAGAAGCCATTAAGCGATGGGCCTCCTCCTCAATCCTGCCTTGAAGACACACACAAGACAGCTGGTCTGTAGCAGCCTTAGTTCAATTACTAACAACCTGTGGGAAAGATGAGGGTTTTGTGGGACGTAAAACTCTGAGAGTGACAACTAGAGGCAGAACCAAACTAACAGCTTGCCTGTTGATTATCTCTAGGTTTCTTATAGGACAACATGCCCTATTTGTGACCATTATTAAAAGGGTCTTCTTGCAGATGGATATGCAATGGGTGAAAACCTTTTACTGTATTTTTTAATGATTATTTATTTAGGGGAGGAGGCTGTGTATATCAGGGCACAGGAATGGAGGTCAGAGGGAAACTCTGGGGAGTTAGTTCTCTCTTCTCCTCCCACTAATGAGACCTGTAGACGAAACTCAAGCCATCAGGCACCTGTACCCACTGGGCCTCCTTGCTAGTCCAACTTTCACTGCCTTGTTGGTTTTTGTTTTTCAAGACAGGGTTTCTCTGTCCTGAAACTCTCTTTGTAGACCAGGCTGGCCTTGAACTCAGAGATCTGACTGCCTCTGCCTCTAGAGTTGGGATTAAAGGTGTATACTACTGCCCAGCCATTTCACTGTCTTTTAAATTTCTAATATGGAGGATAATTATGGAGGAATTTTGTGGTGTGTGTGGTTTTGTTTGTTTGTTTCTCCTGGAAGAAAATAGAACATTTCCTGCACAGGGCATTTCTCCCTCCAGGTACTAAGAAAAGTCAGGGTATACCCAGGAAGAGTGTCGTTAGGAAATGCACTCCCTAGCAATGTCTAGGTCTGTAGTTCTCATTTTGACTTTCACTTTTACTCATCATTTATTATTTTATTTTTCAGATGAAGTCTTACTACATTTACTAGCCTGGCTTTGGACTCCTGGATTCAAGCAATCCTCCCATCTCAGCCTCCAAAGTGACTAGAACCGCTTACCCAGTTTTGCCTTGGCTTTTTATTGTGTTTCCTGGGTGCTGTAGTCCATGCTGCCCAGGAACTTGCTACATAGACCATGTTGCCCTTAAAGTGGTGACAATTCTCCTGTCTCTGTTTGCACAGGTGCTGGGATTGCAGGCTTAAATTATCATACCCAGATTCTTCACCTTGGCTTTTAAAGGCCTTGATACTTAAGTCACACCCAAACCAATTCCATAGGAACCTCCAGATATCCATAGGTTTGTTTGTTTCTTTTTTTCAGTGCTGTAGATGGAACCCAGAGCCTTTGCATACACTCTGGCACTGAGCCACACTCCCCACCCTTGGGCATCCATAATTTTAAAAGTTTTCAAGATGTTCCCATTGTACACCAAGAGAGAGAACCACTAGGGAAATGGTATGTGTGTAGAATATCCCCCCATCAAACCATCTTCCTCAACCTCCATCCCTTCCTTCTCCAAGGGCCTCTTAGGTTCCTTCTGTTCTCAGTTAAAACTTCACCTCCTCAGAGAAGCCTTCCCAAATCCTCCCCCTGTCACATTGGCTTTGGGACATTCACTTACGACTGTTCCTCACGATACTCCTTTCTGCTTACAAGCCTACACACTCAGATTACTCCATTAATATCTGTATTCCCGAAGGCTAAATCTGACAGGGGCAGGCTAAGGCTTGACACATATTTGGAACAGGGTGTCTGTTCAATGATTGAATGATTAATTAGAGAGCAAAGGTCTTTGTGAAGGATTGGAAGCCACAGCTGTGCCTGGACAAGAAAAGAGAGGAAGGGGCAGGATGAAAAAATTGAAAAGCACATGCCCCTCCTCTGGGAACAATAAGGACCATTGGAAATCAGCCTGTCCTTGGTCTTACCCAGTCAGTGGAGGCAGACAGGAACTGGGAACAGAGTCTGTAGATGGCACAAATAAAGTAAACCCAGGGTGCAATATCTGGTCAGGACCATAGGGAAGAGCCCACACCCTAAAAAGGACCCAGGGGAATGAACCAACTCACAAACTGGTCCAACATCAGATGTCAAGTTACAGCTCTAACAAGGAAAGGAGTAGAGTTCTGTGGGAGAAGCACCAGTCTTGGGTTCTGATTTTTCAGAAGACTCCAAGGAGACAAAGATACCATCAGCTCCAGAACTGGGTTTTAAAAGCCTGGGAACATGAGGATTTTCTACCTGGAGAAGTGGGGCTGTGACAAGGAGAAATGTGAGAGTGTCAATGAAGCAGCCTTCTGGAATGTTCTACAACCCCAGAATGCCTCTGGAACCATAATATCAATCAGTGGTGTGACTGAGATCTGAACTCATGCTTCTCCTAACTGTGTCCCATTCAGATGGACAGATCCAAGAATACAGGTTCTCTCAGGTAGCTGTCATTCCCAGGTACCACGTGGATTCATTTACCCTGTCTAAATAAGGAAAGAATTATCCAAATCTGTAATTACATTATTGCAAATTACATCTTAAATTTTGCCTTTATTCCTTCCTCATCCTCCCCCAACCCTACTGCTTTCCCTGTAACTTGAGTAATTAAAACTTCCTACCGTCTTTGACTCCTCTAGCACCAGCTGGCCACGGGGTGCTGAGAGACAGACCTGAGGTAGCCTCCCAACAGGACATGGCAGGGAGCCTACAGCCACCCATGGACTATGCCCACTGCTTCCGCTTCCTCCCAGTTGGCAGAGAATATCCATCATCCTGCCAGCTTCCTGCCACGACGCCCTGAAGGGCACAGCGACTTGAACTTCCTCACCTCAGCTTTACTGCCATGCCCTGTAATCAGAGGACCTTGCTCCCCATCTTTGCCCAGGAGCTTCTTGTGGAAAGCAGGCCAGAAGGGGATAGTGTGAGAAGGCAGAGGAACCAGAATGACAATCAAAAGTCTGTGTGGAAGATTTAGGAACCACGGGTGGGGACTGGACTGTGGTGACCACTAGTCAGCTCTGTAACCTTGTGGAAGCTCAAGGCTTTTAGACATAAATGAACGACTGAAACAGACTTTACCTTGTGTTCTCTGGGGCTCAAGGATATCGCAAGAAAGCACTGAGGAAGGGGCAGATCTTCTTGAGTGGCTTTTGTGACTCTTTGTTTGGCCTATTTTCTCTTAAAGTCTTAAAACTTCCCATACTCTTAAATAGATACCAGCCTATGCCATAATACCTGGTAGGTTTGTGGCTTTTATCAGTGGAAATTCACTCCAGGGGACTTCTCTATATTATTATCCAAGTTAGGTATAGGGATGTCCCTTCTAACCCCTATCTATACTTCCAGCCTCCCTCCCCGTTTTTCACAAAGAGCGGGGAGACTGCCCCCATTTTGCCTCTGTTGCCTCTTTATCCCTCTTCCTCTGAGTGGCTCCTCAGAGAGGAAGTAATTTGAAAAAAAAAAAAAAGGTAGAGGGAGAGAACATCAGTGAAGAGAGGCAGCCTATAGTCCTGCTAGACTGCAGGTGTAACCCAGAGGAATAGAGCAAGTCCCTGTAGGCTCCAGTCACTATGTGGTTCCAACCACCAGATGCCATGGGGGATGTGATGCTGACTCACTTCTCAGTGTGGTTGGCATATAGAAGGAAGATTAAACACATCTGCAGAAAGCAAGAGTAAGCTGGGGATATAGTTTAGCATATATGAAGCCCTGTGCTCAGCACCACACACACACACACACACACACACACACACACACACACTGAATGGCTATATCATCTGATTTGGCCTCAATGACACATGTCTGTAATCCTAGAACTTGGAAGATAGAGGCAGAAGAATCAGGAGTTTAATGTTATTCTCAGCTACATAGTGAGTTAAAGGCCAGTTGGGTGTCTTTAATCCCAGTACTTGGAAAGCAGAGGCAGGTGGGTCTCTGTGTGTTCTAGACCAGCCTGGTCTACAAGAGCTAGTTCCAGACAGTCTCCAAAGCCACAGAGAAACCCTGTCTCGAAAAACCAAAATGAACATCAAAAACAACAACAACAACAAAAAAGGCCAGTTTGAACTATATGACTATATAAGACACTATCTCAAAAAAAAAAAAAAAAAGACACATACATAAAGAGGGAGAGATAGAGAGGAAAGTACTCAGAAGGCAAAGACACTCACCAAGCCTGATAACCTGAGTTTGGCCCTCAGGTGAAAGAGAGAACCAATCAATAAGTTGTCCTCCAACCTCCACATGCAAGCTGTGGCACAGTCATACACACATATTAATAATGATAATGATAGTAACAATAATAGTAGTAGTAAAGAAGTAAAAGGAGGAAAGAAGGAAGCAAATTGCCAACACAGACCCATAACAGAAAGAACAGTGCAGTGCATCTTCTCGGGAGAGCACAGGGTAGTTGGGGGTGGAGGGGTGTAGGCATCACCATACAGAAGAGATGGAACTAGAAAGTCAGGGAAAGAAAATAAAACTGTGCTGGCTGCTAAATCCTTGGGTTCCAGTTCTCAAAACTGATGACACCAATATGGCTTTGTGAGAACCTGCTCACAGTCCCCAGGACCAGGAAGGAAACTCAAGTTGGTTTACAAGGACACAGAAGCACAATAGGAACATTAAGGTCTGCCAGCCTTGTATGCATCTACCTCACCACATGTCCCCAGAATCCTCCGGTTTTTAGCACCTAAACACTCCAAAACCCGAGAAAGTTCTTTCCACCAACATGCTTCTACCATGCTGTCATCCAATTGGTAGTGCATGGTGCTCCAAGAATTTTCAGTTCTAAAGATGCTGTGATGTACCATAAATGTAAATAAGAGGTGGGCAAGGAGCAGGTCAAAGTAGGAGTGCCTTTCCCCAATGTGTTCCTGCCAAAATTTACCATGATCTTCACCTAAGTTGTTTGTGGCAGTTAAAAAGGTAGGAAAGAAATAAACCCAAAAGATTGATTCTTCATGGCATCTTGACAGGATGGAATGCTACAGTAAACTTTCTTTTGGTTTAAGGGATCTAACAGAATAGGATTTTTTATGATAACCTCACTATGAGATGGCAAACATGTTCCCATAAATACAGTAGGCATTGTGGAATTTTAAAATGTTTTAATTTTATTAAGATAAATTAAAATTATGATTCCTGTCATATAGCTAAGGACAGACCTAGGAATGCTGTCTTTTTAGGTTGAGCAGATAAGGGAATAAAATAAAGGGCTTAATTAATCAAATTAAATAGTAAAACAGACCTAGTTCATCTTCTCTTCAAGTACTAACCAGGCCCCCATAATCCACTCTTAATTTCTTTTTAGAAGTTCCTTACAATGTACTCAACATATCCAATGCAAATAAATAATCTTTCATCACACTATGTAAGACAGAAAAGGTTGCAATGCCTTCTGGGTTTAAGATAATGTTTAGAGCCATGAAACATGTATTTCTAGAAAAAGATTTTAGTTGATAAAATAGGTATACTTTTCACTGACAGTATAAATGACATCACCAATGTAATTTAGTCCCTCTCAACTTCCTAAGTGTATTCTCCAGAATGTTAAAACAAAGTTGAGTGAACCAAATCATATAGAAATTATGAAGGTATGCAAAAGAGCTTCTGGCAGTTTCTAACAAGAGACAAAGCACAGCTCTGCTGGCATCTCTTTATGGCCTCTCTGGGGACCTAGTTAGATGGGAAACTGTGTAGACCAAGTGAAGCTGCATATAGGGCACCTGGGGTCTTACCTGCAGATGGGGCACCTGGAGGCCCTGGAGGACCTTGACGACCAGGTTGACCAGTAGGCCCAGGCTTGCCTGGTGGGCCCATAATTCCACTGTCTCCCTTTTGACCCTGATAGATAGAAAGATAAATCCTGTTGTGATGTCATGGCATGCCAAATTCCTTCTCTGCTTGCCTCTAAATCAGAGACCACTTAGTTCAGACAAGCAAAAACTCATGGTGGGATAGAATTGGTCTCCAGCACCCAGCCCTTGAGAAGGGCAGAGCAAGTGATCTGTGCATATTTTAAGTTCTCATTAAGCTCTCATTCTGTTGTAGAAACATGGCACAGGACAACAGAACCAATCCACCTCATTCCCTGGCAAGAATTAGGAAATGGAGTCTCAGGATGTTTGTGCAATACCTGAGTATTGAGGTAGCTGAGGTAGACCTATAATTTAAGTTTTCATCTACTTGTTAGGATTATTTTCCTTCTATCAGAAAAGCTGCTTATACCCGTGGACTTCCCACTGCTCTCTTGGTACAGACCCAGCTCCTTACTGAACATGGCCTGCTCTCCAGCCTTCAGTCAAAAGGGTTTTTTTGTTTGCTTGTTTTATTTTGTTTTTGTTGTTGTTTAAGACAAGGTTTCTCTGTGTAACTTTGTGGACCAGGCTGACCTCAAATTCAGAGATCCACCTGTCTCTGCTTCCCTAATGCTGGGATTAAAGGTGTGCTACCATGCCTAGCCAGAGTTTTTTGTTTGTTTGCTTTTTATTGTTGTTATTGTTATTTTTGTTTTTATTGTTATTATTGTTATTATTGTTATTTTTAGTAAAAAAACACCATGATTCTTATGCCACTTCTAAGAAAAACCTTTTCTCTCTGCCCTCAAACCTTCTCCATGCCTCTTTGTTTCACTTTTCAGCTCTGATATCTAAGCAGTAAGGTCTCCCTTGATCTCCCCAGGCTACACTGGTGTTCCTCACCACATTCTCTCAAAACTTTCTTTTTCAAACTTTTGTTGAGGTACATGCCTGTCATCACAACACTCAACAGGCTGTGGAAGAGGGATTGTTGCTAGTTTAAAATCAGCCTGAGATACACAGTGAGCTCTAATTCTAAGCTACCCAGCGCTACAGTGTGAAACAGCCTCAGAAACCAAACACACACACACACACACACAGAGAGAGAGAGAGAGAGAGAGAGAGGAAAAAGAAAAAGAAAAACATGGTTCTTCCTATTTATTTCAGATCACTGACCATAGATTATTGCATGGTCATTTAATTACTGTGCCCTAGGAGACATAAGTTCCATGAGTGCTAGAATCTACCTTGTTCATCTTCTCTCCCCAGACCAAATGAAAGAGGAGAAAGAAGTTGGCAGCAAATGGGGAGGGAGTTTTGGCAATCTGTCAGTCAGGATGTTTTAGCTTGACAGTGAGGCTGTATAAATCATGTCATTGCTTTATGCCTTGATTTTACCTTCTCTAATGTAGGACCAGAACATGCATACCCATCTAGGTTCATTGTGAGGCTAACAGAGATGGCAGAAGTGAAAATGTGGTTTGTGACGAATGAAGGGTGATGGGAGAAACAAGCTGATTGTCCTGGTGACTGGCAGGCTTCATCTTCACCCATGGAGAAAGAAGTTCTGATCTCCAGAGAGCTTTGTTATATCCTAGCTGGGAAGCATAACTACTTGTATACTCTTAACCAAATAACAGTCCTCTACTGGAGAAGGTCATCTTTAGCCAATCACACAGCTTTGGATGAGACACCAGGAGCAGTGAGTTCCCTCTCAACAGCCAGACCATCTAGATCAACCACAGTGGCCAACAGAATGACAGATGTCCAAGCTGAATGTTCCTTACACCTAAGAAGTCCCGATTGTGCAAAGAGAGTCACACCTGTAGATACTCTATTTCCAATCACAACACTGGTTCTGTGAGGTGTTCTCCTACTAACATGGCTTGGGGGGGGGGTCTTCTCCATAATACCAGAGATGTTTCTAAACTTGTCCCAGGAGACCCATGAGGTTAGCTTGTTTCCAATTCCACCCTCACAGAGGAGGCTGTTAATCCTCAGGCCAGGCTGAAGCATTCCACATGATAACCAAGATGGGTCCCAGGATGGCAAAGGAAGTCACACCAGCTTAATATAGCTGTTAAAGCTTGTTTTCCTAACAGCCAGGCCAGCTGGCTCTAAGCACAGGAAGTGCATGACTTGAAGGAGCTGGAAAAACTCCTTGGCTCTGACACCAGGAATAGAAGAGTGTTCTTCTTAGTTGGTCAAGTGCAGGTGCCATGTCTTTATGGTAGGTTCCACTGAACCAAGTTGTCCAGGAAAAGGATTCTTTGTCCCTTATTTGCTGTGAACTCAAGAGGTTTCTCTTGAAGTTGTTCTGTCTCCTTAACTGAAGTTTTGTTTTGTTTTGTTTTGTTTTGTGGTTCTGGAACTTGAACTCAGGGCCTTTTTCTCACACTTGGTAAGCACTCTATCTACCATTGATCCATATCCCCATCCCCTGAAGGTTTTTATGATCAGGTTAATAGCAGCTTTCCTGAACCTGCCTGGAGACAAGTCTGGAAACAGGGCCATGATAGAGATCCATAGCAAGGGGAAAGAACATGTGCCCAAAATTCTAACCCTGGCCTTGAAGTTGGCTCAGCTGAATGGGCTTAGCAAGCAACTCCACCTCACTAGCCTCATTTCCTTGTGAATAAATGGGAGAGATATGAAAGGAGAGATTGGATTAAATGACCTCTGAAATCCTGTGTTAGAAATTATATTCTGGAATCTTCCAGGATTTTTATTTCCTAGTTTGGTATTAGTTTACAGTTACTTGATATATGGATATATGACTTCTGGATATATACTCTACATAAGGAGTGAATTCACCATATGAAGGAAGCCCCAGGGCTGGCTTCCAATAACAGTACAGGTGTCTGCAGAGTGGAAAGGCAATGTGGAGGGCACAAGGTAAACTCCAGCATCTTATAATAAGGATCAGCTTCTTTACTGTCTCTTCTGAATCCTCCAAGTGACGTTGATGTAGCTCTTACTGTCATTCCAATGTACCTCCCGTCATCAGGATTGATACATAGCCTACTTGACTTTGGCTTTACCAGTAAAGACAAACACCGCCCCAGAAAAAAAAAGCTAAAGGACAGAAACCAATAGCCTCTCCTTATATTAATGTGGAACATTCTAGAATGAAATCATAGTAGGGGAGAATTTTCTCCCTTTTTCTTTCTTTTTCTGAGCCTGACACCTGTGATGTGCTTTTGAAGCCATGTGACCATCCTGTGAAAACTGTCAAATGGAGACTAACATTTTGTGACTTTATTTATTTATTGGTTTTTCAAGACAGGGTTTTTCTGTGGCTTTGGAGGCTATCCTGGAACTAGCTCTTGTAGATCCACCTGCCTCTGCCTCCCAAATTCTGGGATTAAAGGCATACACAACCACCCCCTGGCTCATTTTGTGACTTCAAAATCAAACTAAAAAAAAAATCTTGCCATATTTGATTTGATTAATTGTACAAAAATAAAGGTGTTGTTTTCAATTGAGAAACACAACACTGTCACTGTGATATCTGAACTATCCAGAGCCAGGTCACTCCTGCACTGACTTAGGGAAGAGCACATAGTTTCCAAGAGTTACGGTGATTCTGACTCCTGGCTACACATTAGCATCCCATGGGTGGTAGGTTCAACAAAACAGAGCATATGCTGAAGTCTTTAGGGAACGAGGTCCAGGCCTAGGGGCGAGGTGTGTTGGAAGGTGCAGCCACTGTAGCTGGAGGGGAGTCTGGGTCCAGTAAATGCCTTAGTAGTGCTAATGTAAACTGGAGTCTGAGGGTACAATGGAAAACCTTTGCTGCCAAAGACGTGCTCCTTTCAGTATCACCAATGTCTGGGCGAGCCTCTTCTCCAAGTAATCTATTGCTTCCTTGTTTATTAAATATGATGTGGGCATTTTTAGAAGATTTTTAAAAATGCATTAATATGTACAACAACAAGATGCTGTATACATTGTGATTTTAAGCTGTTAATGAAGGACAAAATAACTACAGAAGGAAATAATTTAAAATATGAGAAGAAATGCTTCTCAACCACATGTAACATCAGCATGTCTGAGGTGGAAGAAGGAGTAGCCAGAGTTTGAGACCAGCCTGGGCTACATGAGACTCTATCTTAAAGCAACAACAATAAATGAATAAACAAATAAAGAAATTTTAAAGTAAAAGAATTATGGAAGGATATAATAACCATAGCCACCAAGAGAAAGGAGATAAAAAGCCCACTAGAAGGATAGATTTCAAATATTATCAAGGTCTCATAGTGAGACCCTGTCTTCAAACAAACAAACAAACAAAAAGATATGACACATCTTTTGGGTGTATCTGTACATTATCAAAAATGCTAGTATTCCTGTGGGCATTTAGTGCAGACTTCAAAACCAGTGAGCACCCCTCCTTTTCCCAACTCCTTAACTTGGCTTACCCTGATGACCAGATGGCTCAGAGCAAACAATTCCCCAAAGCTCTTAGCAAACCCAGTGAAGAGGATCACTTCCAAATGAGGGGTTCATGTAGTAAAATCCGTCACTAGGGTTCAAAAGACCTGTTAGCTGCAAGGACAGACCTAGGCAGTTCTCTAAAACTCAATGTATAGCCAGTATACTGAGGCAAAAAGGAGTGTTACTGGTGTGTTACTATGACCTGGGGCCACTCTTACTTCTGACCTTAAGGGGGTCCTGTAGCCTTGAACCATGGCTAGCTGGAGAGAAGCCTGAACATTGGTAACTAGGCTGTTCTGTCCAGTAGACCTGAGGATGCTTGAATCCAAGGCTATGCATGCTACTCCACACATCCCCAGGTGTGCCCTCAGCAGGGTAAACCCCAGGATCCTTACCTGCTTGCCTCGCTTTCCTGGTCTCCCGGTGGGGCCTCGGTGTCCTGCTAGCCCAGGCTCTCCCTTTGGACCCATTTCGCCCTGGGGAAAAGAGAGAGAAGCAAGAGCAAGAGTGGACACAACTGTGCTGGTCTGTTCAGCCACTGGCTGCCACGGCCTCCTCGCCTCTCCTAAGTCTTTTCCAGGCGGGCTGTCCTGGGAGCATGGGAGACTGATGAGCTCATATCCAAGGAAGAGGAAAGAAAGAAAGCACACCTCCAGGGGGTGACTTCGCGCTGTAGAGCAGCTGGTGCTCTGGTGGTCAAGCAAGAGAGACAACCCGGTCCACAGTATGCATCGGTGGTTCCTTGTCTAGTTAAAAAATGTGCAGAATGGTTTGTTGTGTTTTCTTTTTAGTACAAACTCATACATATGAGTTGGGGTTTTTATGATGTTTGGGAACAGTCTTGTCTACTGCAGTGTTTGACATTTTAAAGAGTTTATTTAAGATTATACAGCTCTTTTCTCTTTTTCCTTCCTTCCTTTCTTTTTTCTTTCTCTCTTTTTCTTTTTCTTTTTTGAGAGAGGGTCTAACTATGCTGCCCTGACTGGCCAGAAATTCAGTATGTAAGCCAGGCTAGTCTTGAATTCCTAGACATCCAACTGCCTCTCCCTGCTGGTACAAAAAGTGTGTGCCACTCTGTCTGGCATTCTCCATACTTCAGTAGATATTATTCTGAGTTTCAGCTCACTTCTATCTATTCAGACAACTCCCTTTTTGAGATAGGGTCACTTGCAGCCCAAGCCAGCCTCTACCTCTCTATGTAGCTGAAGATGTCCTTGAAGTTTTAATCCTCTTGCCTCCTCCTCCCTTGTGCTGGAGTCACAGAAATGTACCACTATGCCCAGCTCAGATGAAAACCCTTTATGTGAGGAGCGATGTTTCAAGTATGTGTTTAAATAGTCACCATAAAAATATTATTAAAGGCTGGAGAGATGGCTCAGTGGTTAAGAGCACTGGCTGCTTTCCAGAGGTCTTAAGTTCAATCCCTAGCAACCACATAGTGGCTCACAACCATCTATAATGAGATCCGGTGACCTCTTCTGGCATGCAGGCAGAACACTGTATACATAATAAACAAACCTTTTAAAAATATTATTAAAATATGAAAAACAATGTAAATTGCATTCCTGATTAAAAATAACTTTTTCATAGTTCAAGGCCAACCTTTTGCAAAACTTATTTCTCAGACTATCAAAATGGCTAAGTTGGAAACAGAGAAACAACGAGAGAGAGAGAGAGAGAGAGAGAGAGAGAGAGAGAGAGAGGGGAGAGAGAGAGAGAGGGAGAGGGAGAGAGAGAGAGAGAGAGAGAGAGAGAGACTTTTTTTCCTCTAAGTTTTTCCTTAGCTTTGCCTATCTAGGATTCCTGTCCCACTTAAGTGCTTCTGGAGATTGTGGATCCATGGGGCACATTATTTCTACTTCAAGCAATTGCCCTGCATCCTAAACTGCACCACCATTATGGTCAGTGTAACAATTGCTATCAAAGATGCTGAAACTGACCATGACGGACAAACCTAGCCACTCAGAGACAGCAACAGACACCCAGGCTTCTTTTCAGACTCTCTACCACAATGGAAAATTCCAGATACCAATAGATAGTGAGGATCAAGCTCAAGCTGACCTGCCAGCCTAGCAACTCACTCAGCAGTTAAGGATGCTTACTAGTATTCCAGAGGACTCAAGCTCAATTCTCAGGTGGCTTACACTGCCTGCAACTCCAGGCAATTGTGAATTGTCACAAAACTTCCAACTCCAGAGGGGTCCAAGACCTTCGATCTCACACATAGACACACATGTGAATAAATATTTCAGGAAGAATTGCTCTTAAGTCCATGTAGTCTTTCTACCATGTATTTTTCAGGATTCTCAGTGGTGAGATTATAATGGGTCAATGGGCCATGGAGGTGTTTCACAATTTCCCTGGGCTGGTTAAGGGGCCCAGGGCATGTCTTGTTTGGCTAGGAGAAAACATCAGCATAAAAAAATATGAATTCATAAAAACAGATTGTCAGAAGGAAGTGTGGCCCTTCTCTTTATCAACTAGAAGCAGCCAGTAATTTCTTGATCTAATTTCTCTCCTAAGACCTAATTATGGTTATCATATCAGCTCTGTCTTAAAACAGCCTGCCATGAAAGGGGAAAGACAGCTCTTTTGTTGCCAAGTCTAGTAAATGGTGCAGAAGCCAAAGAAGCCATCATATTTAATTTTACAGTGATTTATGAATCTTTGATGGTCACTGTTGCAGGGAATGAAAACCTAGATTAAATATCTTAAGGGACTCACTTGTGTTTTGAATTTTGCTTCAACTTTTTATATAATTACTCTATTTTTAAAATGTAACATCCCATCTAGGATAGCAGGAATTGAGTTTCTGACAGGTTAAGGTAAGGATAAGTCATAGTGACTTGAATAATGACTGGAAGTACTTCATCCTGCCCTGATGGCTGGGTACTGCCCAGTAAAAATGTTATCCTTTAGGAAGTAACACTGTAAAGTGAATGTTTAAAAAGAATTAAAAATACTAAGTAAACACTTGTTCGCATATTTGAAGAATTTCAGTTTGTGACCTAGCTAAAGATAATTTGCAGTGCCAATGCCTTACAACATGAAGATACAGCATTACCATGTTATCTTAGGTGGCTGTTTGAATGAGAACAATCCCATAACCTCATGTATTTGAGCCCCAGTTGGTGGGACTGTTTTGGAAGGATTAGAAGGTGTGGTCTTGTTGGAGGAAGTGTGTCCCTGGAATGGGCTTTGGGTTTCAAAAGACTTGTGCTGTGACCAGTGCATCACACACTCTCTCACTACATCCCATGTGTGGATCCAGATGAAAATTCTCACCTATTCAATACCATGCTTTTCCTCCCCTATCATGGACTTAAGCTTCTGAAACTTTCTTTCCTAACTTGTCTTGGTCATGGTGTCTTGTCACAGCAATAGAAAAGTAACCAAGACAGCTTAGGGGCTCCTACATGGTCAATGCTTTATGTGTCATGAGGACCCAGTGTTTTCGAGTTAGCTCAGGAGCTGTACCCTATGGTCAATGACACATCATTAGGACCCCACACCTAAACTGTTTCCTTTTAAAATGAGGCCTGTGCTAAATGAGATACTAAATATCTCACTTATTAAATAAAATAGGTGTCACCTATTTAAAACAATCCCGTGCCTCCCCCAACAGTATTTGCCACCCTTGAAGACCATATTGAGTGTTTAGGCAGCAGTGAAACTAAATCCCACAAATCCCCACTTGGCTCCAGGGTCTGAGGGGTAAGATGGTTTCTCAGATGGGAAATAGGAGTTTCTGCTCCACACAAAATTTCCAGTTTTTGAATCTTGCCATTGAACTCCAGGAGGTAGGAGAAGGAAAGAGGGGCCTCTCTCCATGGCGGTGGGAGTGGGGAATAGCCTTTCCCACTAAACTGTAGGTTGACCTCAGACCTCTCTACTACCCTCTGCCCAGTGGATAAGACAACTTGGTCCCCATCTCAACCTGGAACTTTCCACAATTAAAATCATTATCTCCTCAATATCTCTTCCTGAAGGACCAAAAGAAGGGATCCATTCACTGTTTTTAGAGGACATGAGGTCTGTTATTTCTACTTCTAGATACGTACTTTCTGCCCCAGCATTCCAGGAAATCCAGGGAAACCCTGTGAAAAGAACAACAAATATTGTGAGTGCTTTGAAATGCCACTTGGAACTGGCTGTGGATAGATTTGGTCAGCCATTTTCAAGATGGCTATCCATCAATCCCTAGTTTGGGGGAGCAGGAAGTCCCACTTCTAGTACAGAATCTCTCTTGTACAGATTTGTCATTACCTTCTCTCCTTTGGGACCCACGTCACCCCTTTCGCCTCTGGATCCCTAGGAGAAAACCAAAAGAGAGGGTCAATGCACTAATATTGTGCTTGTGTGGGGGATGGGTGTAGGGACAAGAGCATTTCAAACTGATGGACTGCCTAGGCCAACACCCTCAGTTTTGCAAAGCTCTAGGCTCAAATAATAGGTAACTTGCCCAGTCAAGGAATTTGTCCTGGTTAGATTCCTAAGACATCTTACTGTTAGTTACTAAAGGGAAACGCATAGAAGGTTCTGGGTCTCAGATCTTCCCATCTCACAGGATATGATGTGACTGCAGGAGCCTGTTAGTTTTGTTTTAGCAGATGAGAAGGCTGTGTGGTAGAAACCTGGCCTAAGAACAATTCCCCTTTTTCTAGCACCTCTATGCTGACTGACTGAACTCCCTACCTGCTTGCTCTCGTTTTCTCCCTGTGGTGGGGGCAAGAGCCTCACTGGGAGATCCTCTTTACCAGAATTCCCTTCCTCAAGAGGCCCACACTTCATCCTCAGTCCATACACAAGTAAGGACCAAGGAACAGCTGAATGATGGCTGCAGTTGATATCTGAAGAGAGAGAGCTAGGCCTGTCTTCCACCCACCACCAACTCCAGAGCTGAGCCCAGACCAGGATCTGGGATGCCACAAGAGATGAGGACTGACCTTTTCCCCTCTGGATCCAGGGAAGCCCTAAAAGAAAGCACAGTGTTTATACTCAGCCCCCAAGACTCCCTGAATATGATGCTGACATCTGCGCTCTACTGTAGTTTTAGGGATCATGCAGCAGCAAACACAAAGATGTTTATACCAGGCCTAGAAACAACATGCCCTCAAATGCCTAATCTGGAGACAAAACCTTGATAGCTAAAGAGAACAATAGGAACCGAATTCTGGTGTCCCTGTAGCCCAGGGCATGATGTCCCACAATGGGCTGACTACCCAGCACATGGTGACAGCCCCCCAGTCCTGTCTTTCCCATATTTGTAAACAGCTGCTGCTCCTCAGTCTTAGAAAGAAGGCCTGGGAATGCCCATCTGGACCACATACTGACCTTAGAGCCCATTGGTCCTCTTGACCCCGGCAAGCCCATCATACCCAGGTCACCTTTTTCACCCTGTGGCAATCAGAAGATGAAAAGAAAGCCCACAGTGATATTTCTTGCAGAAACAGAAACAGGAGTTGTGGGCAAAACTGGGATGGAACCAGGGTGTTGGAGGTGGTTATGAACTTGAGGTCCCATATGCCCCTTTGCCTCCTCCCAGGACTCCACTTTCCACCTTTTATTGTGGTCATTGAGATTAAATAGAGAACAAAAATGCCCAAGGTGGTACAGATGCCAAACTAAATACTCACTAAGAAGTTGTAAATGGTGATGTTTGATCTTTTCCTGGAAAGGGTTGTGAGAGGGCAGGGGAGACAGCATGAGGGCCTCAGAAGATAGGCTTGCCACACACAAATTCTTTGCCAGATTTGCTTTTTGCATAGGGAGGGCCTTTCAGACATCTGATTATATTTTCACCCTCAGTTTGAAGCCAAGCAGAGGGAAAATCAGTCTCTGGATATGTACCTGGGAGGGAGGTGATTAATGCATAGGATGGGCTCCCTCTACCTCAAAATAAGTTTGAATCTTAAGCATTCTCTATACTACATAACTGCATGTCACCTCTAATTAATAGAGCTATAAAGTCAACAATATGGAGATTGGTTGATTTACTTATGGGTTTTTTTGTTTTTGTTTTGAGGCAGGGTCTCATGTATCTCTAGCTAGTTGCAAATTTAGGTGAAGATAACCTTTAAACAGATGCCCCTGCCTCTCCTCCTGAGTGATAGGATTATAGGAGATGTACCACCATGCCTGCTGCATATTCTGAATTTTAAAGGTCTTTATAAATTACCTTAAGTAAACTAAACAAGTGAAATTAGTTTTGCCGATATTTTACTTTCATTTAATCTAATTGTCACTTCAACATGTACTCATTGTAAAATAATGAGATGTTAAAATTACATTTTATTTACTCTGTGTGTTTGTGAGTGTGTGTGTGTGTGTGTGTGTGTGTGTGTGTGTGTGTGTGTGTGTGTGTGTGCCACAGAACATATATGGAGTTCAGAGGACAACTTCTGGAAGTTGGTTCTCTCCTCCTGCCATGTGGATTCCAGGGATGGAACTCAAGTTGCCACACTTGATGGCAGACACCTTCACTGACTGATACCTCCCCAGCCCTGAATATAGTTTTATGAATTAAAACTTGGGTGAGTTAAAATTAAACCTTCAGTTCTTCATTTATATTAGTCACATTTTAAGGGCTTCACGGCTATACAAGGCTGTCATGGTGGATAGCTTAGCTCTCTATAGTGGAGATTTCTGCTTTTTTGCTTGTTTGATTGTTTGTGGCAGGATCTCATTCTGGCTGACCTGGAACTTACTTTGTATCCCAGGCTGGACACTAAGTCATGGTGATCCTACGTCAGCCCTCTGAGTACTAGGTTTGTGAGTATGAGCCACCATGCCTGGCCACATAGTGAACTGAAAGTTGCCTGCATGTATGAATGCATCCCATGTACATGCCTTCTATGCACAGAGGCCAGAAAAGGGCATTGGATCCCCTGGAACTGGAGTTACAGGTGACTGTGAGTGGCAATTCAAATGTTGAAAACTGAACACAAGACCTTTACAAGAGCAAAAGTGCTCTTAACTGTGAGCCATTCTCCATCTCTGCAGCCCAGGATACAGTGGGTTTAAAGAGAAATCTCCTTCGGATTTTTGTATTACCAATACAGCCAGGAAGGTGGGGCAGCAGAGGATATCTGCTTGTCTTGCCCTGGCTTTGGCTGGTCATGGCCTCTGCATTCATGACAGGCAGTGAGAACATAAACCAAGAGAAGATGGGGATGTGTTTGCTTTGCATATTCTCTCCTGTATCCTTCCAACCTACCAATACTCCCCAACTTCCCATCTGCCAGATCAGCATGACAGGTGATAACTTTCCAGACCCAAGTTGCCTTTGGGTCATCTAAGAGAAACTAAAGACTAGAATACTAATTCTCAGGACAAAGGGGAAATGGAGCTCCTGGGAAAGAAAGGAACAGCCCCCACTTTTCCACAGGAGCAGAGTCACAGTACTGACCAGGGTCTGCAGGCCACATGAAGGAGAAATGCTTATAGGCTGGGAGCTGCCTAGCATCTATTCTCCCTCTCAAGGAAATGACTATTGGCCATCTCCCCCTCATGTTCTGATACTACATGAGCCCCAAACACATGTAACACTTACCCTGGGTCCTTCAGGGCCTGGCCAGCCAACAGGCCCAGGCATGCCAGGAACACCTGGGGGTCCAGGTCTACCCTTCAAAGACCAAGAACAAAAGTCAAGATACCTCAATATGCTTCCCTCCAGCCAAGAATATCTGAGGTCCTGATAAGGTATAAGGCCACTACATGTGTTCCCTTGTACCTTCATCCCTACCCTATAAAGAATGAGGGCCTAAAAAAGCATGGCAAACAGATATGAGTTAGACTTTTGGTGACATATTATCGTACCAAACAAGGTTTTATTCTATTTAAGAAAGAGAAAACAGTGGGCAAGGGGACTCTAAACTTGTTGGTTTTTCAGTTTTCATTACCTCTATTCTCTGTACCACTGGCCTTGCCCCTGTGAGTTCTCCACGAGGCTGTCATGTGGCATGAGCTGGGACTAACTACATGGGGGGCAGCATCAGGTGCTGTTGGAACTCCCTCAAAGGCATCTTGCCTGCTTGACATACCATCCCCCTGTGGCTACTCTGTTGGCTTCTATCAAAGCCTGAAATCTTGAAGTTCATTTTGGGGCCTTGAAGCTTCCCACTCACTTACAAACTTTCCTTCCTTCAGCCAACATCCTAGATCTCTTACCATCAAAGTATCAAGGACAGACAGACAGGCAGGCAATCCACACTCCCAAATTCAGGCTACTCAGGTTGATGACACCCTGCTCCACTCTTCAAGAGCTCCTCTTGACAGTGCTCCCTTCGTAATGCATTCACTTGTATGTGTCTCTGCTTCCAGAGAACCCCACCTCAACTAAGGGTTATAAAAGAGTAATTCTTGCGGAAGGGGATGAGAGCATAGACTTGAGCTCCACACTCAGCGCCTCACTTCACAGTTAACTAGGGATTCAAAAGGTTCAGCCAAGAGTCCAGTGATGCTAGATGCTGGTATGTACATTCTACTTTTGCTTTCCATGCCATGGCAGACATTATTAATCAACACAGACCTTGATACATCTGCACCTAGATCCACAACAAGATTGTCTCCAGGTCAGCATTCAACACAGCCACTGATCTGTGGCTCCCCTTGTTATTTGTACCTTGCAAAAGTCTGTTTATGGCTTCTGTTGATAATAAAGTCACTGGCATCTTTTTGGCTGGATTTGCTCTTCCTTCAATTACAGTCAAGACCTAGAACTTAAGTGCCAGCACCCACTGACTACAGCAACATCACCTGCTGGTTCTTTCTCTGACTCTAATGAGGGCATGTGGCTGGTTCACTCTGAGCCACAGTAACTTCCAAAGCAAAGCCATTTGTTCCTGTCTGATCAAGCACTTTATTCCAACCTAATTTAAGTAGTGAAGGTCATTTGTGTCACTATTTGGGGGCTTGGAGAGTTCTCTGCTAGGTGGCAGGGTGAGGCTGGGGAAGTGTTGCCAGGCCCAGCAGCCTCTGGAAGGTTTGTCAGATGCCTAGCAGCCACAGACCCAGGAAATGGAAAGCATGCTGACATCCTCAGAAGGATGGCAGCACCAGCACTCCACTAGGTACTGGTAGCCACTGAACACACATGCATGCATGCAGTACAGTTGCTCGACAGAGCAGCATGGGTCATACCTTCCTTCCTGGGCGGCCAAGATCCCCCTGTGCAGAGAGAAGACAGATAAACAAAAGTTGTTTGGAAGTGACATTCTGGAATCAGAACGCTTAGTAGGGTTGGCTGTGGCTCAGTCAGTCAGCTGGTCACTTGACCAGTTATAGCACGCCTGCCATGCCAGTGGCCCGAAGCAGGACACAGCAATAGCAGTCCCTACTACAGCTGCAGCCATTCATCGGGGAGCCCTCCTCATCTGCTAAGACAGAGAGAGCACATATTTTGATATCTCAACCAGAACATTCTCAGTGGCACCCCCAGAAAGCAAGCTGTAACTACCGAGGTGAGGTGGGACTAAGAAAGCAGTGGCTCATACCTTTTCTCCCTTTGGTCCTGTCTTGCCAGGAAGCCCCGGTGGACCCTACACAATTGAGATAAGAAGTGAAGAAAGCATATGCCCAACCAAGGAGAGACTGCAGGGGAGGGTTTGTGGTCGGGGTCTGTGGCACTGGGCCATTCTTTACAGAGCAAGCAGACTCTGGGTGTGGGGACTCCAGGCACCCCTACAGGAACCTTCCATCCTGCAGCCCACTCTGCCCTCTGTTCCTCTTCCTCCTGAGCTTTCTCTGGATTTTGCTTTCCTCTTGAGAATCCTTCTGTGCTTGGTAAGATCAACAACAGTCTTGAAGAAGCCCCTCTGCTGAGACCATGATACTCCTCAGCCTCAGGAACCCTTCTTTCACTGCCTTGCTTCCCTGAGGCCCCACCAGGGGGCAGAGTTAAGTTTTGCATTGAGAAGCAGCTGATTCAGATACCCCCTGGAAGGAACTGGGTGTTGGTGGCCCACTCCTGTAATCTCAGCACTCAGAACTGGAGACAGGAGGATTTCAAGGCCAGACTTGGCTACATAAGCGAGTTCATGGCCAGCCTGGATCACTGTCTTACAAATAACAAAAAAACAAAAAAGAGAAATAAGAAAAGAAAAGCATTCCCAAAAATGACCTGTGGATTTCAGGTGCTGAATAACATTCTCCTCCCGCTTTCCTTAATGTAAGGATCGTGTATATCTCAATGTCAGCAATAGGAGATTGCTCCAGCCAGAGGCTGTAAAAATGCCAGTGTTTTCCACATCCACAGCTGTTTTCTGCTCACACATTTGTGGATGGCTCAGTTGATGACTGCTTTCCAAATTCCTGGGGGTGGCAGAGAGAAATCCACCCAAACCCCTTAGCTTCCACAGTATCCCTACTGTTTGCAGGTGAACAACACTAGGAAAAGTCTGTTGGAAATGTAGCTTCTCCAAAACCTGTCATTGAGTTACAATTTCCCCAGGATCTTTGAAAAAAGCTCAGGCCATACCCAGACCAATCGAATGACTATCGGGACTATGGGAGTTGGTGAGAAAATAAGCATCGGGAATAAGTGAAGTTCTTGTGAAGATAAAGACACCACCTTTGGTTTATCTGCCTTCCGCTTGGGAAAGTGGAGTTCTTTGTTCTACCAAGCCTTCCATTTCTTGAAATGGTTAGAACTATTCTACAAGATTGTTGAGCTTTGCACCCATCAAACAAATACTGTTCTGATCGAATGAAGGAGGCAGCAGAGCCTCCATGTGACTCAGAGGAGCTTGCAGGAGCTCAGAGATGCACTAATGTGACTGGGGCTGCTGTTCTGAGGTGAGCAGAGTGTGGCACTCCTTCACATGCCTATTGCTTCTCAGGAACATCAAGAGCCATCAGAGGAGAGTGCTGACGGTGGAATGCAGGAGTCCACCTTAGAGGAATCTCATCCAGCCTTTCTACAGACTTCCAGCGCCTTTATGAAGGCCTCTGGCCTCTGAGCTCAACTTCATTTTCACTATACCATTTATCTATAGATGCTTCCATTGTTTGTTTCCTTGTTTATTTTCCTTTTGAGACAGGGTCTATTACTATGTATGTAGCCTAGGCTAGTCTTAAACTCGGGATCCTCCTGCCTCAGCCTCCCAAGTGTTGGGGTAATAAACCTGTCATCATACCTGGGTCAACAAACGTAAATGGAGAACAGGCTAGCTATAGCCCACAGGTGGGATAGATTGGAAAGTGGGATGAACAATATCCCTGTCCCTGCAGACATGGGATCAGTAACTTTTCCTTTACAAAGCCAGAGGATAATTCTCCTAGGCTTGGAGAGTCACATCTGCTGTCTGCCAGGCTCTGCAACCCTGCCGTGATGGTCTGGGAACAACCATAGAGAGTAAAACGGCAGGTAGAAAACCAGATGGTTTTAGACTTGGTTACTGCAAAAGTTTTCCTCTCCACTGTTCTCCTCCCCTCCCTACCGCCTCCTGAGATATGGCTTCATTCAGGAGTCCAAGCAGTCTCGGAACTCACTATTTAGTTCAGTCTGGTCTCAAACTCATGCTAATCCTCCTGCCTCAGATTTCTCTGGGTGCTAGAATTAGAGCTCAGTGTCACCATGCTTGACTGAGAAAGGTATCTCTAAGGAGGTAGCATGGAAGCCAACCTCTGAGTGTCTAGGAGGAACTATGAAAGGCAGGAAGAACAGCAGGGCCTTGTATGCACAGACCAAGGCTAAGATGAGCTTGGTGTGTGTGGAACCACAGGCAAGCACTTTAGCTAAGGCGAAGGTAGAGGGTAGGCTGATGGAGCACTCCAAATCAGGGTCCACTAGTGGGACTGTGTCTTCCAGGTCAGGAAGCTCAGCCTTTTGTCTCCTAACACAGGGAAGCCACAGGAGGTTCACATAGCTGATTAGTGATGTCTATGCCTTCTGCCAAGATCAGCACTCAGGACCTGTTTGCTCCTCCCCCCTGGAGGACCAGAGCCTCAGAGCAGTTGGAAAAGCCCTCATGGCAGCAGGCCAGCCCCAGGATGGGGGGCCTGGAGTGCACTCCTGTTTGTCTAGAAAGTTCTTTCCCTAGCAACTTGCTTGTTCCGCTCTTCTCTTTTACCTTGGGTGGGGGCTGCTTGCAGCAGTCCCGAGCCAGGAAAGCTTGCGTAACCGGTCCCTCTGACCACCACATTCCTGAACTTTTAGGACAGAGGGTAGAGTGGATGGTCACATCTGTATTTGGTGATGGTGACAACAACATCCACTACCATATGGGCAGCATGCTATATGAGACCCTTGAATCTGTCATGGCAGAGGCTACACAGGTGAGATGAGATTCACCAAGAGACTCTTCTGGGCTCTGGAGCTAGCTGGAGAGGAGTTACATAAGAAAACCCAGCATGCGGCACATCATAAGTCAGAAGCTATGAGGTACTGCCCACTAGGCTTCCTCGTCTACCGGAAGACACAGGAGGAGTCTGAAAGGGTGCACCCACCTGGGGCCCAGGAGGCCCAGGAGAGCCGAGTGAGCCTTGAATGCAGGGTGACGGTGAGGCCTCAAGTTCCAGAAGATTCTTCATGTCTGGAGAGAGAAGCTTCAGAATAAAGCAATGGGTTAGAGATCAGACCAAGGAAAGAGATGCCTCCCTGGACCCTGCTCGATTTCTATGCAATGGGGCCTCTGAATTCTTTTTTTCCCCTATGTGCTTTTTGTTATTGTTATTGTTATAGAAAATAAGTCGCCTTAATGCTTCATATCTAACTGCTACTCTATCTCTATCCTCCACATCCCGTTTTTTGTCTTCCCTCCTCCCATTCTTGCCCCCATCCCAAGAATTTCATAAATACTTTATTTAAAAAGGGAATGGGGAGTCCTCCATCTCAACATCTATCTATGGGGAATGAATGCATCCTAGTGTTTTCAGAAACTCCCAGGTAAGAAAAAACTCTCTCGTTCACAGCTTCAAGATGGCGGGAAAACAGATGTATGGCACAATTAGCACAACTGGCACAACACCCCCTCCGGCCTTGGCCCCTGAGGGAAGGCACAACTGCCTCTCTCAAATGAGACTCTGAAGTGGCTATGTTGAGCCAGGTATGGGGCTGATACGGAGGAAGCTGGAGACTTTCACTCACCCAAGTCCAGAGCACTCACCGGGCTTCTGCTGCCTCTGAAGAATGGTGGTGGGAACAGCGGGGGAGGGGGAGGTGTCAGCAGGCAGCAAGCTTTGTGGCTGCTCCGCCTCTTCTGATCCAGGCCAGGAAGGGCTGTTCAGAGAAAACTGCTGCTCCTTAGCATGGGGATAAGGTGATGCCCTGTGTCATGCCCACCATGCGCAAAGAACACTTGTGCAGTCACCTAAGATTTCCAAATGCAATTTCTGACCTGTTTGAGATGTAAGTACTCAGGACTCTGTTTGCTGCCTGACCCAGACCTTCTCTTTGTCTCTGATGGATGGGGGTGGCACAGACACTGGTGTGTGTGTGTGTGTGTGTGTGTGTGTGTGTGTGTGTGTGTGTTTTCTCCTTCAGAGACAGACTTTATAGGTGTAACGAGAAATGAAAAGTTTAGACAGACCTGTAACATGGCAGTGCTGTGCTTGTGGACACCTGTGGTACTGTCTCAGGAGGAAACTGTTTGGACAGAGATGTAACCAGGGACAGAGGTGGTGCTAACTCCAAGGTGCTTAAGCCATGGTTTGAAACAGACTGTATATACTCACTCGGGCACTCCATCAAATGTGAGTCCCACTTAAATGTCTCCATGTAGATGACCAAATCCCCAGCATAAGGAGACTAATAGGCCACCGGTCTTCTATAGCGTTTGGCCTTAACAGATGGTGAATGTCATAGAATGCAACAAGACATGGATTCTACGGTACCGCACAACAGAGTTCTACAAAGTAAACAGCAGAGGCCTATGAATGCCAGCCTCTGTGCTTTTCCACACCCACTGGATCTTAGCACCAGGGTTCCATCATGAAGTTGCTTGCATTTTATGCAAATTGAATCTTACAGCGTGAATTTCTATGTTTGTCTTCTCTTACTCAGCACAGTGTCTGAAGAAATGGCACAGACTATCATTTACAGTCTTGCAGAGTTCCACCCTGTGGCTAGACCATAATGAACTTATCCATTCTGCTGAGCATCACTGATATGCATGGGATGATGCTGATGTTCACACACCAGAACAGCTTCAATGAAAAGGCCAGGAGACGAGCGTGGCGAGGATGGGGACAACCGAACTGCCATTATACACTAGCAGACAAGAATGGAGACCCGTATCTTCCCTGAGACATTTCTTGGTGTTTTCTATTAGAGCAGGACATAGACACACACCACTGCTCAGTGATTTCACCTCTAGGGATTTACCAATAGAAAGGTGGGTACACTAGAATGTCTGAAGCAGCAGGAAGCAATGTTTTTCAGTTCCTAGTTTTCCTGACACTGCTACTTCCCTCTCTTGCTCGGACATCTGACCTCTCAGAACAAACCCAGGTGGGCCTCTGCATGCCTCTCATCACTGAGCTCTATGTTGAATTTATCAGTAGGAAGCTTTCCTTCACTCACACACCAAGCTTCCGGGGCCTAGCTACTCTTTTCTCTGGGTTTATCCCTGTGTCCCTTCTTCTCCATGGGCTCAAACAGTTTCCTTCTTTATCCCAGCATGAGTTGTGTTTCCTGAGAGGGGGGCAAGGGCCAGTTTCCAAACCTTTTAGACACTAGGCCTTGATAAAAGGTTGCTGAATTAACAATTTAGTGACAAATACTAACTACATGTGAGGCACCATTTGTGTGGTTCATAAATACAAACATGTCAAATCTTCACAGCAACCCTGAGTTAAGCACCATCAACACTGCTGTCATCGTTCCCACTTTACTGATTAGCCAGGTGAGTTAATGAGCGTAGGGTGGAGCAGTGACTCAGCAGTGGCGCCTATACTTGAGCACTAGTAAGCTGTTACCAGAGCTTGCTCGTTTGAACTCTGACTCCAAATGGGTAAAAATTAAGATGGCAGAGGCCTCCCATAAGGCTACTTGAGACCACTGTGTCAATGCCTTCCAACCAAAGACTGTTAGAAACACAGTCAAAGAACCAAATTGGGTTTGTTGGTTCGTGGCAAGGGAGAACACACACAGGAAGAACCAGGAAGCACAAAGAGAATCTTATTCTAGGATTCTGGCTCCTTGCAGATCTGTGGAGGAAACTGAGATGCAAAAGTGTAGCTTTGCTTTGGAGCAGCTGACTTAGTTCTTCTCTAGGAGGAAAGAGAATGGAGCAAAACACATGCCAGTTACATACAAGAATGAGAATGGTTGTTTTGTCTGTGCTTGGTTATGACTTGGGGATGTTCTTGCTTTTGTCCTGACCCACCAGGGTCACAGAGCAGTGCTGTCTGAGGTTGAAATCTATGGAATTATGTGACACAGGGGATGCTGTGTACCCTGGGCCTGGGCAGCTCCAGCTGTGGCGGCCACTGTTCTTCCTTTCTTCCTTGTACATTTTAATTCACCTGTATGAGTGTTTGGCCTGCATGTATGTCTTTCCTGGTGTATCTGAGACAGCCAGTAGAGGGCATCTCCTGGAGCTGGGGTAACACCAGCCATGTTGTTGCTTGGATTTGAACCCTGGTCACCTGTAAGAGCAGCCAGCATTCTTAACTACAGCCCCCACTGCTCTCTTTCTTGGCAGAAAATGATAGTTATATTTTCAAGCTTTACTCTACCACCAGCTCTTTTCCAGTGCAAGAAGCCAAGAGTAGACAGCTTCAGCTTCTCCAGGCTACCTAGAGCTAGTGAAGAAGGTGGCAGGTACATACTATCCTCAGAAACCTGTTAGAGTCCCCTCCAGATCCTTTCCCTTCGCCTTCCTATTGCCTCAGTAGACAGAAAGCTCCAAGGCTACAGTTCTCCAAAAGCCCCCCCCCCCAAAGAACACCTGGGAGCCTGGCAGCCCATGTGGCTAATTTGCACCATCACCACTGATTTTCCAGTCCATATATGGTTTCCAGTGTGGCCTGGCCAGCACCCTGGGAGCCCCGTAATGAAAGAGCTTGGGTGTCTCAAGGCAATTGCTTCTCTCACTTCTTCCTGGAAACTGGAGGCATCTTTACTGAACATAAATTATCAGCTGCTTTTGCTGCCAAAGCATCTGCCTTTAACACTACCCCCATCCCTCTTCATTCTCCCCCTTGACCTACTTCATCCCAACAGGTGGAGGGCTTGGATTTCTTCCCCTCCCCCAACTCCAGGAGGTGTTTGTTTTTAGCACAGTCTGGTTTATTTACAGCTCATTCCAGCACTGAGTATTTCCATCAGGTGGATGAGTTTTGGAGCGGACCCTCCCCCCACCACCACCACTCATTCTCCATGTCAACTAAGCCAGGGCTTCAAATGTCTATTTTGGTGTTGAGTGGCCCATGGGTCTCTCCCAGGTCTGTGCTGTCTCTGCTGAAATAGTACCTAAGCTCAGGGACCAGCCTGGAAGAGCCCCAGAAGACTCTAATGTAATGGAAACTTGTGTGTGTGTGTGTGTGTGTGTGTGTGTGTGTGTGTGTGTGTGTGTGTGTAGTGTGTGTGGTGCCTTTTGTGGCCATGTGCTTGGCTCAGTCCCAGGCAGCTGCCTTGGCAATGTCAACTACCAAGGGTCTCCAAGACCACCAGCCCTCGCTTAAAGGTGCCAATCGTGGGTATGGCACTGCAGAAGTAGAAGCAACTGTCTGATGAATGTTTTGGCAAGTGTTTGCTTTTTCCCTCATTGGAAAGAATCCCTTTCCATGCTTTATTTTGAGAAAATGGGTTACATTCTTGGAAAGTGATCTACACCACTGGACTCTTGGAAATACAGGAACTCAAATCTAAGAGTGTGCATCTGGGGGGTATGTGGCCATGTGACACAGTACAACTCATTTCCTCAGCCAAAGTACTGTGTTTCCTGATCTATACCACCAAGAGTTTGGCATACACTGCGTCCAAAAGCAGTTCTTAAGGTAAGTGTGACACCAGGATCACCATTAGGTCTATCTACATTTCCTACATGCAAGACAAGCCCAAGCCACCAAGCAAGGCCACCAAACAGCTGTTCCTATTTCAATCTCCTACACCAAACAGCATCCCTCAGGGCAAGCCAGCGTGTCACTAAAAGCCACCAAAGGAAGCAGTTTCAAAAGAAGAAGGTGTCCTGCGGAAAATGCCAAATGCAGCCATTCGCTAGTGATTTCGCACCTGCCCGTGCATAGGGTGGCAGCCTGTCACGTGTTCACTTCTCACCCACCTTTGGAGTTGTGTTAGAAGGAAACAGCAGAAAAGGCAAGGTAAAAGGCACGTTCTATGGTGTCACTGGGTGCCACACAATAGCTACAATTTGCCCAACATCATCTACAATTCACATATCCCAGAAAAGCCTGACTCCAAGGACTTTCCCCCAGCTCCATGCACTGACCATGCTGCCTTTGAAAAACAAATTCTGATCAAAGCATTTTGAAATTCTTTGAAAGGTCAAGGGAGAAGTTTACACCAGAGTGGGCCTGGACAACAGGTAAGGACATAGATGCAAAGAAAGTGATTTGGTGGTTTGGTGACTGCTGCCTTGAGCCAAACCAGTCACCCAAACCAGTTGGCCTGGAATGATGGCAAGCATCCCAGCCACCTAATGTGGGGGGGGGGGGGAGTAGGGGGACAGGGGGAGATCATGGACCACAGAACACGGTTTTACTTCAAAGTCAAGGGGACAGACAACAGCTGCCAGCCACCCTGGAGTCAAGGTCACAAGAGAGACAACAAACAAATTCACACACATAGGCATGTATGCAAGACCCCACTGACTCCATCACACCCCTTTACCCTGTAATCCTAACACTAGCTGAGGAGTCTTTAAAAAAAAAAAACAAAAAAACAAAAAAAAAAACGAATGCACATATGATCAATTCTTCCCTCTCCCTCTCCCTCTCCTCTCTATAACACACAAACACACACAGGAACACACACTTACCCAAGGAGCCAGCTGAGTGACAGAGAAGTCCTGAAACAGTGAGGAGTTGAGTGAAGCTGAATGATGGGCCCGTCATTGTGGAGCAAGGCCCAAGGCAGACTGGCCGGGAACACAGGCTTGAGGCAGGCTGAGATTTGTCACGCCTCCACGCTGCCCTCGCCTGGCCTGTTTGGCATTTGTGGTGGGAGTCAACCAATCCTGGCTTTGATGTTGCTTCTGCCCCAGATGCCAGGCTTTCAGGGGCTAGTCCTGAGCTCCAGGGAGCAGGGACAGGTCAGCAGCCCTTCTCTAGCTCCTCACTGATGCTTCTATAGGGCAGGACACAGAGACACAGTACCTTCTGCCCAGGGGAGAATATGTGTTTGGGAGCTTAGAGCACTGATCACCTCATACACCACTGGTAAAAAACAACACAGTCTGTCAGCCAGGCGGCTTTTCATTTGCCTCAAGACTGCCTCATCAGTGCTGCTCTGGCATGTATCAGAGTCACACTCTACAGAGGGTGTCCAAGGAGACTCTGCCCTCCTCTGCTTCAGAGAAGGCCAACTGGCTCAGGGTTTGCTATGCCTGGCAAGGTGTTGTCAATAAAGTCACACTCAAAATCACAAAACACAAACCCTAGATCTCACACACACACACACACACACACACACACACACACACACACACACACACGCATGCACGCATCATTCCAAAGACCATGAGTGTTGAACCCAGGACCTCATGCATGCTAAGCATGTAGTCTACCACTGAGCTACATCCCCAGCCTCAAACCTTTTTATAGGAATCTTGTCTACAAAATAATAAAGTGGCACATGTCAGATACACACTGAAATATGCTGCAAGATACTTTACTATGTATCCAAAGCATGTATCCAAAGCATGAACATACATAATATTCTAGAGCACTAAGAAAGACAAGGTTATTGACACTTTGCAAAAGCACTAATTTAAGCATTTTAGTGATGAAATTTACAACAAAAGTAGAAAACTTTTTCTACAAACAGCTGATATTAAATATTTTAGGATTTAGTCTCTGTGGCAAACAACTTTGCCATTATACACAAAAGCAGTAGTAGGCAATATATATAAAGATATGAGTGTGACCAAGTTCTGATAAAACTTAATAAAAAATAGGAGGCATGCTGGTTTTGGCCCCTGAGCTGTCGTCTGCTGACCCCAGCAGTATACCATCAAATGAAAGGACAGTGCCCATCCATCGGATGCGTCATTCACTAGGAACATGTAGAGAGGGCCAAGTGTGTAAACATACAATGACTAGACTTGATTTCCAGCCTCAGGAACATGCTGTTCAGTGTTAAAGAAACAGTACCAATCCTGGCATCAGGCAAACATGGCTTAGGTCATGGTCTTGCCACCTAACAGCTAGGTGCCCCTGAGGAAGACTGTATTCTCATCTTTTCCACCCTTAAAGTGGGTGTTACCCTTGAAGTGGGTGTTGTATAAGCTACTTTGCTACTCAGTCAAGAGGATTAGAGCCAGGGCTTTTGACATTTCTGGCACAGAGGCAGCTCTTTATCAGGTGCTGGATAACCTTTTCAGGGTGAAAGAGTGGATCATAGGGAGGGATGTCTGGAGAAATTTGCAGGAGGAAGAGATAGCTGACTGACAGAAAATGAAACGAGCAGTTAGAAAGGCTTCCTGGAAGAGGTGGCATTTGAGCTGAGTCTTAAAAGCAGAGATTTTTCTGGCACAAAGTGGGGAGGAGGGGGAGAGGGAAGGCTCCCACTCAGTTCCTCTGAGAACTATGTCTAAGATACCAGAGCCAGCACTGTTTAGAGGTCCAAGAGTTGCATCATCTCCCTGTTGTGATCATAGTCACTGTGATGGTTTGAGCAAGAATGGCCCCACAGACTCATCTGTTTGAATACTTGGTCCCCAGTTGCTGGATTGCTTTGGAAAGGCTTAGGAGGCCTGGCTTTGTTGGAGGAGATGTGTCACTGGGGGGGCAGGCTTTGAGGTTTCCCAACCAGGTGTGTGTTCTCAGCTTTGTTGCCACCATGCCTTCTTTTCAGCATCATAGATCTAACCCTTTGAAGCCATAAAACAAGTAAATGCTTTCTTCTATAAGTTGCCTTTGTCATGGTGTTTTGTCACAGGAACAGAAAAATAAGTAGCACAGCCCCATGTTGTCCCTCTTCTTCCTCCTCTTCCTCTTCCCTTTTTTCCCTATTCATTTATTTTTATTTTATTTTATTTTTTTTTTTTGGAGAGGTCTCATTCTACCCTAGGATTATAATTCTCCTGTCCCATGCTCCTGAGTACTGAGATTACAGGCATGTACCACCACATCTGGTCAGAACTTCATTTTCCTCCCCCAAGCATTATCTCACAAACCCTAGGAAGTTTTCCATTTTCACAGAAAAACCATTCTTTCTTTTTTTTTTTTTTAATACCATGTAGCATCTGACTTTAAAATAAATATCTTTTAAATCTTTTTAAAATACTTATTCGTTTTATTTTATGTGTGAATGTTTGCCTGCATGTTTTTATGCACACCATGCATGTGTGTGCTTGGTACCCTCAGAAGTAAGAAGGGGCATCGGAACTCCTAGAACTGGAATTATGGGTGTTTGTGAATCACCACATGGGTACCGGGGATAGGACCTAAGTCCTCTACAACTCTTAACTGTGCTCTTAACTGTGGTGCTGTCTCTTCAGCCTTCAACATTAACCAACTCAGCTGGCCTCATGTCACTCCTGTGAAAGTCAGTAAATGGCCCCCACAGTCATTGGGCCATAAGCAACTCTGAATTTCAATTTGTTCTTAATAATGGGCTTCGAGTGTGCATCCTGCATCTTTCTGTATGTGTCCTTCAGCTGCTCTTTTCTGTCTGTCTGTCTGTCTTACTCCACTTTGAACTTTAACCTGCTCTCTTAATCCTGTGTCATCCCAGACACCACCTTCCTGCCCACTCCCCTAGCTCCAACCAGCCAGGGACTTAGGATCCCTGGCAGGAAATTGCTGTTTGAATGTGGATGACACATATGCATATGAAAGGGCATCCAGCAGGTGAGCTCTGAGCTAGGCCCAGCTTCTCCACAGAGGTTGCACTTCCTGGATACAGATGCTCTGAAGGGCCCTGAATAGAGGGAGGTGCATCCCTCAGCCCTGGTATGAAGCCTTGTCCTTAGCTTCACTCCTATGCCTGGGCCCAGGCCCAGCTTACTACTGATGAGCTGCCTGCAAAATTTCATTCATAATCAATTTCTGAGCCATCCTGCTGCTGTCAACAGGTGTCACATTCACAGTGCTTTGTCTTAATTGTGGCTCTGGGATTTATCACCCAGGCCAGAAAACCTCTTCTGGGATATTGCCTCCCTGGGCACCATTCCAGAATTTGCAGTCCCTTTGCAGCACAGGGGCCTGTCCTTGCAGATCACAGCCAAAATGGATTCTGTCACAAAGTCTGCCTCCCCTGGCTCACCTACCACTGCTGCATAGATAGATATCTGTGGCCAAGCCAATTCTAGTACCTGACTCCAGGGACCCAGAGTTCTCATGTGAGGAAAAGGTGTCCATACTTGAACAAGATATGGTGGTGAACAACCATGTTCCTGTAACCCTGGTGCTCCAGAGACTGAGGAAGGAGAGTGTGAGCTCTGGATCAGCCTGGGCTACATAGTGAGACCGTATTTCAAAATTCAAGGAAAAGAGTCATTGAGATGGCTCAGAGAGTTAAGGCACTTGTATTGGGAGATATCATTCTGTAAACATGTTTCTCATATTGGTTAATGAATAAAGCACTGTTGGCCAATAGGAAAGCAAGATAGGCGGGACTAGGAGACAAGGAGAATGTGGGAAGCAGTAGGAAGGAGATTCAAGATGTAGGATGGGGAGGGCAGAATGTCAGCCCCTCTCTCCGGTAAGATAAGACCACGTGGAAACACTTAGATTAATAGAAATGGGTTAATATTTAAGACAGAGCTAGCCAATAAGAAATGCTAGTAACAGGCTAATATACTTGTCATCAACCTTGACCTGAATTTAGTCCCAGGGCACATGGTAGAAAGAAAGAACCAACTTCTGCAAGTCAACATTTGCTCTCTCAATACATGCCACACACAGGCACACACAGAATACTTTTCAGATGTCTACATGTTTGGGAGAAGAGTTCAGGATCCCACCAGTCATAGGGCACTTCAAATCTGTTGTCCCATCTCCAGACCTTCGTGGGTAGTGTAGTTGAAGAAGTTCACTGACAGAGACTGCCCCCTCCCCTTGACCAAATTTTAGTCATGCTTCACTGACTCCTCTTGACTAAGACTCCAGCTTGCACTTGGGCTCCTGCATCCATTCTTACAGATATAGCTACCCTACACCCACACCCACCCCCCAACTAATCAACCTAAAGGAATTTCTTGTTCTTGACATCAGCTCTAGTCCTCATTTCCACTCTTGACACTGAATGACTCTGGCCTGCTTTTGACAAAAATCTTGTGAGCTGGTTGTGCCAGAATCCCCCTGCCCTAGTACTTTTCCATCCATTCATCCAACTGGCTCCTTTAAGACCCCACTTTTCCTTGTACTGGAGTTGATCTAGACCTTTGTCTCCCATAGGGCTAGTCTTTACATCAATACCAACAGCCTTAAGTTCTACTAAATATTGCCTCCAGATCCAGTGCTTTTGTTGTCTTGGGATGGCTCTATTGAACATTCTACTAGAGTCCACAAACATTTATTCAATGCCTAGGCATGCCAAGCTTTGAACACTATAATAATGGTGATGCTGGGTTAGCACTTTTCACACATTTTGCCATTAGTGCTCTTAGCTAACCATCTCTATTTTGCAAAGGGGAAAATAAATGACTTTTGGTATTTAACTGTTAACAGGTCTGGGCTCCACAACTAGAACAAACTTGGAGATGGAGTTCATAAGGAATTTTACACATAGCTCTGTGAAGAGGTGGCCTCCCACAGCCACCTGAGCCAGGCTTCCTTGACCCCAGCCACTTGAACCCTTCCTGTTCTTCTCAATACTTCTGTGGAGCCAGCAGCCTCCCTTCACTCTGATCACTCCCTACCCATCTGGCTACCTCCCTCCCAGCAATTTTCTATCCATCCCCAGACTGTCTGGGAGTTGGGGCTTACAGGGAAGGTTGACATTTCCTTAAAGAGTTCACTATTCCACAGGCCACTGCAACCCCTGATAACTGGAGCATGTGGCTCTTCTTCTTGTGCAGAGGATTCTACCCCTGAGGAAGGGTGGAGCCACAATATGGAGAGGACCCCAGCCCAAGTGTCTCCTAGAGCTGAGTCATCCCCCCACCGGGGATGCTGAACTGTGATTAGAATTTCTTTTCTTTTTTCAAAATTTATTTATTTTGTATACAGTGTTCTGTCTGCATATATCCCTGCAGGCCAGAAGAGGGCACCAGATCTCATTACAGATGGTTGTTAGCCATCATGTGTTTGTTGGGAATTGAACTCAGAACCTCTGGAAAACCAGCTAGTATTCTTAACCACTAGGCCATTTCTCCAGCCCTGAATTTTTCTTTTCTTTAGACAGGGTCTATGTAGCCATGGCTGACCTGTCATTTACTAAGTTGGTCAGACTGGGGACATAGTGTACAGTACCACCCAGGGAACAAACACCTAAGGAAGCCAGAGATTGTATCTAAAAGTCTGTCTGGCCATTTACCAATAGTAGAAACCTATCTATATTTATTTTATTTTTAATTAGAGCATAATGTCATAGGTTTCCTATGATCATATTCTCACTCATATGCCATCATTCCTTGTTCTTATTTGGCCCTTTTCTCTCCATCCCTTCCCCCCACCACACACACACACACAAGCAATCCCCTTCTGTGTTCATGCCTGATTTTATATATATATATATATATATATATATATATATATATATATATATATTATCACACAAGAAAACACGAATGTATTCTTCCCCCCCCCTCATTAATTTCTCTTGTTTACCTTTCTCCCACTCTCTTTAGATTCCTTTCTCCCCTGTCTTTGCAATGAAACTTTATGATTGTTTATGGATTACTCATTTTGGATGTCTTTATGACTCTACAGTCATAGTCAGGGCGCAATCAGATGTGCTGGCTGGTTGGCTTTCTCAAACACATTTACCCTCTCTAGGCTTCTCTTCAGAGTGGGCAGAGTCTTCAAGTCACTTTAAAATCTACCAAAGTAGTAACAAAAAGGAGACAGGAGTTTGAACAGATTATAGAGTGAACATGGCCAAGCACTGCTTGAGGAGAATTGAGGTGGTTGGTGGATTCACTGTTGAGCTGTGAACTGATATATCCCCGATCCTCATAGAAGTCCCTAGAAGTCCAAAGCCGACATGCTAAAGGTTAGATTCTCCTGTGTCCTTCCTCACTTGACTCATGGGCAGCTGGATGCCATCTTGCTGTGTCCTTCCATGCCTCTCCCCTGGGCCTGTGTCCGTGGTCTCTCTTAGTACGACCAAGTCTCCGTCTTTAATAAGGTCACTGGTTAGAGTGGATTAGGGCTCACCCTAAGGCTTTTTTTTTTTCTCAATTGCTTCTTTAAAGACCCCCATACCCTCAACAGTCCCATTCTGATGTACTGGGAGGAGGGGCATAAGGAATCTGGACGGGGCATCATTCAGTCCACAGCAGTGAACTGAATACTGGTGGCCTCTGAGTGGTTCTTTTCACAATTCCTTTTAAATTGTTGAAATTAGTTATAATAATAGAGAAATTTTAAAATTTTAAGAAAACAACTTAGAACTATAAGAGAAAGATTGAGGCAGGTCAGCCCTGCATCTCTGTTGACCAATTAGGGGCCCTGGGGCTACACAGAGCTTAGGTGTCAATGCTTTGAGGAGTTTGCAGCCACTCATCACCAGGACAAGACACCTTCCCACCCTGACACATGCCATGAAGAAACTTTGAGAGGAGCTGCAAGGAAGAACAGAGCTACCTCCTGGTTGACATTATTTTACCCAAGCCACATATCAACAGTGCCTCCTTTGCCCCAAGAATGAAAGAGAACAAGCCCACCCCCCTTTCCTCCCACAAGGGAATTGTTTGGGATCTTATCTAAAGGAAGGCATCTGCTTCTTTGAGTTCATGCTCTAATTTGACCAAATGGCCTGTGGTGGATGGAGAGGGAGGAGGAGACAATGTTATTAGGAGACCAGGGAACATCAAGAAGCCTCCTCATGCTGGCTGTGCCTTGGCTGGGAATTCAATTACAACAGCCAGCATCAATCAGCGGGCACTATTAAATCTTCTGCTCAACTTGACAGGGAAGGCCAAGTTTGTGGAATTGTTCAGGAAATCTGGCCACAAGTCAGCTGCCCTGGGCCTGTGAGGTGCAGGATGAATTATTTCCAACATCTGCTGACAGCTGTGGAATGCCATCATTTTTCCACATTGACACTATGGAAACTTGAAATACAAAACTACATGGATCGCTTAACCCCTTCCCCTAAATGCCCTTTCCATAGGAACCTGCCATGTAACTTGTCTGGGGTTCCACAAGTAGGAAAGAGAAAAGCTAGATTCCTGAGAGCCCTTAGCTGCCAAAAGCAGAGACAGGCATCTGGCCAACTCACATGAATCCCTGTATTCCAGAAATTGAGGAACACAGGGTTGCCCTTTGGATTCCATTGAGGAACAAAGCTTCAATGGAACAAATTGCCAAGATAAAACCTGAGGCTTTCTGTAACCTTCTAATTGCAGCCTCAGCTTTCTTCACTATGTGACATCATGTCTAACCCACTTAGCTCATTTACACACATATCCAAAAGATTATTCTGTGTTGATACATTAAATTCCACTTTATTAAAAAAATGTATTTGGCCAGGTGGTAGTGGTGAACACCTTTAATCCCAGCACTTGGGAGGCAGAGACAGGAGGATCTCTGTGAGTTCAAGGCCATCCTGGTCTACAGAGTTTGTTCCAGGACAGGCTCCAAAGCTACACAGAGAAACCCTGTCTCAAAAAAAAACAAAACAAAACAAATCTCCCAAACTTTCTTTTAATAATCTTATACTTCCTATTTCATATTTAAAATATATTTATATTTGTATTTTACTTTTTCTCAGATGACAACTTTTTCTTTTTACTAATTTTGTTAGCCTACAAAATAATTATGTGTGCATGTGTGTGTGTGTTTGTGTGTGTGTATATATATATATGTGTGTGTGTGTGTGTGTGTATACATACATATATATATATATATATATATATATATATATGAAATTTGTCATACTCATATGTGCCTCCTATGAGCAGTCTTTCCCCCCATATTACTTTTGTTGGTCTCTCTTCTCCCAAATAGCCTTCCTGCATATTCTTGTGTGTGAGTGTGTGTGTGTGTGAGAGAGAGAGAGAGAACAGAAGACATATTTTTGTGCCTTAAAACAGGAAACAGAAATCTTCCTATAAACTTAGTCAGAGCCCATGGCTAGGAAGGCACAGGCTCTTCTGGGAAGTCTTGTACTGTTAGTTATTTTGTACTGTTGTTCTGTGGCAAATGCCTTTGAATGTTTATGTTTGTTTCCATACATTTGGAGAAACTGCCTTTTGTAGCAATTAATGCAGACACTCAAAACTGTTCAAAGTGCTGAGATTAAGTAACTATAAGCATACAGCCATAAATGAGCTATTTGCACACACACACACACCAAGGCTCAGGGGAAAACATGGCAGAGGGGGGCAGAAACCATGTAAGAGCTGGTGGGGGCGTGCTATGAAATTAACATGGCTGCTGAACTCATAAACTCCCTGTAGCCATGAGTACCTGCACAAAATCAAACTGCATGTAAGTACAGACTCTGCATATGAGAGAAATATTACATTTTGTCTTTCTTCCTTATTACTCTTTCTTGTTCCCCTCTCTATTTAGGCCATTTCATCCTTCCATATAGGTCCTTTCCTATTGTCATATGGAAACATACATGTTAATGTTTTTATAATTGTATGCAATATAATTATAAACACGTATTATCTTTGTGTTTGTGAATAGTGTCTAGAGTCCTTCTATGAGAAAAATGTGATAATTGTCTGAATCTATTTTGTCCAACATGATGGCCTCCAGTTGCAGACACCTTCCTGAAAATGTTGTTCTTTACAGCTGAAGAGAACCCCATTTTGTTTACATGCCACATTTCCCATTGTGTTTACATGACACATTTTCCTTACCCTTTTATCTGTTGATGGACATCTGGCCAGCTTCCATATCTTGGTTTCTATGACTAGCACTATAATCAACATGGATCTCTGGGAATATCTGAAAAAATGCTGATGTGGAGTCCTCTTGTGTATGTGCCCAGGAAAGCACAACTAGGCTATACAGTGGCTCTCTCTCCAGTTTTCTGAGAACTCCACATGGACTTCCTAGTGGCATCGCTAGTTTTGCATTCCCACCAGCAGTGTGCAGGGCTCCTCTCCTACCCCACCCTTGACAGCACTCACTGTTGCTTGCTTCCTTTTATTTTCCTTTCTGGCTTTTTGAGGTAAGGCCTCAGTCTGCAGCCCAAGTTAAACTTAAACTCATTTTGGTGCTGCAGCCTCAGCCTCCCTAGTGCTGGATTTACAGGGGCAGGCACTGTGCCCAGCTTGTTATCTTATTAGCCATTCTAACTGGGATTTATAAAAAAAAAAAAATCAGTGTAGCTTTGATTTGCATGGCCCTGATGGCTAAGGATGTTGTACACTTTTCCCATACGTTTCTTGACCCTTCTTGTTTCTTGTTGGAACTGTCCATTCATTCCTTCACAGGGTCTGACTCTCTTTGAGCCATCTCAGGGTTCTACTTCTGCTTGCTACAGACATTCCACCAGTGAGGGAGGATGTCACCCAAACCTAAACCAATGTGACGTCTAGACTCTGGAGTCTTCATCCCTCCAAATACTAACTCTCCAAGTTGAGAATTTGTTTTCTGTCTCACCACAGAGAATGTGGAAGCTTCTAGAAACCATCTTGAAGTTTATCCCCAATAAAACTGATCTTGGAAAATAAGTTGTCACTGTTTGAACACAGAGCGGCCAGTTTTAACCTCTCCTGACAATGAGTTCCTGCAAACCCCTCAGATAAGGCACTGGAGTGAAATACGGTCACGGCAAGAAGAGAGCTCCAGTTAAGTAGGCAGGTTTCTGTAAGCTGTTTTCACCCACTCCCTGCCTTCCTGTGTCACTGCAAAGCTCTACATGCTGCTTGAAGCTAAGAAGATATCCCTGACACATCAGTCCCAGAGGGGAGTCCCTGAAGCAAGAGGACAGCTGCTGGGGGTTTTCCCAGTCTTCAGAGAGGGCTGGAGAGTGGGGGTGGGGACAGGGCTGGAGCAGAGGCGGGTCCAGGGAGGCATTCATGCTTTGCTTCTCTCCTTCCTCTTTTCAGTTCACTGTGAGACGACACCAGCCACGGGCTTCCTCTCAGCTGTCCGCAGCTCCAAAAGCAAGCATCTCCCCCATGTTTTCATTGGTTGCCATGGGGACATTGGTTTGAATGGAAAGATGCTTGGGGTTCAGAGATAGAAGAGTGTCCGGTTTATTTTTAAAGACACCAAGGAAGCCATTTGCCAGGGAAGGAGTTCTTACCCAGTAGCCCAGCATCTCCCTTCTTTAGGGCCTGCTCGACAAACAACATGGTAGAAAATGGAAATTCATGCTTTAATTCACTAAGTGTGTTAAGCAAAAAGTTATTCAGGCCTTTGGGTTTACTGTGAGGTAACCTTTTTATGTATGTCTACACACAGTACACACAGTGAGAGTTTGGAAACAAGATCAAGAATGTTTGTATTTCCCCAGGTTATATGACAGGCACCATTCACAGCACTGTAATGTTCATAATGAGCCTCCCCAACCTCGAGGATGTATCATGAGCTAGGTACTTTAGTGTGGTGCATGGCCATTTGCCTAAGGTCACAAAACTATGAGAAATATAAAGTTTGACCCCAAGGAGCACAATGCTCAAAGTGCTACTCCCAATGCCACTGAAATTGTCTCTGTGATGATTTGTAAAAAAAAGTTTGGTCCCCAAGACTTGGTTTGTAACTATCCCAGCTCCTTGTCTTCCTGGGGACCCCAGTAGCATTGAAATCTAATGTCCCATGTGGTGACCAGTTCAGGAAAGCACCTTGCATGGACTTTGAGTTTCATTGTCATCATTGATCCACCAGATAACACACTGATTGTGCCCACATACCTGTCTGCTGTGTTTAATGTGCTAGCATTTAAACAAAGCTTGAGATAAACATGGCACACTTAATGGCCCCATCAGTATCTAGACCTGAGCTTTGGTGCTTGTACCTTAAGTGGGAAAGGGGGCATTGTGGGTTCAACTAAGATATTTGAAGGGAGGAGACAATACTGGGTTAACTGGGAGGTCCCTAAATATAATCACAAGTGTCCAAGTTAGAGTGCTTGCCTAACATGTGCAAGCTCCTGGGTTCACACTCTGGTGCCACAAATAAACACAAGTGACTGACAAAACAGATCTGAGAAGGCGGGCCATGTGAAGTGAGATGTAGCATGGCTGCATATGCACACAGGAAAGAAGGCTGGGAACCAAAGAACCTGAGAAATGCAACTTCCATCTAAAAAATGGGAGGGGACTAAGTCTTCCATGACCCTTGACCTCCCCCAGTGGAAATTATAGACTGTGGGCCTCTAAAACTGTAAGAAAATAGGGGTGCCCTATGCCAGTGTCAGATGTGATCCATGTCCACAGGAAGCTAATGAAGCAACTCTGCTGTGAGCTGGAATGGTGGTTTTCAAAGTGTGGACCACAGGCCTGCAGCCTAGCAGCATCAGAGACACCACAGTGACACATGCTTGGGCCCATTCTAGAACCTCAGAAACCAAAACCTCCTGAGGTGGGTTGCAAGGATTTGGACTTTAGCAGGCGCTCACTGTCTCTGATGCTGGCTATAGTGCAGTGGTTAGCCACGGGTAAACCTTTTCTGATCATCAGAAGAACTTGAAATGCTGCCCATGCCTGATCCACAGCCTACAAATTTGGGCTTCATTGGTCTGTTCAGCTTAGATGCTGTCCCTCTGTCACGCTACTTAAGTGGTTCTAGCTGGGCTGAGAACCCGTACTGTGTTATGACAGACTGGGTTACTGCTGTGGAGTGCTCCCTCCAGCGCTGTGCTTTGAGGATTACTGCTGTGAAGTACTCTCCAGCGCTGTTATGTTGGTTGCTGATGTCAAGTGCTCCCTCCAGACTCAGCTATGCAGAACTCTGGAAACCTAGAAAGCCATACTGGAGACTGAGAATGGAGGGAAAGGCAGAGGCCAAGCCAGCAGGGCTTCCGGTCCCAAGGCCAGAGTAGCTTAAAGAGATAGATATAGTTAGAAGACTGAAGCAGGTATAAGGCAGGTGGAGACTGGGTGAGTGGGGAAAAACTCTCCATACAGTGACATGACATCCTAAAAGGAGAGATTAGGACCACCAACTCAGCATTCCAAGAGACTTTTAAACATTTGCAATTAAAGCAATTTGACCCTCAATGCTCTGCTCTCTCCAGGGTCCAAAGTTTGAAGGCAGTAACCAGCAGGCCAACTAGGACAAGTTCTCAGAGATGATTGATAGAAATTCCCTGTGGGTAGGGTAAACGTCTGTGTGTGTTACAACACACTTGCTGGCTCTCATTAAAATTTAGTTGAATGAATCAATACTCCCAGACTATCCCATTTAAGAGAAGAGGAAATTGAGGCCACCCCAGTGAAGTGAACTTCATCACCATCCAGTTCAGAGCCATGACAGTTAGAGCTCAAACCCAGGACCTCTTACTGTGAGGGATGCTTCAAAGAGCAAGTACTTCCATAGCTGACAGAGCCTCTGTAGCAGACTGGTTGGGGCCACTGGTAACAGTCTCGGGCAGTATTCATGAGCCTTGGGAACATGTACGGAAGGCCTGACACAAGCTTCTTATGTGTCACATGGAAGCCAGAAGCTCTCTGTCTCCAAAGAAACTGTGCTGCTTCTGTGTGGCATGCATCTGAGGAAGGCAGCCCTGGGTATCCTGAAAGGCAGTACAGAGAGGTGGAGGGGGTGACTAAAGGGAGAGCCTTCCACCTCCCTCATCACTTCCATTTTCATGGAGTTGGGGAGTGGAGAGGCCCTTGCTTCTGTAGAGGCTTTCGATAGGGGTGGCAGATGCCTGAGACCCCACCCCCAGAGAGCCCTGTAAGTTAAGAACCTTCTCTGATGTTATTATCCAGGGGAAATATGAGGAACTAAATAAGAGGAGACGGCTTGCAAGGGCATTATGGGACATTAAACAAGAGCTGATCGGCATCAGACACAAATAAATGACCCATGATCTGGTGCCAAGACTCTGGATGGTCCCCAAATGGTGGTCTGGCTAGCTTCCAGTCAGCAGAGTGGGTAGCTGAACATCATATAGGCCACAAAATATAGCAACAGAGGATTCCAGCATCTGAGCTGGAGTGACCTCACTCTATTGCACTAGATTTGTGTCTTTTCCCTGATCTGGATTCTGACATGTGGGTCCACAAACACCCTGGAGAGTTCCTGTCTGCCTCCTTTCCTGCCTGGGAAATTCTCTATGAAGAGGAGCATGTGCGAGTACAGGCAGGGGGTAGGATGTCTCACAAGGCCTAAATAAGTTGTGGGAGTGCCTTGGTTACAGGAAGGTCCTATCCTCCAAAACACCCCGATTCAAGCACATCTCACGAGCACATCCTTTAGGTCTGATATTTTTAGCCTTCCACTAAAGTGGAAATACCAGAGAGATAAATCAGTGGCTGGGCAAGCCATGAACATGTTTATAAAGCAATGGTCAAGCTGAAGATGTGTGTTTGTGATCCTGTCACTTGGGAGACAAGATTAAGAAATATCGTGATAACTAGGGCCACTCCAACCTATGTAGCAAGTTCAAGGCCAAGAGGACAACACAACAAGATCAAAAGACAACAGCCCAAACCAGTATTCAATTGTTTGTTAAAACTTTGGACACTGACAACCTGAGGACAAAGTAGGAGGGAGTGGACAATGAAGAATATAGAGGAGAGTTTCCAGGGAAGGTGAAGGGGAGGTGCGGGCAGGGGGTTCGGGCAGCCTTGCTGTACTGAAGAGGCCACTTGCAGGCCAAAAGCAAACCTGGTCTACATTAATAAAAAGCCCTGGACTTAGATGTAGGATTCCAGTTCTCCGACAGCCAGCTGTGTGGCCTGGAGTATGTTGTTTAACCTCTCTGTGTCTCTGCATCTTCTTCAAAGAAACAAGAGCATTTCTCCACATCCCCCCAAGCTGTGTGTGGATATCGCATACATCTTACGGGAAAGATTACCTTTGGGCCTATGCCTTGTCCTCCTGTAAGTCACAACCATTGAGTTCTACCTATAAGTGGACACTAGCACCAAGTCAGTCTATAGACAAAAGCAGAACCCAGCCAGGGTCAGCTCAAACCATGCCAGATGAGATGACGCTTGGGTGACCCACAAAACATGAACTTCACTAATAAACACTTCTAGTTTTAAGTTTCAGATGGTATTACCCAGCAAATGGCTAAGGCAGTGCACTCCAGGCTCCCGGCATTTACTTATAACAGCAATTGTTCTGAGATGTGTCTATCACTTATCTGCTTTTGGAAGGAAGCACAATAGAGGGATTCAGTTCCTTGGTGTTAACTGGACCACCCGCGATCACTGTGATCAAGGTCACCATGATGAAAGACAGTTCCTCTGCTGCAGCAGCCAGTGTCATCCCCAGGGGCCATGTGTCTCATTCCTCTCGACCACTCTTTGTGGTTTCAAAATCACTCCCTAGCTCTTTACCACTTTTCTCCCCCATCCTCATACTTAGCCCAAGCAGCCTTGGACTTGACCTTCTCCCACTTTAGGTCACCAGAGTACTATAATCACAGGTATGTATCATCACACTCAGCTTGTTGTCATCAGACTTGCCATCTCCCTTTCAGGCTAGCTTCATGGTTTGCAGGGAAAGGCACCTGCCACTAAGCCTGGAGAACTAAGTTCCATCCCTGGACCTTTGGAGAGAACCAACTCCTATAAGTAGTTCTCTTGTCCTCTGACCATGTGCACCCCTTACCATTACACATTAATAAATAAAAATGAAAAAAAAAAAGACCTGCCTGATGTCACTGCATCTACCATAGACAGCGTGTGAGCCTAGAAGAAGGATAAGGATGCTTAAAGATAACAGACTGGGAGAAGAACCTGAGACAGTAGTGTGTCAAACACCTGAGCTCAGGAGCTGGGTTAGTCACAACCTTGGTATCTTTGTGCTTTCTGCTCCCTGCTTGGTTCTTCTCTGTGGCCCAGTGGAGGCTGCCAGGAAATGCACACATGATTCAGAGAACTGAGGCTGTTGCATGGTTCAGGAGCAGGGTCCTTCCTGTAGAGAAGGAAGGCTGCCCCCCACCCAACATGAGGGTGAGCGCTTCCTTCAGGGGGACCTTCCTCCACTGCAGACCTGAGAACTCAGTCTGTGCTTGCACACAGCCCCTAGAACACGGGCTGCATCCTACTGGCCTCCGAGGAACGCCGAAGCACTTTGCACACTGTCTGCACACAGCAGAGTCTCCTAAGACACAGTAGTCAAGAGAAACAATTTTCCTGGAAGCTCTTGCTTCAGCATCCATCCTCAGAATAGTAAGAATGTACAAAGATAAGACAGAGAACATCAGATCAAGTCAGATTCTAGGTGAATATTTGAGAGTTCTATCTGCTGACTCGGGGGACAGTTTCATTACAAGCCTTGAACTGATTTCAAAACCGTGCTTTGGGAAGCCATGGCAACTAAAAGAGGGGAACAAATGAAGTGACTCCCGCAGGGGACAGCAGATACTTGTGCTAGACTGGTAACAATGTCCCTAGTTGACCTCATCGTTTGGCCAAATGTCTGAAGCCCACATCCCCAATCATAAGACCCAGAGTTAGCAATGTATCCAGAGGGCCGGTGGGGCTAGGGGTGTCTCTCGGCTGTGGAGTGCTAGCACAGCATGTTCAAGGCCCTGGGTTCAATCCCTAGTACCGTGAGAAGGAAAAAGAAGTAAAGAGGATGGGAAAAGGAAAGGAGGGATGAAGTAAAAGGAAAGGGCAGGGCAGAGCCTGTGCATGGTAGGGAACTTAGCCCATGTTTTCCTGAGCCCCACACATTGATCCCATCGTATGCATGAAGGTGCTCCTTTCTTAGAGCTCTGCTTGGGGTGGGTTTTGGACAATGAGAGGCTCTGCCAATAGGTGGTTGGAATGGGAGGAAAGAGAGGTGGGAGACTTCCCTCCTCCCTGCTCTGGGTCCCTGTGTGCCACCGCTTATGCTTGGCAGCCCCTCCTTCAAGGCTTCAAGGCTCCTGGGATCCATTTTCCCACTTCCTTCCTCTGCCTTCTCAAGCACAGGATGGTAAAGTCCTTCTCGCAGTCACAAAGCCCTGTGTTCCCCCACATTGCAGGCGTCCTTGACCTGACTGCCTTGAAAGTAAGCCCTTCACTCCGTTTTTTTTTAACTTTGCACCATCTGAGCTGCATCTTGTCACTGTTGTGTCCCAACAAGTACAACCTTTAAAACCCTTCTCTAAGAGATGTCTACACTGTGGGTTCATCCTCTCCTAAGTAAGCAGTTCTCAGAAATTACTTTTCTCTCTAGCTTTATGAAGGCCTTAGTGACCTTGGTTTTTACATAACTTAAGTAATGTGGATTATTTCCCCAACCTACAGACGGGGAGTTTTTGGGTTTTTTTGTTTTATTTTGTTTTGTTCTTTACTCAACGAGTAGCTACTGAGCATCTACAGATCCAGCAGTGTTCTGACCCTGGAAATATTTATGCCCCCATGGTGCTTATCATGTATTCCCAACTGCTCCCAGAAGTCAGACTGCACATCAGAGGTGGAGCTAAAACCAGAGAAGTAAGTATCCCTAGTTCCTAAGTCCTCCACAGATTCCCAAAGAAATCTATAGCCCAGATATAACAAAGAAACAAATACCAGGTCAGACCAAATCAGCCACTGAGTCTCACATGTAACCCAGTCTTGAACACACTATCCTCCTGCCTCTGCTTCTCAAATGCAGTCATAGGAGGTGTCGCCACACTCAACTATCAAGCTTTCCAGTGGATAAGAAAAGAATGCTCCACAGACCAGACAAACTTGTGAGACACCTGCTGACACACACTCTTGGTGACACACCATCTGCTTTTTTTGCTTCCCTCCTCCCCCAGGATTCTCTTGGGCCCTCTCTTATATCTTCCCACTTCTTCTGTTTCTCACACTTTTATAATTAGCCTCACAGCAATCTCCCTGTCACTCTCTTAGGGCCTGCAGAGTTTGGCAGCACAGCTTGCCCATGAGCTGTTTTTATGAATGGAGAGAGGCTGGGGGTGGGTCCAGAGGAATGCCCTCCCTGTATTTCACAGGCAAAGACACAGAGGCAACTGCATGCTTAGAAAATAAGGCATGACTAGAGATGCCCTGGAGCAATGGCTGAGGTGAATGAGGGGGCTGTGAGGAGATAGGCAGCAAGCCTTGGGCTATCAGACTTCCTCAGAAAGGTTTGAAAAGGCTATACCAGTAACCCGATACTTCCCCTGTACCAAGTCAAGGAGAACAAAGACAACAGCCTGGTGCCTACAGCAAAGGTTGCCAGGCTAGCCTTCTCCAGCCCTGAACATCAGCACGACACATCTGGCTCCAGGCCTTTTGACCCTCTGGAAGCCCTCACCACTCCTAGTACCTCTATATGAGTTGTCAGAGCTGAAGAGAAGAAAGTCCAACAGGAGAGCAGTCAGGGCTGAGGATACAGAAGGCTAGTCCTGAGCCAGCAAGGGAGTTAGGAACTCCCTACTGAAGGGGCCAGGCAGAACCCCCAGCCCTTCACCAAGGTTGACAGAGAGACGTTTGCTGCCCATCATCTGAGGCCCCACTGGGAGGAGGTCAGAGATAGACTTACAGAAACACCTGGGACTCACTTCTCTAGAAATTGTACTTCTATCTCCCCAGTTTCCAATTTCCTGACCCAAACAAATCATGCAACAAACAGGAGAGATGGGGACACAGAAGTAACTGTTAGAGTCTGGCTTTGAGCAGCTGAGTAGCAATGGTTGGAACAAGGACAGAAGGGCCTTCAGAGACAAGCTCCGGTGAAGGAAACATCCTGGGTGACCATCTCTCCCAAGCCTTCCTCTGCTGAGAGTAAAATGTGAAAAATATCAGGACATACTGCTACACAATCTTGACCACCCCCACTCCCCCTTTCTGTCCCAGCTAGATGGAAGCTACGGTTATCAGTTACCTGCTGAGACTGGAAGAACACTGTTGATGAAAGTCGGCTGAGATACGATGGAGCGGAAGAAGAGTTGGAGATAAATTCCAAAAGTCATTGGAGTCAGGACAACCATGCTGGCCAGGTCTGGTGAATATCAAGTTAGTGCGCAAGGCTGCTGGGGGCTCTCCCAGCTCCGCTCTGTGCTGACTGCTGTCTGCCTCCTCCCTCTCTCCCGCCTCTCTCTCTCTCTCTCTCTCTCTCTCTCTCTCTCTCTCTCTCTCTCTCTCTCTCTCTCTCTCTCTCTCTCTCTCTCTCTCTCTCTCTCTGCTTGCCTCCCTCCCTCCCTCTCCTCTCCCCATGCCTTTATCAAGAAAGAATGCCAACCATTTCCCATTATACCTTCTCCGTACTATACAGGGTTATATTTATCTCAAGCACTGGGTCAAATGCCCACATTAAAATTAAGATGTCAGAATTTTCTTTTTTTGAATCTGAGGTCAGTGGCTATTGGAAAGATAATAAAGAGGCAACCATGTCTACAGTGTTTACATGCAGCCATCGTCAGGGGCAGACAGGTTTCTTACTCTCTTACCCACCATCATCTACATACATGAAACACAGGGGCTTGCCTTAGCACTAATCAAGTCTCCTGATGCAAACTGCCTTTCATCAGGACAAGCTGCTGGCCTTGGACAGTCTTACCAGAATGTAACAAATGCAAGTCGAGCTGGAACTTTCTGTTGGGGAACTTGCATTTCCAAACAGCTGTCACTATGAAAAGAACCTCCCAGCTCTGCCCAAAGCTGTAACCCTTTAACCTCATGCAAAGCCAAGCATATGAGAGCAGGTAAAGGACATAAAAGTGAACTATTAGCTATCAGAATGTACTCGGAGCAACAGCATTATCTACTTAATCTTGCTTAGACTAAATTTCTTCAAACAAAAATAATTAGCAGGGCTAGAGAGATGTCTCAGCAGCTATGAGCATGTGCACACAAAAGGGCCCAAGTTCAGTTCCAGCATCCATGCTAGATAGCTCACAACTTCCTATGACTCTAGCTCCAGGGATCATGTGCATATAGTCCCTGCCACACATACATGTGCACATACCCCCCACACACAAATGCATATGCCCCCCATGAATGTGCAACACACACACATACATACCTCACACACACACATGTGCACATACCCACACACACATGCATATGACCCCCACAAGCATGCACAAGCCCCCCACACATGTGTGCATCCCCATACTCATGTGCACGTACCACACACACAAGTGCACATATCCCACATACACAAGTGTACATAACCCCACATGTGCACATACCCCCACGCATGTACATATACCCCCATGCGCATGCATATGCCACACACACATATTCACATACACCACACACACACATGCACATACCCCCTAATGCATTCACATGCCCCCCTACTCATGTGCACATACCACTTCACACACATGTGCACATGCCCCCTGTGGTAGTTTGAATGTAATTGGCCCTGATAATCCCATAATCTCATAGGGAGTGGCTCTATTAGAGGTTTGGCCTTGTTGGAGGAAGTGTGTCACTCGGCCGATTTCCTGTTGCCTGCAAGATGTAGGACACTCAGCTATTTCTCTAACACCATGCCTGCCTGCATGTCACCATGCTTCCAGCCATGATGGACTGAACCTCTGAAACTATAAGTGAGCCCCTCAATTAAATGTTTTTTTTTTAAATAAGAGTTGCCATGGTCATGATGTCTCCTTATAGCAATAAGAAACCCTAAGACACCACACACACACGCATGTGTACATATGCTCATATACATGTTCACATATTTGCCACACACAAGCACATACCCCCCATACATGCATATGACCCCCACATATGTATATACCCCTACACATGTGCACATACCACACATATACATGTGCATATACATCCACACACAGGCACATGCCCCCCACACACATGTGCACATAACCCACACATACCTGTGTACATGCCCACACATGCACATGCCCCCATACACACTCATACACACATACACCCTCATATGTGCACATATGCCTCCACACGCACACCACTCCCACACTCATGTGCACATACCCACACACACGTGCTCATATCCTACACACGCATGATTTAAAAAATATATAGACAGAGGTTCTGGTCCCACAGCTGATTAGTCCTGAATAAACACACAGAGACTTAATATTAATTATAAACTGTTATGCTGATGACTCAGGCTAGTTCTCTCTTAATTATTAACCCATAACTATCAATCTATGTATTTCTACATGGCCTTATCTTATCAGAGAACACCCGGTGTGTCCTGTCTTCCCAGTAGCTCTCTAGCCACCTCTCCCTCCTCCTTTTCCCATAATTCTCCTCTAGTAGCCCTACCTACCTATACCTGTTGCCTGGCTACTGGCCAACCAGTGTTTTATTCATCAACCAATAAGAGAAACATGTATAGAAACACATCCCCCATCAAAAATATGACCTTAAAAGAGTTTATAAAGATTTATAAGTGATTCTTAGATTTAAAAATCAATTAAAGCACCTTTCCCCTGGGCTCTACACTAGGGCCCACAGCTGTACTGAAGGCCAGAGAGATCCTAGAGACCCCAGGAAAGATACTGCCCATCACCCATTAAACACCTTTAGGCTTATCCAACAACCCAAGATTAAACCCCCACCCCTGGACCCCATATCCCAGCCTACTGCTTTGGCAGAAGTCTTTGGCTTTACCAGAAGCCAGGCAGGATCTAGAAGCCCCAGGCAAGACACAGCTTACCACCAGCTAACCCTCCTTAAAACCCACCTAATGACCCCAAACTGCTCCATACTAGGGTCTGAAGCCCTGGCAGCCTTATAGGAGGCCAGGTTGGTCCTAGAAACCCCAGGTAAGACAATGCCCACTGCCTACTGACCACAAAACCCGATTAAAGCCTTCCCAACAACCCCAGACTGCACACACACACACACCCACCCACACACACACACACACACCCACCCACCCACACACACACACACACACACACACACACACACCAACCCCCCATGCCTGGCTCCATATCAGTGTCTACAACTTCTGAAGAAAATTTCCACTTTATCAAATGAGCCAGGCCAGATCTAGGGACCCCAGGCCTACAACTTCAGAAAAAAAAAAAAAAAAAATCAGGTTTCCTGGAGCACAGGCCGGATCTAGGGACTCCAGTGTCAGGAGCTGTACTGGAGACCAATTGATCCTAGGTACCCCAGCAGCCAGACCAGATCTAGGAACCCCATTCTGCATCCCCTCCCTTGGGATCCATATCCTGACCTACAGCTTTGGAAGATGACTTCCAGCTCATCAGAGACCAGAGACCAGGCCAGATCTAGGGACCCATAGCCACATTAAAAACAAACAAACAAATACCAGAGAGAATGCCTTGCTGAACCTGAAGACACACTAGTCACCAGAACCCTTGGCCATTTAGGCCAGAAGACCTGACAGAAAAGAGAAACCAAGGAAAAAAATACCCATCCAACAAAGACAAATGCAGGAATCAACACCTAGACCTAAAATCATTCCAAATCCAGATACCTAAACCCCAGTGTTAGAACACATTCAATAACAGAAAAGGCAATATGCCATCACCAGAACCCAGCTATTCTACAAGAGCAAGACCTGAACAATCTAACATAGCTGAAACACAAGGAAATGACCTTAAAAATTACTTTATGAAGATGGTAGAAGTCCTTAAAGAGGAAATGAACAAATCCCTTAAAGAAATTGAGGAAAAGACAAACAAAAAGTTGGAAGAAATAAATAAATCCCTAAAAGAAAACCAAGAAAAAACAGATAAACAAAACTGTTCAAGACCTGAAAATGGAAATAGAAACAATAATGAAAACATAAACAGAATCCTGAAAATGGAAAATCTGGGTAAGCAAACAGGAATTACAGATGAAAGCATGACCAACAGAATACAAAAGATGGAAGAGAGAATCTCAGGTGTTGAAGATACCACAGAGGAAATAAGCCCATCAGTCAAAAGAAAAAGCTAAATCTAAAAAGTTCCTACACAAAATATTTAAGAAATCTGGGAAACTATGAAAAGACTAGTCATAAGAATAATAGGAATATAAGAAGGAGAAGAAACCCAGATAAAAAATGCAGAGAATATATTTAACAAAATCTAAGAACATTTTTCCAACCTAAATAAAGACATGCTTGTAATCATCAAAGCACTAAACATATAGAACAAAGAAATATTAAAAGCAGAAAGGGGAGAAAATCAAGTAACATATAAAGGCAGACCTATTATAATCACACTGAACTTTTCAACGGAGACCCTAAAGTTCAGAAGGGCTATTGTATACTGTGAAGACGTGGCACTTGGATTGGTTTAATAAAAACTGAACATCCCATAGCTATGCAGGATTTTGGGGACAAAGAGGACACTAAGAATAAGAAGGTGGAGATGCTAAGAGATAGGAAACAAGCAAGACATGCAGGAGGAGAGGTAACAGCCATGAACCACATAGCAGCACATAGATTAATAGAAAAGGGCTAATTAAAGTTATAAGAGCTAGGTAGAAACAAGCCTAAGCTATTGGCCAGCTTTCATAATTAATAATAAGTCTCTAGGTCATAATTGGGAAGCTGATGGTCCTGACCCACCCCCCCCCCAAAAAAAAAATCCACTGCAAAGGGTCTGGACTGATGTCCTGCAGACTCTAAGAGATCATGGATGTTAGCCCAGAATACTATAGCCAGCAAAACTGTCAGTCACCATAGATGAAGAAAACACGGTATTTCATGACAAAGTCAAATTTAAACAATATCTATCCACAAAGCCATCCCTATAGAAAAAGGGACTAGAAGGAAAACTTCAACCCCTGGAAGTTAACTATACCCACAAAAACACAGGCAACAGATAGTCTCACACCAGCAAAACCCAAAGATGTGAAACACACACACACACACACACACACACACACACACACTACCAACAACAATAACAAAATAATAGGAATTAACAATGTTGTTCTTTTGATACAGTTATTGCCTATGAAACACAAACATGAGACTCAGCACCCACATGGAGTTTATTGATAGAGGGGGATAGAAAGGGGGGTAGCTGGTGGCCAACCGAAAGCAGGGGGAGAGAGAGAGAGAGCACGAGCATAGCCCTCCAGCCTGACTGTAACTGGTTTTAACTTAGTAGGTTAGACTTACACCTGTAAAGGACAAAGAGGTAGAGAAAAACTCCCTTTGATAATAGAAGCTTAACCTTTATAATCAGTGTACAGGAAGGACTGGGTGGCATAAATATTTTGTTAGTTTGAAATAGACCTTTATAATCTTAAATGTTTACCATCATTTAAAGACACATAACAATGTAGAAATATTTGAGACTTAGTACAGCTGAATTTAAGTTGTATAGAGTTAGCTTACATTTACATATAAAGTTAAATTTAAATCACATGTACAGATATATTAAACAGGACTGGGTAAAAAATGAGAAGAACTAGAGTGTGAAGCTATGTGTAACATAGTCAGTGAAAAAGAAATTAGAGACAAAGAATAAAAGGCAAAAGGTAAACGAATTACAGGTTCTGTTGGTAGCAGAGGCTGGCTACACTACCTCTGCCTAGGTGGCTGATGTAGCAGAGGGAAGAACCATGGGGGGTGAGGCTAGGCCACATGATCAAGATGGCGGCTGCCATAAATACATTCCCAACAGCTGGCAGAAATCACAAAGTTTTGAGAAATAATTTTGTTGGCTTTTTTCTCTCCACGAGTGAGGCAGAAGGATTTGTGAAACTAACAGGACACCAGAGTCCAAGAGGTACAACATCCAAAAAGACCACCGTAGGTCTGAGAAATGTATGTACCAGTCTAAGGACAGTGCTAGGGTATAAAACCCGAGAGACCCCTCGTGGGTCTGAGAAACAAATGCACCGGTCAGCATGAGTGGTGCTAGGGCACAAAATCCGAAAACCTCATTGGTGGGGAAGAATGAAAAACTCTCAGAGTACCTTTAGCAGATGCTGCCTCAGCTCAGCCCACTGTGAGCCACTGGCATCTGCGCAGAGAAAAAAGAAAGGAGAAGGGCAGCAGAGAGGACAAACATGAGAGTGAGACATTTGAACTGGAGTATAAGATGCCTAGCAAAACAGGACACTTTCAGGAGGGAGGTTCCCGCCGAGACAGGCTGCAGCTGCAGCAGGCAGGAGAGTTTTAGCGTGGTGGGAAGAGAACAGAAACAAGTTTAGGGAAAGAGATTGTTTAGCAGAGAGGTAGAAAAAACTCCTTCCATCTACGTGTTCGCTGGCAGTAATGTTGGCCAATTTGACTTATTTTGTAGGGGACATCTAGGCTGGTTTATTTCCCATGGATGAAGTAAAAACTGGCCAATCGTTTTTGGAACTCACCAGCCAAAGAATGTAGCCAAGGGCAAAGTGCCTGATAAGGACTCAGCAGTCCGAAGGCAGGAAGGCTTGGAGCCGAAATCTGAACTCACCCATGGAAAATATCCCAGACCCCAAGGAAACGAGTTACTATGAAAAAGGGTATCTTGCCAAATTGTAGCCAGTGTGGGATGGTATTTCCAGCGAACGGTGGATGGAAGTGGACTGCTGATTTGGAATCAGGGTCCCTGAGTGTCTCTGGCTGGCCGCCTGCCAGACAGCCACCGAGTCCTCGAGGAGGGCTTGTCCGAGTTCCATGGCACCAATGTTGTTCTTTTGCTATAATTCTTGCCTAAGAAACACAAACACGAGACTCAGCGCCCACATGGAGTTTATTGATAGAGGGGAGAGAAGGGGGGAGGGGATAGCTGGTGGCCAACCAAAAGCAAGAGAGAGAGAGAGAGAGAGAGAGAGAGAGAGAGAGAGAGAGAGAGAGCAAGAGAGAAAGAGCAAGAGGGAGAGAGAGAAAGAGCAAGAGAGAGGTGTGCTTGCTTTAAAAGGGAAACTTGCACATGCATAACTGAGTCCCCTGCCAGCCAGGTAAAGCTTGAGCAGCCAGTTAAGTCATGACTTAGAGAAGACATGGCCATGAACATCCTGCCCATCATCAGGGGTCAGGGTCAGCAGACTGCTGGTTCCCAAAAAACAATCATTGGTAATTAATATCCCTGAATGTCAATGAACTCAATTAGCCAATAACTTTAAAGATGCAGGCTAATGAACTGGATGCATAAATAGGATCCAACATTCTTCTGCACACAAGAAACACAGCTCAATATCAAAGATAGACAGGATAAAGGTTTGGAAACAGAGTTTCCAATCAAATAGACCTAAGAAACAAGCTGGTATAACTATACTAATATCTAACAAAATAGACTTCCAACCAGAATTAACCAAAAGAGATATCGAAGGACATTTCATATTCATCAAAGGAAAAAAACATCAAGATGATGTCTCAATTCTGAACATCTATACCCCAAACATAAGGGCGCTCACATTTGTAAAAGAAACATTACTAAAGTTTATCACACATGGAACCCCACACAATAATAGTGGGACACTGTAACACCCCACTCTCACCAATGGATAGGTTTTCCAGATAGAAATTTAACAGAGAAACAACAAAACAGATGTTATTACTCAAATGGACCTAACATATATTTACAGAACATTTCATTCAAATACAAAAGAGTATACCTTCTCACCACTTCATGGAACTTTCTGCAAAATTGCCATATACTTGGCCACAAAAGCAAGTCTCAACAGATACAAAAAAATTGAAATCCCCTTGTATCTTATCAGACTACCATGGATTAAAGCTGAATAACCCTCTACTGAGTTATCACTGAATCAAGGAAGAAATAAGAAAGAAGTTAAAGATTTCCTAGAATTCAATGAACATGAATGTACAACATACCCAAACTTATGAGACACAATGGAAGTAGTGCTAAAAGGAAAGTTCATATCACTAACTGCCTCCATGAAGAATTTGGAGAAATCTCACACTACCAACTTAACAGCACATCTGAAATCTCTAGAACAAAAAGTAGCAAACACATCTAAGAGGAGTAGATGGCAGGAAATTATCTAACTGGGGGCTGAAATCAATAAAATAGAAACAAAAAGAACAATACAAAGAATCAGTGCAACAAAGAGTTGATTCCTTGAGAAAATCAACAAGGTAGACAAACCCTTATCCAAACTAACTAAAAGACAGAAAGGGAATATCCAAATTAACAAAATCAGCAATGAAGGTGGGGACATAACAGACTAGGAAGAAGTACAGAGAATCACCAAAAACCTCTACTCTTCAAAATTGGAAAATCTAAAAGAAGGACAAATTTCTTGGTAGATACCACTTACCTAAGTTAAATCAAGATTAGATAAAAATTTAAATAGACAGAAAACCCCTAAGAATATAGCAGCAGTCATTAAAAGTTTCCCAACCACAAAAAGTCCATGGCCAGATGCTGTTAGTGCAGAACTATACCAGACTTTCAAAGAAGAGATAATACCAATATTCTTCAAATTATTCCACAAAATACAAACAAAACAAACATTGCCATTTTTTTCCTATAAGGCCACAGACACCCTGATACCCAAACTGCACAAAGATAGAACAAAGATAATTACAGACTAATTTCATTCATGAACTTAGATGCAAAAATACTCAATAAAACACTGGCAAACCAAATCCAAGAACGCATCAAAAAAAATCATCCATTGTGACCAAATAGGCTTCATCCTCCATCCCAAAGATGTAGGGATAGTTCAAGGTTTGAAAATATATCAATGTAATCCACCATATAAACAAAGTGAAAGAAACAACACATGATCATCTCATTAGATGCTGAAAAAAAATCTTTGACAAAATCCAACACACCTTCGTGATAAAAGTCTTGGAGAGATCAAGGATACAAAGGACATACCTAAACAAAATAGAACCAATATAAAGCAAGCCAATTGACAACATCAAATTAAATAGAGAAATTCAAAGCAATTCTACTAAAATCAGAACAAGACAGGCTAACCACTCTCTCCATACCTACTTGAATACAGTACTTGAAGTTCTAGCTAGAGCAATAAGACAACTAAAGGAGATCAAGGGGATACAAATTGGAAGAGAAGAAGTCAAGTATCATTATTCACAGATGATATGAGAGTATACATAAGCTATCCCAAAAACTACCAGGGAACTCCTACAATCGATTAACACCATTAGTGAAGTGGATGGATACAAGAGTAACTAAAAACAAAACAAAACAAAAAAATCAGTAGCCCTCTAATATACAAATGATAGATGGACTGAGAAAGAAATCAGAGAATCAACACCCTTTACAATAGCCACACATAGGGACCCTATCGACAGACCACTGTCAGAGGTGAGTCTGGGATGGACCAGTTCAGGCTGAATTCTCCGCCCCACATCCTTCCCTGGGAACTCCCTGGGTTAGCTCAGCATTTCGCTCCCCCCCCCCCCTTATATTCTGGCCCTGGATAGTACAGTCCAAGTGCTCTGCTCCATTCACCACCTAGAGCCTGCTCTCCCCTGAACCTTTGTCCTGCTTGGCCCACTGCTCCTCTGCTCCACTGCTCCTGGTGAGCATTGGGCCAGAGTGTGGGCCCAACAACCCCTCCACCTTCATGGAACTTCCTAGGTCTGCTCTGAGCACACTGGACCCGCCCACCCATGCAGGACCACCCTGAGGCCCCATCACCTACCCTCTGCCAGAGGAAAGACTTTCAAGAGAGCTTGGATCATCCAGAGTTACAGACATTGAACTCCTGACCCACCTACACCCACCAGAAGAACAGGATAGAGAGAGAGCGAGACTCCACCTGCACCCACTGGAAGAAGGAATGGGAAGACAGCAATACAAGAAAACACCCAAGAATAGAAAGACAAGCATAACACCACCAGAATCTAGGGACTCTACACCAACTAGATCTGAACACACAAAAGCAGAGGAAGCAGAAGAGAACGACTTAAAAAGGAACTTCATAAAAATGATAGAGGCCCTCAAAGATGATATGAGAAAATCCCTTAAAGAAATGGAAGAAAAAAACAAACAAAAAGTTGGTAGAAATAGAGAAAAAGACCAAGCCAAAAAAAAAAATGCAAGAAATGAACAAATCTCTTAAAAAAAAGTAAGGAAAACCAAGAAAAAACAATCAAACAGATGAAGAAAACAATTCAAACAGTTCAAGACCTGAAAACTGAAATAGAGACAATAAAGAAAACAAAAACTGAGGGAATGCTGGAAATAGACAACCTGGGTAAACGATCAGGAACTACAGATGCAAGCATAACCAGTAGAATACAAGAGATTGGAGACAGAATCTCAGGTGCTGAAGATAAACTAGAGGAAATGGATTCATTGACCAAAGAAAATCTTAAATCCAACAAATCCTTAACACAAAACATCCAGAAAATGTGGAACACAGTGAAAAGGACAAACCTAAGAATAACTGGCATAGAAGAAATCTAAGAAGCCCAGCTCAAAGGTGCAGAAAGCATATTTAACAAAATCATTGAAGAAAACTTTCCCAATCTGAAGAAGGACATGCCTATGAAAGTACAAGAAGCATACAGAACACCAAATAGACTAGAAAAAAAAAAAAAAAAAAAAAAAAAAAAAAAAAAAGACCCCCCTCCTAACTTACAGAATAAAGAAAGAATATTAAGAGCAGTGAAGGAAAAAAAGGTCAGGTTACAGGTTACATATAAAGGCAGACCTATCAAAATTACACCTGATTTCTCCATGGAAACTCTCAAGGCCAGAAGGTCCTGATAGATGTTCTACAAATACTAAGAGGCCACAGATGCCAGCCCAGGCTATTACACACAGCAAAACTCTCAATCACTATAGACAGAGAAAACAAGATTCAATGACAAAGCCAGATTTTCACAATACATATCCACAAATCCAGCCCACAGAAAATTCTGGAAGGAAAACTCCAACCCAAGTAAGTTAATTGCACTCACAAAGACATAGGCAATAGATAATCCCACTTCACCAGAACTCAAAAGAAAAAGCGGGGCAAATATACTCACAATACCATCGCCAACAACAAATCTAACACAAACAAGAATTAACAACCAATGGTCCTTACTTTCCCTCAGCATTAATGGTCTTAACTCACCTATAAAAAGACACAGGCTAACAGAATAGATACGAAGGCAGAATCCATCATTTTGCTGCATACTAGAAACACATCTAAGTTTCAAAAATAGACATTACCTCAGGGTAAAGGGTTGGGAAAAGATCTTCCAATCAAATGGATCCAAGAAGCAAGCAGGTGTGGCTATTCTAATACCTAACAACTTAGACTTCAAACCAAAATCAATCAAAAGAGATGAAGAAGGTTATTTCATATTCATCACAGGAGAAATCCATCACTACAAAGTCTCAATTCTGAACATATATGCCCCAAACACAAAGGTACCCACATTGGTAAAAGAAGCACTATTAAAACTCAAAGCTCACATAAAACCTCACACACTCATAGTAGGAGACTTCAACACCCTACTCTCACTATTAGACAGGACTACCAATTAGAAACTTAACAAAGAAACAAAAGGACTAACAGAAGTTATGTCTCAAGTGGGTTTAACAGACATCTATAGAACATTCCATTCAAACATAAAAGAATATACCTTCTTCTAAGCTCCACATGGAACCTTCTCTAAAATCAACCACATACTAGGCAACATAACAAGCATCAACAGATACAAAAAAGAAAAAAATGGAATAGCCCCCTGTATCTTATCAGATAAAGTTGGAACTCAGCAACACCACAAATTGCAGAAACCCTACAAACTCATGAAAACTGAACAATTGCACCTTTCCTGGGTCAAAGAAGAAATTAAAGATCTCCTAGAATTCAACGAGAATGAAGACACAACATACCCAAATTTATGGGACACTTAGAAAGCAGGGCTATGAGGAAAGTTCATTGCACTAAGTGCCCATATGAAGAAAATGAAGGATAGTCACATTAGAGAATTAATAGCACAACTGAAAGCCCCTAAAACAAAAAGAAGCAAACTCACCTCAGAGGAGTAGATGCCAGGAAATAATCAATTTGAGGGCTGATATCAATAAAGTAGAAATTAGGAAAACAATAAAAAGAATCAATGTAACAAGGAGTAGGTTTTTCAAGAAAATCAAAAAGATAGACAAACCATTACCTAACTAACCAAAAAGAAGAAAGAGAACCTGCAAATCAACAAAATCAGAAATGAAAAGGAAAACATAACAATGGACACTGGAAAAATGCAGACAATTTTCAGGTCATATTTTGAAAAATTTTACTCCACAAAACTCAAAAATTCAAAGGGAATGAACAAATTTCTGGATGCTATCACTTACCAAATTAAATCAAGAAAAGATAGCTAATAGACCTATAACCCCTAATGAAATAGAAGCACTCATCAAAAGCCTCCAAGCCAAAAAAAAAAAAAAAAAAAAAAAAGGGCCAGGGACAGATGGCTTCAGTGCAGAATTGCAGAATTCTACAAGAAATTCAAAGAAGAGCTAATACCAATACTCCTCAAATTGTTCCACACAATAGAAGCAGAAGGTTCATTACCAAACTCTTTTTATGAGGCCACAATTACCTTGGTACCCAAGCCACACAAAGACACAACGAAGAAAGAGAACTACAGACCAATATCCCTCATAAACATTGATGCAAAAGTACTCAATAAAATACTGGCAATTCAAAACCAAGAACACATCAGAGAAACCACCATGACCAAGTAGGCTTCATCTCAGGGCTGCAGGAATGGGTTCAACATATGAAAATCTATCACTGTGATCCACCATATAAACAAACTGAAAAAGAAAAACCACATGATCATCTCACTAGATGCTGAAAAAGCCTTCAACAAAATTCAACACCCTTTCATGATAAAGGTCTTGGAGAGATCAAGGATAACAGAAACATATATAAACATAATAAAAGCAATACACAGTAAACCAACAGCCAACATCAAACTGAATGGAGAGAAGCTTAAGGCTATTCCTCTAAAATCAGGAACAAGGCAAGACAGTCTACTCTCTCCATATCTCTTCAATATTGTACTCCAAGTTCTAGCTAAAGCAATAAGACAACAAAAGGAGATCAAGGGGATACAAATTTGAAAGGAAGAAGTCAAACTGTCACTATTTGCAAATGATATGATAGTTTACATAAGTGACCCAAAAAACTCTACCAGAGTACTTCTACAGTTGATAAACACATTCAGCAAATTAGCAGGATACAACATTAACTCAAAAATGTCAGTAGCTCTACTATATACAGACTATAAAAGGGCTGAGAAAGAAATCAGAGAAACATCACCTTTACAATAGCCACAAACAACATAAAGTATCGTGGGGTAATGCTTACCAAACAAGTGAAAGATCTATAAAGCAAGAACTTTGTTTCTTTAAAATAAGAAATTAAAGATACCAGAAAATGGAAAGACCTCCTATGCTCTTGGATAGGTAGGATAAACATAGTAAAAATGGCAAACTTGACAAAAGCAATCTACAGATTCAATGCAATCCCCATTAAAATCCAAGCACAATTCTTCACAGATCTTTAAAGGATAATACTCAACTTTATATAGAAAAACAAAAGAACCAGGATAATCAAAACAACCCTGTACAATAAAGGAACATCAGGAGGCATCACCATCCCTGACTTCAAGCTCTACTATAGAACTATAGTCCTGAAAACAGCTTGGTATTGGCACAAAAAATAAACATGAGACAATTGGAATCGAATTTAAAATCCTGATATTAACCCACACTCCCATGAACACCTGATTTTTGACAAAACATCTAAAAGTATACAAGGGAAGTAGGAAAGCATCTTCAATTATTAATCTGGACAATTAATAAATGGGACCTCCTCAAACTGTGTTCTTTGCCTTCTTTCTGAAAGGCAAAGGATACAGTCTACAAGACCAAATGAAAGCTCACAGACTGGGAAAAAATCTTCACAAACCCCACATCTCACAGAGGACTGATCTCCAAAATATACAAAGAACTCTAGAAACTAGTCACCAAAACACCAAATAACCCTATTAAAAAGTGGGGTACAGAGCTGAATAGAGAATTCTCAATAGAAGAATCAAAAATGGCTTAAGCCACTTAAGAAAGTGCTGGACATCCTTAGCTATCAGGGAAATGCAAATCAAAACAACTCTGAGATACCATCTTACTCCTGTCAGAATGGCTAAAATTAGAAACACCAATGACAGTTTATGCTGGAGAGGATGTGGAGAAAGGGGTACACTCCTCCACTGCTGGTGGGAGTGCAAATTCATACAGCCATTGGAGATCAGTATGGTGGTTCCTCAGGAAAATGGGAATCAGTCTACCACAGGACCCGGCAATTCCACTCTTAGGCATATACCCAAATGATCCACATCCATGCAACAAAGACATCTGTTCAACTATGCTCATAGCAACATTATTTATAATAGTAAGGACCTGAAAGCAACCTAGATGCCCCTCAACTGAAGAATGGATAAAGAAAGTGTGGCATATTTACACAATAGAATACTACTCAGCAGGAAAAAACAAAAAAACAATGGAATCTTGAAATTTGCAGACAAATGGATGGAACTTGAAGAAACCATCCTGAGTGAGGTAACCCAGTCACAAAAAGAGGAACATGGTATGTACTCACTCATATATGGATTTTAGACAGAGAGCAAAGGATCACCAGCCTATTAATTCACACGGCCAGAGAAGCTAGGATACAAGGAGGAACCTAAGAGATTCATACAAGGTCCCTCACAGAAGGGGAAAGGATCAAGATCTCCTGAGCATTTTGGGAGTAGGGGGACAGTGAGTGGAGTGGGAGTTAGAAAGAGGGGAAGATAGGAGAACATGTGGGACCAGGAAGATTGAGTTGGGGGACAAATAAACAAGAGTGAAAAAAAGAGATACCATAATAGAAGGAGCCATTATAGGTTTGAAGAGAAAACTGACTCTAGAGACATGTCCAGAGACCTACAAGGGTGACCCCAACTAACAATCTGAGCAACAGTGGAAAGGCTACCATAAAGCCTTTTCCTGATATGCCTTCATAGAGCCCTCATCTAGTAGTTGATGGAAACAGAAGCAGACACCCACAGCTAAACACTGAGCCAAACTCCTGGAATCCAGTTGCAGGGAGGGAGGAGTGATAACAAGAGGGGTCAAGACCAGGCTGGAGAAACCCACAGAGACAGTTGACCTGAACAAGGGGGAGCTCATGGATCCCCAGACTGATAGCTAGGAAACCAGCACTGGACCGACTCAGACCCCCTGAATATGGTTCTCAGAAGTCCTGGGCAGACTAAGGGACCTCTGACAGTTGAACCAGAATGTATCCCTGGTGCACAAAAGAACTTTGGTAGCACATTTCCCATAGAGGGATTCTCCCTTAGCCTAGAGGCAGGAGGGAGGGCCTAGACCCTACATCAAATGACTTGACAGATTTTGATGATCTCTCTTGGCATCACCCTCCCTGTGCAGTGGCAGGGGTAGATGGGATGGGAGGGAGGGAGAAGGACCTGGGATCGATATGTAAAATGAGAAAAAAATAAGAAAAAAATTTAAAATAAGAAAACAATAGTAAAATATCTTGGTGTAACTCTAACCAAATAAATAAAAGACGTGTATGACAAGAACTTCAAGTTGAAGTTCCATCAGAAGATGGAAGTAACTCCTATGCAGGCAGGCAGATCTCTTTAAGAATTCCAGTCAGGGTGCCTGTATGGGTCTGAACTAGGCCCTCTGTGTATATGTTAGGGTTGTGTCCCTTGGTCTTCTTGTGAGACTTCTAATAGAAGGGACAGGAGCTGTCTCCAACCCTTTTACTGGCTTTTGGGACCCTACTCCTATCCTGGATCACCTTGCCAAGCCTTAATACATGGAGAGGTGCTTAGTCTTACTATATAACTTGATATACCTTATTTTATTGGCACTCATAGGAGACTTGCCCTTTCCTGGATAGAGATGAAAGAGAATAGAATTGGGGTGGAGATGAGAAGGAGGGCTGAGAAAGGGACTGGAGGGGTAGAATGGGGGGGGGTTGCTTTGGCCAGGGTGTAAAATAAATAGATGAATAAAAAAATCAAAAGTAAAAAACAAAATACTATCCATAGAGTTGATCATTGTGCTATAATTTATAATATATTCATTGTAAAGATTTATTCAGATCCAGTGATCAGCGTATCTCATCTTGGGTAAGGTGGACTGTGGCGGGGACAGATATAAGACCACAACTCTACAATTTAGAACTAGACTTGGCCTTGCTTAGCTGAGTAGCAGGAGATAATTAATTTACTCCCTATATACCTTTGCTGTCTCATAATTCCCTTAATAGGGTTGTTGGAAAGGTTAGATGAGATAATGTGAGATGAATTGTATTCAAACTAGAACTTAAAGACAGTACAAATGAAATCCAAAGAGCTGTGGTAGGTGAGGTGCAATGACGGCCACCAAAATCCCTCACATCTCAAAGTGTTTATGTCACTCATGTGTCAAAAAAAGATGCAGAAATAATTGATACAACTGATGATAAAAGCTGATGCAGTCACCACAGGAATGTCTCACATAGATGTGCCGAATTTAACGAATTCTTGGGAAATTTCCATTTTCCTCGACTATTTTGTGAGCCTCTTTCTTATGATACCCCAACTAACAAAGGCAGAGATGACATCTTCTTTAGACCCTCCTAGAAGGACTGACCTTGCTGACTCTAACAATTGATGCTCTGTGTCCATGAGGAAGTCTCCTAACTTTCGAGAAAGGCTCACACCAGTAAAGTCAGTCAGAATATTTCACTCAGAAGTTTCAGGTGGGAAAGTTGGCTAGAAAATGGTTTCTGTTAAACACGGGTGCCACCTGACTGAGAAGCTTCACGGACACAGCCAAATGCCAGACGTTCTAGGTTCCAGAATATATGCTGTTCATCAGTCTGGAAACATAGCAACAGTGGCCCATGGTACGCTGTCATTGAAGCAAACATAGGATGGAACATATCTTAGTGGCAGATCACTTGCCTAGTAGCTATCATGTACGAAGCCCTGGGTTTGAGTCCCTGGTGTGTGTGTGTGTGTGTGTGTGTGTGTGTGTGTGTGTGTGTGTGCGCGCGTGTGCGCGCGCACACACACGCACGCACGCGCAAACACACACAATCAAAAGTCTCTGTAACAAGTGAAACTGGAAATGAAAACAGAAGTGAAGATTAATCCCTACTTTGTCCCACTTGTAAGAATTAGTGGTGCTTGCTGTACAAAACCCAAGGACTCAAGTGTGGATCATCAGAACCTATGAAAAGCCGAACAGGGGGGCACACACCCCTTACTCTGATGTTATGGATCCCCTGGGCTTGCTGGCCAGCCAGTTTGGCTGAAGTGGTGAATGCCAGGTTCAGTGAGAGACTTTTATCTAAAAAGTTAGGATGGAAAAGTAATTGAGGAAGGCATGCGATATCAACTTGCAGCCTCCACAGGTATGTGCAGCTATGCACATCCTGCCTCTCCGCCCCGCCCCGCCCCACCCCTGCCAGACACATGTGCACATACACAAGTAACATGCACAATTAATAAATAAATATAATATAAATAATTTATTCAAGCTGGGTATGCCTATAAACACGGCTCTGTGAGGCTGGGACAGGAGGATCACAGGCTGTGTAGCAAGACTTACCTTAAAATATCAGTTCAAAATAAATTATAGACCTAAATATAGACGCTAAAGCCATTATCAGGAGAAATGGTAATGCATCACTTTCCTTGTTGCTGTGACAAATACCAGATAAAAGCAGCGTATGGAAGGCTTCTTTTCAGTGCACTGTCCAGGGGGGGTAGGGTGGGCAGGAGAGAGCAGGGGCATGGGCGGGGCTTCTGGGGGAGGGGCGAGGGAGGCTTGCAAGGAGTGTGGGGCAGCTGGTCACATGACATCAGCAGTCAAGAAGCAGAAATGGATGCTTGTGATCTCCACTGGTTTTTTTCCTTTTTATTCAGTGCAGAACCCCAGCCCATGAATGGTGCTACCACCAGTCAATCAAGGTGGCTCTTCCCTCAGTTAGCCCTCCCTTGAATTACCCTCTTAGACTCGCTCAGAGATGTATCTCTTTGTTCATTCTAAATCCCATCAAATTAACAGTTAAGGTTAACTAATCACAGTTACCTTGAACTATGGTGTTAGAAGCATTATTCATATATAACACCAAACAAAAAGAAATGTTGCTGCTATGAGATGGCTAAGTGGGGAAGGTGCCTTGCTCCCAAGCCTGCTGCCCTGAGTTTGATTCCAAGGACCCACATAGTGGAAGAAGACAACCAGCTTCCACAGGCTGTTCTCTCACCTCTATTTGTGTGCTGTGGCACACCCACACTCACATGCACACTCAACACACACACTCACACATGAACGCACACTCACACATGCACATTATTCACACACATGCACATCACTCACACTTGTATACATGTATACACATGCACACACACTCACAGTGCACACACACACTCACACATGCACATCACTCACATATGCACATCATTCACACACACGCACACAAACTCACATGCACACACATACACATGCACATCAGTCACACATAAACACATATACTCACATGCATATCTATCACACTTGTATACATATATACACATGCACACGCACTCACACACATGCACACATGTATTCACATGAACATTACTCACTCACATGCACACAGACTCACATGCACATAACTCACATACACACACTCACATGCACACACATACACATGCACACAAGAATGAATAAAGAAATATTTTAAAGGTAGTTCAGGCCTGTGTACTAGTGTAGAAAACTGTCAGTGGAACAGGAATGCAGCCATACATCTTAATCTTCTCTTTATGGTGTACATTTCTTTTCATCCACTCACTCAACTTCTGAACAATCAGACAAACTTTATTGATTATTTATATATGCAAATAGAAAGATCCAGAATGTTGCACATCCTGCAAAAGACTTATAAATAGTTGTGTTATGTAAAATGTATACAAAATGTTTAACTTTCATTTTAAACAACTCAAAGAATTAACTTAGGAGGAAAAAACAATTTTTCTTCTGTGTGTTCCAAGTTCAAGTCCTTTGCTCACATGCCACAGGGGGCATATGGAGACAGATTATTGCTTCTGGCAGGCACACACAGCTCTGTGCCTAGTCTTTCTGACCCAGAATGAATGGTGGTTCACTTCTCAGAGGTCCCAGCCACCTCTGTCAGTGCATCAGCAGGTGATAGACAGAACTGGGCAGCTGACAAGCCTCAGGAAGTCACAGTCTGTCCTCTGGAAACATCATCTTAAATCGGATCCAGAACTGTAAAAGGGAGGCCTCACAGTGTGCAAAGGGCCTGGGAGCCAAGGCTAAGTAGGCATATCTACAGGCAAGGTAGGTACAGCTCTGGGTCAGGTGCTCATACCATCAGGAGCTCAGTCACAACAATGGCAGTCATCTTTCCCAATACTGCTCCTTCCCTACTGTGTTGGGAGGGAAACTCGTTCTAAAAGATATTGGTTAAGAGACAGGCAAGATGGCTCAACAGATTAAGCCAATACCCAGGGAATTTGAGGCTGGCCCTTCTCCAGATATTGTAGCGCCTGTTCCATGAGTTGGTCAAAGGCCTAGAGATTGAAATAAGAAACAAGACAGTGGGTCATTCGTTCAATGGTGATGTCAGAATGCTGGATGCCCAGTGCCATTTATTGAGGAGATGGAGTGGGCTTAAATACTAACTTACAGCATAGTGGAAAATAACAGGATTTTCAGGCTTAGCTCCTCCCCACCTGGTGTGTGTTAGCAAAACAGGAAGAGTACCAATGACAACTCCAGGTGGCAGGAAGAGTACCAATAACAGCTCTGGGGCAAGGAGTTCTGGCCAACAGCTTTAGGCTTGCTCAAGGTGCCTCAGGGGTCCATGCAGAGCCCTACAAGATATATATAGTAGGAGAGGTGGAGAGTCCAGACCCAGATTAGCAACAGTTACCTCTGTTTGAGTGGCAGTCATTTGGTTGATTGCAGTTGCAAAAGTGACTTCTGCCCATGAGTAGAATGACCCAAGCAGTGTTCTGATCAGTCAAATGGATGGTTCTATTTATCTTTGCGGGAAGGATTGGCATGGATTTTCATGGGGTGACACATGGTAGACATATGAGGAAAAGGTCTTTCACCAGTAGCATAGATTTGGAATATTGCCTTGAAATGCCTTACCAAATACCTTGCCATGTGGCAGGAGCCATTTAAACCATTCAGAAACAAGGATGTGCATGGGTGTGGGTGTGGGTGCGCGCACACACACATGCTCTCACACACCTTACTAGATGAACCAACACACAAAATAGAAAGCAAAGGGAAAATATATAATTAGTGAACAATAAAAGTGAAGAAAGGAATAACAGCAAAAACACAAGCCGGGGTGTAGTGGCACACACTTTAGTACTAGCACTTGGAAGCCAGAGGCAAGTGGATACCTATAAGTTCAAGACCAAGCTAATTTACATTGTGAGTTCCAGGCCAGCTTGAACTACATATTGAGACCCTATCTAAAAAAGAATACAATTTTTAAAAACTAAAAGTAACATAAACATTGAAATGGAAAGAATTTTCTTCATGCAGTTAGCATTACTCATACTAATCTAGACAAACTACAGATCCATATCTTTTATGAACATAATAAATGAAAAACTTTTCAATCAAATGCTAGCAAACTGTATGTAATAATAGCATATCAAAAAGATCATACAGCAAGGGCAGGTAGGATTCATCCCTGGGATACACAGGTGTTTGAACAGAAACACACAACAAAAGTGATTACATCAGTAGTGAAGGGGGAATGTTTGAAGACACAGAAAAAGCATTTGATAGAATTCAACATCCCTTCATGGCATGAAGAAAAATAACTCAGTTGAGAAGGAAAATAACACACACAAACACACGCACATGCACTCAAGCATACACACACACAGCACTGGAACACGCACCACACACTCGAGCATGAACACACATGCAACACATACATGCACACACAGAGCTCACACGCATGCGCACACACAGCCAATATCATACTGGATGGGAGAAAGTTGGAAGCATTTCCTCTATGATCTGGAATATGACAAGGATGTCCACTCTCACCACTCTTATTTAATAAAGTATTGGAAGTTTTAACAAGCACAATTAATCAAGAGAAACACATGGCATCCAAATTGGAAAGGAAGAAGTTTAATTATCCGTGTTTGCAGATGACATGATTCTATCCATATAAAGAACCAAGTATTCCATCAAAAAATGTTGGACTTAGAAAAGTATTCTACAAAGCTGGAGGATATAAAGGCAACATATAAGAACAATAATAGTTTATGTACAAATAATGTACCTCATAAAGAGAAATTAAGAAAATGACCTGGGGCTAGAGGGATGGCTCAGTGGTTAAGAGTGCTGACTACTCTTCCAGAGGACCTGGGTTCAATTCCCAACACCCACATGGCAGCTCACAACTGTGTGTAATTTCAGTTCCAGGGGACCCAACAACCATGGCAAAACATCAATACACATAAAAGAAAAATGAATAAATTTTAAAAGGAAAACTATCTCATATCCATGTCAAAAATTTATGAATAAATTTACCAAGGAAATAAAAGATCTCTATAGTGAAAATTATAAAACATTGATGAGAGACATTATAGAGGACATGCTGATACGAAATGGAACAATATTCTCTAGTTCATAAATAGAAAAAATCAGTACTATTAAAATAACCATAGTGTAAGTACAATCCATAGTTTTGCAATTCTCATCAAAATGCCAACTACATTCTTCACAGAGAAACAAAACAATTCCTAGTTAATTTGGAACCACACATGCTTAGCATACATGAGGTCCTACGTTCAATCCCCCAGTACTGCCAGAAAGCAAACAAACAAGAAACTACTATCTTGAGAACCTGGAAGCATCACAGTATTTAATTTCAAAAGATAATTCAAAGCTATTGTAACTGAGACAGCATGATATAGTATAAGAACAGACACACAGGACAATGGGACAGAATAGAGGACCAGAGATTAATTCTCATTCATGCAGTTGGCTTATTTTTTTCCAAAGGCACCGAGAAAAGATAAGTGACATTATTAAATGGTGCTGGCAAAACTGGATCTGCATATGTGGAAGTTAAAACCAATCTCTTCCTCCAGTGATAGAACATTGAAATCAATCCCAAGTAGGTCACCTAAATTTTAAACCTGAAACTGAAATTACTACAAGAACACACAAGGTGAATACTTATAGGTGTGTCCACCCTGAGGTCTGTGGTCTGCATGCACCCCAATACAAAATCATACTTAATTAAAACGTTATGAGATTTTTGTGTGTTTTGTTTTTGTAACTTGATTGGGCAGATCTTGAATACAAACTTGGTAGATGACAATGTCATATTGCGATGTGAAAAGGTTGCACAAGGCCAGCAGTAGGCAATGATAATTTAGGTAGGACCAGAGGCACAGGTAATGGGATTATGTCAGACTATATTATATACAAGAAGCTCCTGTACAGCAAAGGAAATAATCAACAGAACTAAGAGACAAACTATAAAATTGGAGACTATATTGGCAAATTATTCATTTTGTAAGAGATGATATCCAGAATTCATAAAGAACTCCAAAGATGAATGCCAACATTTAAATAACTGGGTACTTCTCAAAGAAAACACATGGAAACACCAAGCAAGTACAGGAAGGAAAACACAATTTCACTAATCATGAGAGGAGTGCAAATCAGAACCACAGTGAGATGTGCTGGAAGGTCCTGTTATTCTGAGCAACACTACTGTCATGTTCGTGAAATCAGTTGCACCTACTTACAACCATCCCTCTCAAATAGGCCTGGGGGCTTCCTTAGAGAGGGAAAGGGTGGAGAAGATCACTGCATTCCCCCTTGATATTCAGCCATTCCTCCCAACCATTTGTGTGCAGTTCTACACAAGGCCCGGGAAAGGGGCTCTATGAGGACAATGGGATGCTGGGTGAGGACTCTGTGTTGCATCTGTTTTGAGGTCACCCATGCTCATGTCAGCACCCTCTCACCCATGCTCTGTAAGTCCAATAAATTGCTTCTTCATTTAAGAACTGTGGTGGGATCTTACTTTGCTTTTCTTTAAGACCTTAAGGTAAGGGTAGATATTGTTTGTATCTCTTGGGAAGGAATTTTAGCCACAGATATTATCAGATATCTCATTATAATGTATATATAATATTATGATAATATGTAACTGAACGGCCATCACTGGAACCTGGGGAGATAGCTTAGTTGAGGTATTGCTTGCAGCATAAGCAGGATCCAACTTTGATCTCCAACACTCACATAAAAAAGTCAGGCATGGTGGCTTTTTATGTTTGTGTTGTAACCACAGCCCTGAAGATGGGGAAACACTGGCTTCCCAGGCATACTGTGTTTGGTTCATGATTTCCGGTTTCAATCCTTAGTTGGCAGGATCCATGCCTTGCGTGGAAGGTGAAGTCAATATCACAGCAATGGGAGCTGTGATGGGATGCTTATCTTATGGTGATAATGAAGAAAAAGAAAGAGATGGGAGGGGGAAGGGAAGAGGAGGAGTGGGGGAGGGAGAAGACAAAAGGTGGGAAAGGAAGACAGAGAGAGAGGGAATGCCCTTCAAGACCCATGTTCTCAGTGGCATACTTTTTCCAAATAGGCCCCATCTCCTAGTCCCCAACAAGCTATCAAATTATAATCCATCAATGGCTTTACCCACTAAGACAGGTCACTTCCCTAAAGCCTTACCTCTGAACACTGCATTGGAAACCAAGACTTTATGGATCACACTTGAGAGTCAGACATAACAATAAAGACAGACTCAGACTAAACACTTAAAGGAGACGTGCGTTCTGGGGGCTAGTGAGATGGCTCAGCTGTTAGAGTACTGGCTGCTCTTCTAGAGAGCCCCTGGTTCCCAGTACCCACACGGTAGCTCACAATCATCTGTAATTCCAATTCCAGGGGGTCCAATGCTCTTGTATTAGTCAGGGTTCTCTAAAGGTTCTCTAAAGGAACAAAACTCATAGACTGAACACAAAACACACACACACACAATGTGTGTATATGTATGGAATATTTTTATAATTTGTTTTTATTTTGTTTCCATTGGTGTTTTGCCTGCATGCGCATCTATTTAAAAGCCCTGGAGCTGGAATCCTAGACAGTTGTGAGCTGCCATGTAGATGCTGGGGATTGAACGTGGCCGGGGCCTCTAGAATACTCAGTGCTCTCAACTGCTCTCTAGCCCCCATGTATGGTATTTATTAGAGTGGCTAATAGTCCATGGTCTGAGCAGTTGAACAGTGGACATTGTTCAGTCTGAACTGGATGTCTCAGCAGCTGCAGCCTAGTGCTGGAGTTCCAGGAAAGTCCTAGAGAGCTACTGGTCTTCAGGCTGTTGGAATCCCAAGGAAGTAGGTTCTAATACCTGAGTATGAATGTCTCAGTAACAGGGTAAATGAACTTTCCAGCAAAAGTAAGGAAAAGCAGGCAAAATAGCTCTGCCTTAGCTACTTTTCTATTGTGTGATAAAACACCATGACCAAATCAATTTATAAAATAATTTAATTTGTCTTATGGTTTCAGAGGGTTGGAGTCCATGATGGCAAAGAGAAGGAAAAGCCAAGAGTTCACATCTTAATCCACTCATGAGGCAGAGAGACAGAATGAGCACTGGGTACCCATGAGTCTTTTGAGATTTTCCAAGCTTGTCCCCAGTGACACACCTCCTCCAACAAGAAAACATTTCTAATCTAATTCCTGTAGCGTTCCACTAACTGGGACCAAGTCCCCAAATATATGAGCCAATGTCAGCCATTCTCATCCACATCACTACAGCCCATTTCTGACCTCCCCTTAAATACCGGCCACATACACAGTACCCAGATATATGAAGACAAAACTTCCGTATACATAAAACAAAATGAATTTAAAAGAAAAGGAAATAAACCTTTCTTTGAATGCTTTCTTCAAGGTCATTTTGTCCCCATGAATAGAAGCAAAAGCTTTGTAACTATCTTTCATTTGTTCTTAACTGTGCTGCACACTGGAAACTGATGGGGGGGGGGGGACTTTAAACGGCGTGGCTGTGTGGATTTTACCTGGCAGATTGCAATATGCTTGATCAAAATTATCTGAAGCCCCTCAATGGACTGAAATATGATATGTGGGCTGCCGACTCCACTCCTCACACACGAAAGGGCACAGCTCACACTAGCAAATGACCACATCAAACATCCATTCATCGACTACAGCCAATTTTCTCTGATGTACCCTAATAGGAGGGAGCTGTGGCATGGATAATAGCAACCGACAAATAATTTAAAACTAATTTGTACTTGGTTTGGGAATGCAGCATGTGACTTCCTGGCTGCTGACTGCTGGCTAATTCAGTTTGGCTCAGATGAATGGGCCTTTCCTGAACTAACAATACAGCTCAGCCTTCCGCTGAGGTGTGGAAGGAAGCCTGCCATGGGAAACATTGCCTGTGCTTGGCTCCCCAGACTATCAGACACACAGTCACTGTATGGTTGTGGGGACTTTGCTTACCAAAGGGTTCCATGACAGGCCAAAGCTAGACTTCTGCTGACCCTTTGCTTTGTGGGTTGGGATCCAACATGTGAGCAGAGGTCAGAGCCCCGGGTAATGTATTCCTCAAGTGGCTGCCAAGCATTTCCATGAACAGTATATCTTATCACCCAACTCTAAGTTAGGTTCTCTATCACTCTCACTAGAGAAGAGGAAGCTGAGGTTCACAGTGGTTGTACACCTACCAAAGCAGAGCCCTACAGACTCACCATACTCAAAGCCTTTTCCCCAGAGATATTGTCCCAAATGGACAGCTGCAGACAGATATGTCCTGCAGAATGAACTCTGCCTCCCACGTTTCCATTCCAGTCTAAAGGCAGTGGCAAGCAGACCTCCAGAGTATGCTTGGTGCAACCAAGAAATTCTCCTTCCTACCGTGGAGGCACAACCGAGACAAGAGCCCCGGTTGCCATTCTAAAATCTGCCACAGGTGTTTGTACCATGGCCACGTCCTCCAGGTATTTTGCTATTCCCTACCAATGAGTCCAGCAAGGACAGGAAGGAGGCCCTTCTCTGCGAGAGGCTTCATTCCATCTTCTTTGGCTTTCAGAAGCATGGGCATCTCCTCTCCTTCCCCCTCAATCCACCCTGGGTCTGATGAACACCCTCATCTATCTGGTGGTTCAACCGGCCTTTTCAAATGTCTCCCTGCATAATCACAGGTCTCTCGAGAGGACCCGGGCCCACAGCCCTTCACCTGTGCCTCCATCTATGGGGGGAAAGGGAGGTCATCTCTCACCAAGAGAAAGCTGGCCCATGGTTTTCAAAGGTTAAGACCAAAAGTCCAGCCATTTTAATGTTTGCCTTTATCATACACCTCAATGCCTGGAAGGCAGGCAGTTCAGGTAACAAGTAATTGATTAGAACTTCATAAGCATGATTAAATTAAAAATTTATTGTAGTTACCTAATAAAGAAATGGTAGTTATTTATTTTGGGTGCCATTATATATCTCTGGGAAAGACAATGAATAACCAGCTTTCCACTGGTGTGACAAAATACCTGAGAAAAACAGCTTCATGCAGGAAATATTTATTTTGACTTATGGTTTCTGGGGGTTCGGTCTACATTGGTAGGCCCCAATGTTTTGGAGCCTGTGGCAAGGTAGGACATCAGGTCAGGGACCATATAATAGAGCATGCTGGCCTCATGACAACTAGGAAACAGAGAGAGAGAGGAAGGGTCAGGGTTTCAACACACTCTTCAAGAGCGCACCCCCAGTGACTTATCGTCTTCCAACTAGGTCCCACCTTTAAAAGGTATTATGAGCACTTTCCCACCAGCCTGGTCCCAGAGCCTTGTCAGTCCCAAAATCACACACAGAGACTCTGTTAGTTATAAAGCTGTTGGCCAATGGCTAGAGCTTTGTATTGGCTAGCTTTGTCTTAGCTATTAACTCATTTCTATCAATCTAAGTGTTTCCACGTGGTCTTACTGGAGAGAGAGAGAGTCAGGACCACTTATTCCTCTTACAGCCTACATCTTGATTCCCCTCTACTACATCTCCCAGAACCCTCCTTGTCTCCTAGTCCCACCTATCTTGCTTTCCTATTGTCCAACAGGGCTTTATTCATTAACCAATAAGAGATACACATATACAGAATGACATCTCCCATCAAAAAGTCTCTTTCACCTCCCAACAATTCCACAGGCTGGAAACCATGCATGTAGCATATGGGCTTTTGGAGAACATTTATAATTTTGGAGAACATTTAAAAACTGTAACAATATGCAAACACAGCAGGCCCAGGAAATGCTCACTGGAGGTTCCTTGTAGAGAAGGGATGTGTTGATTCTGAAACATGTAGAAACACACCTGCCCAGTACCACTGATCATTGCTTTTTGAGTATGAGCCAATAGATGAGAAAGGAAAAGTCTCAAGATAATTCCTTCGGGGCTGAGAATGTAGCTCAGTTGGTGCATGCTTGCACAAAGGCCCGAGTTCCATCCCCAGTCATGAATAAATGGAGCACAGTGGTACATTCCTGAAATCCCAGCTCTTAGGAGGTGAAGGCAGGAGGACCAGAAGTTCATGATCATCAGCTACATAGTGAGTTCAATGGCAACTAAAGTTATATGAACCCCATCTCAAGAAGAAAGTGTTCATTAGGTAAGCATCAATACACAAAATGTATTGCAAACGAAAGTGAGAACATAACTACATTGACAATGAAACCGATACACATCCAGGAACAAATTTAACAGAAGTTCTATAAGGTCAATTTGATAAAACCTTAAAGACCTTGCAGAAGGACAAAGGACACCAAGCAAGCAAACAAACAAACAAACAAAAAACCACTTGGTGAAATTGAAAGATGTTATATTCCAGAAATAAAGAAAAACGAAGACTCCAAATTTCTCAAACATGTGCTTCCTACTGACTTGACTACTCTATTAACCACGCCTTTTCTCTCCTGTAATTTGGGTTTGCTCATCCTGAAGGGACTGCCCTGCTCCAATTGGTTCATTTCCAGGGAAGGCAAACTTTCACCTGCTGTGGTTGCCAGTTCTCTTTTCATATGTAAACCAACCACACCTGAAAACCCAGATTCCCTTTGTGGTCCATTTTAACTGCTGTCCATTCTGGATCTTCCTGCCCTATTTACATCACAGACCCTTGGAGACAATTAGGGGCAGCCCCACACCCAAGACCTGTTTTGAAAATGGTTTATTTACCCAGCTTCATCTTTTTCTTTCTGTAAAAGACTGTAACTCGGTCATGCTTTCTCTACTTGAGATCCATTTGAGTGTTGGTTTATGTATCTCTGTGAGATGTGGTATATAGCTCCTACTCTTTTTTGGGGGGTGTGTGGGGTGGAGGGGAAGGGGTGACACAGGGTTTCTGTGTAGCCCTGGCCATCCTGGAACTCAGTTTGTAGACCAGGCTCACCTCAAACTCACAAAGATCTGCCTGCCTCTGTCTCCCACATGCTGGGATTAAAGGTGCATGCTACCACCACCCAGCTAGCTCCTATACTTAAATGTAAATATAAGTGTGGTTTTCAGTGACATTCAATCAACATATCTCCTGATATGTTAGTCTTATTAATGAACTTTAAGTAATTTTTACAGAATTTACTTTTATTAATACACTATTTTTGAAAAACATGGTGGGGTGCATGGAAGGCTGGAAAGATGGCTCAGTATTTAAAAGCACCTGCTGCTCTTGCAGAGGACCTGAGTTCAGATTCCAGCACCCTCATTGGGTGGTCACAATTGCCTGGAACCTAGCTCCAAGGGATCCAACACCCTTATGGCTGGCCTCCATAGGTACCTGCATACACATGGTACTCCCCAGCACACACACACTAAAAAAATAAATCTTAAAAGCATACATACATCAAGGGCCTGGAGGAATAGTTTAGTAGTAAAAGTATTGGCTTGACATGTGCAAAAAATCCTGCTTTTAATCCTTGACACACACACCAGCTCAAACCAAACCCTAAACAACATCAACTAGTAATATATTCGTGAGGTTTTTGTTACTACCTTAATATGCTCATCATTCATAATTGTTTCAAAATACCTGAAGGAAGTGTATTTAAAGGGAAGAACTATTTTGACTCATGGCTTCCCAGGTTCCAGTCTAAGATGAGTGACCATCATGGCAGGGAGCATGTAATAAGAGCAAAACAGCTTACTTTGTGGCAGGCAGGAAGCAGAAAGTGCCTAAGAGGGGGAACAGAGGACATGCTATGGCTCTCCTAGGCGCACCCTTACTCACCCACTCCCCCCACCTACTTTTCACCACCTTTCAGCAACAGCACACATTCTGAATCCCTTGATTCTGTCAGACTCCTCAGATCCAATCACTTATCCAAAGCCCATTAACGAACAATCATGGCCTAGATGGGTGAGCTTGTGAAGGACATTCCAATTCAAACCATACCGTTCCACCACAGCGCCCACATCCTCATCTCCATTACAAAGTGTACACTGCATTTAGTACAGTCCTTCTCTACCTGAAACCCCTTAACACAGTATCTCATGCTATGGTGACCCCAACCTTAAAATTGTTTCCTTGCTACTTCATTTTCTTCTAAATTACTTTTTTAAAAATGTATTTTTATGTGCACATTTGTCTGTGTTAGGGTGTCAGATACCATGGAACTGGAGTTATAGACAGCTGTGAGCAACCATGAGGATGCTGGGAACTAAACATGGGTACGCTGGAAGAGCAGCCAGTGCTCTTAACCACTGAGCCATCTTTCCAGGCCTACTTGCTGCTTCTTAACTGTGATTTGTTACTTTGTTACTGTTACAAATCATAATGTAAATATCTGATATGTAGAATACCTTATGTACCCACATACACAGCCCTGTAAAAGGGCCGTTTGAACCTCAAAGGGGTTGCAACCACTAATACATCTTAAGTCTTGACAGTTCTGGTACTGATGACAAGTCCAAGATCAGCCTTTTCTGGGAAGCCCCATAAAATTAAAAAGCAAGTGCCATACTTCCAAAATATAAGTCCAGAGTAAGTATTCCCATTCTGAAAGAAAAGAATGGGATATGGAAAGGAAGAATGGGATCCAGGCAAGCCAAAATCCAGAAGAGAAAACATTACATTCTGTTACTTCCAGGTACATTGTGGGTAGTCCCACAGCAACAGCCTTGCTGTTTGTAGCCTACAGGGCCTCCCTCTTAGCTGGTGTGTGCTCCCTGCCCATACCTCTCCTGGACTGGTGTGTGCTCCCTGCCCATACCTCTCCTGGACTGGTGTGTGCTCCCTGCCCATACCTCTCCTGGACTGGTGTGTGCTCCCTGCCCATACCTCTCCTGGGCAGATGGCTCCTGTGGTTTCCACTGTGCCTTTGGCTTCACCCTCACAGCTGCACACAAAAACCTCTCTGGGATTCCTGTGGGGACTGCAATCACCTTCTAAGCTTCAAGATGGGCACCTCCATGACACAGTAACCCTTGGAGCCTTATAGTGCTTAATCTGCTGATGGTGTGAAACATTTTCCTGAGTGGTCCCATAACAGCTTTCTTCTCAAAGAGAGGCTTTGCACCCAAGGTGGATAGAATATCATTCCTAAAATGCTCAAGGCATCATTCCTACTGCTTGCATCATTCCTACTGCTTGCATCATTCCTACTGCTTGGATATAAACCACTTGCCTTACTTTTTTATGTATTTATTTAAGATTTATACATACAGTGTTCTGCCTACATGTATACCTGCATGTCACAAGAGGACACCATATCTCATTACAGATGGTTGTGAGCCATCATGTGGTTGCTGAGAACTGAACTCAGGACTTCTGGAAGAGCAGTCAGTGGTCTTAACCTCCAAGCCATCTCTCCAGCCCTGACTTACCTTATTTTTAACAGCCCCAATCTCTTCAACAGCCACTCTTTCCTTGACCCTAATTATGTAGGCTCCTCTTGAGGGGAAACAAACTGCTTTCCTAACTTTTAGCTATGCTTTTTTCCTCTCAAGTCTTATTGTAAACATGGAAAAGCCTCCAGCCGAAATTATACAATAGCCACGAAGCTGCCTTGAGATTTACAATTGAATTAGCTCATTAAAAAAAAAAAATCAGCCTCAAAATCTAGAACACGGAAATATTTTCTTAACCCGAATTTCGTGAGGGAACTCTACTTTAATTCCCAAGGGAGTGAGTCTTCATAAGCACTTTTTATTCTTCATATTTTTACTAACAATTTGAACTCTCCTGAACTCTCACCAGAAGCTTATTTTAGCATTTTAAACCTATGGACTGCTTCTCCCCATTTAATATTCAAACCACATGGTCAGTGTGGCTGGATTTATGTTGAAGTCTTTGCTCCATTTGGACTTGAGTTTTGTACATGGCAATAGACATGGGCCTATCTGCAGTCTTCTACACACCATAATCCAGTTATGCCAGCACCAGTTGTTGAAAATACTGTCTTGTTTTCATTGTATAAGTTTAGCTTCTTTGTCAAAAATCAAGTGTTCATAGGTGTGTGGATTAATACCCGGGTTTTCAATTCAATTCCATTGGCCTACTTGACTGTTTTTGTGTCAATACCAAGATGTTTTCAGGACTATAGCTCTATAATAGAGCTTGAAGTCATGGATGGTGATGCCTCCAGAAGTTCCTTTATTGTACAAGGTTGTTTTGGCTATCCTGGGTCTTTTGTTTTTCCATATAAAGCTGAGTATTGTTCTTTCAAGGTCTGTGAAGAATTGTGCTGGGATTTTGATGGGGACTGCATTGAATCTGTAAATTGCTTTTGGTAAGATTGCCATTTTTACTATTTTTACTACCTATCCAAAAGCACAAGAGATCTTTCCATTTTCTGGTTTCTCCTTTAATTTCATTCTTTAAAGACTCAAAGTTCTTATCATACAGGTCTTTCATGTGTTTGGTTAGTTACCTCTTAGAAGAGAGAGTGGGAGATACCCTTGAACGAATTGGTATAGGAGACCACTTCCTGAACATAACACCAGTAGGCACAGACACTGAGATCGACAATTAATAAATGGGACCTCCTCAAACTGAGAAGCTTCTGTATGGCAAAGGACATAGTCAACAAGACCAAATGGCAGCCCACAGAATGGGAAAAGATATTCACCAACTGCACATCTGACAGAGGGCTGATCTCCAAAATATACAAAAAGCTCAAGAAGCTTGTCACCAAATAATCCAATTAAAAAGTGGGGTACAGAACTGAATAGAGAATTCTGAATAGAGAAATCCAAAATGGCCGAAAGATACTTAAGAAAGTTCTCAACATCCTTAGCCATCAGGGAAATGCAAATCAAAACAACTCTGAGATACCATCTTATGCCTGTCAAAATGGCTAAAATCAAAAACACCAATAATAGTCTATGCCAGAGAGGGTGTGGTGAAAGGGGAACTCTCCTCCATTGCTTGTGCGAGTGCAAACTCATGCAGCCACTTTGAAATTAGTATGGTGGTTCCTCAGGAAAATGGGAATCAGTCTACCTCAAGTTCCAGCAATTCCACTCTTAGGCATATACCCAAAGGATGCACATTCATACAACAAGACATATGTTCAACTTTATTCATAACAGTGTTGTTTGTAATAGCCAGAACCTGGAAGCAACCTAGATGCCCCACAACTGAAGAATGAAGAAAATGCAGTACATTTACACAATAGAATACTACTCAGTGGGAAAAAAATACAATGAAATCTTGAAAATTGCAGACAAATGATTGGAACTGGAAGAAACCATCGTGAGTGAGGTAACACAGCCACAGTAAGAAAAGCATGGTATGTACTCACTTTATATGGATTCTAGACATAGAGCAAAGGATTAGCACCCTACAATCCACACCTCCAGAGAAGCTAGGAAACAAGAATGACCCTAAGAGAGATATACATGGTCCCCCCGAGAAGAGCTCCTGAGCAAATTGGGGGCATGGGGAGGGAGGGAGGAAAAAGAGGAGAAGAGGGGCTAGGGTGGCGGGGGAAGAACATGAGGGATCAGGAAGACTGAGTCAAAGGAGGAGTAGAGAAGAGCAAGAAAAGGGATACCTTAATAGAGGGAGCCAGTATAGGTTTAAAGAGAACTCTGGCACTAGGGAATGTTCAGAGATCCACAAAGAAGACCCCAACTAAGAATCTAGGCAGTAGATGAGAGGCTGTCTTAGATACCTTTCTCCTATAATGAGATTGACTACCTTGTCATCCTAGAGCCTTCATCCAGTAGCTGATGGAAGCAAAAGCAGACACCCACAGCTAAACACTGAGCTGAACTCCTGGAATCCAGTTGCAGAGAGGGAGGAGTGATGAGCAAAGGGGTCAAGACTATGTTGGAGAAACCCACAGAAACTGACCTGAGCAAGTGACAGCACAGGTATCCCAGTAGTAAAGCTGGGAAACCAGCTTTGGACTGAACCAAGCCCTCAGAATGTGAGTGCCAGTTAGGAGGCCTGGGCAGGCTTTGGGACCTCTGTCAGTGGAACCAGTATTTATCCCTAGTGCACAAATGGACTGACTGTGTCACTGTGACCAACTTAATTAAGGCAGCAAAGACTTTTGGTTCATGGTTTCAGTCCATGTGTGATTGTTGCCATGGCTTTTAGACCCATTATATGACAGAAACATCATGGAGAGAGGACATGGTGGTGGAGAGCAGCTCACTTCATGGCAATCAAGCAGCAGAAAAGATAACATTCCCATGGCAACAGGCTTCCTTCTTCCTACTTAAAAATGTTAAGGACTTTTAAAATTACACTTATTTGTGTGTACATGCTAGAGCATGCATGCTACAGTATGTGTGTGTGTGTGTGTGTAGTCAGGGGGAAACTTGTAGGAGTTGGTTATCTCCTTCTACAATGTCGGTCCCAGGGATCAAATGCAGGTCAGGTGTGGTAGGAAGTGACTTCAGCCGCTTAGTCGTTGCTCTTTATTCAGTTTAGGCTCCCAGTCTATGGGGTGGCACCATCCATACTCAGTGAGTTTTCTCCTCTTCATTAATATCCTCTGGAAAAAAATCTCTCTTATATACACACTCAAAATGGTTTTTAACTAAACATTTGCTCAGTTTTTACTAAACATCTCTTAGTCATCCCTCAGTCCAATCAAGTTAACCAGACTAATCATCAGTTAGTATGTAAAAATAACAGAGTACAAATTGTCGTGCCCACCCTCGACCAGCAAGGAAGATGCAACTCAGGGGAGATCTTCTTCTAGCAGTTTAATCAGGATCCTTGAACAAGCTTCTTCTAAACCCACACAGGCTTAAATCCCCTTGCGATGACCAACCCTAGTGAGCCACGTGGACCCTGCAGATAGGCTGCTCTTATACGGAAGCAAGCAAGCTGAACAGGCTTAGCCAAATAAGGACTTGTTTACGACAGAGAGTGCTCACCATCAGGGAAGGTGGAAGGTGGTGGAAGGTGGAAGCCAGCGCCATCTTTAAGGCGCAGCACTTTGCAGCTCTCTACAACAAATAATCACAAAAACTATAGAGTGACACAGGGTGGCAGAGTGAGAGACTGGAGGAGGAGTTGACAGGGTGTGGAGGCAGGTGGTACAGTGATCTATCAATTTTTTATGAATGTTGCAGGTATAAAATTCAGAGTACAGCTCTCAAGTGTGAAAGAAATATTTATTGTCAGCAATTGGACTTAAAATTTGAATTCTATTTTGCCAAGGTAGAGCCTAAACTTCAATTAATTTGGGGCCTCATATGTCCCCAACCTCTGCCCCCTAGCATTACTGGTTTATTAATACCTAGGCATTTGGGTGGGCTTCTGGTTCTTGGAAGACAGGTCATCCTTGCACCTTGCACTTACAACTCTATTAGGGCTTTAGTGATGTAAGTCCTGTGTCTCTTCCTTCCCAGAACAGTGGTACTATATTGCTGTTCTCCAGGTCTAAGTAGGATTGATTAGTCACCATGGGGCTGACTAAACAGGAGCAAAAGGATGCAGGTCTGGAAGATGAGGGGAGTGACTTGGGTTACACGGTTGTGTGTGTGTGGGGGGTAACTTAGCATGGATCTGGATCTGTATATTCCAGAGATGCACACTGTGTAGCGGGAGCATTGGGGAGAAGGCTTTGCTTAAGTACTGTGGGAATGAGAGCGGTGTTGGGACAGCAATAATAGCTGGAGCAAGGCTTCCTGACTCCACCTATGTGAGTGGGGAAGCTGCCATTAGGAATGCTCAGGGACCAAGAGAAGAAGCCTCAGGAGAAAACCCACATGACTGGAGATCAGCCACACCACAGAGCCGGGCCCTACCACCATAGGGTAGAAAGGATAGAAATGGTGGCCCTTGCCACTTGTAAGCAGTCCCCTCATGCCCTGAAACTGAAGGGGCTGGCTTTCTAGGTGAGTCTTTCTCCCTCACTGCAGGCATTAACACAGCATCTGAATTTGCTGTGGGTATGTTGACCAGCTCTCCCTCTTCCTGGACAGAAATGGCCGGAAGAGGAGGGAAGATGGAAGACTATCCAGTGGAAATCGCAAGTAGAGGCAACTGTGCCTGTGAAGGCTGAATCCACGGCCGGCTCTTCCCACTACTCCTGTGGGTAGAATGTGGAAGGCCATCTGTGGTTTTCTTCCACATTAATCAGTTTCAGTTTAACAGCAGCAAATAACAACCAGATAACCCCGAGTGGTTCAACCTTCAGCAGCATACTCCCTCCCCAGAGGCAAGGCAGAATGCTCAGGCTTTTTGCCAAATCCTCATCTGGCACTCCTTCATGGTAATACAGTATCTCCCCACCATCTCTCACTTAAAAAGTACCCAGCACTTGGGAGGGGGTGGCAGAAGAATTGTGAGTTTGAATGTAGCCTGGGCAACATACTGTGTAGCTCAGGCTAATCTAAAATGTAAGATTCCCCTGTCCTGTCCTTCTGAATCCTGGGATTACAGGCAGACACACCTAGAGAGAATTTATCAATATTCCATCCTTCTAAGAAGTAACTATGATAAGACTAACTGCAAAGTTATTGTTCAAAATAAGCCAGGTGTGCTCAGTTAAAGTGCCCGAGGGTTAATATCATCTTAATACACCTGGACTGACCTCTGCTGGCCAGACTTTTAATCAGCCAACATTTTTTTTTTCTTCTACTTGAGATAACATGGTCAGAAAAGGGGCATTTACCCTTAATTATATGAATTTATATTGTTCAACTTAAAAATAGTAAGCCATCCATATCTTCATTTGGCTGTCAGGCAGGCACATGTGGGCTACCTCGGCCAGATGCTTCTCTGTATGTTTTCTCCTGTGCAGCTCAGGCTCTCCTCATTTAAAAAGTATATAAGCAGGCTTGGATCAGGGGCCTAGCAGGAGCCATACAATGCTCACTGCAATATTTCCTGGGCTCTATCTAAAACTAGAAATTCTACACTGAGGTGATCTCTTGTGCTCCAACTTAGCCAATGCAGACAGATCTGGTATAAGAAAGATATAAGCTAAATTTTGATACAAAGTCTTATGCTCTGATGGATAAAAATTGTAAAAATAACATCTATACCTACTTCTAATATTTTAACTCTATTTATTTATTCATATTTTAAATATGATGTTGATAATAATTTGAGCAACTGTGGAAAGGCTACCATAAATGCCCTTCCCAGATAGTGAGATCAACAACTAACTTATCTACCATCATGGAGCCCTCATCTAGTACCTGTTAGAAACAGAAGCAAATACCCATACCTAAACACTGAGTCGAACTAGAATCCAGATGCAGAGGGAGAGGACGAGACCAGGTTGCAGAAACACATAAAGACAGCTGACCTGAACAAGGCCCCCAGACTGATAGCTGGGAATCCAGCATGGGACTGACTCAGACCCCCTGAATATGGGTCTCAGCTAGGACTGAGCAGAATAAGGGACCCCAGAGTGGAACCAGGATGTATTCCGGGTGCACAAAAGGACCTTGAGGACACATTCCCCATGGAGAGATACTCCCTTAACCTAGAGACAGGAGAGACGTCCTAGTTGCTACTTCAAATGACTTGTCAGATTTACATGACCCCATCTGGATGGCATTGCCCTACATGTGGAATTGGGGTGGGGGGGGATGGGAGGGGAGGGTGGTCAGGATGCATGTGAGGGGGTAGAGAGGGTAAGACAAAGGGAAGGAGGGAGGGAGGAAGGGAGGGAGAGAGGGAAGGGAGAAGGAACTGGGATCGGCATGTGAAATAAAAAATAAATAAATAAACAAATAAATATAATGTTGAGTACCTGCATTTATCTATGTGTACAATGTGCATGCCTGGTCTCTGAGAGACCAGAAAAGGGTATTGGATCCCCTGGAACTGGAGTTATAAACAGTTGTGAGCCTCCACGTGGATGCTAGGACCCAAACCTGGGACCTCTGTAAGATCAGCAAGCACTGAGCCATCTCCCCAGCTCCTGTTTCTAATATTTTAAAACACAGTTTCTGATTTAAAAGGAATGCTTACTTTTAGCTGGGAAGGTAGCTCAGTGATAGACTGTTTGCTTAGCAAATACAGAGTCCTAGATTCAATTCCCAGCAACTGCAAAAACACTTTTAACATCTTCTAAGACACAAAAATGATATAAAAGTACTTCTATCACTAAGCTGTATTAAAAAGCTGTGAAACACAGCCAGGTGGTGGTTGCACATGCCTTTAATTCCAGCACTTGGGAGGCAAAGGCAGGCAGATCTCTGTGAGTTTGAGTTCAGCCTGGTGAGTTCCAGAACAGCCAAGGCCACACAGAGAAACCCTGTCTCAAACACCCCCTCCCAAACAAAACAAAATCATGAGACATATGTTAAAATCTTGAAATTCCAAGCAATATTGCTTGTCTTTCCCCCTCTACTTGTATAAGCACAAGTTTGGGTGCACTGACTTATTTGGCACAATTCCTTATCTTAAAACTATTGTTGTGTATGTGGACACAATGCATATATGTGTGAGGGAGGGATTGTGTGCCACAGCTAATATGTAAAGGTTAGAGGACAACTTTGTAGATTTGGGTCTGTCCTACATCTCTCTAGGTTCTAGAGATCACACTTGGTCATCAGGCTTGCAATGCAAGTGGTTTTATCTGAACCATTTGTCCTTTTCTTTCTGCTTATTATTTATTGGCAGTTCTGAGGACTAAACTCAGGCTTTGTATGTTCTAGAAAAGTACTCTACTTGAGCCTCACCTCCAGACCGGTCTCTTTTGGGACCGTCTCTCCATATGGAGCTCAGGCTCGCCTTGAGTTTTCAATGTAACCCAGGCTGGTGAGAGAAATTTTAGCTCCTAATAATCTTAAGGTACTGCCTATCATTGTGTGGTCCATTAATAACTAAAATGTCCTTAAATGGCACATGACTATACATCATAGACAATTCTCTTGGTCTCAGTGCAGTGTGTATACACAAGGTAGTTAATCTACAATGGCTACAATGGTTTGGAAATGGTGTGACTTCTCTGGATCATTAAGTTCTTTCCAGGGCAAACATTCAACTCATCAACTATAGGACAAGCTCCACTACAATGATACTAGAACCAAGTCATCAAAAGTAAAAGGAGTCTACATACTCCAACTTTACTGAAAGTATCTCTGTATAATATCACTTTTGGAGCTTTCATTTCTTTCTCCAGAAAGTACTGTTTTATTGTTGTTGTTGTTGTTTGTTTTTTTCTAGAAAGGATTTCTCTGTATAACAGCTTTGGCTGTCCTGGAACTCATTTTGTAGATCAGACTGGCCTTGAACTCACAGAGTTTCACCTGCCTCTGCCTCCTGAGTGCTGAGATTAAAGGCATGCACCATCATCACCTGGCAAGAAAGTATTTTAAAAGATAAAAGTTTTAACTTGGGAAATGGATTTACATAAAAGGAAACCAATGTGTAACTTGGCAGTTAGACACTTACAGTGCTATTATTTGATCATTTGTGTAGAAAATAGTCAATTTCCATTATTTGACAAAATAACTGAGAAAACAATTTCAAATGAAGAAATATTTATTTTAGTTCATAGTTTTTAAGCTTTATTTTATTTTAAATTATGTATATATGTGTATCTGGGTGTGGGTGTATGCCTATGAGTGTAGGTGCCTACAGAAGCTGGTGTTCATGAAGTTGCAATGACAGGTGGCTATGAGCCACCCAATGTGTCTGAGAACCAAACTCAAGTCTTCTGCAACAACAGTTCGTACTCTCAAATGCTGAGTCTTCTCTCCAGCTCTTGGAGTTTCAGTCTGTGGTCACTTGGCCCTGCTGCTTTTGGGCCTGGGGTCCATCATGACAGGGAACTCATAAGAGGGCTTGCTCACCTCAGGTATCTGGGAAGTGGAGGGGGATGAGGGTGGCATGCATGCCAGGGTCCTAATTCCAGTGACCTTTCTCCACTAGGTCACTTCCTCAAGACCCCACCCCCTCCCACCAGTGCTGGTGACCAAGCCTTTAGCACTGGCCTTCCAGATCATTTAAGACCCAAAATCATAACAAATTATGGAAATCTTTTATTTTTAATCAATTTCTTTACTATGAAACATAATTTAAAACATATTTTTAAATACAATTTCAGCAGTGTGGTAATTTTGCTAGGGAAAATAATTCTACCTTGCTGGAAAGAGAAAATTCCTCAAAACTATCAACTATTTTATTCACATATTAGAACGGGTGAGCCAGTGAAAATCCTAGGGGAAAAAAAGGTAACATTCAGTCAGAAGAAATAATTGTATTAGACTTACTGTAATTGCTTTAAAATCTAGAAGAACTATTTGTGATAAAATAAGGTTTGTGTTTGGTCTAGTCAAAAGAACTAAAAATTAATTAATCTTGTGTAAAGCAGCCTAGGAAATTCATTTTTTTTTTTTTTTCTGATTCTTCTTACACCAACAGTGATCAGGACACAGAAAACCAGTTGGAAAGAAACAAATTTACTCAGCAAAGAAAAAATGAGATCATGATCCCAGGTCTGAGAAGCACAAACAGGAGGGACTACAGAGTGTTTTATAGGACTAACAGTGTCCACCCCACTTGGCCAAGGCACAGGTTACCAAAGAGGCTCTCAACCTGAAGTCAAGCCCCTTTGGAAAATCCCTACCTCCAAAAATAATGACATTAAAATATATAACAGTAGCAAAATTATAGTTATGAAGTAGCAACAAAAAATTTTATGGTTGAGGCCACCATGCCATGACAAACTGTATCAAAGGGTCACAGCATTTGAAAGGTTGAGAAACCACTGCCATAAAGATATTCCTACACAAAGTAGGAAACAGCCAGCCTGAATTGTAAATCAATAGCAAACAGTGATAGACAAACATTAAATTTTAAAAAAAAAAGCTTGGAAGTGAAAATATGTCAATTCCACTGGAATGAAGATAGAAATGTTAAAGTGTTTAATCTAATGATAATCCTACAGAATGACTAATGGAGGTGATAATTCCTACTTCTCTAGAAATAACCATATGGAAAACTGTAGAACAGATTTGAAGGAGAGCCTTACAAGGATTAGAAAGACCCTGGCCAAGGCCACCTGCCTGCTCCCCAGCCTAACCTAAGTGTGTTCATCTGCCTGACCAGCTGGCTGTGCTCTTGGTACCCTTTCTCTTGGCTCTAAGGTAAATTCTGAAGTCTCTGATGTCTATCTTTACACAAACAGAATTTCAGCAGAATTCTATATATCTGACAGTTTCCAAATTAATTGCTGTGTATTTTATTGACTGTTAACACCCATATCTGCCCATTTGTGCCCCCATCTTGCTCAAAGAAGACAGAAACTGACAGCAGATCTGTGTCTAGGAACTGAGAGAGAGGTACTAACTACTGCGTCACTGTACATTAGAGGCCACATAACTGAGCGGTATGCAACCCCACAGATTCACTGAGTGCAGGCTCATCTACACTGTGCTCAATGCATTTTCTTTTCTTTCAGTTCCTCTATCTTTGCCTGCTCCCTCCTGACACAGAGCCCCCATTTTTCCACCTCCTCTTTGCTAACTCATTCAGATCTCTCTCAGTTTAAGCACTACTTCCCATGAAGTTTGCATGTAACATCCATGCATTTCTTCCCTTGGACTTGCTTGGAACACCTGTTCCTTCCAGTCATATCCTTGCTCTGTCAAGTAGCACTGAGCTGTGAGGCACCCTACTATCTGTCCACTTCCCCTGCTGAATTGTGAGCTCTGTGGTAGTGGTGGTGGTGGGGGCTGAACCTCGTTTTGCTCACTTGCTACTCTAACAAGCACACATAACAATATCTCAAACTCAGAAACAAACTTAGAAGAAACTCTGGATAGCAGGGGGTGTGCCTTTCAGGGAGAGTCAGGCGAGAACATGCACTTCTTGCTTTCTGCCTAATAACTGAACTTACCTGGGCCTTCCGTGTGCTCTGTGGTTCAATCATGATGTTGATAAGATAGGGTTTACTTGTGTCTTCCAGTGCCTGCCTCAGAGAGTTTTGGAGTTCTTCTGGTGTTTTCACAAAATACCCTTTGCCTCCAAATGCAGTCATGACCTGCTCATAATGCGAGTTTGGCAAGAGACACATTGGAGGGATACTGAAATGCAATTTTGTAAGTCAATAAAATTTAAATCTTAAAAGGTAATTTCCCAACATAATCTGAGAAAAATATAAGCTGACCCACCCACAAGACATACTTTTTTTCAGAAAAGCTCTAAGTAACAGAAGTACATAAAACAAATGGAATTTTCCCTGTCCTTCCCTTATTCCATTTCAGTATTTTCATGCCCCTTTGGTGAGTTACCCAAACTCCAGGCCTTAATTATTAAAAGAACTGGCAGCTCTATCTGTCAGTGATGCCATCCTTAAGTTAATGAAACAATGACAGATTAGTTACTGACTAGCTGTTGTTGGGTTTTTTTTTTTTCTCCCTCCTTTGTTTGTTCATTTGCTTTTGAGACAGGATCTATATAACTCTGACTGGACTGGAACTTGCTGTGTAGATCAGGCTGATCTTGAACTCCCTCCTGAGTATGGGATTAAAGGCTTGTGCCACCATACCTGACTTCCCCTCCCCCATGGACTTATTTTTTAAACCTAGTTCTTTTTTTCTTTAGAGCAAACAAACGAACAAAGACAAAAACACTCAGTTGAGCATTAGATCCAGGACTTAAAGATGATATCCAACAACCCCTTTGAAAGCACTTGAAACAGTCATCTACATTTTAATTGTTAGGTGTGGACTACACCCTTCAATCTGAAAGTCTGCAACTTTGAAGTCATCAATCATCTCAACTTTTCAAAGATTTTCATCTTTGGTTCTGTTGATACTGAATTTTCATTAGCTAAATATGATTCAGGTAAATTCATGTATTTCTCAAAGTGGCTGCAGGCTGTGATGTGTGTGTAGTCATGTAAGTCTTCAGGGTGCTAACTGGCAAGGTTAAAGAACAGTGTGGCCCATGTCATGTGTCCTTTGGTACAGCTGGCAGTTCATCACACAGAACCAGAGGAAGGGATGTTATGGAGGCAACACCATCAGAGCTCAGAGGCCAGTACATTGCTTTTCTCTGTATTTTTGCTTGTTTTGAGATAGGACCTTGCTAAGTTGCAGAGACTAGCCTGGAACTCAGTATATCACTCAGGTTGGTAAAGTCAACTCTGGATTCTCCTGCCTCAGCCTCCCAAGTGCTCGAGTTAGTTTTCCCCATTTTTTTCAACTGAATCTTTCCTGTATATGATGGAGTCTTGATGTCTTAGACTCATCAGCTCAAGTGACCCTCTTGTTCCAGCTTCCAGATAGAATAGGTGGACTACAAGTGTATGTCTCTATACCTGGCTCCCTGTATTTTTTTTAATTGTTTATATGGCAATGTCTAATAGACTTTTCAGTAATGATAAAGTGTTTCATGTATAGTATGGCAGCCGTACTCTATTTGGATTTTTAAAAGACTGACTGACTGACTGATTGATCTTAAGGTAGGGATTATCTGTGTAGCCCTGTTTGTCCCAGAACTCAGTTTGCTGACCAGACTAGCCTGAACTCAAACTCGGAGATCTGCCTTTGCCTCTCAAGTGCTGGGACTAAAGGTGTGTGCCTCTATGCCCAGCAACAAAAGATTTATTTTTATTTTATATGTATATGGGTATTTTGCTGGCAGGTACATCTGTGCACAACAGGTGTGAAGTATCCAAGGAAGCCAAAAGAGAACATCAGATCATCTGCAAATGGCGCCATCAACTGTCAACAATTCATTTAAAGAGGAAAAGGTATTGGTTTTTTTTTTTGTTTTTTTTTTTAATGAGACTAGGTTTTGTGTAACTCAAGCTGGCCTAGACTTGCTTATGCAGGCAAGGATGACCTTGCACTGCTGATCTTCTTGTATCTATCTTCTGAATGACAGGTGTGATCTAACACTCCCAAGGTAAGAAATGCTGGGGATCAAATTTGGCTTTGTGCATAAGCAGCAAGTAATCCAAACGAACCACATCCTCAGCCTAGAAACTGAACTTTTCACTTTATTTATTTTTTAACTAAAATTAAGTAGTAACATTATTAGGAGATACTACACCAGTTAGCGCAGTTTACATTACCAATGAGAATGAAACCAAAAGGCATGGCATGGTGATTTGAATGAAAATGGCCTCCATAGACTCCTATGTTTGAATGCTTGGTCTCCAGTTGGTGGAACTATTTGAGGAGAAGTATGAGGTGTGGCCTTGTTGGAAATGTGTCACTGGGGTCAGGCTTTAAGGTTTCAAAACACTATGCCATTCCCAGTGTGCTCTTTCTGCCCCCTACTTGTGGATCAAGATGTGAGTTCTCTCACATACTCTAGACCAACACTTGGGGATCCTGCATGGGGCTGAAACAGGCCCTGTGCATGTGGCTGACAATTTTGAAACCTGGTCTGTTTGTAGACCCCTGGTAGTGGGACCAGGATCTATCCCCAGAGCATGAGCTGGCTTTTTGAAGCCCATTCCCTATGGTAGGATGTCTTGCTCAGACTTGGTGGGGGAGTGGGCAGGGCTTTGTCCTGCCTCAGCTGAATGTGGCAGGCTTTGCTGACTCCTCATGAGGGGCCCTTGCCCTGTCTGAGGAGTGGGTTTCAGGAAGGTGAGGGAGGGGGAGGAGGGGAGAACTGTAGTTGGTATGTAAAATCAATCATGTGAGCCCAAAAATGTGAGCAGCTGCTGCTCCCGTGTCTTGCCTTCATCCCACCATCATTAGCTCTGACTTTCCAGAACTAATTGCACTTTTTTATATATAAGTTGCCTTGGTCATTGTTTTATCACAGCAATTGAAAAGTAATTAATACAAATGGTTATGGAAAAACAATACATAGTGAAAATATTGGTACTCTTCTCTACTCTCCAACTGTCTCATCAATTTTTGCCAATGCCCATGGCAGTTCTAACAGTCTTAGTTTGCCTCTGCCATCAGATGATAAAAGTTTAGCTTTGTGGTAAAGAAAGGAAGATCTTTAAATCACAAATAACATGCCAGCTCCTGTGATGACTAATTTTGGCTGTCAGCCTGGCTACATATGGAATCAACTAACACCCAAGCAGCTGGGCATGTCTGCGAGGGCAGTCTCTGAACTGATCATTTGGGCTGGGAAGACCCAGCCTACATTTGGGCCACACCTTCTGGTGGCAGTCCTCATGAAAGGACATGATGGAAGGAAAGCTGCTTTTTGTCTACCTGCTCTCACTCTCACTGGCAGTTCTGTTCCTTGAGAGAACCTCGATTAGTGCAGCATCAATAATAGTGTAGACATAAATCTTGATCTGCATCCTCAGTAGTTCCCTGATTATAAACAATCTTGAATAGCTGTATAAAAAGGAACCATGAAGAAGTGGCTCTGCCTTTTAAAGGGACTGACAGATTTGCCAAGTTAATAGCAGGTAGGCACACTCCAATCCAGCAAACTTTTAAAAGACAGACTAAATACCCGACATAATTTAACAATACATTGTTGTGAGTTACTCACGCTGTAACAGCTTCTTGAAAATTTAACGTTTTTTCCCAAGTGTCTGCATCAAAACCTTGGTAGATTCCATTATTGTTTACAACCAAGAGTATGATTGGCAAGTTGTACCTAAAAGTGAAAGTAAACTATGAAGAGATCATTCTTTCTAAAGCAATTTCTTTTCTTTTATATATATTATATAATTATATATACATAATTATATATACATATATATGTATATATAAAATTTTCCTTATTTTACATATTGATCCCAGTTCCCTATCCCTCCCTCCCATGTCCCCCGAACTCCCTCCTGTTCCATTCCCCCCACATACTCCACAAGGAGGGTGATACCTTCCAAGGGAGATCATCAAAATCTGTCAAGTCATTTGGAGCAGAGTCTAGGCCCTCCCTCCTGCCTCTAGGCTAAGGGAGTATCATTCCATGGGGAATGTGCTCCTAAAGTCCTTTTGTGTACCAGGGATACATCCTGGTTCCACTGTCAGAGGTCCCTCAGACTGCCCAGGCCTTCTAACTGAGACCCACATTCAGGGGGTATGAGCCAGTCCTATGCTGGTTTCCCAGCTATCAGTCTGGGGGTCCATGAGCTCCCCCTTGTTCAGGTCAGCTATCTCTATGGTTTCTGTAGCCTGATCTTGACTCATTTTGTTATCACTCCTCCCTCTCTGCAACTGGATTCCAGGAGTTCGGCTCAGTGTTTAGCTGTGGGTGTCTGCTTCTGTTTCTGTTTCCATCAGCTACCAGCTGAGGACTCTATGATGGCATATAAGTTAGTTATCAATCTCATTATCAGCGAAGGACATTTAGGGTGGCCTCTCCACTGAAACGGCAGCCCACAGACTGGGAAAAGATCTTCACCAACCCCACATCTGACAGAGGGCCGATCTCCAAAAAAAAACTCTAGAAACTCGTCACCAAAACACCAAATAACCCTATTAAAAAGTGGGGTACAGAGCTGAATAGAGAATTCTCAATAGAAGAATCCAAAATGGCTGAAAGACACTTAAGAAAGTGCTGGGCATCCTTAGCCATCAGGGAAATGCAAATCAAAACAACTCTGAACACCATCTTACTCCTGCCAGAATGGCTAAAATTAGAAACACCAATGACAGCTCATGCTAGAAAGGATGTGGAGAAAGGGGAACACTCCTCCACTGCTGGTGGGAGTGCAAACTCGTACAGCCATTTTGGAGATCAGTTTGGCGGTTCCTCAGGAAAACAGTCTACCACAGGATCCGGCAATTCCACTCTTAAGCATATACCCAAATGATCCACATCCATGCAACAAAGACATTTATTCAACTATGTTCATAGCAGCATTATTTGTAATAGCAAGGACCTGGAAGCAACCTAGATGCCCCTCAACAGAAGAATGGATAAAGAAGATGTGGTGCATTTACCCAATGGAATACTACTCAGCAGAAAAAAACAATCTTGAAATTCACAGGCAAATGGATGGAACTTGAAGAAACCATCCTGAGTGAGGTAACTAAGTCACAAAAAGAGGAACATGGTATGTACTCACTCATATATGGATTTTAGACATAGAGCAAAGGATCACCAGCCTATAATTCATACTGCCAGAGAAACTAGGATACAAGGAAGAACCTAAGAGATTCATACAAAGTCCCTCATAGAAGGAGAAAGGAACAAGAGCTCCTAAGCATATTGGGAATGGGGGCAGTGAGTGGATAGGGAGTTAGGAGAAAGAGAAGGGGAGGAAAGGAGAACATGTGGGACCAGGAAGATTGAACTGGGGGACAAATAGACGAGAGTAAAAAGGGATACCATAATAGAGGGAGCCACTATAGGTTTGAAGAGAAAACTGACTCTAGAGAAATGTCCAGAGACCTATAAGGATGACCCCAACTAGCAACTTCTTATCTTAAAACTGAAATTTTTACTTAAAAGTAGATGTTTTTTATAAGATGTTTTCAATATTAAGAAGGAAATTAAGCATTTTTTATCCTAATTAAAAAAAAAATATCAAACCACTGATAGAAACATTGCAGCTATAGGATGTATTCAAGCCTAGGGGCTGGTAGTCTGCTTAGCTATGGACCTCAAATTACTAAACTTTTCCAGGTGGTTACAAGGAAAACACCTGCTCCATTCCCTACCCTCCTAGGCCTATTTCTACATGGTTCCTAGGAACACTATCTGAAAAAGTTCCATTCTATTGCTGAATGCCTCAATGGCAGCCAGTTCATGCTGGATGCTGTGAAAGAAACACAGCAACTAATACCCAGTCTACATGTCTGATCATAACAGCATGGCATGATCAGTACAGAACACAAGCATCCAAATATCTCAAGCAGTATAACAAAGATGAAAAACCTAAAAAGGCTGAAAAAGAATGTGGGTTTTCACACTTCCCTTGAGGGCTTGTGTAATTACACAACTAGTAATATGATTGTGTCAACTTCATACATCATCTTTTTGGCATATGTCAAGTGGTTGTTAATACAGACCTCTAATAGACCATGCTTTCCCCTAACACACAGGTTCACATAGCCCAGGCTGACCTTGACCTTGCAATGCAGCTCAGGATAACCTGAATTCCAGATCCTTCTGCCTTCACTGCCATTTCTAATACCAAATGCTGGGATTACAGGAGTGCATTGCCAAACTTGGCTTGACCTTATTAGTTTTACACACCAAAGCTTTGAAACTCCCAAAATGTGTTTCATAAAAACCGTACTAAGAGCCCTAAGCAGAACAGTTTCATTATAATTTTAATACAGCTGGGGTAAGGGTTCCAGAGAGTCCTCATGTTGATACAGTGGGAGTTTCTACATTAAAGTTTGTAACTAGGAACCTCAAAACACAATGTTGTGCCAGGACACCTGTTTGTGAAGCAAATAAATATTATAAATTTTGGCATTTATGAGAATAAAATGCTATGCTTACGTCTCTGTTTTACCTGCAGATGGTCTCCACTTCCATGCCAGAAAATCCAAAGGCGCTATCTCCTTCCACACAGATGACCCGTTTCCCAGGACTTCTATCTTTAGCCACTACAGCAGCTGCAATAGCAAATCCCAAACCGACTCCCATTGTTCCAAAGGTACCAGCATCAAGCCTGTTAGGAACAAAGCCAACACCAAACTGTCTTGCACATGTCATATAGGGTAGAGTTGGCATGAACCTTTCAATCTATATTTATGTGGTTTATGGGAAAAATTAAGAAATAGACATAATTTTTGGAATATAAGGAAGAAATCTGTCAAGGGTAAGTGGCATCAAAGGAAAAAGCCACTCATAATTGCTTAGATGAATGCAAATACACTCTTAGAACACCCAATATAGTAATCATCACATTATACCAAGAATTATGAAGCATTAAAACTATAAGATCTCACTTTAAAATATAGTTGAGATAGGTGGTGGTAGCACATGCCTTTAATCCCAGCACTTAGGAGGTAGAGGCAAGTGAGTCGCTCTGATTTTGAGGCCAGCCTGGTAACAAAGCAAGTTCCAGGACAGCCAGGGCTACACAAAGAAACACACAAAGGGCTACACACACACACACACACACACACACACACACACAAAAAAAAAAACCCAAAAAAACAAGAATATACTTATGTATGGCTGGAAAGACAGCTCAGAGATTAGGAGCACGTGTTGCTCTTACAGAAGACCTGAGTTTGATTCCTAGTACCCACATGGAGGCTTGCAACTGACTGTAACTCCAGTCCCAGAAGATCCAAAAGTCCTCTACTGACTTCTGAGGGCACCAGGCAGACACATATACATATGCAGGTAAAACATGCACACACATAAAATAAGCTAAATAAATCTAAAGAAATTTTTAAAATACACTTTGGAAATATATTCTTATACACCAGACATGTACAATCCTAAAATACTTTTTCTTCATCAGTATTACTGTGGTTTCAAATTAAATGCACTGTCATTTCTTTCTTGGAGTCTTACCTGTGACGAGGAAGGTAGTTCTGAAGCACAGTACGGCCAATGTCCATAGTATTTGCTCCCTCACTTACTATAAAACAGTCTCTGGGTAACTGTTCTTGAACATGGTAGAATACTGTGTAATAATTCATAGGGAGGGTTGTTTTGGAAGCTAATTCCTAAAAATAGAGGTAAACATACACTAAATTATATTGGGACATAATGACAACAACCAATGTCAATAAGCTATTACCCAAGTTACTTTGGAACAGTTAAATACCACCAATAAGCTAGAAGATCCCCAAATAGCTATACAGTGGCTACTCTTTGAACTGTGAACAATCTAGGATCATGCTAAGAACATTGTGCTGTACAATATGAGTCTGGGACACAATGAATAAGCTGGGGAATTGCAATGACCTGGTGATGGACCTAAAGATGGTTGAGCAACATTGGGTTAAACAGAATGATCCATGCCTGTACACTCTTAGAAAAACACTGTATTAACTATTTTTCAGAAGTTTTACATCATGTATGGTCCTAAATTTAAAATTAAAATGCAAAGATTACAGGAGGTGATTTGAACACCTGGCTCTTCTCTTGACAGCGAAAAGAGCTATGTTATATATGCTATTTAAAAGTTCCTGAATGACAGAGTCATAACAAGGTAGACATCTTCAAACACCCTCATGCCCACTAGTGCCAAGAGGAGCCACTGGGTTTCTCACTGACAGTCCTCTCTGGTCCCCAAGCTCGCAGCTTCACCTGTGCTACCCTACTTTGCTGAAGGTCACATCACCACCCAGGAAAGACCCACACACACACCCTAGATCACACAGAGGAGCAAACCCTAAGGGAACCCTAAGGACAAGATGCATTATTTAAAATAATAGAAAACAGAACTGAAACTAACTCTTGGCAGTAGAAATAGTCACTGATTAGGATTTTCCTGCATAGTGGAGTTAGCCACATCAATTCTGCGATGATGTTTGGTCGAAAGTACAAACTTACTCTATGATGACAGATACATTGGGGGACAAAAGTGCCTGACTCAAATTTCAAATCTGCAAATCATTCTATTAGAAGGAAATCTTAGGTTGGGCTGGGGATATAGTTCAGTGGTCAAGGGAACTTGTGGTGATACTCTGCTTATGATCTAATAAATAAAGCTTGGCTGCAGATAAGAGTGCAAAAACGAGCCACAGTCATAGAGAACAGGCAGTGGTGGCACACACCTTTAATTCTAGCAATTGGGAGACAGATCTCTGTTAGTTCAAAGCCACACTGAGCTACACAAAATTGATCCAGTCTAAAAGAGAAACAGAGCTCACACAAAGATGATCTCAGCATTTGGGGACCCACATCTTTAATCCCAGCACTTGGGAAGAATATAACGTGGGAGGAGACATAATCTCATTGCAGTTTGAGGAGCAATGCATTCAGGAGATGCAATCTGAAGACAGGATTGCTCCTTTGGTCTGAGTATTGGTAGAGATGAGAACTCTCTAGGGGCTGGCCATTTTGTTTCTCTGATCTTCACCTTTAGCCCCAGTATACATCGCAGGGTTTTTATTATTCATGTTACAGGCACTTGCTCTTACAGTGGACCCAGGTTGGGTTCCCTACACAAACATGGTAGTTCACAACTACCCGTAATTCCAGTTCCATCTCACCTCAGAGGGTAGGCACACATGACACACATACATATATGCTCACAAAAAATAAAATGAATTAACTTAAAAAGAAGAAACCCTAGGAATATACTGAACACTGCACCCAAGATACACAAAACAGTAAAAGAAGAAAGCCCAACATCTCATCTGACAATCACATTGTTTACAATGACATTGAACAGAAAACATCAACACTTCGAAAGTGACTCCATTGTAGTCTACCTGAAGGATCAGTGGTGATTTCAAAACTCATGACAATCTCCAAACCTTCACTATGAGTCAAAGTCACAAGGGCAGATGTGAAAGCCCAAGAGTTTCCAGCAGTGACATAAAAGATAAATGGCAGTGGGGCGGGGTAGATTATACACTGATAAAACTTTCCATTTTAATGAAGGAACTATTATTATACTCACATGCCTTGAAGGAAAGATATCTTAAGGGCAGATAGCATATCCTAACATACCCTAGGATTTAAGGTGAAATCTCTGCATCAATTCTTATATGCCCTAGGTTTTAATTGTGATGTTATGCACCAAAATCAAACTGACAACTTTCCAAGATCCAATTTGTTTTCTTCTATCACTTCATAGTATCTCAAGTACCATAACTCTTTGGATGCTCAATTATGCAAGGAGCTGGAGGCCTTTTTCAAGGTAAACATCCACATGGGCATACACACATTTTTTCTTAACTGTTCTTAATTGTTTACATGGTTGAATTTACTCTCTCTCTTCCCCCCCCCCCCAACATAAGGTTTCTCTGTGTAGTCTTGGCTATCCTGGAACTCACTCTGTAGACAAGGCTGGTCCTGAACTCATAGATCCACCTGCCTCTGCCTCCTGAGTGCTGGGATTAAAGGCGTGCACTACCATGCCTGGCTTTGCTACCATTTTTAATTAGGCTCTGGTCTGACTTCTGGTTTTGGACCTCTTGAGAGCCATGGCCCAGCAACACCCTTTTTGATAGCCAAGCTTACACAATGCTGTGCTTTCTAGGACTGCCTATGCCTCACTATGGGAGGACTAAGCAACTCATCAACCTGGAGGGATCTTGCATTTCAACTGGTCCTATATTACCTTGGATACAGCTTCATTGCTCTTCATTTTCTCCCTCAGAGTCTTCCACCACTTGCTGTCTGTGGGGAACTGCCACGGAGTTTTATCAAACTGTTCCAAAAGCTACAAATAAGAAAAAAAAAAATCTTTTCTTCCTGTTTTAAAAATAAACTTTCTCAAAGAAGGCACACAGTACACTGCTCTGCCCTTCCATTGCTCACTTTTGCTTTTCTTCCTGCAGTGAGCAACTGGTGGCAGATCGGTGGGTGGCATGGTGAGTCACATGACAGACCAAGTGCTGCAGAGTTATTGCACATGTGACAGGAACTGCATCTGCATCTCAATGCTGTGCACTCAAGACATCGAATATCATATTAAATCAAGTGATGTGACCATATTTTATCTCCTGCCACAATTATATCTATAGATTACATATAAATAGAAAGCCAGCCAGACAAGTCCTGATTATAGCTTGACGAGTAAAAATCTTTTTAGTACCTAAAAATATACTGTTAGATTTTTCCATTGTATAAATCAAGTTTAACTAAAGCCATATTATAATTTCTTTCAGAAAGCATGCAGGACTCTACTTACTGAATTCTGGTTTGAATGACCTTAAATTTTCATGATATTAAATTAGTGTTCTAAAATGCTTAACTTCTACAAATATCAACAATGTACAATAAGCTGAATTTACTAAATTCCAAAGTTACAGTTAATGTTAATTTTCCATCAAAAACTTAAGTTTAAAATTGATGTCACTAGACATGCCACCAAATGAATCAAGAGTAACATTATCCAGAGTTGACTGCCCACAGAAACCAGACCACACAAACTAAAACCCAGAGAAAGTCTTTACCTGTTTAGAAACAGCATTTATGTCTCCTAGTAAAGTCACAGAAGGCCTTACATTATTCCCCAATTCTTCTGCACAGATATCAATCTAAAAAAGAGAAAAACCTGAAGAACAAGCCATGTTTGGTCTTTTTTGTTTTGAACAAACTCTAAAAACTGTTTTTATTTTACATTGTATTTTCTGTGCATAAGTGTTATGCCTACATGTATGTCTGTGTATCACATGTGTGCCTGGTGCCCAAAGAATACAGAAGAAAGCATTAAATACTTTAGAACAGGAGTTACAGATGGTTGTGAGCTGTCATGAACCCTGATCCTCTGGAAGAGCAGCAAGCTCTTAAAACCCTTTAAGAAAGGCTGTTGCAGTTGCTGGTGGTGAATGCCTTTAATCCTACCACTCAGGAGGCAGAGGCGCAGAGGGGCAGAGGAGGGGCAGAGGGGCAGATCTCTGTGAGCCTCACAGGGAGGCTTACATTCATCTGTTACTCTAGTTCCAGGGTATGTGACATCCTCTTCTGACCTCAGCAGGTGCCAGGAACATACATGTAGAATCACAAGGAGAGGTTAGGGTACTTTCCAGACATTCAGGTTAATGGCAGTAAAAGCCAAGTCACTTGGAGATTTCAAAGGTTGACACAATTTTGGCATTTAAAGAAAATTCACCTCCTCACAAGGCTGAGGGTGTCACTTCAGTCTACCATCCTGCTTAAGCCTCTTTTTCTGTCTCTATATATACTCCAACTGTGAAGAAGAGGCAAATTATGTTTTTCAAACTGTTTCAAACTTAACTTTGAGAGCTTTTGTCATTAGAATTAGCACAAGACGTTTTGTAGATTTGGTACCTGTAATTATGTTAGATAATTTGTAAAATCTATTTCTGTAAGAGAAAAGGTTCTTCACAAAAGCCAAGGAGAACAAAGCAGCACAGGGCGATCAGAGCCCCCTCGGTACCTGAATAAACTTCACATCTGCCTGGTATCTTGGAGGCAGTCCAAAATGTAATATCCAATTTAGTCTCGCACCAAATAACACAATCACATCAGCAAACTGCAAAGCCCTATTTAAAAAGAAAGGAAAAAAAAAAAAAAAAAACCAATTTAACAAGAACAACAAACATACTGATGATTCTTACTTGAATTGTTCTAAACTTCTTAAAATATTTTTGGAGCTTCTAAAGTAAATCTGATCTTTCTAATTAAAATCATTTTGGATGACTGGGAAGATAGCTCAGTGGACAAAATGCTTGCTGAACAGGAATACCTGAGTTTGGACCCCCAGCACTAACATAAAGACTGACTGTTGTGGTGCTGCCCCCATCTTAGCACTGGGGTGAGGACAGACAGGTAGTGAGAGGTGGGAGCCAGGCAGTCAACTAGCTCAGCGAGAGACCCTGTCTCAAAACTAAAGGGGAATGTGAAGGAAGTTTTGAATCCACAACTGCATGTGTGCACCCCACCTCCCAACATATACCACATCTCACAAACACATAAGGATATAATGTGCCATTGTTTTGTTTTGAAAATAGGATATTTATTTATTTATTTATTTATTTATTTATTTATTTTTAACTAAAGCTAGCCTTAAACTTATGATCCTCTTCCCTCAGCCTCCAAATGCTGGGGTTACAGGTATGCACCATTATGCTTGGGTAGGTTTTCGTTTGTAGGTGTTTCCAGGATGGAACCAGGACCTCATGCATGCTAAAAAGGCACCCTAGTGAGCCACACCCAGTCTCTCAACCCCTATACTCCTATCTCAATGCATACTTCACACTGATTTCTAGGAGAAAGCGGGTATTATAACCATCATTTGATTTGATTTACAGAATTTCGTTTTTTTTTTTTTTTTCCAAGACATGGTCTCATGTCCAGGTTAGTCTCAAATTCTCTATGTAGGAGGATGACTTCGAACTTTTGATTTTCTTATACCTACCTCCTCAGTGATGGGATTAACGACATGTGCCAGCATACCCAATTTATGCAATGCAGGACCTGCTAGGTAAGCACTCTCCCAATTGAGCTACATCTAAAATATTGTATATGTACTTTTACCTCATGTGCAGTTTGTTTTCACAAATTTTCAGTAACTCGATCATCTTTTGTTTTTTTGTTTTGTCTTTTGTTTTGTGAAAATTCCAAAGATTCTACAGACAGTCCTATAAGCATATTACTCTGTAGGTATCAGAAAGTAGATATTATGTAGTGTGATTCTAATTAAAGAATGTTTATAAATACTGAAAAAAATGAAAATTGGTAAGAGTCCAAACAACTGCCAGGCAGTGTTGGTGCACACCTTTAATGCCAGCACTCAGAGGGCAGACTCAGGAGGATCTCTGAGTTCTAGGCCAGCCTGGTCTACAGAGTGAGTCCCAGGGCATCCAGGGCTACAAAGAGAAACCCTGTCTCGGAAAACCAACAAAACAAACAAACAAACAAACAAACAAAAACCTGGAATACCACGCACCTGGATCTGGCAGCACCTACACAGTTTGGATGATTGTCAGGGACAACACCCTTCCCCATAGGGGTGGGCAAAAATGGCAAATTGCACTGTTCCACCAGTTTCCTGATACTGCCCTCTGCATGGGAATAAGCAGCACCTACAAAAAATGCAACTCAGTGGATGATTCAGTTACACTTGGCACTGAGAACTTCCAACTTATCATGTGAATTTGTTTTTAGATGACCCCAAATGCTCTCTCCTGCATAATCATCAGCCTAAAAGGAAAATGAATGGTGAAGACTATTCTGAAGAACTGCCTCTAAACAAAAATGTATCTTGTAACTCTTGGTGCTTTCACTTTCCTGCTTTAGGCTTGGAGACTGGTAAACTACTACCCACAATTCTATGAACATACATGGCAGGGAAGACCTTGGCCCTGAAAAAACAAGACTGTACTTGCACTAACTGCTCTACATTACCTGTAAGCCTCCTCTACAGTACACTGTGCAGGAAGTGTGAGTTTCAAAAGCTCTGCAGATCTCTTTAGAATTTCTACAATGCTGTGGCTGTAACAGGACTGAGTGAGAACATACCTGTTTTACAACTGTGTGCTACAGATAAAACATACCCTCAATAACACTGAAAACAACTTACTGTTTTGACATATAGGTATTTCACTTCTGAAGCCATCATGACCACTATTTCATTTTGTATTCTTTTCTTCTTCTTGTTTTGGGTTTTTTGAGACAGAATTTCTCTATGTAACAGTACTAGCTGTCCTGGAACTCGCTTTGTAGACCGGACTAGCCTCAAACTCAGACATCTGCCTGCATCTACCTCCCAAGTGATGGGATTAAAGGGATGTGCCACCATTGCCCAGCTTTAATTTTATATTCTTTAGAGCTAATAACATACTATCCATTTCTCTATGGAATCCTACTAAATAGTATAGTGTACATTCAGATCCAGTATCACGTTCAGCACTAAAAGGTCATCTTAGAATTTTTTATTATGCATATGCCATGAAAAATAGTCCTTGTTATTTCAGCCAGAAAGTTTTCTTACTCTTTTTCTTGTCCTGGTGCCTTTGTATTCTCAGTTTTCTCCCTAGACTGCCTTTGTTTGCCTTGTCTATTTGGGGAACTACTGTTTTTTCATGGTAAAACTATGGGTGTCACGTCCTGTGGCTCCTTTTTCCCAACACACACACACACACACACACACACACACACACACACACACACACACCTCCCTTTCTTATAACTCCATCCCACCTTCCCTGTGCAATAAGAGTATAGTATGAGAATGAGGATATAGCTGAGCAAGTATGTTGCTTAGAGTACAAGCATGAGGACCCATGTCTGGATCCAGGCATAGTGGTGACACATCTGTAATCCTAGCACTGGAAGAGTACAGACTGGTCCGGTCCCAGAAATCACTGGCCAGATTCTCTAGTTGAATCATGAGTCCTGGGTTCAGTAAGAAACCTTACTTTAAAAAAATAAGGTAGAAACATATCCCCCATGGAGGGATAACTGCCTTAACCCAGAGACAGGAGAGAAGCCCTAGTCCCTACTTCACATGACCTGTCAGATCTACATGACCCCAACTGGATGGCATTCCCCTACATATGGAATTGGGGTGGGTGGATGGGAGGGGAGGGTGGTTAGAGGGCATGTGAGAGGGCAGAGAGGGTAAAAGGGAGAGGAGGGAGGGAGGGCTGGAGGGGAGGGAGGGAGGGAGGGAGGAAGAGGGAACTGGGATCAACATGTAAAATAATAAATTAAATTAAAAAAAAATGCTTTGACTCCAAAATTTAAGTTGAAGGACAAGTTACTGGGGAAAAGGATTTCTATTTTTGTTTCCACAGAAAATGAAAAGATGTGGATTCCTTCCAGACTAATGTGGTTTGATCACGCCAGACCGCCTGAAACAGAGTACAAGGTGATCCTACATTCAAAACAGCTGGACAAAGCAGCCTTACAGTCTACAGCCAGGATTTCTGAATCTTCTTTGAATCCCCCATGACAGCGCTCCTTACCAGCAGGAAGTAGTTTGGAAAGAACGACGCCCAAATTCCCAAACATTGTCTATAAATGTTTGTTTTCATTTAATTGGACTTTGTTATATAAAATAAAATAAAATAATAATAAAAAAAGGTAGAAAGCTACAGAAGAAGATACCTAATACCAACTTTTGGTATCCATATGTCCACATGCATGAAAATATACACACATCTACCATATCCAAGAATTGAGAAGAATTTAAAACTGCACTCCTTTAATCCCAGCGCTCAGGAGGCAGAGGCAGGTGGATCTCTGAGTTCAAGGCCAGCATGGTCTACAGAGTGAGTTCAGACAGCCAGGGCTATGTAGGGAGACCCTGTCTCAAAAATAAAACAGAAGAAAATAGTAACAATAAAAAATTAAGAATATATTAGCCAAGATGGTGGTGTATGCATTTAATCCCAAAACTCAAGAAGCAGAGGCAGGTGGATCTCTGTGATTTTGAGGCCAGTGTGGTCTATATAGTAAGTTCTAGGCCAGTCAGGAATACACAGAAAGACCCTGTCTCAAACAAAACAAAATCAAACAAAACACCAGCATACTATACTTGTTAGCAAGTACATTCCCTTTGGATGGAAATTATTATTTCACTGTATCCTTCATGAATATTTTATACAATTGCTGCTTTATTTTAAGTACTAGTCAGTAAATGTTTTTCAAGGAAGAATGAAAACTAGAATCCACCTCAAATCTTTGCTATTAATTATATCCTATTTAGGAAGCTGCTATCTTTTGTAAGTCAGGTGATAAGACTCAAAGCGGTCACTTGACAGTCAAAAAACCACACATCATACAAAGCATTTAACTCAGCACTGACCTCAAGGTTTCCTCTTCTTTGCTCCTCTACCCCTGGGGCTAGAACCCAGGAACCAAAAGCTAACCTTCTAGCACGGAGCTACACCCTCAGCACCACCATCTTCTTTAAAACTATCTTCAGTTTGTCAGTTGGCGCCTAAGCAGGTGATAATTGATGAGCATAGTCATAGGTAATCCTAGTGGTTCTAGAGCAGCAAGCAGATACAAGGATATATTCCCAGCCATGCCTATAATCACAGTTCTTGGAAGGCCATGGCAGGACAATGGTGAGTTCAAAATCAGCCCAGGGTACATGGCAAGTCTGAGCTATGTAGGAAATCACGTCTCAAAAAATAATACAAAATAAAAGAAAGAAGTAAAAACAATAATAATAAATTACTAACAGGAATATAAATTGTTTCTATGGCACCTAAAGAGTAAACAATTTGTCAACAGTACCAAAAGTCTTCCAGATATCCACACATTTTAATTTAGTTAGTTCTTTTTGGAGCTCTGCCATAAATCATAACTATGGAAAAACCTCTGCATAAGAATGTTTATCACAGCTACTATAAACAAACAAACATTTGGCAGCAAGTGTCAATGTATATCATTTAATGTTAAAATTGTGTTTAAATAATTTTAAGAAAAATAGCTTATCAAACATAATACTGCCTATATAACATTATCACAGTATATAAAATAGACAAGAAGTAAATACATTACTGAAGGCCAAAATTGGTTTCCTTGGAGAGATTTCTTTTTTCTAAAACTTTTCTAGATTTTCCAAAGTATTTCTAATAGAAAAAAACATATTTATTTCTAAGTCAAGAACTGAAACCATTCTTTGTAAAAGTGAGGTCTCTGGGCCACTGAGGATAAGTTATATGATTTGAAAATGGATGAAAAGACCACTTATTCTGATTACCAACACTAGAGCACATAAAAACAAAGAAGACAGTGTCTAAAGAGGACAGACATTCTCATAGCCTGTGAGTTTTCTTTTGCTACCTTTCCCGATGATGAGCAGGGGCTGTTTGGCATTTCTAATAACAGATGCTGCTGTACACACAGCAGGAGTTTCAGCCATGCTAACTGGAGGTGGCAGGCAGCACTCCTTGTACCTGAAAAGAAAAACGATGTTATAATTAAGAGAGGCTGGGGGCTGGGAGATGGCTTAGCAAGCAAAGGCACTTGCCACCAAGTCTGATGACACGAGGACCCACGTTCCATCCCTGGACTGGTGGAGGGAGACAGCTGACTCCAGCAAATTGTCCTGTGACCACTAAAGCATGCATATGCACACACACATATAAATGCTTTAGGACAAGAGTCATGCTGCATACCTCTAATCCCAGCACTCAGAAGGCAGAGGCAGGTGAGTCTCTGTGAGTCTGAGGCCAGTCTGGTCTACATAGTGAGTTTTAGGACAGCTAGAGCTTTAAAAAAAATTATTTTGAGGGCTGGAGAGATGGCTCAGAGGTAAGAGCACTCACTGGCTGCTCTTCCAGAGGTCCTGAGTTCAGTTCTCAGCAACCACATGGAGGCTCACAACCATATATAATGGGAACTGCAAGAATACATACAGACAAAACACACACACATACACACACACGCATATAAATATTTAAAAATAAAGTGGTTAATTTTAAGTTTTCTTACTGTGAAAATTCCAAATTGTACATAAAAAGGTATAATACATATACTTGGCCAGGCATGGTAATACACACTTTTAATTCCAGCACTCAAGAGGCAGAGGAAGTCACATCTCTATGAGTTTGAGGCCAGCCTGGTCTACACAGGTGTAGTCCCAAGTCAGTCTGGGATACATAGACCCTACCTAAAAAAATACTCCATAAATTCAATATGGCAATTCAATGAGAATATCATTTTACCACATTTGTATAACTCATACACACATTCACACACACACACACAGTACCCACCACACCCCCCTTGAATCAGAAATCAGACCTTTAAAAAGCTCTTTAAAAGATAAAGACTTTCTTTTATACAACTATAAAATTCTTATCACAACTAACAAATCAAGAATTATTCCTTAATATCTAATAGCCAGTTAAATGGATAATTCATTGGCAGAAAATCTAGGTCAATGGCACTACAGCAGGAACAGTAAAACAGAAAACAGTAGTAGCTAAAATAGAAAAAATACTATAAACTAGTATGTAATACTTTGTAGCATTTACTCTTATTTGCTTTTCAAAACAACAAGGTAAGGTATTGCTGTTAGCTAGTTTGCACCAGGTTCCAGATGGCATATGGCAGAGATGTACTGTAGCAGTATCCTGTTGCCAAAGTCCCTGCTGTTTTCACCTCACCGTTCCATATTCCACTCACTAGTAAATTAAAATTACAGCATCTTACCAGGTCTTACTAAAAGAACTATTAAAACATCATAGTTAAGTCCTCACTGTTACATGGCATTTATTCTCACATATAAAACTTGGTATCTAAATTATCCAAATATCTGGACACAAAATAAAATAGGGGCATCAACCTGTACATAATTTTAAAGGAAGGTTATAGATTTTAAACTTCCCTAAGGCTCACTGTTCTTCATTCCTCAGTATTATTTTGATTGGCATATTTACATAAATATACACAATAGATGTCCTCATGTCTGTTTCTCACAGACAGAAAGTATCCACTACACTAAATACACAGACCATTAGCCACTAGAGAGCCATTTCCATAATAGCAAGGTCCACAAAAGTTGCAGTTAAGAAATAACTTAAAAAAAAAAAAAAGAAAGAAACATGCTGGGCAGTGGTGGCGCACGCCTTTAATCCCAGCACTTGGGAGGCAGAGGCATCTCTATGAATTTGAGGCCAACCTGGTCTACACAGTAAGTTCCAACCAAGGCTTTGCAGTGAGACACTACCTCACACACACACACACACACACACACACACACACACACACACACACACACACACACACACACCGCCACTACCACCACCACCAAAACAAACAAAACAAAACAAAACAAAAACCAACAATGAAGTATGTTATGATGTTCAATAAGTAAACTACGCAGGAATGCAACTTATATGCCAACAGTGAACCCACTACTTGGAAAGTGAAGGCAAAAGGACTAAGTTTGAAACCAGCTTGGACTATACAATGAAATCCAGTCTTAAAAACCTCTAAATATAACATTCAACACATTGACTAAATATGCATGATAAAAAGGAAAGGTACTAAATGTTAAAAATGTCAGTCCTTAGAAGGATTTCTTTTGGGCTGGAGGGAAGACTCAGTGCTCTTCCGGGACCTGATGTGTGTTCCCAGCACCCACAACAGATAGCTTACAATTAATTGCTTGTAACTTTAGCTTCGGGGGATGTGATACCTACTTCTGTTCTCCACAGACACCCCTACACATGCGGCAAACACACAGACACACACACACACACACACACACACACACACACACACGGATGCATAAATAAAATATATCTTTAAAAAATTTATTTGTACATTACTGGATTTTTCTAAAAAGTTGGTAATAGAAAAAAATATTTTATTCCTAAAACTAAAGTAATACCACTTAGGGATTTGATGGACCACAGTAACATCTGTATCAAGGTGAATGATATCAAGTGTGACTTTTTTGTACTTCTTTTCACTCAGTGCTTATTTAAGAGATAAAAGTGCAGGACAACTCACACATTTTAAAGCTACATGGGTGCTAGACAAACACTTTTTATTCTGAGTCCTAACAAGTTTTCACCAATCATCCACCTAATCTCTTGGCTTACAGTAAGATGCTTGTCAATAATACATACGCTAATGTAGATACATATCTGAGGTTAATGGGCGGATAACTTTGAATGAGGAATTGGGAAGTTCCAAGTATTTGATTTAGTAATTAAATCCACAGACAGTTACCAAGTAATACCATCTAAATGATGAGAACTAAGCTGTCTGGCTAGGATTCAATTTAATCACAAAATCATCAAAAAATATTGAGACACTTGGAAATTGACACACTGCTAAATAAATTCTTTTTAAAGACTAAGTATGATAACACAATAGTAAGGAAGAATTCTGAATAACTCTTACCATATAGAATCCACATTCCCCTGGAGGGTCACAAAATCTGCAGGAATGTCAATGTAACAAGCACCTGGACGACCATAGATGCTGCTCCTCACTGCCTGTGTTATGACAAACAAAATGCCTCAATTACCATATTCTTCTTGAAGTCAATCTAAAAGTGTGAAATGAACACTAATTTTTCTTGAGGTATTCTTAGTTGGATGAAAAAGTCATAATTAAAATTGAAATGTCCTTCATTAACTGTATTTTGTTCATCTAAAAGGGAATACAGAATTCATGTAGGGCTCTGAAATTCATGCTCTTGAAGAAGAAGCTCTACTTTCTGTTTATGTTGGAACTTTCACCTACTTCTTAACCTTAATCATTTGGCACAATTTTCAGAAATTTATGTGTTAAACTGATTCTCTAACGTGTGGTTTTGAAATAGCTCAAATATAATTTCACATAAAACTCTTGCTAGCTAACATTAATTTACAATGCACTATTTAATTAAAAAACAATGATCTTATATGTATTCTTCCAAATATTTGTGTAAAAACTTAAGAGATCAGAACCCAAGGGCGTTTATCTTACATTTATCTTCACTTTGGCTTAACTAAAGAGATAATTTAAGAAACTAACATACAGGAGAAACTATTTTCCAAAAATAGCTGACTTCATCTCTATTTCAGTAATTAAATATAATGGCAATGAACATTAGAATGTAAATAGCTTTTTAACAACGTCATTTTTAACAGTCTGGGTATATTATCATTCCATTAAGAACAAAAATAGCAGTGCTGAAGGCATGGCTCTGAGAAGCATGTGCTTGGCATGTATGAGATGCTGGGTCCTATCCCTGAAGAGCTTTTCAGTAAATACTATACCTTTTCAATAACAATAGGAATATGTTCTATGCTGGTTGGCCGGGCAGAGAACTTGCTATATAATCTGCAAGCTTCAACCTACACAGAAAATGAAGATAATTTCAATTCAGCACACAATAATATTGCTCTCATAAAGGAAGACAAGACATTCAAGTCATTAATTACTTATTACATTTAGAGGCAAGACAGAAAAATGTGATTTTTATTTATATTTGTTTTTTGAGATTATCTCAAAAAATATTCAAATTACAAAGTCTTCCCTCAGGATGATTCTGGAAACAAAACACATTATTTTCCTTTCTCAGGTTGTCAAAAATGAAGATGATATATACCATGTACCACAATACAGGCAAACAGGCATTCTCATAAACTGCTGGGGAGTTGGGAAGGCAAGCTGGCCAGGCCTATTAAAGCAAGTGCTCAGCTAGGAATATGAAAATTCATCTGTCATCCATTTCTGCTGCTTCTCCTTTCACGTATTTGCTGTGGGAACATGGGAGCTGGGGGTGCTACCTCTACAAAACTTTCTCTTGGTACTTTGCAGTATGGAATCTATGGAAAAGATGAAAGCCTTAGTCACACAGGCTTGACAGGCCCAAGATCAGCCTTGAGTTTTCAGATTTTTATGTTCATGTCCTTCAGTTTTAAGAACTTCCAATAAGAAATTGATATTTGAATTTTAAATCAAAGTGTGTTTTAACTCTCTGTATGTGGTGGTTTGAATGAAAATGGCCCCCACAGGCCCACAGAGACTGGCACTGTGTATTAGGATGTGTGGCCCTGTTGGAGGAAGTGTGTCATTGAGATTAGCTTTGAGGTTTTAAACGCTCAAACCAGGCCAGTGTCACTTTGTCTTCCTGCTGCCTGCAGATCCAGATGTAGAACTCTCAGCTCCTTCCCCAGCACCATATCTGCCAGGGCACCGCCATGCTTCCTGCCATTAGATAATGAACTAAACCTCTAAACTGTAAGCCAGCCCCAAGTAAACGTTTTGCTTTATTAGAGTTGCCATAGTCATGGTATCTCTTCACAGAATAGAGAAACCCTGAGACACTGTGTGTGTGGAGTGTGAGGTGATACGACAACTTGTGGGAGTTGAGTCTCCTACCATGTATGTTCTGAGGATGGAACTCAGGTTGTCAGGCTTGATAGCAAGTACCCTTACCCTCTGTACTATCTTGCCTGCCCTAAATTTTACTTTTCTTTGATTCTGAGATGGGGTCTTGCTTGCCTGCTTCAGCTTCCTAACTGTTGGGAATATCCAAGTCTGTACCTAAATTTCCTTTCAATTATTTATCAATTCTACTTTTCTGGATATATTAGCATCATTTGAATACTGTTCCAATTAACCAGTAAAACTTTGTCTTTCAAGAGTATAAGGACATAATTTTCCCATTAATTTATACAAAGGGTAGTATTTTATATTAGTTTATGATACAAAACTCTCTATGAAACCTTGGGTATGGCTCAGTGGTAGAAAATTTGCCTAGCCTGTGTAGTTCCAATGCATTCATGTTACATGTCAACCATTCACTCCTAGCTATTTGTATTCTGTCACTATTTTTCTTTAGCTTTATTTACCTAACTGTGTATATGAGTGTTTTGCCTGCATATGTATATTATACCAAGTATGTTCATAGTGCCTGTAGAGGTCAGAAGAGAAGGTCAGATCCCTTGGGACTGGAGTTATGGACAATTTGAGTCACAGTTCAGGTGCTGGGAACTGAACCCAGGTCCTCTACAAGTGTTCTTAATTACTGAGCCATCTCTTCAGCCCTCTGCAAATTATTTATTTTGGTTTTTCGAGACAGGGTTTCTCTGTGGCTTTGAACTGTCCTGGAACTAGCTCTTGTAGACCAGGATGCTCTTGAACTTGCAGACATCCACCTGCCTCTGCCTCCCAAGTGATGGGACTAAAGTTGTGCCAATGCCCAGTGCTGCAAATTATTTTTAAAGCTGGAACATTTTGCTGACAAATTTATTTTCTCTTAAAATAAAAATAAATGTATACCAAGCCTGATAATTCTGAGAATTTTTTTCTTTTAACTATTTCTATAGAGTCTGAGGGTTATACCCCAAAGCCATTTTTATTCTTACATTTGTTTGTTTGTTTTGTTTTTCAAGACAGAGTTTCTCTGTGTATCCCTGGCTGTCCTAGAACTTGCTCTGTAGACCAGGCTGGCTTCAAACTCAGAAATTCTCCTGCCTCTGTCTACTGAGGATTAAATGTATGTACTACCGCCACTCTGCCCCCTCCCCCATTTTTAATTCATCCATCTTTATTACTATGTAAAGGAATTAATTCCAGTTCAAAAGTCAGGTCAGTTTTGGAGGGGCTGGAGAGATGGCTCAGAGCTTAAAAGGACTTGCTGCTCTTCCAGAGGACCTGAGTTTGGTTCCTAGCACCCATATCAGGTAGCTCACAACTGTCTGTAACTCCAGCTTCAGAGGTCTGATAGCTCTCCAGTCTATGTGGGCACCTGCACATACCCACATGCAGGCGCGCGCGCATGCACACACACACACACTTAAAAATAATAAAAATGGCCTGGTGGTGGTGGTACACACCTTTAATCCCAGCACTCAGGATACAGAGGCAGGCGGATCTCTATGAGTTCGAGGTGAATTCCAAGACAGCCAAAGCTATTACAAAGACGTTACACAGAGAATCGCGGCTTCAAAAAAAAACCAATCAATCAATCAATTATATCTACAGGGTCTAGTGAAAGGGCTCAGTGGTTAAGAGCAATGGCAGATCTTCTACTGGACCCAGATTAAATTCCTACCCCCCCACAAGGTAGACCACAGCCACCTGAAATTCCAGTTCCAAGGGATCCAATGTCCTTTTCTGGCCTTCACAAGTACTCTACATACAGTGAACAGACATATACATGGTAAACCACCCAGATAAATAAATAAAATGAAAAACATTTAAGCCATGTCAATTTTGGTATATTTCTTTAGATGAGCAGTTCTCAAACTGTGGCTTATGACCCCTTTGGAGGTCAAATGACCCTTTCACAGGGGTCACCTAAGACTATTGGAAAACCCAGGTATTTACATTATGATCCATAACAGTAGAAAATTACACTTATGAAGTAGCAATGAAAATACTTTTATGGTTGGGCTCACCAAAACATAAGCTGTGTTAAAGGGTCACAGCATTAGGAAGGTTGAGAACCACTGCTGTAGATCTTTTTATGTTATTTATTTCTTTATTTATTTATTTGGTTTTTCAAGATAGTGTTTCTCTACATTGTTCTGGAACCTGTCCTAGAACTAGCTCTGTAGACCAGGCTAGCCCTCAAACTCACAGAGATCTGCCTGCCTCTGCCTCCCTAGTGCTGGGATAAAAGGTGTGTGTCACCAACACCCAGCTACATCTTTTTACTTTTAATTCTTTATGTGTGTATTTGTGTATCTGAGTGCAATACTCACAGGAGCCAAAAGGGGCTTCAGATTCCCAAAGAGCTGGAGTTGCCCATGGTTGTAAGCCACCAGTGGGTGTTAAGAACTGTACTTTGAGCTCTGTAAGAGCAGTCTGTGCTCTTAACTGCTGAACCATATCTCCAGCTCCTCAGCCCTTAACACAACCTGATACTGCCTTGTTCAGAAAAATCTCTTCACACACTTGTAATCTTCTATTTTTTGTTGTTTTTATTTTATAGATTAAAAACTTTTGTTACATTTATTTAGTGTATGCTGTATGCATACAGGCTTAATGTCATGGCACATGTGGGAGTCTGAGAACAACTTGTAGAATCAGTCTCTCTCCTACTATGTCTGTTCTGGGGGTAGAACAATACCCTTCAGGCTTGGTGATAAGTGCCTTTATCCACTAAGCCATCTTGCAATACAGATTTTTAATTTTTTTTTTTTTTACAGATTTTACAAATTGTGTTTATGATTTTTTTTTGTCAACTTGACATAACTAGAGTTATATGGGGGAAAGAATCTTAACTGAGAAAATACCTCCATCAGATTGGCTGTAGGCAAGTCTATAGGGCATTATTGGTTAATGTGGGCGGGCTCAGTCTGCAGGTCACCTCTGGGCAGGTGGCCCTGAGTTGTATCAGAAAGCAGGCTAAGTGAACCAGGAAAAGCAAGTCTTACCGACATGCAGTGCTCCTCCATGGCCTCTGCATAGTACCTGCCTGACTTCCCTGGATGGGGAAATAAAGTCCTTCATCCCCAGTTGGTTTTGGTCAGTGTTTCATCACAGCAATCGAAACCGCAACTAACCAAGACAGTGTTTTTACTTTAGTGGTATTTAATCCTTGCTCAGATGGTAGAACTGAATACCTGAGGAAATTCCTGGAAGGCTCCCATTGTTTCTTGATTTCTTTCAGAAGAACCACCAATCACAATCAATGGCCTGAAATAATAATTTTTAAAAGATAGTTACAAATGAGAATATATAAAACATTCAGCAGTGTCCAATGCATCACAAACAATTGTGAGTAACTAAGACAGAGATTAGACAGAGAAAACTACATCTTCCTTAAAAAGAAAGGAAGGAAGGAAAGAAGAAAGGAAGAAAACCTGGAAGTTAAAAGAATTTAAGATGTAGTTGTCCTCAAAATAAAAGAGATGCGACATGTTAGTAAATGCTTTTCTTACATTAGCTTCACCCCTTCTAGATGCTAACGTTAGGCTTGCAGGTATAGTGACAGAAAATCAATTTTATGCCTCTCCTGAAATAGAAAAGGCATTTACATTTTCCCAAGTAAACCTATTTGGAAATGACAAAACGAGTAATAGTTCTCAATTTTTATTTCTCAAGATTAAAAAAAAATACAGCAAACTTTTAAAGTTTTTTTCTTTTTTAAGATTTATTTATTTATTATGTACTCAGTGTTCTCCCTGCATGTATTCCTGCAATCCAGAAGAGGGCACCAGATCTCATTATAGATGGTTGTGAGCCACCATGTGGTTGCTGGAAATTGAACTCAGGACCTCTGGAAGGGCAGTTAGTCCTCTTAACCTCTGAGCCATCTTTCTAGCCCCACAAACTTAAACTTTTTTTTGTTTTGTTTTGCTTTAATATCAACCCCTAAGGTAGATAAGGAAGAGGAAGACAAGGAAAGAAGACAGGGAACAAGAGCTAGAAGAAACACAGTGAAGCCCAGGCGAGACGGCTCAGTGGGTAAGGACACTTGTTACCAATCCTCACAAGGTGAGTTTGGTCCCTGGAGCCCATAGCATATGAGAGAACCAACCTCTGTGGGTTGTCTACAGACTTCCACATGCTAGACCCTGAATATGCACACAGACACACAAAATTTTAAAAAATAATTTTAAAAACATACAAGAAATGAAAATGTCCTTCACATTAAAAAGATTAAATATGCTCTGAATTGATTAGAACATAATCCCCTTTGCCCTGCTATTATTGGTAAAGTAGCTGAGAAAGGTTAAAGGCAAAGCTGGAGAATAAGCATTAAACACATGATAAAGCAAATTGTAACAAACAACAATATAAATACTGACCAGGCAGAGCAAGATGAAGAATATACACTTCTATATTCTGTCACACACACACACACACACACACACACACACACACACACACACACAAGCTTAGCTGGGTATAATGCCAAACACCTTTAGCCCTAGCACTCAGGAGGCAGAGGTAGACCAATCTCTTTAAGAATTCCAATCAGGGGACCTGTATGAATCTGAACTAGGCCTCTGATACATGTTATGGCTGTGCACCTTGGTCTTCCTGTGGGACTCCTAACAGTGGGAGCAGGGGCTGTCTCTTACCCTTTTGACTACTTTTGGACTTTTTCTCCTACTGGGTTGTTCCATCCCCTTAATATGAGGGGTGGTACATCCTTACTACAACATGATATTCATGGGAGGCCTGCTCTTTTCTGAAAAAAAAAAAAAAAAAAAAAAAAAAAAAAAAAAAAAAAAAACAGAGGAGTGGATGAGACTGGGAGGAGAGTGGAGAGGGAGGGGAAACTGATTGGGATGTAATATATGAGGGAATAATAATAATAATAATAATAATAATAATAATAATAATAATAATAATGAGGAGGAGGAGGAGAAGAAGAAGAATTCCAGACTTGGCAGACATGGCAACGCCTTTAATCCCAGTACTTGGGAGACAGAGGATCTTGAAGCCAGTCTGGTCTACAGGGCAAGTTCCAGGACAGCCAGAGATACACAGAAAAAAAAAAAAACAATATTAAAAACAAAACAAAACACAGCCAGTGGTGGCACACACCTTTAATCCCAGCACTTAGGAGGCAGAAGCAGTAGGGTATCTGTGAATTTGAGGCCAGCCTGTTCTACAAAGCAAGTTAGTTCCAGGACAGACAGAACTACACAGAGAAACCCTGTCTTGAAAAATTAAATAATAATAATTATTATTCAAGACTAGCCTGGCATACATAATATAGTGAGGGCTTAGGTTCAATAATTAACAAAGTTAAAAGTAGTTATTTATTTAGAGCTACATACATGCTCACATACACAAACATAAATACATATATACATAGAATGAAACTCTAAAATGCTAACTGTTTTTTCTTCACATTGCATATATTTAAAGGCTACAACATTACACTTTGATATCCATAGTGAACTGATGATATGGTCAAGCAACTTAACACTCATCATATCACAGTTTTTTTTTATATGTCCTAAAAGTATCCCAATCTATTCTTGCAGCAAATTTCCAACATTCAATACAGTGTTATTAACTCTTATCCTCAGGCTTTGCGCCCTTTGACCCATCTTCCCAATCTTGAGCCCACTTCACAGTTAATGATCTTCCACTTTCATGCAAAAACATATTTAAAAATATTTTCAGCAAGAATGATTTAATTACCAACAGTTCATGTTTGCATTTGCCATGCCACCCAAGGCGTGGATGAGACCTGGGCCGGAAACGACAAGGCATACTCCTGGCCTAGAAGTAAAGCAGAGTTTATCAACAGCAGATCAAACCTAATAACTGAAAAAGAAGAGGTACAGATGTCATCTATCTTAGCTTGGAACATACCAACTACCAGTTAATTAGTATTACATTAGGGTTTCCATGGAAACTTCTTGGTGGTCAGAGGAAAGACAGGCAGGCCTTTACTATAATTGGCAGACAATTATTAGAATATCTTAATTACAAAAGAGTAACATCAAGTTTTTTTTTAAAGATATATAACTAGTTCTTGTATTTTATTTCATTACTTGTATTTTACTAACCATTACACATTTTGTTCCAATCATACTTGGGTTAAAACTGATTACAGAAGCAAATATGATTTTTTTTCACTTTCTAACAAATAAATATACTAAATCTCTGTGAGGACATGGTTCTAACTGCATGGTTTTTCTCCAAATCTTTCTGAATGCTTTCTTTTGACACACTTTCTGAGCCTAAATCATTCAATAATTAAGTATCGCTATATAATTCAATTTACCACTTTACATTTCAAATTTAAGAATCTTTCAGACTTAAAATAACACTAACACAGTTCCAAGTATCTAGAACAGTACCATCCCTAGATGGTTCTACAGTGACAGTCACACTCCCTGTGCAATTTGACATGACATGGACTCCACACAGTCACTCAACACTTACAAATATGGCCACTACAAATGAGGGGCTCTACTTAGCACATTACTCATTTCTAATTAAAGGTAAATACCTATACATGGCTAATGCTACAATACTAGATAGTAAAATTCTAAAGTGTTCAAAATTAAAATTTCAAATGAAACTTTTAGCTTGCTAAAATAATCATCATTCAAGAATCAATTAAGGCACCAATGACTGTAATTTAAATGCCTTTCAGGGTCAACACAAAGATTAACACATTGTTTACATGTAAATAAAGCAACAGAGTGGTTCACAGGCTGTTTTAGATGTGGTTTTCTTCAGGCTCAAATTCAGAAGATTCCCATTAAAAAGAAAGGATTGTGAAAGCTTGCTTGTTATTTCTTAGAATTTAATTACTAACTTCACTTTTAGAAATTAAAAAAAAAAAAAACTTACTAAAGCTTATATATAAGTGCCAAAAAAGTATGGTAGAAATTTTATCAGAGGTTCAAATTTCACCTAAAAAAATATGTGAATGTAGAAAAAAGTAGAATATATGAAAAAACTTTAATGGTTGTGGAATTACAGTAATTTTAGTTTTTTTTCCTTATATATTTTCTATGTTTTCTAAAAAGGTTATTTAAAAAAAACATTTTTTAGTAAAAAAATGAGGGGTGAGTAATTAGCTAACATAAGTAGAAAGGAATATGCTTTAGCAATCTCATTTTGGAATACAGCCTTTTATATGAAGTAGCCTAAGGAAGTTAGAGCTCTTATTTCTTATTAATACTATCTTCTACAATCTTTTCAAGCCTACTAAGCTTTCAGTTGACATATATATTTCTACCCTAAACTTTCAATGTATTCAAATAAAGCGGACTTTAGTTTACCTGCCTGTTAGATATCCAACCGCAGAGGCAGCATAACACGCCTACAAAAAAAGACAGAGGACTGAATGAAACATGCAGGACTCTTTGCTATACATACAAGAACATTTATTAATAAAAGATGATAATTTGAGCTGGTCATAGTGGCTTAAATCACAGCATTTATTCGGGAGAGAGAGCCAGGTGAATCTCTAAATTTGAAGCCAGCCTAATCTACAAAGTGAGTTCTGGGATAGCCAGTGCTACACAGTGAAACCCTGTCTCAAAAGCAAAACAAAACAAAACAAAAATAGATGAGAATTTACATAGTAGAGAAAAGAAATAACTGGAACACTACTCATTTTTTATGAGATCTAATAACCATAAATTTCCAGGAATGGTTTAAGTATCTAGGTATCTAAATATTAGTTTTTCAAGTCAATTTTCATTACCGCTTTTCATCTTACAACTGCTTAAGTATCTTTAAAATCAAAAGGAATGTCCTCTTTTTTCTTATCAATCATTTTTCTCTGTCACTTTACTTATACAAGGTTAGTTGATTTGTTCAGAGCCTGGTCTCGTTACATCAGGGCAGCCTTGAACTTGCTATTAGCCCATGGTGATTAGCTTTCCAAGTCCTGGGATTTTTAAGCTTTTAGTTTGTCTATACTGTTTCCTACTTCACTAATTTCTGCGTATGCATTAATTATTTAACTTTTTCCCTTGAGTTTTATCTGATTTCCCTTTCCTAGAGTCTTGAAAAATAAGGGGACAGAATTCGTCTAAAATCTTTACTAACAGATTCATTTCATCTAAAATATTCTAGCTATATATTATGAATTACATTTGACACTAATCTTTTCATTATCATTGCTTAAAAACATTTTTTTATTTTCTACTATGATTTCTTCACCCCATCTGCAAATTAGGGTCCGTATTTAGGTCTGTATTTCCTTTCCTCATAGGTAATCTGTGTTTTCTCTTTTATCCCTGATCAATTTGGCTTGAAGTTTTCAGATAAGTATAGGAGCCAGTGAGTGTGTTGCTTCTTTTTCCTTTCTTTTTAATTTACTATATTTTAAATGAGACTTTTCTGGGATGAAGAGATGGCTCAGTGGTTAAGAGCACTGGCTGCTCTTCCAAAGGTCCTGAGTTCAATTCCCAGCAACCACATTATGACTGTAGCGGGATATGATGTCATCTTCTGGCATAAAGTCATACATGCAGACAGAGCACTCACACATAAAATAAATAAGTAAATCGTAACAAAACAAAATTAAAAAAACATATTTTAAAAATAAATGTGATTTTTTTCAGTTATCCTCTGTTACTGAGTTTGCTTCCACATGGCCAAGTTGCACATTATTTACTGTATGCTTTCAATTCTTGGCAAGCAATCTGTTGAAAATTTCTTTATGGCCAACACGTTTTTTTTGTGTGTTTTGTTTTGAGATGAGATCTCACCCTGTAGCCTAGGTCAACCTTGAATGTAAAGAAGCCTTGTAAGCCTTGTGAGCTATGGGATACAGCTGGGAGTCACCATGCCTGGCCATTTTTCACTCAACTGTCCTCAATCCAGCTTATAAGGAAGATAGAAAACACTAAATTGAATCAAATAATCAAATACAAGATGCCCAGGAAAAATATTGAGTGCATTTAAAAATTATTCTTTGTCTAGGACATTATAGTATTACTTAAATCTTTTTTTTTTTTTTTTTTTGGTTCTTCAAGACAGGATTTCTCTGTGTAGTCCTGGCTGTCCTGGAACTAGCTCTGTAGACCAGGCTAGCCTCAAATTCATAGATTTCCCCCTGCTCTGCTTCCTGAGTGTTGGGATTAAAGGTTTGCACCACCACCTTGGACTGGTACTCATCGTTCTTAAGACAGGAAAGTCTGGAGTCAAAGTGTTCTGATTCTGATCCCAGTTCCCCACCATTCTACTGTGAGTCTGACAAATAACTTAGCACACTGGCTTCTTCCTCTATAAAATGAATGTAACCCATTCATTTTAGGGAGGATGAATTAGGGATCTCAGTCATGTAAAGTACTTAGAATACAGCTAACTTCCTGACAATCTGCCATTTTCTAATCACACTATCAATGTTTCAACTGTGCTAAGGAGCTGAATGGCAATCAAACAGCACTCAGGTGAACCTTTCTTTTAAGCACAAACATGCTCTGAATCCTGAGTCTTCTTGCACATTCCCTCTCAACAACTCCATCATTAAACCCACCATCTTCCTTTCTAGATTGTTTCTCCTCTCTAATCAACCTCAGGCAGTAGCATTATCATTTATCTGCTCCCCTACCCTAGCAATCACGTCCACAAGAGCTAGCCTTTTCCTTCCTAGGTAACATCTACTCTTTTTTCAAAGATAGCTCTGGCATCATCTTCTGTGGGATGCTTTCTCAGAAGATTATATGTGTTTATTTAATTCTATTGTTGTTGTACTAGGGAAATCCAGGGTACCAGGCATGTTAGGCAAGTACTCTACCACTGAAAGATAACCCAAGCTCTCCAGGTCTCAGTTGACTGGGTTGGCTGAAAACTTGAGATCTTTTATTTCACTTGAGTAGACATAGACTGCAGCTGTGATTTTCCATAAGCATCCTTTGGCCTACCTATCCACTCTCATGGTTTGCCATGCCTTTAAGCTATATTGATGCCTCATGAACAAACATTTCCTCCATGAGCAATCTTCCCTGTGCTATCAGAAAATCAGCCACATACTCTGCTACTATTGTCTCTTGCTTGTATTTCTTTTTTGAGGACTTGTATTCTAGGTTGCCTTTTGTGTGTGTGTGTTGCCCTCACTTTCCCAACTGATAAACTTGGAGATTGAAAATAAATGTCATTTCCTCTTTAAGCCCCCTTCTCTTCAATGCTTATGCAACACATACCAAGCATATAGTATATACTCAGCACATCTAATGCAAGAAAAGAAATGCAGTGACAAGCATAACTTCCTTTAGAAAAACAACAAAATGTAAATCAACAGCTATAATTTCCCATGCAGGAGAAAGGCTAGAAAATTGTTCCAGGTAAGAAAACTGGAAGGTAAGTGTACAGCTCAGTGGCAGAATGCTTGTTTAGTATTCACAAGGTCCTAGGTTCAATTCCCAGCACTGAAAAAAAAAAAAAAAAAAAAAAAAAAAGGTGGGAGGTGGATGAGTGTTAGTAACACAAATTCATTACCTACCAGTTTTCAGATTAAAAACACTGCCTATAAATTCCAAACCTTGTTGATAAACATCTTTCAATTAGTAAATAATGTAGTAAGCACCTATATTATACAAAGGCTTCCATCAAACAACCACTGTGGGGATATGAAAAGTGAACATAACTTGTGCTGCACTGGAACTCACATTTGATGTCACAAAAAAGGTGGCAAGAGGAGGCGAGAGCATAGGTCAAAGGGCAGGAGTGGGAGTGGAAAACAGGACTCTGCCTCAGCTGGCCTGACGGAATAGACTCTTTTTAAAAATGTATTCTCTCTCTCTCTCTCTCTCTCTCTCTCTCTCTCTCTCTCTCTCTCTCTCTCTCTCTCTCTCTCTCTCTGTCGTGCGTGTGCGTGTGTGCCCATGGAGACCAGAAGAAACCATTGATCCTCTGGAACTGGAGTTATAGGAGGTTGTGAGCTACCATATGGGTGCCAGAAACCAAACCCTGGTCTCTCAGAAAGCAGCAAGTGCTGTTAACTGCTGAGCTATCTCTCTAGTCATTTAAAGTGTGTGTGGTGTGTATTCAGAGGACAACGTGAACGAGTTATCTCCTTCCTTCTTCCACGTAGGTCCTAGAGACTGAACTCAGGTTAGCAGGCTTGAACCAGTCCATCTGTACCAGATTCAGGCTGTTTTAAGCTAGTATTGCTGAAGGGGTAAGACTGGGCAGCCAGAGGAAATGTTGCAAGTGGGATCATAAAATGCTTTGCTTTTCCGGATTCCAGGTTAAACCCGAGTTCCTGTAATAGCTTTACCATCTCTAATATTTTTCACCCCACAGCATGAGTCCTGGTCTTCAATCATTCACATCACAGGTGCTCTCTGAGCACCTACATGTAAGGGAACCACACGAGATACTGACAATACACATATGTAGTGATGAAACTACACAAGTGCTCTGCTAGAACTTACAGCCTAATAGTAAGGTAAAACCCTCCCTTCCAATTCTGACATTCGGGCATGGCAGAGTACACTAGGGTAGAACAGTATGAGCACCGATCCAAACTCAGAATATCCAAGTTCAAAAGCCATTACACAATGACTCACATTGGGCAAGTTTTGGCTCAATCTCTCTGCACCTCACTTTCCTGTCAAGTAGGAACGTTGGTATGTATATGCAATGATTTAGGAGTGACGGGACGCTGTGTGCAGCGAGTAGCTGCCATTCGGCTGTGTCCACACTCACCGCTTGCTCATTCCTCATCCCGATGTACCTGATGCCCAGTTCCTGTGCAGCAAGGGCGATTTCGGTAACGGGGATGCCTACGACGCCGAACATATACTCCACATTCTGGGGATAGGGGGTGGGAAAAGAGAGGAATAAACGCCAGTCACCAGGCAGGTGACCCAGTCTTCTCGTCCTTCTCTGAGATCCAAAGCAAGGGCCAACACCGACGGACGCCCGCCCGCCCGCCTGCCTCCATGACAACGCGTGGTCCCCCGCCCGCTTCCTCCGAGCCTTGAGCTCCCTAGCGATCCATCGTACTTGCGTTTTCAGGGCCTGGGCGATGACTCTAGCACCAGACACCTGCTCCTCGCTATTGCCGCTACCCTCTGCAGAGTCACTTCTTGGCATCTTGCACCTAAAGTTACTTCAAGGCACTCTCGCGGCCCACGGCCTCCCTAGCCAAGCAAGCTTCAGAGTCAACGGCGTGCTGTAGGTGACACCGGCTGACGCACGGGAGGGCAGCCTACCGATTTCAGCAAAGGGGGGAAGGGGCGGGGCTGGGAGGAGTCAGTTCTCCGTGAGGCGATGATGCAAGCACGCCCACTCTCCAGTGACTTGTCCCGGTCCCGCCATCGGCTGAGGCGGCATGAGCCGGAGACCGCGGCCTATGCCGAGCAGGTAGGAAACCCAGCCTCTGAGGTGGCTCGCCATAGTTTCGGGCTCCACTCGGCCCCGCGTAGGTTCAGTCCCGCGTAGGCTAGTGGCACATGCGCACTTCCAGGGTAAAGGCAGATGGGGACCTTGTGGGAGGGGGCGTGGCCCATACGCGCATCCCCGTCCCCCGCCGGGGATTCCCCTGGTGGGGCGAGCCGCGCTAAGGCTGCTGGGATGCTGGTAGCTTGGGAAAGGGTTAAAGTTGAGGGAAAGGTCCTGTGGGTCGTGTTGCCATGCTTCCGTGCCCTCTGGTTTCATAACTTTGTGGTTTTGCACTCCATAGAACATGCACGTTACTTAAGTCTGTGAGCAAAGGTCTACTCTTTATCATAGATATCTTCAAGCTTGCTTGTCGCGAGATAAACTTGTCCAGAGCATTATTCACACCGCAGTGGCCCCTGCCCTCTGCTCTGGTTTGTATTTATGTTTGTTCCAGTTGAGTATCACTAAGGTCTGTTAGAGCCATACGTTAATAATTAAATGTATGATTGCGTAACTTATTACCAAAGTAATTATGTTGGTTGCTTTCTAGTTACCGGTTCGATGCTAAGCCTACTTGACACTGGCAGCACATGCTGTATAGACAATAACCAATTTGTAACACCTTGTGTGGATTTCTTTCTTAAAATAATCCTTGCCAGAACTCTGTGTGTGTGTGTGTGTGTGTGTGTGTGTGTTTAAAGGATCAGTCTTAACTGGCCATATTTTGCCATTTAGCAAAGAGAAAAGTCATTGAGCTGGTTCTTCGCCTTGCAGTTCACAGTATAGTATTTCATGCTTCTCATGCCTGTAGTGATTCGGCATAGGTGATGTGAATGCGTATCAAAAGGCCTTTAAATCCCAGTGGGGAAGTGGAGACAGGTGGATATCTGAGTTTGAAGCCAGCTAGTTTACCTAGCCCTGTCTCAAAAAAAAAAAAAAAAAAAAAAAAAAAAAAAAACAGGAAGAGGAAGGGAGGAAGAAAAGAAGGAAAGAAAAGACTTGGCATTGTTTTTACATTCACTTATTACTCAAAGGAAGAATACATCTTTTTTTTTTTTTTTAAAGTGCTAGTGGTTGAACATAAGACCTTGTGCATACCAGGCAAGTACTCTACCACTGAACTATATTCCCAGCCCTAAAATTTAACTTTCTTTAAAAAAACAGAAGGCTAGGGGGTTGGAGAGATGGCTCAGTGGTTAAGAGTAGTGGCTGATCCTCCAGGTAACCTGAGTTTGATTTCCAACACCCTCATGGTGTCTCACAACCATCTATAATTCTAGTTTCAGGGAAACCTATGCCCTCTCCTGACCTCTGAGGGCACCAGGCACACACATAGTGCACAGACATGCATGCAGGCAAAATACCCATACACATGAAATAAAATAATAATAAAAGGCAAGGCTGTGTTGACAAAGCTTTCCAAAGGTCAGATTCAATCATCAGATCTAAATAGTGATTACTATAGGAGTCTAGATCTGAGATTATGAGGAGCGGCTTGACAACTTTCTTCCAAGTGGGTGAAGATAATGTCTAAGTAACCATGTGATTTAGTAAGGGCTTGTGAGCAGGGTGTGGTAAGGCATGTCTATAATACCTGTACTCAGGGGTTAAGGCAGGAGGATCACAAGCTAAAGGCCAGCCTGGGCTACAGAGTGACCCTCACTCAAAAGTAAATGATTGAAAAAAAAAGTTGTAATATTATGCTCAGAGAAGATTAGCTTTCAGAAGAAGGTATCTTCTATAGGCAATGGTTCCATGGCTCCCGGATTGTGATTTTTGTCTCTTTCAGTTCACAAGAACATTAGGAATCCTTATGCTTATTTTTAAGCACAACCCTATCTGAACCTGTAAAAAATAGACCATGCTTTACCAAAATGTAGTGCTCAGTTGTTAAACAAAGAGTGAGTCAGGGTTATTTGTTATTCTAACTTTATTTTGTTGTGACAGACACCATGCCGAAAAGCATGTTCAGGGAGGAAAAGGTTTATTTTATCTTACACTTCCAAGTCCATCTGTGAAGAAGGTTGTCAGGTTAGGAACTCAAGGCAGGAACCATGGAAGAATCTACTTGCTGGCTCACTCTTTGGCTTACTCCCAGCCTGGTACTTAACTAGCTTTATCATACAGCCTGGGACTGCCTGTCTCGTGAGCTAGGCCCTCCTGCACTGATTAATATTCATCTCGATTCATCCCTCAGGATGTAACCAGAGAACCACAGTTACTTTATAGAGACTAATTTTTCAGGTAATTCTAGGCTGTTTAAAGTTGACAATCAATGCTAATAGGAAATTTGTGACATATTGTAGAATGGCTAAAAATTAAACTGGCTGACCTAGGAGAAAATGGAAACAGTATGTATCTTCTTTTCTGGTATAGGGATTAATCGCAGGGCCTTGTGAATGCTTGGCAGCTACTACACCTGTTGGGACTGGGAGCAAATACTGAAGTCAAGGTCACCAAAGTTAGATGAGCAGAAGCAACTTTATTCCATCACCGCTGTGACCCAGAACAGGAGGAGTGGGGGGGGGGTCAGGGGTGATATAGGAAAAATAATTTTTATAATTTGCAGTTAAGTCCTGGGTGACAGGACATTCTGGAAATTTACAACTTGTGATAACATTTATAATTAGTAGTACAATTTGTGATAACAGGGTATTTGTACAAGATCAAAAGTGGGTTTATAGAGGCTTGTTTACACAAGTCTGTGGCTATCTTAACAAAGCTGGGGGCCTACCTTAATTTTTAACCAACTGCTCTTCCTGTGACTGAGAATATAGGACAAGGGTCAAGCCATAGAAGCAGCTTGGTAGGTGGGCTAATGTTCAGTCTTACTCTGGGCCCTTCATAATACTAAGCCCAGCTTTTACTCTTTTATGTTAATAACAGGTTTTACTAAGTTGTCCAGGTAGACCTTGAACTTTGGGTCTTCTTGGCTCAGCCTTCTGAGTAGCTGAGAGTACAAAGGTATGCCACCTCCAAGTAAAAGTCCAGGAACAAAAATAAGAAGGAAATCTATATAAATAACTATTTTTAAAAGCAACCCTTAAACTATACAGTAGGAAATGTGCTGTAGGAAACATTGTCAATAAAGACAGAGCAAGCATAAAATAATGTAATAAAATGGTTGATCAAGTGAAACATGTTAAGTTGATTTTGTTTACTTCTCTTTAAATTATGACCTGTGTAGTAGCAAAGTTTAGAGATGGGCTTGAAGAAACAAACAAAACAAAACAATGGAAAACAATTTTATATTCTCAAGCTATCAAGGACAGCTCAATAATAAATCAGTAATAAAAGCTGCTGGTCCCTGTCTTGTTGAAAGGCACTGAAGACATTTCCCTGGTACCCCTGACCTAGAGAAAGCTGATCCCTCCCAAGGCCTGGACTATGCTCAGCAGTGTATTGCAGCCTCAACTTAGAACTGAAGTAGGGAACAGTATGGAAAGAAAACAGAACGAGTGATTTTCCTGTTTTACCCATTATGGATTTGTTTTTCTTTTTCTTTTTAAAGTAAATTTGAAAGAGTTTAGCATTAGAAATAACCACCACAATGATATGAGTGCTATGAAGGCATAATGGCTTAGCAACACTGTGTTTCTCCTTGAAATAAAACTGCAAAGTTCCCAGGGTGTGGGGTTGAACTAGGGACACTTTCGTAGTGAAAGACTTAATTAAACCCTTTACCTGGTTTCTTCATCATAACCTTTGAGCTCCTTCTTGGGGCTTATCAACAACTTATTGTTTTCTTATAGTTAATATTTGTGACGTCTTTCAGACACATGAAAGGCTCAGAAGTCACTACATACCCATAAGCCAGCTCCTGTTCTAGCCCAGTAAACAGACACAGTGAGCCTCCTGTGTGGCCCTCCCTGGCTGCATCTCTTTTCCCGCTCTGTAGAGGGAGCCGTTACTTTGAACTTAATATCTGTAGTACCTTATTATCCATTTTAAAGTGTCTTAATCTATTTTCTGTTGTTGTATAAGTGCTCACGAGACTAGGCGTTATCTATTTGTTCTGTGGCACTGGGGAGACAATTGTTGTACCTCCTTCCCTGGCTTTCCCCCTGCTTTTTATTTTCAGTCAGGGTCTATGAGTTGCCTAGCCTGGCCTTGAACTCACACTGTAGCCCAGGCAGGCCTTGAACTGGTGAACCTTTTGCTTTAGCTTCCCAAGCAGCTAAGGTTTATGGAGTCTATTTTACAAGTCCTGGCCACTGCTCAGTACTTAGACATTTATTTTTGTTCACTGTTCTAGCAGCTCAGAAGTCTGGGAGTACATGGCTACATCTGGTTTTGGTGAGGACCTCAAAGTAGAAAGACAAGCAGATATATGAGAAAGAGAGAAAAAGAAGGCCAAACTAGAGACGACCAACTCATTCCTAAATAATTCATGAGGTTAAATAACGGAGACACCTCCCATTAGATCCCACCTTCCAGCATAGCTATGTTGAGGTAAAAATAACATTTAGGAGACCACGGCCAAACAGTAGCAAACATTTAGGTTATTTAGTTTCTTGGGGTATGACTAGTATACTCTGTGAAGATTTTTGTATGTTTTACCTCCATGTGAGAGTTTCTGTGTGTCATACTGGTGTGAGGATATTACCAGTTTGACAGATTGTTCTCCAAAGTCACTGTAAGAAGTTACATTCATCATTGTGTGAGAACTGCCCTTTTTCTCCATCAATTGGAAACTTACTGTTTCTGTTTTTGCCGGTCTAGCCTCACATGGTAGTGCACATCTAATTCTAACACTTAGGAGACAGAGCAGAAGGATGAGTTCAAGTCCATCTTCAGCTACATCATGAGTTCAGGGTCAGCCTGAGCTACATGGTATTCCGTCTCAAAAAAAAAAAAAAGTAAATAAATAAAAAAATGAGTAAATAAAGCTAAAGACATGACTGTTGAGGAAGGCTAGTTAGGAAGAAGACCAATAGCAGGGAACAAAGAAGGGTAATGATGGAGAATATGATTGAAATGCATTGTGTGCATGTGTAAAATCTCATAATAAAACCATTATTATACATAATTAACATACTCTAATACAATTATAAGTTTTCTGCCAATTTGATAGGTATAAAATGACTTCTCATTTCCAAGATACTCTTATTATGAATGAAGCAAAATGTAGTTATGATGGCTTTTTGTCTGTTAATTACCAGTTTATATATCTTGCCAATTTCTTTACTGGATTACTTATCTTTTTCTTACTGGCTTATAGATATCTTTTATATATCACAAATGTTTGTCTTTTAATTTTGTTTACAGTTGCTTTTGAGAAAAAATTTCCCTACTTGACCCAGGCTAGACTCAAACTAGACATCTGCCTGTTTTTACCTTTGATATACTGATTTTTATAATTATCTGTGACAACTGTTTTCCTTTATGTTTTATTTTTTGTATCTCATTTTATAAACGGTCCCTAATTTGAAGTTATTAAGTCTTTTCCGTATTAAAAAGTTTGTTTTCTCTTTTGTATTTGTTTGATTTCCTTTGGCCTTGCTTGGATTCACTGTATAGTCTTAGCTGGCTTTGAACTTGGTATCCTTCTACCTTAGCTTCTTGAATGATGGGATCACCAGTGTGTACCTATATGCCAAGCTCAAACTTCATACTTAAGTCTCTAGTCTATCAGATGACTTGGACCAGCTAGTTGTTCTTCAGTGACAGTCTCTTGAGGGGGAAGTCCAGGGATGAGGGGAAAGAAAACAACAACAATAACAAAACACCCAGAAACTCTGGGACCAGAGGGTCTCAAATAAATTGATGGCCTGGGAGAAGCAAGGTTATTAAGAAGTACAGCATCTTATGTACATTTTACAGGAGGGAAATGGGACAGAGTCAGCAGAAAGCCATCATACAATGGGACAGTGTTGGCAGAAAGCTAATCAAGCAATGTTGTACAAAGGGAACATATGATATCTCAAGTGTGTATGTAGACAGAGCCCATGGCAGCTTTGGAACTGACAATGCCAATCTCTTCAGGGGAAAAGCCAGGTTCCCAGGAACCAAAGCCTTACTTAACTCCTTTGGGCCTCAACCCAGCCCAGACCAGATCTTGCCATGTCTGCTCCTGGATAAGGACACAGAACTAATGTTCTCTTTGTTATTTCATCAGGGCTTCTGAGAAAGCCTTGTATTGGCCTGGTTCCCCCAAACCAGGAAATACACATATACATGGGGGCTGCTGCATTTGTCATTTCTACATAATATCTTTATCAATTAGGTTTGTTTGAACATCTATCCTCCCAAATTTAGAGGTTAAAAGGACTACCATCTATTTCACATATCTGTGAACCCAGGCTCATTCATGAGTCTGTGGTCATTTGTCTGTCACATAGATTATTCTTACACTGGCAGTTGACAAACAGGGTTGTTTGTCTGGGCATCTGGCATATCTGCCATTGAAAGACATCTCTCATTAGATACCTGAGGGTTTTTTTTTTTTTTTTTTTTTTTTTTTTTTTTGTAGCTGCAGAGAGGAAATAGACCCATTGTGTAAGCCTTTGCAATATCCCATTTGACACAACAAGAACTTAGACTGGATTCTGAGATAAATTACATTATGAGGAAATAGAGAGGGAACTAATTGATTGCTTTTTGTAATAGTCAATTTACCATAATAGTTGATTGTTCAAGCACCATTTATAACAGTTCATTCTTATTCCACAATTATATTTAATGTCACTTTAGATACATACTGAGTTTCATATATATGTTACTTTTCTGTTGCTATGATAAAATACCATGACCAAAAGTAAGTTTGAAAACAAAGAGTGTATTTTGATTTACAGTTCCAGAGGGATAGAGTCCACCATGGCAGGGAATGCATGGCAGGGTGGTGGGAACAGGAAGCTAGATGATCACATTTTCATCCACACAGGAAAACAGGGGTAGGTAGGGTAGGGTGGGTGGATTGATTCCCATATGTAAGGAGCAGAGTGAGGCTATAAACACTTAAAGTGACCCCGGTGACATACTTTATCTGGAACGACTACTCCTCCTAACAGCTCCATAACCTCCCCAAACTGTACCATCAACAAGGGGTTAAGTGGGCAAACATATGAGCCTATGGAATACATTTCTAATTCAAACAATTACATATATATTACATACACATTTGGTCTATTTCTACCATATATACCAAATAAAACTTTCTATTTCCTCTTTTAACACCTATATCATACTATTTTATTTGTCTATTTTGACAATGTCTTCATAGTTTTTGCTTGTTTTGTTAAGACAGGGTTTCTCTGTGTAGTGAGATTGGCCTGGAACTTGTGATATAGCCCAGACTGGCCTTGATCTCACTCAGTCCTCCTGCCTCGCCTCCCAGGTGCCAGAATTACAGATCTGAGCCACCACCCTGGCTTCTGCCTCATTCTTTGTGTGTGTGTGTATTTTGTATGCACATACCTGTGTGGAGTGTGCAGTAACTTGTTGAGAGTCTTTCAGTTGCTTTCCATGTTATTTTTGAGACATTGTCTCTCTCTGAACCTGGAGCTCACCAATTTAGCTAGACTGGCTGGCCAGTGAGCTCCAGGGAGCCCCCCTTTCTTCCCGCTGTTGGCATTAAAATCATACACCACTGTCCTCTGTATTCACGTGAGTGCTGAAGACCTGAACTGTAACTTGCATAGCAGACACTTATAAACCAAGCCATCTCCTGGGAGCATCTTTACTCTGTTTTGAGGAAATAAGGAGGAAAGAAGAGCCTATAGACACAAAGGCACTTAAAAGATCTATTGTTTTTCAAATGGGCAACAGTAAATTAATGTGCAGTGACAAAGCTGTTTTATTTTATTTAATAATCATTTGTTTTTACTTTATGTGCATTGGCATTTTTGCCTGCGTGTATGTCTGTGTGCTGGAGTCAGATCCTATGTAACTGTACAGACAGCCATGAGATGTCATGTGGTTGCTGGGTATTGAACCCAGGTCCCCTAGAAGGGCAGCTAATGCTCTTAACTACTGAGCCATCTCTCCAGCCCAAACAAAGTTGTTTGGGAAGGAAGGGAGGGAAGAAGGGAAGGAGGGAGGAAGAAAGGGAGGAAGGACAGAAAAGTGATTGTTCTAAAAGTCAATGTTTTGATTACAGGAGCATTTATGGATAAGGTTGTCTGACTCAACAAAACAAAAATTTCTACACCTAGATACATAGTTAAATTTTAGTTTTAGAGTCTTAGTGGAAAAAGTTTAGTGTAAAGATACTCAACATTTTTTTTATGTGAAATTCATATCTAACGGTTTCCTATGTCTGACAAAAGCCATGATTGTATTCAAGTTGATAAAGTAGTTTACATTAGCCAGTCTTCCTCATAGCTAGAAGAGGTTGCCCGGCAGGGGCCCTGGGGGAAGTCCATGGAACTGACAAGTACTTTCTACTTCAACACCTGGTGGTGCCCAGAGTTAGAGCTGTCATCTTGCCACCACAGGGTACTCCCACAGATGGAAGACACATCCTGCAGATGGAGGTGGAAGAAAAAGGAGTGAGTGCTAGCTAGTTAAATCTCTGAGTCCCACCTCCTGGGGAAAACATTCTTCTATATCCTGAGATGCTTCCAGGAGCAATGAGATGTTTTGCTCCTCTGTAGAATTCCTCCAGCAACCATCTGGGCCTATTTTGAGATTGGAAGATGAGGCTTTGATGGGGGTGGGGTGGGGCAACAGGGGTGAGGGGTGTTGGGATGATGACCAGATTCAGGTAGTGGTTGTTTCATAACTATTTCATCTGTGATTGTTGCCTTTGCTCAGTTTTCTTCTTTAGCTAAAGTGTGTGTGTGTGTGTGTGTGTGTGTGTGTGTGTGTGTGTTCCTATTTTTCTTTTTTCTGGGAAGGGTCTGACAATGTAGGCGGCTATGGAACTCACAACGTAGCAGTTTTGCTGACCCTGAACTCAGTTATTTTCCTGCTTCAACCTTCCAAGTGCTGGAGATGTTTTCTGGGGGATTCCTTATTTTAGCTAAGTTTTTTCATTTTTCTGTACTTGTTATTTTTACTTTATTATTGCTTATTTTCACATTTCTCTTTTTTCTTCCTAATTAGGTCAGCTGATAAGGTTCTATGTCCTTTTCTTTTCACAGAACTTTTTCCTCTCAGTTTTCATTTTCTCACTTGATTTCCACATGTGTTTCCTGCTGTCTGCTTTTCTCTCGGTCGTGGACCTTTGGCTACTCTTCTCAGTTCTACATTTTCATGCAATTCTATGAAGAGAAACCTCATCCTTGTTTTATTTTATATATGAGGCTCCTGCCAGGGTTTTTCATTTACTTCAAGCTCAGTAGAACTCTAGTTTCAGCACAATTTTTTGTTTGTTTTGTTTTGTTTTTCAAGGAAGGCTGATGAAACTGTTGAGACTAACACAAATTCTTACATTTTCAAACTTGTTATTAGTTACTTTTAAATTTCAATCAAATCTTGACATCTTGTAACAGTTCTTAGTCATATTTCCTTTTCCAAAATGATCCTGTGGGCTTTTGCTAACATTAATGTTATTGTGAGGAAGTGTCAGTAACAGCCTGGATTTTTGCCCTTAAAAATGCCTTTTCCTGGGCTGGAGAGATCCCTCAGTGGTTAAGAGCATTGGCTACTCTTGCAGAGGACCTGGATTTGATTCTCAGAATCCACATGGCAGCTCATGACCACTTGTAACTTCAGTTTCAGGGGATCTGATACCTTCCACAGACACTGCACACATGTGATACATACATAGAAGGAAATACCCATACTCATACAATTAAATAAATAAATATTTGCTAAAAATTGTCTTTAGCCAGGCAAACCTATAATCCCAGCACTTGGGAGGCAGAGGAAGGTGAATCTATATGAATTTGAGCAAGTTCCAGGACAGGCCTCAAAGCTACAGAGAAACCCTGCCTTGAAAGAAAAACAAAACAAAACAAAAATGAAACAAACACAAAGAGAGAGATCTTGTCTCACAAAAGAAAACACATAAAAATCCCTTTGCCTTTGCTCTTTTGATTTGGTCTCCAAATGATTCTTTATCTTTGGTATGGAGAACTTCCCTAAGTTCTCCTTCCTTTCTTGAGTTTTGCATTCTTTTGTTGTTGTTGTTGGTGGTGGTAATTTATATTTTATTATATATATATATTTTTTTCCTTATTTTACATATCCATCCCAGTTCCCTGTCTCTCCCACCCATGCCCCATAACATATCCCTCCTGTCCCATTCCCCCCATCCACAGGGAGGGTGATGTCTTTCAGGAGGGATCATAAAAATCTGTCAAGTTATTTGGAACAGGGTCTAGGCCCTCCCTCCTGTCTCTAGGCTAAGGGAGTATCCCTCCATCGGGAATGTACTCCCAAAGTCTTTTCATGCACCAGGGATACATCCTGGTTCCACTGTCAGAGGTCCCTTAGACTGCCCAGGCCTTCTAACTGAGACCCACATTCAGGGGGTATGAGCCAGTCCTATGCTGGTTTCCCAGCTATCAGTCTGGGGGTCCATGAGCTCCCCCTTGTTCAGGTCAGCTGTCTCTGTGGATTTCTGTAGCCTGGGCTTGACCCCTTTTGTTATTACTCCTCCGCGTCTGCAACTGGCTGTGGGTGTCTGCCCCTGCTTCCATCAGCTACTAGATGAGGCTCTAATATGGCACATAAGTTAGTCATCAATCTCATTATCAGGGAAGAACATTTAAGATAGCCTTTCCACTGTTGCTAAGATTGTTATTTGGGGTCATCCTTGTAGATCTCTGGACATTTCTTTAGAGTCAGTTTTCTCTTTAAACATATAATGGCTCCCTCTATTATGTTATCCTTTTTTTTTTCTTGTCTATTTGTCCCCTGATTCAATCTTCCTAGTCCCACATGTTCTCTCCTCCCCTACTCTTTCTCCTAACTCCATCTCCACTCACTGCCCCTCCCCCCTCACAATATATTCAGGAGATCTTGTTCCTTTCCGCTTCTATGAAAGACCTTGTATGGATCTCTTAGGTTACTCCTTGTATCCTATTTTCTCTGGCTGTGTGAATTGTAGGCTGATGATCTTTGCTCTATGTCTAAAATCCATATATGAATGAGTACATACCATGTTCCTCTTTTTGTGACTGGGTTACCTCACTCAGGATGGTTTCTTCAAGGTCCATCTATTTGCCTGCGAATTTCAAGGTTCCATTGTTTTTCCCACTGAGTAGTATTCCATTGTGTAAATGTACCACATCTTCTTTATCCATGCTTCTGTTGAGGGGCATCTAGGTTGCTTCCAGGTTCTTGAAATAATGCTGCTGTGAGCATAGTTGAACAGATGTCTTTATTTCATGGATGTGGATCATTTGGATATATACCCAAGAGTGGAATTGCTGGGTCCTGTGGTAGAATGATTCCCCTTTTCCTGAGGAAGGGCCATACTACTCTGCAAAAATGGCTGTACAAGTTTGCACTCCCACCAGCAGTGGAGGAGTGTACGTACCCCTTTCTCCACATCCTCTCCAGCATAAACTGTCATTGGTGTTTCTAATTTTAGCCATTCTGGCAGGAGTAAGATGGTATCTCAGAGTTGTTTTGATTTGCATTTTCCTGATGGCTAAGGATATTGAGCCCTTTTTTAAGTATCTTTCAGCCATTTTGGATTCTTCTATTGAGAATTCTCTATTCAGCTCTGTACCCCACTTTTTAATAGGGTTATTTCTTGAGTTCTTTGTATGTTTTGGAGATCAGTCCTCTGTGAGATGTGGGGTTTGTGAAGATCTTTTCCCAGTCTGTGGGCTGCCTTTTGGTCTTGTCAACTGTGTCCTTACCTTACAGAAGCTTCTCAGTTTGAGGAGGTCCCATTTATTAATTGTTCATCTCAGTGTCTGTGCTACTGGTGTTATGTTCAGGAAGTGGTCTCCTGTACCAATTTGTTCAAGGGAACCTCCTATTTTCTCTTCTAAGAGGTTCAATGTGGCTGGATTTATGTTGAGCTCTTTGATCCATTTGAACTTAAGTTTTGTGCATGGTGATAGACATGGGTCTATCTGCAGTTTTCTACACATCATCATCCAGTTGTGCCAGTACCATTTGTTGGAGATGCTTCCTCCTTCCATTGTATAATTTTAGCTTCTTTGTCAAAAATCAGGTGTTCATAGGTGTGTGGGTTAATATCAGGATTTTCAATTTGATTCCATTGGTCTACCTGTCTATTTTTGTGCCAATACCAAGCTGTTTTCAGGAATATAGCTCCATAATAGGGCTTGAAATCAGGGATGGTTTTGCTATCCTGGGTCTTTTGTTTTTCCATATAAAGTTGAGTATTATCCTTTCAAGGGCAGTGAGGAATTATGCTGGGATTTTAATGGTGATTGCATTGAATCTGTAGATTGCTTTTGGCAAGATTGCCATTTTTACTATGTTTATCCTACCTATCCAAGAGCATGGGAGATCTTTCCATTTTTTGGTATCTTCTTTCATTTCTTTCTTTAAAGACACAAAGTTCTTATTATATAGCTCTTTCACTAGTTTGGTAAGCATTACTACAATATAATTTATGTTGTTTGTGGCTATTGTAAAGGGTGATGTAAGGAGTAGGTTTTCCCGCCCATGGCTGGTCTTGTCCCGCCACCGTGCCAGCCCCAATTAATACACAGAGAGACGCTGTATTTGATATAATGTTGGCCAGGTACTAGTTTCTTATCGGCTAGCTCTGTCTTCAGTATTAGCCCATTTCTGTTAATCTATGTATTTCCACGTGGTCTTATCTTACCGGATAGCAGGGGCCAGTGGTTCTGCTCTCTCCCGTCTCTCCAGGCTGACTCCTCCTTTCTACTTCCTCTTTCCTCCTTGTCTCCTAGTCCCTCCTATCTTGCTTTCCTATTGGCCAACAGTGCTTTATTCATTAACCAGTATGAGAAACATATTTACAGAATGACATTTCCCATCAGGGTGATGTTTCTCTGATTTCTTTCTCTGCCTCTTTGTCGTCTGAATAAAGTAGGGCTACTGATTTTTTTTTTTTTTTTTTTTTTTTTTTTTTGAGTTAATCTTGTATCCTGCTAGTTTGCTGAAGGTGTTTATCAGCTGTGGAGTTTCCTGGTAGAGTTTTTTGGTTCGCTTATGTAAACTATCATATCATCTGCAAATAGTGACAGTTTGACTTCTTTCCAATTTGGATACCCTTGATCTCCTTATTTTTTTTTTTTTTTTTTTTTTTTTTTTTTTTGGTCTTATTGCTTTAGCTAGAATTTCAAGTACAATATTCAAGTACAATATGGAGAGAGAGGGAAGCTTTGTCTTGTTCCTGCTTTTAGAGGAATCACCTTAAGCTTCTCTCCATTCAGTTTGATGTTGGCTGTTGGTTTACTGTATATTGCTCTTATTATATTTAGGTATGTTCCTGTTGTCCCTGATCTCTCCAAGACCTCTATCATGAAAGGGTGTTGAATTTTGTTGAAGGCTTTTTCAGCATCTAGGGAGATGATCATTTGGCTTTTCTTTTTCAGGTTGTTTATATGGTGGATCACATTGATAGATTTCTGTATGTTGAACCATTCCTTCATCTCTGGGATGAAGCCTACTTGGTCATGGTGGATGATCTCTTACGTGTTCTTTGATTTGATTTGCCAGTATTTTATTGAGTACTTTTGCATCGATGTTTATGAGGGATATTGGCCTGTAGTTCTCTTTCTTAGTTGTGTCTTTATTTGGCTTGGGTACCAAGGTAATTGTGGCCTGGTAAAAAGAGTTTAGTAATGAACCTTCTGCTTCTTTGTGTGGAACAATCTCAGGAGTATTGGTATTAGCTCTTCTTTGAATTTCTGGTAGAATTCTGCACTGAAGCTATCTGGCCCTGGGCTTTTTTTGTTTTGGAGGCTTTTGCTGACTGCTTTGACTTCATTGGGGATTATAGGTCTATTTAAATTGCTTATCTGTTCTTAATTTAATTTTGGTAAGGAATAGTTATCCAGAAATTTGTCCATTTCCTTTGAATTTTCAAATTTTGTAGAGTACAGGTTTTCAAAGTATGACCTGAAAATTCTCTGGATTTCCTCAGTGTCCATTGTTGTATCCCCCTCTTCATTTCAGATTTTGTTAATTTGCATTTTCTCTCTCTGCATTTTGGTTAGTTTGGATAAAGGTTTGTCTATCTAGTTGATTTTCTCATAAAACTAACTCGTAATTACATTGATTCTTTGTATTGTTTTCCTAGTTTCTACTTTATTGATTTCAGCCCTCAAATTGATTATTTCCTGGCGTCTACTTCTCCAGGGTGAGCTTGCTTCATTTTGTTCTAAGGCTTTCAGTTGTCCTGTTAATTCTCTAATGTGACTATCATTTATTTTCTTCATGTGGGCACTTAGTGCAATGAACTTCCCTTGTAGCACTGCTTTCAAAGTGTCCCACAAGTTTGTGTATATTGTGTTTTCATTCTTGTTGAATTCTAGGAAATCTTTCATTTCTTTCTTTATTTCTTCCTTGACCCACATTGTTCAGTTTCCATGAGTTTGTAGGGTTTCTGCGATTTGTGTTGTTGTTGAATTCCAACTTTAAAGCATGGTGGTCTGATAAAATATAGGGAGCTATTCCAATTTTTTTTATATGTTGATGTTTGTTATGTTGCCTAGTATGTGGTCAGTTTTAGAGAAGTTTCCATGTGGAGCAAAGATGAAGGTATTCTTTTGTGTTTGGATTGAATGTCCTATAGATGTCTGTTAAACCCAACTGGGACATAACTTCTGTTAGTTCCTTTGTTTCTTTGTTAAGTTTCTGTCTGATGGTCCTGTGTAGTGGTGAAAGTGGGGTATTGAAGTCTCCCACTATAAGTGTGTGAGGTTTTATGCGAGCTTTGAGATTTAGTAGCGTTTCTTTTATGAATGTGGGTGCCTTTGTATTTGGAGCATAGATGTTGAGTATTGACACTTTGTCCTGATGAATTTCTCCTGTGATGAATATGAAATGACTTTCTTCATCTCTTTTGATTGATTTTGGTTTGAAGTCTAACTTGTTAGATATTAGGATAGCTACCCCTGCTTGCTTCTTGGGTCCATTTTATTGGAAGATCTTTTCCCAACTCTTGACCCTTAGGTAATGTCTGTATTTGAAGCTTATATGTGTTTCTTGTATGTAGCAGAAGGATGGATTCTGTCTTCGTATCCATTCTGTTAGCCTGTGTCTTTTTATAGGCTAGTAAGACCATTAATGTTGAGGAAAAGTAAGGACTACCAGGCATTGGTGGCACCCACTTTTAATCCCAGCACTCAGGAGGCAGAGGCAAGTGAATCTCTGTGAGTTTGAGGCCAGCCTGAGCTAATTCCACAACAGCTTCCAAAGCCACAGAGAAACTCTGTCTCAAAAAACCAAAAAAAAAAAAAAAAAAGTAAGAACCTTTGTTAATTCTTGTTTGTTTTAGATTTGTTGTTGGCAGTGGTATTGTGAATATATGTGCCCTGCTTTTTCTTTTGGGTTCTGGTAAATTGGGATTATCTATTGCCTATATCTTTGTGAGGGTAGTTAACTTCCTTGGGTTGGCATTTTCCTTACAGAATTTTCTGTAGGGCTAGATTTGTGGATATGTATTGTGAAAATCTGGCTTTGTCATTGGATATCTTGTTTTCTCCATGTATAGTGATTGAAACTTTTGCTGGATATAGTAGCCCGGGCTGGCATCCATGGATCTTAGTATTTGTAGAACATCTATCCAGGACCTTCTGGCCTTGAGAATTTCCATGGAAAAGTCAGGTGTAATTTTGATAGGTCTGTAATTTTATATGTAACCTGTCCTTTTTCCTTCGCTGCTCTTAATATTCTTTCTTTATTCTTTATGTTAGGCATTTTGATTATTATGTGGTGAGGTGGTAAGCGGTTTTTTTTGTTTTTTGGGTTTTTTTTTTTTTTTTTTTTTTTTGTTTTTTTTTTTTTTTTGGTCCAATTTTGGTGTTTGCTATGCTTCTTGTACTTTCATAGGTGTATCCTTCTGCAGATTGGGAAAATTCCCTTCAATGATTTTGTTGAATATGTTTTCTGCACCTTTGAGGTGGACTTCTTAGCCTTCTTCTATGCCTATTATTCTTAGGGTTGTCCTTTTCACATTGTCCCACATTTCATGGATGTTTTGTGTCAAGGATTTGTCAGATTTAAGATTTTCTTTCATCAATGAATCTATTTCCTCTAGTTTATCTTCCGGGCCTGAGATTCTCTCTTCCATCTCTTGTATTCTGTTGGTTATGCTTTCGTCTGTAGTTTCTGATCATTTACCCAGGTTATCTATTTCCAGCATTCCCTAAGTTCATCTTTTCTTTATTGTCTCTATTTCAGTTTTCAGGTCTTGGACTGTTTGGATTGCTTCCTTCTTCTGTTTGATTGTTTTTACTTGGCTTTCCTTACTTTCTTTAAGAGATTTGTTCATTTCTTGCATTTTTTGCTTGGTGTTTCCTCTATTTCTTCCAATTTTTTGTTTTTTCGTTCATTTCTTTAAGTGATTTTTCTCATATCATCTTTGAGGGCCTCTATCGTTTTTATGAAGTTATTTTTTAAGTCACTTTCTTGTGCTTCATCTGCTTGGTGTGTTCAGGTCTAGTTGGTGTAGAGTCCTTAGATTCTGGTGGTGTCATACTGATCTTTCTATTGTTGGGTGTTTTCTTGTATTGCTGTCTTCCCATTGCTTCTTCCAGTGGGTGCAGGTGGAGTCTCTCTCTCTCTATCCTGTTCTTCTGGTGGGTGTAGGTGGGTCAGGAGTTTAATGTCTGTAACTCTGGATGATCCTGAGTCTCTTGCAGAGGGCTGACAATGGGGCCCAAAGATCAGGTGAGTGTGGCCTCAAGGTGGTCCTGTATGGACAGGCAGGTCCAGTGTGTTCAAAGCAGACCTAGGAAGTTTCAAGGAGGTGGAGGGGGTATTGGACTTGCACTCTGGCCCATTGCTCACCCTGAGCAGCTGTCCCTGCAGGTCAAAGCGACTTTTGCACTCTTTGTTCATTCAAATACTTATGTTCCTAGAGGGCATTCTTCAAGCACATCCTTAAATGTCTTTTCTGATCTATCATGAAATATCTATTGCATTAAAAATTGTCTTAGTACCCACTTAACAGCTTAAAATAAGACTCATTTACTGTCTGAAAGTTTCTGTGGATCGGAGTCTGAGTCTGGCTTAGGTTCTGCTTTGACTTCACTCTCCAAGCTGCAGGGACAGTATCAGCCAGAGTTCCAAGTACTACTGCTTGTTTGAAGAATGGCGATTATATTGGGAGGTCCCTGAGGTTATGTCTACCACACAAGGCCTTTTGCTTTCCTGGATTTTTCATTACCCTTGTGTTGGAGCTCATCCAGCTGTCGTCCTTACTGGTCATTTACTTCAGGCCCCTTTGCAGGTCTTTATTCCCATGCATGTTGCTAACTTCTCTAATTCTTTGACATTTCTATATTTACAACTTATCTGGTTCCTTTGACTATTTCCATATTTGCCTTAATTGTGTGTGGGGGAGGGGATGTGCCTGAGCCTTTGTGGACACCACCATGTGGAGGCCAGAGGTAGACATTAGGAGTATCAGGTATCTTCCTCAGTTGCTGTCCAGAATCTCTCCTGAACTTGGAACTTAAAGATTCAGCTGGACTGGCTGGACAGGAAGCACCTGGAATCCACTCTGTCAATGCTGGCCTTGCAGATGCAGTCCAACATACGTGGCTCTTATGTGGTGCTGGGACTTGAACTGGGGCCCCCCTGCTTACACACAGCCACTTTACCCACAGAGCTGTTTTTCTAGCCTTATTTTTTCCCCTATTTCTTTTTTTAATCCTTGTTAGGTAACATTTCATTTCGTTCCTCTTTTTTCCCCCAGTATCTCCCTTCCCTCCTTCTCTTTCTTTTAATGCTTTCATTTCCTGTCTATTTTGTGCTGGTTTTTAAATATAAAATAAGAAGTTGTTACTTTGCTTTCATTCATAACAGAGTGTTTGTTCAGTTACAATCATGCTTGTGGTAATTTTTTGGTGAGTAATCTTCAATTTCTTTTCTTACAGTATTTTCAAAATATCTTCAGCTTTTTGTTTACTTGTTTCAGAGTGAGTGAATCCTTGCTGTGCTGTTTGGGTTTATTCGTAGGCATTTATGTGGGAGGTAAACAAAACTATGTTTTGATAATTCTCTTTTCTCAGCACTTGAAGGATATCTCATTTATTTCTCTGATATTGAAAAGTCTGCTATTGTTCAGATCACCATAAATCACTGTACCTTTTCTTTTTCAAATTAGAATTGTGATGTGGGGAGGGGGGCATATGCTAGGTGTATGTGTGGAGGTCTGAGAACAGCCCCCTAAGGTTGGTTCTTGGTTCTCTCCCACCTTTAATTGGGATTTGTGGTGTGAACTCAGGCTGCCACAGCTTGCCCCACTGAGCCATCATGATCCCAAATAACTGTATCTTTGAAGGTCATGTTTTCCCATGGTTGCGGCTGCATGTCCATAAACTTGTTAGAGAACCAGAGTTTCATAATACCGTGATTTGCTGTAGGAGTCTTCTTCCTCATCATTCTGCACTGATTATTTCTGTACTTCATAATCGAACTCGAGGCTCACACTCCTTTCTGTATTTACTTCTTGGAATATTGTGGGGCATAATGGGGATTTTCCCTGTCTCCTACCCTCTTTCTTTGTTTCTATCATTTTGTGCTATGTATTTTTTGTTTAATTTAAAGATTTATTTTTTTAACTTTATTATGTGTACAGCTGTTTTGCCTGAAATGTCTGGGCACCATAGCCCAAGGTCAGAAGAGGGCATCAGATCCCCTGCAACTGGAGTTGCAAATGGTTGTTAGCAGCCATGTAGGTGCTGGGACCCAAACCCAGGTCTTCTTCAAAAGCAGCAAGTGCTACTAACCAGAGTATCTATCCAGCCCTTTGTCCTGTATTTTAAGCGTTGTTTGTTGCCAGCTGCAATTCTCACATCTTAAAACCTCTCCTTCTGACTTTGATCCACTTTAGGGCTCACTGGGTACATTTTAGTTGTCATCAATGCATTTGACAATTTTCACTTGGGTTACAATCTGAATTTTTTGGGAGTTTCATTTTGCTGTGTTCTGAACACAGTTTTGAATCCCTTGAGTTATAATTTCTTTGTGTGTTTTGTAATTTTGAACATTTTGTTGACTCTAATTGAGATGGCCTGCCTGTGTGGTCTGGGAATGTGTTCTGACATTTCCAGGCATCTCATAACTGTGAACATATTCAGTACTCTTTTATCTTGTTATCTGCGTTGTGTATATTTGAATTTGAATTCCAAACCCAATGTAAACAAAAGCATTGGTTCTAACATCTCTAGTGTAGTATCCACAGCCTGGCTTTGCTATTATGGCAGGTGGGTAAGCTACCAAGAGGCCAAAGACAATACCCAGACACAAGGTTTATTGAAACTTATTAACAAGGTTAGTCCAGTGATGATGGAGACCACGAGTACCTATTTCCTCCACTTCCCCACCACCCTCTTTACTCTAGGAAAGGGTTGTAGGTGAGCTGATGTAGCATGGGTCTGTCTTCTTAGCTGACTTTGTTTCCTGTGTGATCAGCAGGGTCAAGCTGCCTTTAGAGGACGTGTAGGAAAACAAGTTCTGTCTGCTTCTCACAGATGACAGCACTGGTCTGTCAGTTCCCAGTGTCCCTGTGCAGTGTGTGTGTGTGTGTGTGTGTGTGTGTGGTGGTAGTGGTGTGTGTATGTGTGTGTGTGGTAGTAGTGGTGTATGTGTAGTACGTATATGTGTGGTGTATGTATAGTGTGGTATGTGTGCATGTGTGGTATATGTGTGTGTGTTGAGAGAGAGAGAGAGAGAGAGAAGTGTGCATTTGTGTCTGTGTTTCCAGAAAGCACTTACCAGGGCATTCTGGTCTTATTCCTCCCTCGTTGTCTCTTTTTACTTAAAGGATTCTTGGGGTCAGAAATAGGTTAATTCTCAGGAATCATACTGAGGATGGCAGGGTGGGGTGCTGATGCTATTTTATTTTCTAGTCGAAGCAGAAGATCAGAAGATGAGATACATGCTTGTAGGTCCAGCAGTTACTTTTTCAGGCAGGCAGATGCATGATTTTTTTCTATCTTTTCTCTCTCTCTCTCCCTCTCTCTCTCTTTTAAAGACTTATTTATCATATGTATATGGTGTTCTATCTGCACGTACACCTGCATGCCAAAAGAGGGCATCAGATACTACTGTAGGTAGCTCTGAGGTACCACATGGGTGCTGAGAATTTGAACTCAGAACCTCTGGAAGATCAGCCAGTGCTCTTAACTGCTGATCCATCTCTGCAGCCCTTGTGTCTTCTTAGCTATATGCACAGATTTCACTACAACCCTGAGATTTTTTTCTTAGACTGTCCCTGACAATTAAAAACTAAAATTCGATACCAAGGTTGGGAAATATCCCAATTCTACCTTACCATTCTGGTTTCTAATTTCTAACTTACTTTATACCTAAAAGACTTTACTTTTAAGGAAATCTTACAAATCATATACAATTGAACAGAAAGTACAGACTTAACCTGTATCCACTGCCCTGATTCTTGTATAGCCTGCATCATTATCAGCATACTAGACCAGAGTGTGATGTGTTTGGTAGAATTGATGAGCTGGTATTGATCTACCATCATCATCCAAAACTTATGGTTGACATTTGGGTTTACTCTGCCTACAGTATTTACAGACCCTCTTTTGGTAACAAACACAGTGGTTATGGATATCCATTCATCCTACAAGGAAGGAGGAAGCTATGGAAATCCAGCAGTTCAGCAGAACTGGGCTTCAGGTACACACAGTAGTGAGTAAGGCTGCTCCTAAGGCTGAACAGTTTTCCAGCTATGAGATCAGGGCTGCCAATCTCTGCTCTAATGTGGGTAATAAGATTTTGGCACTCCCAGCTAGATCCACCTATCAATGTGGAAACATCCTGAATCACAGCCTAGTCTTTGACCCCCATCGCCAGACTTCTGTTAGAGGTGAGTCTGGGACCAATTCGAGTGGAATCCCCCCCCCCATACACACCCTTCCCTGGGAACTCCCTGGATTAGCCCCGGATCTCGCTCCCCCTGTGTCCTGTCCCCATTGAGAGCACACCTGATGTTCTGATACCCACCCACCCCCACGAAGAGCCTGCCCTCCCCCTACCCGGTACCCTACCCTGCCCACTGTTCCACCCCTCTGCTTGAGCACTGGGACAGAGGGTAGAACCAACAATCCTGCCACCTTCGGAGAAGTTCCTGGAGCTGTTCTAAGCACACTAGACCTACCTATCCACGCGGGACCACCCAGAATCCACCCCTGCCTGGTCTCTGACTCCCACCGCTGGTCTTCTACCAGACTTCCAGGCCCCTCCCAGAGATCTGCCTATCTCCATGGGGCCACTCTCAGTCCCTGCCTTAGCTCCTTCAGCCCCATCACCAGGCTGCTGCTAAAGAGGCCTCAGCTGGAGAGTGCCAGGCCCAGACTAAGTCCACCTATCCACACGTCGAACATCCTTCGGGATCTTTGACCCCCCCCCCCCCCATCGCTGGGCCCCTGCCTGAGGAGAGTCATCCTAGAGCGCTTGGACCACCTAGAGCTACAGACATAGAACTTCTGACCCACCTAAGCCCACCTGGGGAGTATCAGAGAGAGAGAGAGAGAGAGACCCCACCTACACCTATTGGAAGAAGCGATAGGAAAACAGCAATACAAGAAAACACCTAACAATAGAAAGACAAGCATGACATCACCAGAATCTAGGGACTCTACACCAACTAGATATGAACACCCCAAAGCAGATGAAGCAGAAGAGAACGACTTAAAAATTATCGTCATAAAAATGATAGAGGCCCTCAAAGACTATGTGAGAAAATCCCTTAAAGAAGTGGAAGAAAAAAACAAAGAAAAGAAGTGGAAGAAATGAACAAATTTCTTAAAGAAAGTACAGAAAGCCAAGAAAAAACAAACAGGTGAAGGAAACGGTTCAAGACTTGAAAACTGATAGAGACAATAAAGAAAACACAAATTGAAGGATTGCTGGAAATAGAAAGACTGGGCAAACAATCAGGAACTACAGACGCAAGCATAACCAACAGAATTCAAGAGATAGAAGAGAGAATCTCAGGCCCGGAAGATAAACTAGAGGAAATAGATTCATTGACCAAAGAAAATCGTAAATCCAACAAATCCTTAACACAAAACATCCAGGAAATGTGGGACATGGTGAAAAGGACAAACCTAAGAATAATAGACATAGAGTAAGGTGAAGAAGCCCAGCTCAAAGGTGCCAAAAACATATTCAACAAAATCATTGAGGAAAACTTTCCAAATCTGAAGAAGGACATGCCCATGAAAGTACAAGAAGCATACCGAACCCCAAATAGGCTGGACCAAAGAAAAAGGACTCCTCGACATATAATAATCAAAACACCTAACATACAGAATAAAGAAAGAATATTAAGAGCAGTGAAGGAAAAAGGACAGGTAACATATAAAGGCAGACCTATCAAAATTACACCTGACTTCTCCATTGAAACTCTCAAAGCCAGAAGGTCCAGGACAGATGTTCTACAAGTACTAAGAGTCCACGGATGCCATCCCAGGCTACCATACCCAGCAAAATTCTCAAACACTATAGACAGAGAAAACGAGATATTTAATGACAAATCCTGATTTTCACAATGCATATCTACAAATCTAGCCCTATAGAAAGTTCTGTAAAGAAAACTCCAACCCAAGGATGTTAACGACACTCCCAAAGACATAGGCAATAGATAAGATCACTTCACCAGAACCCAAGAGTAAAGCAGGACTGTACCACTGCCAACAACAAATCTAAAACAAAATTAACAATCAGTGGTCCTTACTCTCCCTCAACATTAATGGTCTTAACTTGCCTATAAAAAGACACAGGCTAGCAGAATGAATATGAAGAGAGAATCCATCCTTCTGCTGCATACAAGAAACACATCTAAGCTTCAAAGATAGACATTACCTCAGGGTAAAGGGCTGGGAAAAGATCTTCCAATCAAATGAACCCAAGAAGCAAGCAGGTGTGGCTATCCTAATATCTAACAAGTTAGACTTCAAAATTAATCCAGTGAGATGAAGATTGTCATTTTGTTTTCATTGCAGGAGAAATCCATCAGCACAAAATCTCAGTTCTGAACATCAGTGCCCTGAATACAAAGGCATCCACATTCATAAAAGAAACACTACTAAAACTCAAAGCTCACATAAAACCTGACACACTTATAGTGGGAGACCTCAACAGCCCACTCTCACCACTAGACAGGACCACCGGTCAGAAACTTAATAAAGAACAAAAGAACTAACAGAAGTTATGTCTCAATTGGGTTTAACAGACATCTATAGAACATTCCATCCAAACACAAAAGAATATACCTTCTTCTCAGCAACACATGAAACCATCTCTAAAATTGACCACATACTAAACAACATAACAAACCTCAACAGATAAAAAAAAATTGGAATAGTCCCCTGTATCTTATCAGACCACCATGCTTTAAAATTGGAATTCAACAACACAAATCACAGAAAATCTGCAAACTCATGGAAACTGAACAATGTGCAATTGCACTATACCTGGGTCAAGAAGAAATAAAGAAATTAAGGACTTCCTAAAATTCAACGAGAATGACACATCCTGCCCGAACTTATGGGACATTTTGAAATGTTAGGAGGGAATTTTATTATACTAAATGCCCGTATGAAGAAAACAGACGATAGTCACATTAGAGAATTAACAGCACAACTGAAAGCCTTAGAACAAAATGTTGCAAACTCACCCCAGAGGAGTAGACAACAGGAAATAATCAATTTGAGGGCTGAAATCAACAAAATAGAAACCAGGAAAACAACAGTGAGTTGGTTTTTTGAGAAAATCAACAAGATAGACAAACCTTTATCTAAACTAATGAAAAAGCAGAGAGAGAACATGCAAATTAACAGCAGAAACAAAAATGGGAACATAACAACGAACACAGAGGAAATCCAGACAATTTTCAGGTCATACTTTGAAAACCTGTACTCCCCAAAATTTGAAAATTCAAAGGAAATGGACAAATTTCTGGACAACTATCACTTACCAAAATTAAATCAAGAACAGACAAACAACTTAAATAGACCTATAATCCCTAATGAAATAGAAGCAGTCATTGAAAGTCTTCCAACCAAAAAAAAGCCAGGACAAGATGGTTTCAGTGCAGAATTCTATCAGACATTCAAGGACGAGCTAATAACAATACTCTTCAAATTGTTCCACACAATAGAAGTAGAAGGTTCATTGCCAAACTCTTTTTACGATACCACAATCACCTTGCTACTCAAGCCACACAAAGATACAACTAAGAAAGAAAACTACAGACCAATATCCCTGATGAACACTGATGCAAAAATACTCAATAAAATACTGGCAAACTGAATCCAAGAATACATCAGAGAAATCATCCATCAACCAAGTAGGCGTCTTCCCTGGGTTGCAGGGATGGTTTAATATATGAGAATTTATCAAGGTGATCCACCATATAAACAAACTGAAAAAGAAAAACCACATGATCATCTCCCTAGATGCTGAAAAAGCCTTCAACAAAATTCAACACCCTTTCATGATAAAGGTCTTGGAGAGATCAAGGACAACAGGAACACACCTAAATATAATAAGAGCAATATACTGTAAACTAACAGCCAACATCAAACTGAATGGAGAGACGCTTAAGGTGATTCTTCTAAAAGCAGGAACAAGACAAGGCTTCCCTCTCTCTCCATATCTCTTCAATATTGTACTTGAAGTTCTAGCTAAAGCAATAAGACAAAAAAAAAAAAAAAAAAAAAAAAAAGGAGATCAAGGGTATCCGAATTAAAGGAAGAAGTCAAACTGTCACTATTTGCAGATGATATGATAGTTTACATAAGCAACCCCAAAAAACTCTACCAGGAAACTCCTACAGCTGATAAACACCTTCAGCAAACTAGCAGGATACAAGATTAACTCAAAAAAATCAGTAGCCCTACTTTATTCAGACAACAAAGAGGCGGAGAAAGAAATCAGAGAAACATCACCCTTTACAATAGCAACAAACAACATAAAGTATCTTGGGGTAATGCTTACCAAACAAGTGAAAGACCTATATAATAAGAACTTTGTGTATTTCAAGAAAGAAATGAAAGAAGATACCAGAAAATGGAAAGATCTCCCATGCTCTTGGATAGGTAGAATCAACATAGTAGAATGGCAATCTTGCCAAAAGCAATCTACAGATTCAATGCAATCCCCATTAAAATCCCAGCACGATTCTTCACTGACCTTGAAAGGATAATAATCAACTTTATATGGAAAAACAAAAGACCCAAGATAGCCAAAACAACCCTGTACAATAAAAGAACTTCAGGAGGCATCACCTGACTTTAAGCTCTACTACAGAGCTATAGTCCTGAAAATAGCATAGTATTGGCACAAAAATAGACAAGTAGACCCATGGAATCGAATCGAAAATCTTGATATTAACCTACACACCTACGAACACCTGATTTTCGACAAAACAGCTAAAAGTATACAATGAGGGGGAAGAAAGCATCTTCAACAAATTGTGCTGGCACAATTGGATGATGGTGTGTAGAAGACTGCAGATAGACCTATGTCTATTGCCACGCACAAAACTGAAGTCCAAATGGATCAAAGACCTGGTCATAAATCCAGCCACACAGAACCTCTTAGAAGACAAAGTGGGAGGTATCCTTGAACAAATTGGTATAGGAGACTGCTTCCTGAACTTAGCTTCAGTAGCACAGACACTGAGATTGACAATTAATAAATGGGACCTCTTCAATCTCACACGCTTCTGTAAGGCAAAGGACACAGTTGAGTAGACCAAACGGCAGCCCACAGACTAGGAAGATTTTCACTAATCCTACATCTGACAAAGGGCTGATCTCCAAAATAAAAAATACAAAGAGTTCAAGAAATGAGTCAACAAAACACCAAATAACCCTATTAAAAAGTGGGGTACAGAACTGAAGAGAGAATTCTCAATAGAGGAAATCAAAAAAGGCTGAAAGACACTTAAGAAAGTGCTCAACATCTTTAGCTGTCAGGGAAATGCAAATCAAAACAACTTTGAGATACCCTCTTACTCCTGCCAGAATGGCTAAAATTAGAAACACCAATGACAGCTTATGTTGGAGAGGATGTAGAGAAAGCTCCTTCACTGTTGGTTGGAGTGCAAACTTGTACAGCCATTTTGGAGATCAGTATGGCGGTTCCTCAGGAAGATGAGAATCAGTCTATCACAGGATCCAGCAATCCCCCTCTTAGGCATATACCGAAATGATCCACATCCATTCAACAAAGACATGTGTTTAACTATGTTCATAGCTGCATTAGTTGTAATAGCAAGAACTTGGAAGCCACCTAGATGCCTGTCAACTGAAGAATGGATAAAGAAAATGTGGCATATTACACAATGGAATACTATGCAGAAAAAAACAATCTTGAAATTCACAGGCAAATGAATGGAACTTGAAGAAACCATCCTGAATGAGGTAACCCAGTCACATAAAGAGGAACATGGTATGTACTCACTCATATGTGGATTTTAGACCTAGAACAAAGGATCACCAGCCTATAATTCACACCGCCAGAGGAACTAGGATACAAGGTGAATTCTAAGAGATTCATGTAAGGTCCTTCACAGAAGGGGGAAGGGACAATTTCTCTAGAGCACATGGGAGGGGAGGTAGTTTGTGGAGAGGTATCTAGGAGAAAGAGAAGGGGAGGAGAGGAAAGCACGTGGTACTAGGAAGATTGAGTCAGGGGAGGAATAGAAGATAGAAAAGAGAGAGAGACTGAGAGAGAGAGAGAGAGAGAGAGAGAGAGAGAGAACATAAAAAAGGGAGCCATTATAGGATTGAAGAGAAAACTGAACCTAAAGAAATGTCCAGATACCTACAAGACTGACTCCAACTACAATTTGAGCAACAGTGGAAAGGCTACCATAAATGCCCTTCCCTGATAATGAGATCAACAACTAACTTATCCACCATCATGGAGCCCTCATCTAGTACCTGTTGGAAACAGAAGGAAATACCCATAACTAAACACTGAGCCGAACTAAAATCCAGATACAGAGAGGGAGGACAAGACCACACTGCAGAAACACATAGAGATAGCTGGCCTGAACAAGGAGGAGCTAACAGGCCCCCAGACTGATAGCTGGGAAGCCAGCATGGGACTGACTCAGGCCCCCTGAACATGGGTCTCAGCCAGAAGGACTGAACAGTCTAAGGGACCTCAGACAGTGGAACCAGAATGTATTCCTGGTGCACAAAAGGACCTTGCAGGCCCATCCCCCATGGAGGGATAACTCCGTTAACCTAGAGACAGGAGAGAAGTCCTAGTCCCTACTTCAAATGACTTGTCAGATTTACATGACCCCTCCTGCATGGTATCACCCTACATGTGGAGGGTGGGGGGAGGGATTGGAGGGGAGGCTGGTCGGGGTGCATGTGAGCTGGGAGAGAGGAAAAGTGGGAGGGAGGAAGGGAAGGAGGGAAGAGAGGCAAAGGGAACTGGTATCGATATGTAAAAGTAAATAAAATAAAAAAGTTAAAAAAAAGATTTTGGCACACAATACAGGCTGATTGAGGTTTATTCGAAGAGAATTCACTTACACAAGAAACAGATGACCTCAGCAGGTTCCACTCCAAGGATGTCCTCTTATCTTTGTCTCCAACCAGGAAGTGAGTGAGTGTGTCCATGGTGGGACCCAGACCTAGACTCCACCAGTCATGCCCACATCTGTTCCCACGCCCCAACATGGTCAGCACAACAGTTATGGGCGGGCTGGACATCTCACTACAGGTGACAGGGTTCACGTGTCACCAGAAGGCAAGGCCACTGACCACACCATGACTGTCAGCTGTTTGATGTTCAATTCTCCTTTTCCAGCTGTGCAGTAGTTACTATTCTGAGGCTGTGATAAAAATACTATGACCAAAGCAACTTACTGCAGAGTTGATTTTGGCTTGCAGTTCTAAAGAATTAGAACATGGAAGCAGACATCTGGAGCAGGAAGCTGAGTGATCTAATCTCCAGCCACAAAGACAAAGCGGAGACAACAAACAGGAAGTTGTGCTGGAATCTGAACTCTCAAAGCCCCACTCCCTCAGTGACATACTTCCTTCATCAAGGTTGCACCCACCACCTCATCAAACGGCAACACCAACTGGGCACCAAGCGTTCAAATACTCGAGCTCAGGGGGTGTATTTCTCATTCAAACTGTTACACATGGCTGACTCCCATTGCTACTTCCCAACCAGACTCTGCTTAGATGCCTTCAGGCACCCTCATCATTCTTGCCTCCCCACTGTGGCTCGAGTGGTTTAAGTCTCTAGGAATCATTGCCAGGGACATCTCCAATGCTGGCCTGTCATACCAGGCAAGTGCTTGCCCAGGATTTAAGGCTGGGGGAACAGAGGGTTTCTTCTGTGGCTAGGATTGCAGTCTGAGACCAAGGCTGCCAGGCTTACCTCATGCCCCTTTCTACTTCAGGGAGCCAGGGCCTGAGCTGAGGCTCCATTATTTTCTCTGCAGCAGCTTTGTGTTTCTCCATCCTTGTGAGATTCTCTCTGGCACTTTCTTGATTCCCAGTGTTCTTCCCTGGAATGTACTTACCCTGGCTCTTCTGACTTGCACAGCTGCTCAGAGGAGCCTGCTAGCTTAAGGGTTCACCCTGAAGCACCTGCTTTATCAGCTAAACTGCCCTGGTAGTCATCTAGGAATTGTCAGTCACAGCTTTGAGCCACACCCTGCTCCTTCCTCTCCTTATATATGGCAGAGGCAGGAGGTTCACTGCAAGTTCAAGGCCAGCCCCATCTACATAGTGATACCCTGTCTCAAAACAAAGCAAAACCACAAAACATGGTCAGTCACCATAAAATAACACGTATGCTTTCACTTGTCCATCATCTTTACAGTCTTTGTTGACATGTATACATACTTTTACCCAACGCCATCACAGTTGCTGTGGAGTTTCCCATTATAGCATATATTAAGCATATTTCATTATCAAGTTTCTTCGTAATTATGTTTTAAACTTCTGCTTGATACTCCATGTGGCTGACATGCATTGATTTCCATGACTTTCTTCCTGCTGTAAGTTGATCGGCTCATCACTTTCCTGTTGGACTCCAGTATCTCCAGTATCAGCCATGCCAGTGAATTGAACACTCAGCACTCTACATCACATGCTTTCTTTTCAGCATGTAGAAGAAGGAATGAAAGCTTAGTTTTCTAACTTTATTATATTATTGCAAGGGTCAGAGCAGGTTTATAAACTGCTGTATATTGAAACTTGAAAGTCCATTTTGTTTACTTCCATGCTATGTCACTCACTCCAGCACCCTCCTCCTTCATTTGAGTGACTCCCTAAGATAAAGTTCCAGAAGCAAACTGTGACTCAGAATAAAAATTTTCAGATTTGTTTATGCCAGTTAGAGATGACTTATCATTTCACTTTCTTGCCTTAATTTTTTTCTAAACTCAAAATTTGGGGAGGTACCAGTTTGAATTTTTGTTTCCTAGGTAAACTCAAAGGCTTTTCTTTCTACTCAAAGGCTTTTCTTTCTTGTGCCTATGATTCACTTTCTTGTTAAAATCTGTTCATCATTGTCTGTTAAGTGCTGCTTTGATGTTTCTATTTTGCATGTAGATCTTGTCAGTCTGCTCTTTGATCGTTTTAACTGCTTCAACTCATAGGTAGCTGATGTCCAGGAGTAGTTTGTGTATGTCACAAGCTGTTTGAACTTTTTTCCAAATTTTTATTTAGTCTCCCCAGGTTCACTTCTTCAATCAACATTCCCTCCATTTTTTTTTTTTTTTTTTGAGCGAGGCATAAAAAAGACTGTGAGCTTTGACATGTGTGAAATCCTGGCTGTGGCTTTTCAGTCCCTTTCTAGCCAAAGAGCAACCTCTTTCCAACCAAGGAGCAGGGATGCCTTCCTCTGCTTTGCAGTTAGTTAATGCTAAGCAGTATAGAACCTACAACTTTCATGCAAGGCACTGAAACCTCCCTTCCCAGCTGTATTCCCAGTACCCTTGGCATGCTCCAGGTCTGGAGGACTTGGCCCCTCAAGCTTGGTAAAGCTGCAACTTTTGCAGTCCTGCTAAGAGTCTGCAAAGTGGGGGCTGGAGAGTTGGCTCAGAGGTTAAGAGCACTGGCTGCTCTTTCAGAGGTCCTGAGTTCGATTCCCAAAAACCACATAGTGGCTTACAACAATCTAAAATAAGATCTGGTGCCCTCTTCTGGCATGCAGGTAGAACAAATATAACAAATATATAACAAATAAATAAAAACTTAAAAAAAAAAAAAGAGTCTGCAAAGCATAGGACAGTAGGACTTGTATTAGGGTCAGGATACAGCTGAGGTGGGACTGTACCTCTATTACAGAAAAAGAAGGTACCCACATCATTCCTGACCAGACAAAGATGCTCAGTGCCCCTAGGCAATGCTGCAGGTGTGATTCACTTCTTCACATCTGTATTTCTGTTGGTGAGAAAAATGTGCTGAGTGGATAAATGGCCCGGGCAGGGGCTGCCATTTTTATCATGCTCCAGCCTCTCTCTGTGGTATACCTATGTCTCACATGATGCTGTCACATGCTTCCTTCTCCTCCTGATCTAGGAACTGGCAGCATCAAGATCCATGAGTTTTTCTGTTCCTCTCTTGCTGGCCCTAGTTGCCTTTGCCAGTGTGCACCCCTCACCTCTTCCTGGAAGAAGGGGCCTTTGCGTGTTTCCTGTGGGACTATTGCTTCAGCTTTTGTGGTTTTTCTCTTTCGCACTTTCTACTGTCACTTAGTTGTGGTGTCTGTTAAAGACTGACCTGTGAAGGACTTCCACTTTGATGTGAGGAGCAAGGTTCCTTGGCCCTATTACGTGCTGCCTTCTTCTATGCCTTCAGCTCTCCCTCCTGAGAACTGTCAGGACTGATTGTGGCAGATGTCTGGTTCTGTCGGCCACACATCTACAGACGTTATGTCCATTGTTCACTCAGAGATTGGGTGCCCACCAAGCATTTAATAGAAAAGGCAGCCTTCATTCTGTCTTCTGAGTCTGTCTTCCCTGGCGAGGTCGACGGGTGACTCCAGGCCAGTTGTGTTGCCACCTTTGGGTCCTTTAGGGGTGGCTCTTATGACTTAAATTTTAGTTAATTCAATGGAAAATAGAGGAAAATTTCCACAGTTCCCCCACTGATGCCCATCGAGGCACACATCTCTCGTTTTATTTTAAGACAAATTCTCTCGATTTGTTGCCCAGACTGGTCTTGAACTAGGTCATCCTCTTGCCCCAGCCTCCTGAATAGTTGGTATTATAGTTTCATAGCACCTTTCCCTTGGAGCTCATGAAAATACTTGGAAATCTGCCCAGATCCTTTCAGCCTTATGGGCAAAGCACCTGAGAAATGAAGGTGCTATTTCTGAGTCCTGGTTCAGGAAGAACAAATTCTAGAAAAATCAGATGTATTAAGATATTGTTTGTTTGTTTGTTTTTCATTATGAAATAGACAGGTGAGCTATTAGAAGTGAAAGGAGAGGGGAAGAAAGAAAACAAAATCCCACCTGTTAACTGCCTGTCAAATACCCATGATGGTAGTGATTCTTGGATGGTCCACCAGGTGGCAGTCACACCTGTAAAATCAGCTGGGATTCCCCCATATGGTGGTACACACAAAGACTCCAATATTTTAATTCAAATGCAACAACAACAAAAATCCCTCTTACAGAAACCCTTTGGCAGTGCAGGAAGATGCTTACAGAAGTGGGCCTGGACCTAGGGCCTTGCACAAACTGGCCAAATGCTGTATGGCAGAGCCACATCCTTAGTTCAGGAGGTTTTACTGAGAGAAAGAAAGACAACATTTAGGTTAACATGTCATAAGCATTGGATTTCTCTTTTACTTAAGTTGTTTAGTTAGTGAAGCAGGGCTTGGCCCCTGTCTGAGTCACAGTGCAGTCGTTTCTGCCTGTCATTTCTTTAAAGGAAAAGCGAAGTCACAGCTTAGACCTCAGAGGACCTGACCCTTTCCTTACTGTTCCCTGTGTGCTCAGCTGTGAATTCTCACACCATCACTGCTTGTCACACTGTGTTTATTAACACTCGACCTTTCCATCTGGCTTGCAGGCTATCATCCTCGTAGCCCAGCAATGGCTGAGTCACAACAGAATTGTCCATCCATAAGGCTGGTTGTCACTGCAGTCCCAATCTGAGACTGGGGTCTGGGAGGGTTCCTGGAGAGCTGCTGGTTTTCTCTCTACAGTGGAATCCTGAAGAAGTCGGATTTAACACCAGCAGCCACAGGATAAATGAACTGGCCAGGTAGACTGAGGGCAAGCAAGCAGGCAGTTTCCTTCCCCTGTGCCCATTTATATGGCCTACCACAAGAAGGTGGGGCCCAGACATAGATACATCTTCCTGCTTGAGTTTTAAAAAATCCCTGGAAGGAGTGTTGGAATTTAGTTGATTCCAGATGTAGTCAAGTTGACAACCAAGATTGGTTATAACAAGTCTACCCTTTGTCAACTTGACACACAATGACATCTCCTTATGTCATGCTTAATTTCCAAATGAAAACAATAACCATGTCATAATTCCACTTAAGGCCTCTAATGAGATGTGGGTGGAGGACAAGTGATGTGCATGGAGGTCTTCAGTCATGTAAACAGACACTACTCTTCCTGTAATTCCACTGGCCACCCTTCCCATCTGCTTCCTGTGCTCCAGCCATACAGCCCCTCTTGCCATCTCTTGAATGGAGGGCATGCTGTTACCTCAGGCCCTCTGCCTGGATGCTCCGCCTTCTCCGCCTGAGGTCAGGTGTTTGCTTAGAATCAACATCTCATATTTCCTTCTCCACAAGTCACAGACTGTGCCCACCCCACACTCTCTGCCTGCTTTTCCTTTGCACACATTGCTATCTGACACATACAGATTGGTCTCCTTATGTCCAGCCTCCTGTGCTTTCAGCAATGAGCTCCAGACCTTGTTTGCTCATTGCTGCATTCCAGACCTGTGCCTGCACCTGACTCGGTTTGCTAATATATGGATGTCTGATGTGAGTATCTTCTTAGATGTGGGGTACCTCAGAGCTCAAGCCCTGTCTCAGAGAGGGGCATGCCTACAGAGAACAGGTACATTGTCCCTACAGCTGTGTATTGGTCCAGGCCCTGCTACAGTGCAGTCCTCTGTGTCCTTCAGCAAAAGGACTATGTTACCACCATGTTGGGCCAGACGCTTACTTCTAGTTGTTTTATTGAGGGTCATGTTCCCAACTGCCTCCAAAGATGGATTTCCGGTTGGGTTTCCAAGAACTGCTTGTCTTCAGAGCCCCTTGTTCCAGGGAGCTCTGGGTCCCAGTGTACCTGTACATGTGGTCATGATCCAGCGCCTAGCAACTGCCTCATGTACATACATCTGGGAGTGCTGGTCACTCTAGTACTTCCCTTCCTCCCTGTCTCCCTCCTCTCTTAACATGAGCTGGCCTTGAGCTGCCTGTGTAAGGATGACCTTGAATTTCCTTTTGTTTTTTGATGTGATACATGTGATGGACGTGTGCATTGGCGGCCAGAGGTGAACATCAGCAGACCTCCTCTAGCATTCTCTACTGTCTTGGTTTGGTTTGGTTTGGTTTGGTTTGAGACAGAGCTTCTCATTGAACTGGAATTCAGTGACTAGACTAGCTGACTGCTGAGTCCCAGGATCAACCTATCTACTTCTCCAAGTGCTGGGGGCACAGGTGTGCCACCATGCCCAGCCGTGCGTGGCTCCTGGGGATCTGACTTTAGAATGGCTACTCACCAGGCCATCTCCCCTGGCCCATGTCCTTGCACTAATGACTCTTCCGCTTCCACCTCTTGGGTGTTGGGATTACAGGCATACACTACCTGCCTGGTTTGTGCAGCTGAGTTACATCCCCAGTTCCCAGCCCTGTCACTTTTGTTTGTTTGTCTGTGTGTTTCCAATGAGCAGTACTTCATTGTGTAAATGTGTAAATGTACCACGGTTTCTTTCTTTCTTTTCAGAGTCAGGGTTTTGATTTTATTTTTTATTTATTTTTCTTTCAAATCCTGGATTTCCATTTGTTTATATTTTTAAAATTATTTTTATTTTACATGTTAATCCCAGTTCCTTCTCCCTCCCTCTTACCCTCTCTGCCCCCTCACATGCACCCTGACCACCCTCCCCTCCCATCCCCCCACCCCAATTCCACATGTAGGGTGATGACATTCAGGAGGGCTCATCTAAATCTGTCAAGTCATTTGAAGTAGGGATAGGGCTTCTCTCCTGTCTCTAGGTTAAGGCAGTATCCTTCCATGGGGTATGTGTCTGCAAGGTCCTTTTGTGCACCAGGGATACATCCTGGTTCCACTGTCTGAGGTCCCTTAGACTGCTCAGTCCTTCTGGCTGAGACCCATATTCAGGGGGGCCTGGGTCAGTCCCATGCTGGCTTCCCAGCTATCAGTCTGGGGGCCCGTTAGCTCCTCCTTGTCAGGTCAGCTGTCTTTATGTGTTTCTGCCGCCTGGTCTTGTCCTCTCCCTCTGCATCTGGATTCTAGTTCTGCTCAGTGTTTAGTTGTGGGTGTTTGCTTCTGTTTCCAACAGGTACTAGATGACAGCCCTGTCACTTTAAACTGAGCACCCCTTCTGCTGCTGCTGCTGAGCCCTCAGTGTCCTTGCTCAGCCTTGTTAGGTTTTTTCTGATGCCAAGTGCAGAGAGAAAGCCAGCTTCACATTAGGGCAAATGTCTTCTGCTTTACTGCTGTTCGGGAAGGGCAAACTCTTGCTGCTATTTTTATTGTAATTACTCATTCTCTCCTACCTCATTAAGCCTGAATCTTTGAAGCATGAATACCTGGTTAAACGTGCATAGCCTCTAATTATTATCTAACTTTGTTCACACACACGAATGATTGCCACTTAGGGCTTTCTTACTGGACTTCTACAAAGAATACAATTTTTCCCCCTGAAAATAGAAAGGAATATGGTATTCTACTGGTTCTGTTGTTTGTTTTTTGGATTACAATTAGATATTCTGGATTAGAGTTAGATGTTCTATCTCCCAGGGCTTGGTTTGAGGTTCAGTGATAGAGCCCTAGGCTGCTATATGTAAGTTCCCCTAATGTACAGAGAGTCTTGTGTGCCCACATCTGTTATACAGAAACTACGAAGGCCCTTCCTAGCATGGGAGTTCATGGCCACCACCAAAGCCTGCCTCATGTGTCTCTACCTCAGCCTGTTTCTACACCTCTTCAAGAGGGCCATCAACTTGGACTTTAAAAGTATTGTCACTATGACTGTGACCTCACCCAAGCTACTCCATTATCATCCTTTTAAAATGGAATGCAAAGTAGATTTTTTGAGTTATGTAAAATTATCCCTTGGTGACTTTGGAGACAAAGTTCCAATAAGAAAGCTTATCAATTACACTTTTGTTTCTACTCCAAAACTCATGACTGCTCACTCAAAGGCCCCTTGTTCTTGCCATAGAACATAGCTTACAGTGTCCAGATAAGTAGCAGCAAACCCTGGGCTTTGTATGGTACATTTATTCCCTGGGGAAACAAATGTCGGTTTGAGATGGGTGGGGGTGGGAGGGAGAAGGCTTCTCCCTGTGGAGCATTTGATGTTGAAGGGTTCTGAATGAGGATTCCTCCTCCGTCTATTCTGTGGCTGAAATATTTATGGCTTGTTTCTGGAACTGTCCGCCAAATAATAAAAAGGAAGCTAGTAGCCAAGGAGTTTGTTTGGGAATATAAACATAAACATCCCGAGTTGAGATTTGGACATATGTCTTTTTTTGGTTTTTGGGGGAGGTGCCACTTCCTTCTTAAAGAACGGTAGTGGGATTCCTTGATTTGTCACTGTTACCTTGGTATTGAACCAGTATTCTTCTTGGGCAGTTGTCAGCTGCTGTCTGCCTTCACTGGGCAGCCACTTGGCTGTGTTATACTGCTTGATAAATATTTGTGCCAGGGGAGAGGCTTAGCCAGGAGGCCACCGTGTCTTTTCAAAGCAGAATTGGGCCACTCACTGAAAAACATTTAGTAACACACAAAGTTATGGGGAGTAACCATTTCTGTGTCAGGAAGGGATATAGAAGTGTCATTCACTTCTTGTGTCTCATTTTTTATGGTAAGTAGAGTCTACTCGATACAAAAATTCCAATTTATTTTCTAGAAAATTCCATGTTATCACTGCACTGTAAGAAAGATTGTATTTCCCTACAGGTGTCTTTTTTAGCAAGTGAACTGGAGTGGCACACATAAGGGTGGGGGAAGCAAAGCTCACTCAGCTTCAAGGCAGAAAGCCCTGTGGGGCTCTGACTGAGAGACTTCTTCACAGCTGCGCTTTGGGTAATACAGCAGATGCTAGGATTCCAGAGGGCCCCCAAATAGACTGAAGAATGTCAGCTGGGAAGCTGCTCTGCGTTCAGGAGCCTCAGGACTGTCCTAGAGGGCTGATCTGTACAGCTGAGTAAAACAAAACAAAACAAAAAAACAAACAAACAAAACAAAACAAAAAAACCAACTCTGACATAGCGTCAAATATGTCAAAAATTCCGCACAGTTCCTGCAGCGCACAGTGTAGGCCTTGGTGCACTGCAGGCTTCTTGCACGCTGCATTAAAAAAAAAAAAAAAAAAAAAAAAAACAGAGGTAAACACGAGTCTGTTTTGGAAATGTTCTGAAACTGGTCTATTAACACAATGAGCTGTTTGAAATGCAGCTCTACGTGTTTGGAGAGAAACACACCGGCTTTTATTAGGGACATGAAACAAACTCTTTGAGCCGCAGCATCGCTGCGGGTGAGTGTAATTGCCAGGATTAATAAATCACAGCTGCGAAAGTTCAGTCTTTGGCAGCCTTCCTTATTCAGCTCTTCTCCCCTTGCCGGTTCATTCCAGATTTATGGTCTGCATTATGTTTGGAGCCCTCACTGCGCCCGCTCTCTTCCTCCTCCTCGGCTGTTCTGCGCTTGCGCTGGGCGTCGGCTCGGGCTCCCAGGAGCGCCGCGAGACTGAGTACTACGTGGCTGCAGTGTATGAGCACAGATCCGTCCTGAGCCAAAACCCCCTGGAGCTCAGCAGCCGCCAGCAGGCCCTGGAGCTCATGAAGCAGAACCTCGACGTCTATGAACAGCAAGTGATAGCTGCAGCTCAGAAGGCAAGAGCAGCTTTCTTGTCCTGTCTCAGAGCCAGCTGCTCTGAACCAGGAGAAACCCTGGGCTCTCAAGGTCCCCCTGAGAAATCGGGTCAGCTTGCAGATGGGAGTTGACGGGTCAGCTGACTGGCATCTTGCTCCAGTCCCTGACCTCCAGAGTCAGAACCAGCTTGTTAAGCAAGGTCACCCCCAAGGAGTGTTTTCCCCAAGTTGAAGAAGCCCTGCCTACCTAAATCTCTGGTTTGTTTGTTTTTTTTTGTTTTTTTTTTTTTTTTTTTTTTTTTTTGTTTTTTTTTGGCCTGGGATTCGATGGTGAACTATAAACAAGAGCAAGGCTTTGAGTCTGGTGCTGTGGGTGCAGTTTGGGCAGTGGGAATTTGCACAGCCTGCCCTCCCCCCACCCCACCCCCGGGACTGATATTCAGAAAGAAAAAAACCATTGAGCACAATGAGCTCCACCTCTGAAAAGCATTCAAAGCATATGGGAACTTGTAAGTGCCCACTCCTTGAGGAAGGCCTGCTGTGCTGAATGGCAAGTGAGCCAAACCTCTGTCTGCCCCTGCTGCTAATTAGACCTGGCCATGCCTCTGCTGCTGGTGTAGACCTTGGCCATAACAGTAGATTCCATCACACTCCTGCCTACACCTCATGACCTGAAAGGACACGGCTACCACTTCTTGGTACATTTTAAAATCCTGGGCTAGTTAGTGTGTTTGGTCCTCATGGATGGCTTTCCTCTCATGTTCCAGCCTGGCACCTGGCTTCTTGGCTCCCCTCAGTAGCTCAGAACATACTATTTCTCAGGCCCATGTGTTCCATTGTGCAACTTCTGGGGAGGTTTTAACCACAGTTCTGGCCTTGAGCTCAGAAAAAGCAGCTGAATTCCATCTTCTGCACGCCTGGGGACAGTTTTACTGACCCAGTCCCACAGGAAAAGACTGAGCTTCCAGGCCTCTTCAGGCTTCTACTTAGAATTGTGGGCACATTCCCAGTGCTGGGTGGCAGGGTGGGTGGCAGGCTTCTCTCAGAGTTCTTGTTGCAGATGCTGTCCCCAGTAGACTTCTGGCAATAACATCAGTTTCCAAGGAACTTAAGAGTCCTGTTCCTTTACACATACTGCCCCACTACACCCAGGCAGTCAGCTGACAACCTGAGCAAGCTTTCCATCAGAGCTGCTCACTACTCCAGCATGTTGGGCTATTTAGGGATCTTTACTGACATCTACATAGCATTCATGCATTTGATACTTATTCCATTTATGTCTCTGCTGAAGTCAGTGTAAAATAAATCCCGGCTGTGTCTTCAGGCCTTCTACCAGCAATGACCCAGACAAGGGCAAGTCCTGTGGTGGAGGCGTTTAATGGCACGGTGCCACCACAGCACCTGCAGGCTCACCTCTTCTGGCTTCTCCATCTGTCCATGGTGACAACCGAATCCCTTGCTTGGAGCTCCCACACATAGATCGTGAGTCATGCCAGCTGCTCACAGGGTGGCTCCTCTGCTGTCTGTGAGTTTTACGTCAGTCTTACTGGAGACAGGAGTTCCTCACAGACTCCATGGGCACAGTGGGAAGATGAGTGTACTTTGAAGATGATTTACACTGTGCAGTTCCAAGGGTTGGCGACCTTCGTTCTTCAGGAGTTCTTGACCTTGTTAGAGCTGTCAGGGCTCAGCCAAAGCCACATAGTCAATGTGTAGACATAACTGAAAGGACAGGCTCCATAAGGCATGCTTCTTCTTCTTTTTTTTTTTTTTTCTTTTCTTGTGTGAAGGAAAACTTCTTGCATAATTTTCAAGAAGTTAAAAGTGCGACTCATAGCCCAGCGGTGATGTTGCAGGCCTTAATCAAACAACCACTCCAGAAGCAGAGGCACGCAGATCTCTGTGAGTTCAAGGTTAGCCTGGTCTACAGTCAGGACTACACAGAGGAAACCCTATCTGGAAAAACAAAAAAGTGACTCATGCAAAGACAAAGGCATAACGAACAGTTTTTATTTAACTCATTAGAAATGATGGGGATTTGAGAAATGGAAATATTGCCAGTTAGTCAGCCCAGAAATGGCTAGGAGAATTTGTTGTTGGCTAAAAAACTGGCTAATATCCCATAAGACATAGATGTAGTCTTTAATGTGAGAACTTGTTCCATTTTGATTTTGATGAAACAGGCTGAACTATTTGCTAGACCAGCCTTGAGCTCTAGAGCCTCTGGCATCCTCCTAAATGACAAAAGCCAACAGTGGTACATTCTAAACATAATCAAATCACCTGACTCTGTGGCCAGCCTACAAATCTGGAAGGGCAGGCCATCTTCATTATTGGTTTCTGATCACTGAGTTTGTGATCAGTTTGTTTGCACATTCATGGATGTGTGTGCAATGGAGAGGTCATTATCCCTCTGGGCAATGGGGAGCCACACTGGTTTGCTGATGCATACTAAGAATGTAAGACTTGTGGGCTGGTGGTGCATGCCCTTAATGCAAGCACTCAGGAGACTGAGGCAGGAGCATCTCTGTGGGTTTGAGGACAGCTTGGTCTACAGAGCTAGTTCCAGGACAGCCAGGGTTACACAGAGAAACCCTGTCTCAAAAAAGTAAAACTTTACCTGCTCTTTAACCCAGTGGTTTCATGTGTGCAATCCACTTTATTCTAAGGAAATGATCAGGGAGTGATCTGACCATACCACACTCAGATAACTGCCACATGCTTGTTTTTATTACAGAGATTGGATTCAGGTGATCAATGGAGGAGAAATGGTGGCATGTTACATGAGGTGGCCGTTACAGACAGCATTTCTGAATGTTCTCTATGGGAAAGACACATGCTACCCAATATCCCAATATCCCATCTCAACTGTACCCAGATACGTAGAGGGAAAAGGACTAGCAGAATGTTAACAAGCGTCTTTGTTAGAAGATGTAAATAAATTCTTTTTTTTTTTTTTTTTTGGTCTTCCAAATTTTTTATGGATTAAAATTTGGAGCTTTTATAACCAGAACAGAGAGAAAACAAACCTAAATAAAGTTGCAGCTCACTGAGGAAGTAAGTGCTCTCACACATGCTATTGTAGATGAGACACTGTCACTGCCTGCCACCTCCACCCTCTGCATTGGGCTTGACATTTTAATCCACAGAACTGGAGAACCCTGGGGGAATGAGGTGGGAAGAGAGCTGTGTCTTGCCCTGTTTATTTCTATCTCCCTATGGTGCTGTAGATGCCACAGTGTGGAGAGAGGCCCAGAGAGCAGCGAGAGCCCTTAAAGGGACTCTTAGGTCCCCTGTAGGAGCTGCTATGTGTACAGCATACTTGCTGCTCACTCATGCCCCAGAGTCCAACTGTGACTACTGAGGAATCTTAAATACTGCAGCCAGGACGCACCCACATTCCAGCTGTTTTTTTGTTGTTGTTATTTTTTGGTTTTTCGAGACAGGGTTTCTCAGTGGCTTTGGAGACTGTTCTGGGACTAGCTCTGTAGACCAGGCTGGCCTTGAACTCACAGAGATTCACCTGCCTCTGCCTCCAGAGTGCTGGGATTAAAGGTGTGTGCCACCAACGCCCGGCCAGTCAACTGTTTTATGGATGGACCTCCACATCAGTGTTTGTCCAGAAGTGACTTAGATATGAGATGATAGGCATTAACTGCTGGAGATATCCCATTTGTGAACAGGCCCAATATTCTAGGTGCTTCATAATTGACCTCCCACTGTGCCAGCAAGGTGGTGGCCTAACTGTTCACTTGGTGAGCTTGGTGGGCCTTCAGCAGAGCTGCTCAAGTCCCCTCCATCCCCACATGCTCATGGTTCTTCTTAGAGGACACTGACACATGCGCAACCACTCTCCAGCACGTGGGCGGTCAGCTGATGACCCGAGAGCAAGCCTTTCCAGTTTCTATCCAAGCTGAGGGTCAAGCCATCTCCTTCACAGCCCCAGGCAGTCAGCTTGCTGCTGTCTGACAGCAAAGGACATGGTGCTTCCTTACCTCATGGCCCTCTCCTCTGTCTTTCCCCTTACAGGGTGTGCAGATTATAGTGTTCCCAGAAGATGGCATCCATGGGTTCAACTTCACAAGAACATCCATTTACCCATTCTTGGACTTCATGCCATCTCCCAGGATGGTCAGGTGGAACCCCTGTCTGGAGCCCTTTCGGTTCAATGACACGGAGGTAGGCAAGGAATCCAGCAGGTTGAACAGAACAATGGCCAAAAGCCACAGCATGCTGCCTGAAGTCTGAAGGAGGTCTGAGATCCAAACCACCAAACCTAAACTCCCCAGGCTCTGGGCTAATAGGGGACATTACTCAGTTCAATGTCTTTTCATTGGTTAATTAATTACATAAGAAACAAATGAACTGAAACATATTAAACAAGTTTAAGCAAAACATTGTCAAAGTTCACCCCCACCAATGCCCAGTCCTCACCACTCCATTTTCTGGAGGCTTCTAACAATGGCGTGCCATGCTTCCCCTTCACCAACATCCTGTTGGTGAAGCTCCTCCTTCTTAACTGTTGCTATTTTAAGCAATGTTTCAATGAATATCCTGCACATACATTTTTGTAAGCATGTTCAAGTTTTCCTTTAAACTCTTGGAAATTGATTTTCTCAAAAGCTATACATGTTTAATGCATTTTTCAAATACTATATTTAGAGATTAAAAGGTGTTTATCTCACTTTATGTATCTCCAGTACTAGTTTATGAGATTACTTTTGTGCCCTTGGGTCAACATAGGATGGAATACTCACTGGGCAGTGGTGGTACATCCCTTTAATCCCAGCACTTAGGAGGCAAAAGCAGGTGAATCTTTGTGAGTTCCAGGCCAGCATGGTCTACAAAGTGAGTTCTAGGACAGCTAGGACTACACAGAGAAACACTATCGAAAAATCAAATAAATAAATAAATAAATGAGATGTAATACTTTCTTCTAGCAAAGGTGAAAACTATCTCACTGAATTTACATTTTTGTCCCTATTCTGTTTAAGAATTGTTGCAAGTGCTTCTTATATTTGTCCTGTGATTCACCTATTTATAACTTTGTATACACTCACAAGTTTTTTTCTTACTGACTTATGATAGCTGTTTATATGTAATAGACACAATGCAGGAACTTTTCTACTAAAAATATGACACAAAAGGCAGGTTTAAACTTACTTTATTTGTTACCCACCCCAGGTCCTCCAGCGCTTGAGTTGTATGGCCATGAAAGGACAGATGTTCTTGGTGGCCAATCTTGGAACAAAACAGCCTTGTCTTCACAGTGACCCCGAGTGCCCACATGATGGGAGATACCAGTTTAATACAAATGTGGTGTTCAGCAACAATGGAACCCTTGTTGACCGCTACCGTAAACACAACCTGTACTTTGAGGCAGCCTTTGACTCCCCAGCTACTGTGGACCTCATCACCTTTGATACCCCCTTTGCTGGCAAGTTTGGCATGCTCACTTGCTTTGACATCCTGTTCTTTGACCCCACCATCCGTCTTCTCAGAGACTCTGAGGTGAAGCACATTGTATACCCCACTGCCTGGATGAACCAGCTGCCACTCTTGGCAGCCATTGAAATTCAGAAAGCATTGGCCACTGCCTTCAGTGTCAGTGTTCTGGCAGCTAACATCCACCACCCAACTCTGGGGATGACTGGCAGTGGCATACACACCCCTCTTCAGTCCTTTTGGTACCATGACATGGACAACCCCAGCGGCCACCTTATAATTGCCCAGGTAGCCACAAACCCACTGGGCCTAGTTGGGACAGAGAATGCAACTAGTGAAACGGACCCATCCCATAGTAAGTTCTTAAAAATCCTGTCTGGTGACCCATACTGTGAGAAGGATGCCCAGGAAGTGCACTGTGATGAGGCTGCCAAGTGGAACATGAATGTACCACCTACTTTCCACTCAGAGATGATGTATGACAATTTCACCTTGGTCCCTGTCTGGGGAAAGGAAGGCTATCTCCAGGTCTGCTCTAACAGCCTCTGTTGTCACTTACTTTACGAAAGGCCCACCCTGTCCCAAGAGCTGTACGCCCTGGGTGTCTTTGACGGACTCCACAAAGTGCACGGCACGTACTACATTCAAGTCTGTGCCCTGGTCAAGTGTGGGGGTCCTGGCTTTGACACTTGTGGCCAAGAGATCACAGAGGCACAGGGCCTATTTGACTTTCACCTGTGGGGCAACTTCAGCACTTCCTATATCTTTCCTTTATTTCTCACCTCTGGGATGACTCTGGATACCCCTAACCAGCTTGGGTGGATGAATGACCACTATTTCTTGAGGAAGAGTGGACTGTCCTCTGGCCTGGTGACAGCAGCTCTCTATGGGCGGTTGTATGAGAGGGACTAGGAAAAGCGTGTGGTCAGTGGGATGGGCTGTGCCAGCATGTCTTTCCACAGACACTAAATGCTGGGACCAACCGACTGCCCAGAGGGTAGAAAACCACTTCTGTATCCCACCCTGGGAATGGTAAGATGATGGGAGAGGCAGTTCCTTTTTCCTTTCTACATAATGATTGAGATATTTTCTATTCACATTCTTTTTCAAGCCACATCTTCTTCCCACCACACAATTGGTTTTAAATGTTAAAATTAAAAATAAATAAGCATCAGTTGCTGTTTTACAATTCCATAGAGCACTGGTTGGTTTGTTTTGTTTTTCATTGTTGATCTAGTGACACATCTTGGGTGGGAATGTGAATATTCTCTAAACCTCAAGCAGTTTCTATGGTAAGAAACAGACTCTCAAAGTAAAAGCTAGGGAAAGGGCTGCTGTGGTGATTGGCCCTCTATGAGTCAACAGGGACTAGCAGGGTGATGTGGCGGTGTCAGAGCCACCAGAACTGTCACAAATGTAGCCTTAGAAACAGCTCTTCAAAACAGAAGAGAGGCTTTCCTCAGTAGAGGCCTTGCTGTCAGTAGCGGGATGTGTAGGCAGGCCTTGGAATAACTGGAGGAATGCCATCCTGGCGGGGGGTGGGGGGGGCACTGGAAAATGTTGAGCAAGGCCAGGCTAGGAAAATATGAGTAATAGAACTATTCTGTTCAAGGAGTCTCATCCACGAGTTCCAGAGACCTTAATCCACTGGTTTAGCTTTGCTCAACTGCCTGAGATACAGGGAGACTTCTCTAATTGAATCTGCACCTAATAGGTCTTCCTCATGCAGAGAGGCTGGTGCCCTAGATAGTGTAAGCTGTGGGAGCTGCCTGGTCAACTTGCTGCAGACTTTTGCTCAGCCTGTCACAGCAGGTATTTTCCAAGGGCCTACAGAAGCACAGGGTAAGGGCTACACTCACGGTAATAGCACACCAGAAATTGAGAAACTATAGGTAGTGTGGTAAAGACATTTATAGGACACTGATACCTAATTTGCATCCAGTGTTTCAAAGCCATTTAAAAAGTATTTTACTTTTATACACAATAATTATTTCTATTATAATTGTTTGAGTGCAGAATGGATAGTCTTCTGAAATTTGCCTCTTAAAGTTGCTATTTAAAGATGTGAGAATGTGTGTACATGCAAGTGTACCCATGATGTATGTGGGCACATGTGCCATGCATGGGGCACAAGCAGGGAGATTTCTGTGAGTTTTAGGCCAGCTTAGTTTACATAGGAAGTTCCAGGACAATCAAGGATACATAGTGAGACACTGCTCCCCCAAAACAACAAAATCACTAAACTGTATGATATGAAAACTGAACTCTCCCCATTTTTATCCTTGGCAGGTCACCCGAGTATGTATCCTGGGTTCTAGTGGATAGCTCTTGCAAATATCACCTCTATGTTCACTGTAACTGCATAGGGTTAGGCAGTACGATTAAAATTCCAGGTGCTGTCTCATCCCTGGAGCAAGCCACCATGCCAAAAGGGAAACCCACCCATGGCCCCAGCCCTAGTTGACTTACTGCTTGCAAAGGCTTGGGGTAAGTCAAGTCTTGAGGAAATGAGCAGGGATGGACAATTCAGAGCCCCTCAGGAAGTGCTGGGATTCCTGTGCATGCCCTGGGAAATCCCCCAAGGATGGTGCAGGACCTGTCCTGCCAGATGACAGTCTCCTTCTGCCCTCTCAGTGCAGACTTTGCCAGGAGGTGGGATCTGGCAGGCCAGATGTGGCTTCAGATGTGGTTCCAAATGTGGCTGTCCAGTCTGCTGCTTCCCTGCCCCCAAACCTAGAGACAGGAAGTCTCTTAAAGATGCATATCACTACTTCATGCCAAGATGACCCAAACCAGCCTGAGAAGCAGGTATAGAAAGGCTCATCCTGAATGCTGACCTGCTACAACCAGTCCCCTCAGTAAGTGGCAACCCTAGGTACCTGTCTAATCTGCATTGTGTTAGGGTGACTGGAGCCCAGAACCTCCTAATGGCACTCTCTAATGGCAATTCAGAATGAATTGCTCTTGTAGACAGAAGGGCAACAGCAAACAATGGTGGCAGAACAAAAAGACTCTCACAATTAAAAGAAGCTGCCATTCGGCAGAACAAAGGGAAGAATAGGAAAATGAGTAAACCAATCATTTCTGGGTAAAAATGGACCGATGACTAATGGCTGGGATATGCTTTTGTTAACTATAATCCTGAAGTTCAGGATGCAAATGGCAATCCAACCACAGCATGCAGGCAGGAAGCCAAGTGTACTTTTGATGGAGGCAGATTTGGGGTAAGTGGCTTGCTTAGTCTGTGTGGGCTCTTCTGGAGGCACAGCTGTGCCTAAATGGCTTTTCTCACAAAGAAAGGAAGGGCACAATGAGATATATTCACACTGAGCTTAACATTGGGTTGAGAGAGAGAGAGAGAGAGAGAGAGAGAGAGAGAGAGAGAGAGAGAGAGAGAGAGAGAGAGAGAGAGAGAGAGAGAGAGAGAGAGAGAGAGAGAGAGAGGAGAGAGAAACAAAGGGAGGGGGAAGGCCTGGCCCGGTTCCAGTGTATGCCACCCATGCCACAGGGGGGAAAATGCCCACTAACACCCAGGAAAACTTGCCAGAGCGACCACTTCATGGGTGAAACAGCATGAGACTATGTTAGTTAACTATGGCTATTGTAACAAATTAGCAAACTTAATAGCTTTCAAATAAATACCAATGGATTCTATAGTTATGGTACTGTTCAAAAGGGCTAGGTTTAAACCAGCCATGGTTGTACACACCTGCAATTCCAGTACAAAGGAGGCTGAGGCAGAAGAATTCAAAGACCGAGGCCTGCCTGGGCTACATAGTGCAATCTAGTCTCAAAAAACAAACATAAGCCAACAAAAAGTTTAAACTGAGTTGAGATGCAAAGCATGACATCCCTGAGTACTGTGGAGGCTGGACTACTTCTGTGACCATGAACAGCTACTCAAAGATGCAGGTCATATGAGCAGACTCACAGGGTAAGAGAATGTGGGCCTTAGCCTCAGCCCTGGCCAGCTTATAGCCCCAGCAAATACTCTGCTGCCCTCTGAAAAACAGACTCCACAGCCCCAGAGGCACTACAGTATCTAAAGGCAAGAGGCACACACAGCATCTCCATTTTGCCTAGCCCAAGCTGCAGACTTGTCATAGAAAAGTGCCTGTGTTTGGAGACACTGGGTCTCCAAACACCTATGAACCCACACACTTATGAACACCTGATTTTCGACAAAACAGCTAAAAGAATACAATGGGGCGAGGACAGCATCTTCAACAAATGGTGCTGGTACAATTGGATGATGGTGTGTAGAAGACTGCAGATAGACCCATGTCTGTCGCCATGCACAAAACTCAAGTACAAATGAATCAAAGACCACAACATCAATCCAGCCACACTGAACCTCTTAGAAGAGAAAGTAGGAGGTACCCTTGAACAAATTGGTATAGGAGACCACTTCCTGAACATAACTCCAGGGGCACAGACACTGAGAGCAACAGTTAATAAATGGGACCTTTTCAAACTTAGAAGCTTCTGTAAGGCAAAGGACACAGTGGACAAGACCAAAAGGCAGCCCACAGACTGGGAAAAGATTTTCACCAAGCCTACATCTCACAAAGGACTGATCTCCAAAATATACAAAGAACTCAAGAAACTAGTCAACAAAACACCAAATAACCTTATTAAAAAGTAGGGTACAGAACTGAAGAAGGAATTCTCAATAGAGGAAATCTAAGAGGCTGAAAGACAAGAAAGTGCTCAACATCCTTAGCTATCAGGGAAATGCAAATCAAAACAACTTTGAGATACCATCTTATTCCTGCAAGAATGGCTAAAATTAGAAACACCAATGATGACTCATGCTGGAGAGGATGTGGAGAAAGGGGAACACTCCTCCACTGCTGGTGGGAGTGCAAACTCGTACAGCCATTTTGGAGATAAGTATGGCCGTTCCTGAGGAAAATGGGAATTAGTTTACCACAGGACCCAGCAATCCCCCTTTTAGGCATATACCCAAATGATCCACATCCATTCAACAAAGACATGTGTTTAACTATGTTCATAGCAGCATTATTTGTAATAGCAAGAACCTGGAAGCAACCTAGATGCCCCTCAATTGAAGAATGGATAAAGAAGATGTGGCACATCTACACAATGGAATACTACTCTGCAGAAAAAAATAATGGAATCTTGAAATTTGCAGGCAAGTGGATGGCACTTGAAGAAACCATCCTAAGTGAGGTAACCCAGTCACAAAAAGAGGAACATGGTATGTACTCGCTCATATATGGATTTTAGACCAAAGCAAAGGATCACCAGCCTGTAATTCACACCACCAGAGGAACTAGGATACAAGGTGTATTCTAAGAGTTTCATATAAAGTCCCTCACAGAAGCAGGAAAGGACAAGTCCCCCAGAGCATAGGGGAAGTGGGGGGAGCAGTGAATGGAGAGAGAAGTAGGAGAAACAGAAGGGGAGGAGAGGAAAACACGTGCGACTAGGAAGATTGAGTCAGAGTAGGAATAGAAGACAGGAGAGAGAGAGAGAGAGAGAGAGAGAGAGAGAGAGAGAGAGAGAGAGAGAGAGAGATCATAAAAGAGGGAGCCAATATTGGTTTGAAGAGAAAACTGAACCTAAAGAAAAGGTCTAGAGACCTACAAGACAGCCACCAACTAATAATTTGAGCAACCGTGGAAAGGCTACCATAAATGCCTTTCCTGGATAGTGAGATCAACAACTAACTTATCCATGGAGCCCTCAAATAATACCTGTTAGAAACAGAAGCAAACACCCATACCTAAACACTGAGTTGACTAGAATCCAGATGCAAATGGAGAGGACAAGACCAGGTTGCAGAAACACATAGAGACAGCTGACCCGAAAAAGGAGGAGCTAACGGGCCCCCAGACTGATAGCTGGGAATCCAGCATGGCACTGACTCAGGCCCTCTGAACATGGGTTTCAGCCAGAAGGACTAAGCAGTCTAAGGGACCTCAGACAGTGGAACCAGGATGTATTCCTGGTACACAAAAGGACCTTGAGGACACATCCCCCATGGAGGAATACTGTCTTAACCTAGAGACAGGAGAGAAGTCCTAGTCCCTACTTCAAATGACCTGACAGATCTACATGACTCCACCTGGATGGCATTGCCCTACATGTGGAATTGGGGTGGGGATGGGAGGGGAGGGTGGTCAGGGTGCATGTGAGGGGGCAGAGAGGGTGAAAGGGAAGGGAGGGAGGAAGAGGGAACTGGGATCGACATGTAAAATAATTAAACAAAATAAAAAACATACAATGTGAGCCTTACATTCTACAAAACCTTAAATGCTCTGTCTCAGATCTTTCTAAGGAATGAGCAATCTATGTTGAACATATAAAATGGACATATGTAGCCAGGTGTTAGTGGCGCACGCCTTTAATCCCAGCACTGGGAGGCAGAGGCAGGCTGTGAGTTCAAAGATAGCCTGGTCTACAGAGCAAGTTCTAGGACAGGCTCCATAGCTACACAGAGAAACCCTGTCTCAAAAAAACAAACAAAAAATACAGATTCATCCCTGAAAAGTTAACGTTATGAAAAATTAATAAGTTAAATGACACCAGATTTTAAGAGCACACCAGATTTTAAGAGCACTGTTTGGGGAGTTGAGAGGAGGCTTGGTGTCTTACAAAATTGCTGTGTGACTTTGGGTTCATATATCTCTTTACGTCTCTGGACTCAAGGTTCCTGTTTCTGGGAAGGTGGCTAAGCCAGCAATGCCCTCAGACATACCCATTATTTTTTCTTTTGCGACAGGGTTTCTGTATAGCCTTGGCTGCCCTAGAACTTGTTCTATAGACCAGGCTGCTCACCAACTCCATATTAAAAAAAAATACTGTGTGTATGCATAATATAAATATGGAGGTCAGTGGACAGTTTGTAGGAGTTGGTTCATACCCCCCCTCCCACCTTCTGTCTCTTTTCTCATTAGACTCCCAGGGACCAGAATCACGTGATCAAACTGGGTGGAAAGCACCTTTACTCGATATTCATTCATTGCGAAATGAAATGCAGGTGCCCACAGAGGCCAGAAAAGGGCATAGATCCCTTGGAGATGAAATGATAGGCAGTTCTCAGCCACTTAATATGGGTGTTGGGAGCCAAACTCTGGAAGAGCAAGCACTCTTCACCACTGAGCAAGTTTCACTTTTTGCTGCTCTATGGCTTATCAACTGTGTGCCTGCTTTTCAGAGCACTGCTCAAGCTTGAGGGTCATCATTAGGCACAGTAAGGCGTACTTGAACACCAGCACTGAGACTGCAGCAATCTGTCTGATAACCAGGATGGCTAAGTGATTAGCAGGCATTAGTGTCCAGCATGGGTATGTAGGGCACAGGACTGATCTATGTCCCTCCTGGAACGCAGCAGGATTGGGAACTGTTTCACCACACTAAAGAATGATTTACAACTTCAGGGCCTGAGGATTGCTTACTTCTGGATTTTTGACATTCAAGTTTTCTGGCTTACAGTGAAACCATAAATAAGGACAGAATATTGTTTATCTAGTTGGGCGAGATGTTTGGCAAAGTCTGTGGTCTATTTTCCACAAAGGGTTACAATTGAGTTTGAAGTCATTTGTGTATTTTGAGTAACATTCTTGTATCTGCTATGCCTTTTGTTAGTATTTTATCTGAGTCAATGGCTTGTTTTTCATATTGTTACAATCAACTTTTGAAAAGCAGGACTTAAGAATTTTATTGAGGTCTAGCTTCTTTCCACAGATTATGCCTTTGGTGTTGTACTTAAAGTCACTGACAAACTGCAAGGCATTGAGATTTTGCCTATGACATTGCCTAAGTTTTACATTTAGATCTGCAATCAACTAGTTCCAAGTGTGTACATTCTGTGCCTAGAATGACTTTTATTAGATGTCACTAATCCCAGTAGTTTGTCTAAATGGTTTTCTTTGGCTCTATTACATCACCCTAACTCAGCTGACGTTGTTACTCTTATACCTTAACTCTCTATTCTGTTCTAGTTTGTTTCCCAATGTCATACTCTCTAGTCAGTAGCCTGTAGTCTACTATAGCTTTATATTGTGCTATGAAGTCAATGCCTGTCAGCTCTTTATTCTACAGTGTTCTATGAGTGGTTCTGCTCTTTTACCTTTATACAAGCTTTAGAATAAATTGGCTTACAAAATAAACTGGCTGGGATTTTCATTTGGGTAGTATTGACTCTATACATTGGGGGGGTGTGTGTCTGATATCTTCACATTGGTGATGTAGGAGTATGAAATATTATTCCAGTTTAACTTCAGTTTTATAAATTCATTTCATGCAGCTCATATACATTTTTCTTTTGTGGCTTTTCACAAATTGTCTTTCAAGGAACTGGTATATTTAATCTAGGTTACAAAATCTTTCTTGGCAATCCTTTATTATTCATGTCCATGGCTCTGTAGTTAAGAATCGTCTTCTCACTGTGCCTTTTTGGGGATGGGGGGATGGGGTGATAAAGACGGCTATCCATCTTTGCAAAGCACCAGTTGTTAGATGAGTTCCTATCTTGCTAATGAAAAATACTTTTAATTTCTTTCTTTCTTTTTTTTTTTTTTTTTTTTTTTTTTTTTTTTGGTTTTTGAAGACAGGGTTTCTCTGTAGCTTTGGAGCCTGTCCTGGAATTCACTCTGTAGACCAGGCTGGGCTCGAACTCACATAGATCTACCTACCTCTGCCTCCTGAGTGCTGGTGTAAACCTCCAATTTTGTTGATTTTTAATTACTTTGGATTTAACTTGCTCTGCTTTTTCTAGTCTCTTAAGGTGGAATGCTCACATGGTTGATCTCAGATCTGTTTTTCTTCTAGTATAGACAGTCAATGCCAGGGACTTTTACACTTAAAACACTGCTTGAGTAGCAACACAGAAAGTTCTTTACATTTCATTTGTTTTAGAAATTGCAGTATCTTCTTTGACCTGCTTGTTTTGTATGTGTTAATCTTCTGGTGTTTTCTATTATATTGATTTCTAACTTAATGCTATCAGTATCGAAGAGCAGATTTCCTGCTGTTTTAAGTCTAAGGCATGTTCTATACTCCAGAATGCAGTCTACTTGGTGTTTCAGATGGATGTGTATTTTGCTGTTGAAAAGTAATCTACAGAAGTTGTGCACTATGTGCAGCAGCTGCTGCTGCTTCAATCAACTATGACTGCTCATTTTTCCTGCTAGTCTCCTGTTAGTGGTGAACAGGTAGATAGGGAAATCAGTGTAAAAGTAGACGCATCAAGTTCAAGTTTTTATACCCTATTGTTAAGTGTTAAAGAACAGTTATTAGGAATCTGAACACAGAGCAACAATAGAAATGTTGCTTTGAAAGAGTATTAGTTTTGCTGTCTAGTGGCTGTCAAGCCGCATCAGGAATGTGGGCTGCTAGTTTTCAAGCTACTATAGAGCTGGAGAGTAAGGGATCCGATCAGTCAAAGGCTGGGACACTTGACAGTCAGTGTTTTTTCCTAAACAAATTCTGGAAGTTGTTGGTATCCATTAATATGTCCACTTTTGAGAAACTTGATTCTAACGTAGTTTTATCACTGCTTCTGTGGAGGCAAATTTCAAAATTGCTTACTCTGCCATTTTCACTGTCATCATGCAGCAAAGGCTTTTTTATTAACTGAAACTTCATGACTGTATTCGACATATAGACAGTTCTCTATATTGTCTACAAATTATTGAAGATGCACACAAATAATTATTCTTTTGGCTCAGATCTTTGTTGGGCCTGGCATTAATGTGCACACTTGGAGTTTCCATACTTGATAGTAAATGTTTTGAACCTTCTGAGCACCTGAGGCATGCTTCTTCTAGTCCACTCCAAGGATGTGCTAGTGAATGTGGTGGCATATCCTCTTCTCTGGTCACCACCTCCTTGATAGAGACCAGCCCTTCCTTTTCTTACTGTCTTACCAACAGAACAGTTCTCTTAGCCAGCAATGAGAAAGGCTATCCTAAGTCTTCCCTCAGCTCAACTGGTGAGGTATATGGCTAGGGTTTGGGTAAGGCAGCTACTTTACACATTCAAGCCCCTTGGGTACCTGGACTTGACACTCCTATGGCCCTGGTCATCCTTCTTCCCATGGCTAGGAAACTTCCAGTGAAGCATAGGCCCCTTCCTTGGATACAGAACTGCTAACAGTCTCTGGTCACACAGCTTCAAAGGCAGCACAACACTTAGGAAGAATGGAAATGGGAGTCCCAAACATAGACCCTGATGCTTAACCTTTGACTGCAGTTGTCATGTCCTGTTCCTACATCAGAGTCGCAGGCAACTGCAGGCCTTTCCCCTGTCCCAAGCCCCTAGTGCTATGATTAAAGGTGTGTGCACCATTGCTGGCCAGCTACTGCCACATGCTACTAACATTCACAGCTATTCAGCTGAAAGGAGACTACTCCTCCAGAAGCAAATTTGCTTTGGATTCTCTTCATTCTTTCTCTTGGGTTTTGGAATTTCCTGTTTTGAGGCTTCATCACAACCACAAAGAACTTTTCTTTCATGTAATGTTGTGCCTTAGTGACCAAAATGTGGGCTCTTGCCAGGCTACCAAGGCAACAGGGAATAAGCAGCAAGTTTTTCTGTCCATATGTAATATGGATTCTGTCTGTTAGACCAGAGACTATTAGTCACAGTGCTTGCTGTTACTTTTGAGTATCAGAAAATAATCAACTTACCCGATGTTCTTTCCAATCCTTTATTTGTATAAAGCTCATGCATTAGGAAACAGTGCTTCTCCAACTCAAGTGGTGTGCCATCTTTAAGGCCTGGAGGCAAAGCAAGTTAATGCTGTACAGTCAACAGGCATTCAAAGAAGGTTTATACTTAATAAACTAGCTTAAAAGAAAACTGAGATATGGCTCTGTGATAGAGCATTTTTCTAGTGTGTCTGAAGCTTTGTGTTCAACCCAACAAAAAACCCAACCAACAAAAACTCAACAACAAAGCAAAAGATAAAGGTTCTTGGGTGAATCTGCTAGCTCAGCATCTCCATCCTCTACTGCTACCAGGAGTCTGAACAATCTTCTACATATTCTGTAACATCTGTCACCTTATACCAGAAATGTTTGTGCAATCCTTAGTGTGTAAACAAGTGACCCTCTCTCTCATCCTCAAGGGCTTCTCTTATATACCAGGACTCAGTCAAGCATTACTTTCAAATCTTTTTCTGGCAAGTTAAGTGTCTGGAACTTTTTTGTCTGCCTGATCAAAGCATAAGTAAGCACTCTGAGGGCGAGGATGTCACTGGTCCAGGTGTGTGTATCTCCAGTATTTTAGACCATGCTTCTGACATACTGTGTGCTTAAGAAAAGTGTGGAAAATAAGTGTTAAAACTGAAATCTTATTTGAGTTTTAAAAAAAGAGTGGAAGAAATACTTTGAGCTTAAATCACTATTCAAATTTTGCTTTAAAATCTAATTAAAACAGCAGGCAGAAATAACAGTAATCTCACCACATATAATTAATACTAAAAGGAATTTTTCTCAAAAAAAATTTTTTTAAGCCATCTTTTCTTTCTTTAAAAACAAAAACAACTAACTCCATGAGGCAGAATGCAGGAAAATGAAGCAGGGATAGAGACACAGCAGTGCTTAAGGATGGAGAAATGGCAGGAGACAACACTGTCTATCACCACCTTTTCTTATTTCTAAAAGCAGCCACTAGGCAAACCTTCTTCTAATCTTCTTCTAGTCTAGCATCTGCTTTGGAAAGGATGATCACAGTAAGAACTAAAGAGAAGACTATGTTCTTCTGGAGGTTGAGATAGGCAGAAGTTTGTTCTCTACCTTTGGAAAAAAGTAAACTCAACAACAGTCAGTCAGTCTGACTTCCCAAACCTCTGCAACCCCCAGACCCCACCCACAATTGAAGGGAATCACGAACTGGATTTGTTACTGAAGTGGAATGTCAATTTAGGTTACACAGCAAGGCCCTATTTCAAAGGAAACAAACAGGAAGGGGAGCACAAAAACAAAACAACAAAGCAGGCATGACATAAAGACTTTCAAGGGCAACCAAGCAGCTGACACATTATCTTAGACCTGCAAATTGTGGACACTGCACCCAAACCACCCCTGCCTGTCCTAAAGGCTGAGTTTGCCATGCCAGCTGGTTAGCTCAATAGGGTGGCAGTAATATGTGATACACAGAAGGTACAAATTATGTTGGTGTGGTCAGAATTCCCTACAGGCTCTTGAAAACTTCATGAATCTTCCTATATTTCAATCTAGGCTAAAAGGTGAACACAGATAAAAACAAATGGAGGTCTAAAGGTGGCAAAGCCTTGCACAGGCCTGAGCTTAAAGCAGTCATTCTAATAAGTCTCTATCAGCCAATCTGCAAAGGCATGTGGGAAGATATGGATTGCATAAGAGGGCAACAGTAACTTGGAGGTAAGCAGATAGTGGGCTTTCTGGAGCCACTCCATCAAGGGTGAGTGACATTATATCCTCCCTTACCTGTCTATACCCAGAGCCTCAGCTCCTTTGAAGTAGCAGGTGTTCAGCATCAGTTGTGACCAAATTTCTGTTTGTTCTAAAAATAGAGACCTGCGAGAATAAAACTTAACAGTTTTGAAGTCAAGATAAAAAGCAGAAAATCAGCAAACATGTTAAGAGATCACTAAAGGATCATGGCAAAGGAGGACTGCCTGCATTTGAATTCAGGTTTTAAAAATTAACACTCTGGTAAAAAAAAAAAATTATTTCATCTCTTTCTACATGTTAAATTCTGTTAATAGTACCTATCTCATAAGACAGTTATAGGGATTAAGAGATAATGTATTTCAAGCATTTACGACTCTGCTTGGCACATAATGTTGTACTGGCCTTTTCCTATTATTGTTACCTGCAGAGATGATTTCAAGAAACATTAAAGCTCCCTTTATCTGTTGCTCCAACCAGCTATTAATATCTATATGGTCTTTAATGCCTGTTGCCTAAGCGCCTTATAGTTATAGTCTCTCTTCACACTCAGGAATGCTTAAAGATCACTGCATCCCCACATAGCTCTGCTCTGGAATGTAGGAAATCACATAGCTTTTCTTCACCTGCTTTAACCAGACTTGTCCCTCGATGTTCAGTCTCTGTGCCACCTCTTCGACCAAGCTCATTCTGTCTTCCATAGCGGTTTATTTCAACCTTATTTTATCACTTTCTGCTTATACTGTCTCAAGATCAAATTATTAGCCACTGAAGGATACCAACACCATTCTGCCCATTGCTACACCCAGGAACATAGCAAGTAAGGAATAAACACTTAATACATTTGAAAGATTCATTCAGGTAAGCTCAAAAGTCTAAGGTAACTTTATTTAAAAGCTACTGAATTTTTAAGGACAAAAGTCAGAGATGGGCATGGAGGCACATACCTGTAATGCCTGTATTTGGAGGTAGAGGAAGAATGACCAGAAATCTATACTGGGTTATTTGACACCTTGAAACAACCTGCAAAACACTTGTCTGAAAACCTGCCATAATTTATCACTACACATTTTACGTCTTTATGTGTAAAAAAGAAAGACACTTGATTTTTTTTGCATTAAAAAATTTTTATTTCATTTAAAAGATCCAATATATGAAGCCAAATTAACCCCAAATTTACAGCTACATTTAGAGATCCTCTGAACTAAATGGCACTGTTCGAGGTCACCTATCATCACTATTTCCCCAAAGTTGTTTTTGAGCAAAAGCTGGTATTACTGTAATACACATATTTCAGATATCACCTTTCACACAGAAGCTAAAGGCTGACAGGCTTTTCCCTTCTGGGAGGAACCAGGTCCAGGGATTTTCTGAACACTACCTGTATGTAACTATAAAGTAACTTATGGTGCTGTGCTTTGCTTGTGTATTTATTCCAAATACTGATGTTGGTCAACACTTTCTGGGACAGTACTTCTGAATTTTCTTCTTCCAGTGTAAAGCACACCAAAGGAAGTGGGTTGCTCAAGCTAGGGACAAACTACCATAAAGCAAAGGAATAGCTTTCCTAGTTGGTCAGCAATAGTACAAACCACCTCCCCAATGCTTTCAGTTATGGCATCATTTACATAAAGTGAGGCGGGATCTATGGTCTCTACATACACATGAGGATAAAAGATGAGTTTGTTACTTTATAGCTACACCTTAAATTTCATTAGATGTGGAGACAATGTGTCTAAGGAGTCCTTTTGGAAATCACTTCAGTAAATGAGTCAACAGCCTGTGAAAGAGAAGACGTGGCAGAGGGTGGAAGATTCATTCTTCCAGCACTCTCCTGGAGGACAGAGCTGGGCCCAGGACAGAAGTTACTGGAAGGGAGGCTTCAAGTCCATTAAGGAGCCCTTCCTAACAGAGCTGTTCAACAATGAATGCACTGCTTGTGAGGTAGAGTCACTGCAAGTGTTCAAGGTGGAAAGACAACCTTGGAGAAGGGACGCCTGCATTTGTTAAGAGGTTAGACTGGATGAACCTCAGGTCTCTCTCAATTCTGAGATTCTAGAAAATTCCCTCAGGGAATTCAGAGGAGAATTCCTAAAAGGAAAGAGAAAGCACACATATGGTATACTTTTAGAATCCTCTTGAGTTTTCTTTTTTTAAAAGGTACAATAGAAAATGTAGTCTACGTTCTTTAAAATGCATATTTACCCTTCTACCGCTATTAATTAGGAAGGGTTCATTACAACTTCTTTATATTATAAAGAAAAGATGGAGATTATATTTATAATTTTGTAAATATTTTAGAAAAAATGCTTAAAATCTAGTAGTCAATGCCCTAGAAACTTTATAGATTTTTAAGTAATATGCACAAATACAAATACATTATTCATTAAATACAACTCACATCTGTGTTTTATTATACTCTAAAATATACAGGAATCTTGATGTACTGAAAGAGTGCAAGTAAATACAGTATTCAAGCAGTCACTATTTCTATGTACATGCTCATTAATTCTTCAAAAAACCCCACAAAATTATCAAATAGATCAAAATACTGTTCTGTGTTTTCACACTTTATATTCAGAAAAACCAGCTGATAATTTACAATGTCATAAAGTTCCAGTTTCACAATATAAAAAGGGTAAGATAAATTGGGTATCATTTTGTTGCAATGTATGGAACTTTATCCAGCTCTATTAAGAGCCCCCCACATGAAATCATTTGTACTGAGAAAGTGACAGTTACAGTAAAAACAGAACCACAGAGAAGTGTTTAAAAGCCCAATGTCAGCCCCTTCTTCATTACCTGAAAGGCAGTCTTCAATTTGCCAGGCAATCTCTCTCAGACAGTAACAAGCTGCAAACATGCTACACTAGGTCTGAATCAAACCTAAAGCCTGAAGTAGTTTAAATTTTGCCCAATATAAAAATGCCTTCCAAGTGACCTGATTCTGTTAATGTTATGAATTATCATCTACAGCAAACTTCAAAACTTCTGAAAATGAAGCCAAATGGTTTGGTGTTGATTTGTATAAAGAAAACATCTGAAGCCAGGCACAGTAGTGCACACCTTTATTCTCAGCACCCAGGAGGCAGAGGCAGGTGGATCTCTGAATTCAAGGCCAGCCTGGTCTACACAGTGAATTCCAGGACAAGCAGATGTTTTTTTATCTTTTATATAAAATTCCAGTTTTTATACAATTTAATACCAACTTTAGATGATTTCCTGTAACAAAAATGTAAAACTTTTAAATTATGTTTCTTGCTTTGCAAAGCTCAAAGATTAATAAACAACAACAAAGTTCTCTAACCCAAAGTGTGCCACCCAAGCAGAGACTCAAATAGTCCTTTTCCCTCGGAATTCCTTAAACAAAAACAGTTCAATATACAAGTGAGCCACTCAGAAGCAGCAGCCCTGACCTAAAGTTCACGTTTGCCACAAGTACCTCTACTCACATGGACTATAAAAACTGGAATCTTAAAGTTTCTATGTTAAAAAAAAAAAAAAAAAAAACATAAAAAAAAAATCTGCTTCCTCTCATGGTCCAATACAGTACTAGAAGGTTTTCAGATGTTTTCCTTACAAAAATCAACACCAAAAATAAATCTTAGCTTTATTTTCAGAAGCACTGAAGTTTGCTTTTGATGATGTTTCATTTCACCTATTCCTGTTTCCACAGAATGGCGCTCTTTAAAAAAAAAAAAAAAAAAAAAAAAAAAAAAAAAATCCATACATTATTTGGTCCTTTGGCAATTTGGTGTGTACATAATGCCTACCATACCAAACTTTTATTGCATTTAAATTTATCTGTAATTTTATGGGTAAAATTTAACCTAGTGTCTTTATCTCCTTTTATAGCAGTGCTGCCTGTGTAAGCAGATCAGGGGCAGTGTCCCAAATGTCTGGCACTGCAAAGCCAATTAAACAATCAACATCAATGCATTTTCCATTGGTCAAGTCATTATTAAGATTCTAGAGGTTCCTTTTGCAAAACTTGCCTTTAAGATTCTTCCTCCTAATGTCATCACATTTCTTCTATGCGTTCACGCGTGATCTTTCTTTAGGATGAATTTGTATATGAGTAAGAAAAGTGCTTTTTTCCTGAAAAAGCCCGGTTTAGTTTCAGTGTCAGAACTTCCTTAGACCTCTAACTCAGCCTTTCAGTAGGTCTCAGAATCAGAGTCGTTGAGCTCGTCCACATCAGTGTACAAATACTCTTGTTCCCCACCAATGTTGTTGAAACTGCAATAGGAGCTAGGTTCATTCCTCATGATAGGCAAGGCTTCAAAGCTAACAGTTTTTGAGGTGTTGGTATAACGGTTAATGGCATTGAATGTCAAGGATGACAATGGGCTACTTGACGAGACAGGCATCATGGTGGCCAAAATGAGAGCCAGGCAGTCAGCGACATCCTTATTGGGAGCACAGGCCAAAGCTGGGGTATAGCCTAGGATTCAATTTAAAAATGTAAAAATCAATATCCTAAGATCTATGAAACATGTCTAAAAGTCTTTAACTTAACATTGATTCTATGGCTTATAACAAATTCTTCCAACAGACTGATTTACAGCTTTCTAGTAAGCAGAAAGAGACACAATCATAAAACAGGATAATAATTCTGTTGATGAAGGCTCCCATTGGTGACCTAGTTATCCTCTAACACCCTTGGACAACATGTTTCATACATAGTAATGTGGCTTTAGTTCACAAGTTAAATGCCAATCTCATTTTATGATTGTGTGTAGTAAAAGTTGTAAATCAGTCTAGTAACAACAAATTGATGATAATTATGTTCTGAAAACTAAATAAAATCAAGGTGAAGGGGCCAGTATATTCTGTGCCTTTGTTTACTCCCAAGAATGGGATTAGTGGTATTGAGGTAGGTTTTCTGAAGAAGGAACATGTCACACATTTGTAGAATGTTCTCAAGTTTCTCAGGTAACCATACCAGCAAATGTAGAAGAGAGAGAGGCTTCTGTTTTCTGAAGCCTACAAACAATGATGAGAGATGTGTTCCCACTAATTCAGGGCATCATGTCCTATCTATGATTTAGCTCTGCTTTGCATCAGGGTAACAATAGCTGGCACCTTCACATTTTAAGAAGAGCATTAAAAATATGTGAGAATAAAGCACTTGCTCACACATTTTGAGAAAGTAATTTAATTAAAACATGCACATCCTTTTTCTTTCTTTCTTCTTTTGAGACAGGGTTTCTCTATGTAGTCCTGGATTAATTCAACCTATATATTTCAAAAATGCCTTGGCTTCAAACTTTAAGTCAAAAGATACCTTATTTTGGAGAAGAGGTTATGCTTTTGTTTCCACAGGAAACGAGAGGCTGTGGATTCATTCTGGGTTAAGGTTTGATGGAGGAAGACCCCTGAAAAATCTGATGGGAACAGATGACCCAGATGTTACAATGTTTCAGAGCACCTCTGTTGCAGTTTCCTCTGAGTATTTGTATTTGCTTTGGACTTTTTTTTTTCTGTCTTATTGTTCTTTTGCTTACTTATTTTGATTTCCATTTTTTTTTTTTGTGTGTGTGTGTGTTTTTGTGTGTCTTTTCTGTTTATTTTTAAGGACACAGGGGAGAAGGTGGAAAGGAAGAGAGGGAGAAGAGAGGAAGGAAGAGAGGAAGGAAGAAAGAGAGGGAAAAGGGAGAGAGGGAGGGAAGGAGGGAGGAGAGAACAAGAACCTTGATGAGAAGAGTTCTACAATGTGGTGGGGACAAAGGATGTCTATAGAAGTCAATCCTTGAGTAGCTCTGCTGCACTGGAAGACAGAAATACAGTGGCAGCTGGAAGAAGTTGTGAGACTGATTGCTGAGGTACAAAACTAAGATCTTTCTGTCAATTGGGGAGGCAGGGGTGCAGCTCAGTGGTAGAATACTTGTAGAATATGCACAGGCCCTGGATTTGATTCCAGCACCACAAACACATAAAGTGATATACTGATAGGGAGTAATTGTTAAAGGCATAGTCTCTAATAGGAAAAAGGTTACAGAACCTAATTTAGGAGTAGAAGGACTGACTGGCTTTGTCTAAGAATACGTTTTAGTGAGGCCTTGGTAAATATTTGTTGAAAGAAAAAAGTCTTTGGCTACCAAAATAACAGTGATAACCAAATAGCAAACATCAAATTTGGTTTAGTACAAGATACATGAATTCAGAAGTATTAATTTCAGCACTCTTCTTTGCCCAATAAAAAAGCACCAAACTTCATTTTACTTCAATGATGAACCATCACGAGAAAAACTTCTACCAAGAAGTTGGCCAAGGGAAGGGCACATGGAGCTTACTTACCATTTTCATCAACAGCAAGTACACTTGCTCCTTTTCCCAGAAGCTCTTGAACAACCATTGTTAGCCCATTTCGGGCAGCAACATGCAGAGGCCTGTGGGGGGAAATTATACATATATGCACAGTGAATGGACAGACACACTCCTGGCTGCAAAGAGCATCTGGTCAAGTTTTGAAGACCTAGAGATAAGAATTTGTAATTGGGCATTGGTAGCACACGCCTTTAATCCCAGCGCTTGGGGAGGGGGAGGGGGCAGAGGCAGGCAGATCTCTGTGAGTTCAAGGCCAGCCTGAACTACAGAGCTAGTTCCAGAATAGGTTCCAAAGCAATGCAGAGAAAACCTGTCTTGGAGAAAAAAAAGAAAAAAAAAAAAAAAAAGTGCCCCACATGTACCAACGCTTCTCAGTACCACCACTCTCATCTCCATACTGCCCATCCTGCTTTCTCTGTTGTCTGGTTGTCGACTCCAAAGTTCTCTCTCTGCTGGTAAATCCCTCATATACTCTCCTGCCTAGCTATTGGCCATTGTGCTTAAAAAAAAAAAAAAAAAAAAAACACCAATCACGGCACTACATATTCACAGTGTACAAAATATCCCACAACATTAAGACATCCAGTTCTCAATCAATGAAGATGAGAGAGGCAGCAGTGCCTTCATAGAAAGCTCAGCCTTAGACGTCAGTAGTAGTTTCCTAACCTCACTGAACCCTTTGTACCTTCTAAGAGTCCATATTTAAAGAGTTAACCAAACGAACTATATTCTTTTTTAAAATTTCTTGTACTTTTGAGGTTTTAATATAATTATATCATTTCCCCTTCCCTTTCCTTCCTCTAAACCCTCCCATATAGTCCTTTTTGCTTTTTCAAATTCATGGCCTCTTTTGTCATTGTTATTCCATGCTTATAAATGCATATTTCTAAATATAACCTGTTCAGTCTGTATCATGCTACTTGTATATATTGCATGCATATTTTCTGGCCAACCACTGGTATTAGATTAGTGTACTCTTCCTGGGAAAAGACTATTTCTTGCTCTCAGCATTCCTTAGATGCCAGTAGTTCTTTGTGAAGGGTTGAGAACTCCTGGGTTTTTCCTAGTCCACTCCACCATGGCTATTGTTGTCCTTATTTGGGTCATGTTTAGGCAGTCATGTTGTCAAGACTTTATGATCTTACCAGAAGACAAAGTCTCACAAAAAATTCCCATCTTTTGGTTCCCTCTTCCACAATGTTCCCTGAGTCTTAGATATAAGTTGATATCCACTAGGAATGGGCGAATTACAAGATTAACTTAGTAAGAAATGAAGTTAACAAATACATAATAAAAAGCTATAAACTATCATACCATAAATTCTAATAATCTTTGAAAGATGTTTATTGGCCTATTGACTAATATTTGGGCCTTTGAGGGATTTGACTGAATCTAGAATGTGAACTATTTCAAGCATTTTTTTCGTTTTATAAGACCAATGGAAACTAGAAGATGAAGATGGGAGACATGGACCTAAGATCTGTCAGTCAAACTCAAAGTTTACTGCTTATACTAAGAGAGCAATTCTTTCTGAAACCTCTTTAAGCTTATATAAACACACACACACACAGCTTCTTACCTCATTTATTGCTAGTATAAAATGTATGAAATGGCATGTTTCAGTTGATTTTTATAATACACAAAATAGCACTACTTTCCTTTAGAAAATAATATAAGTAAACAGAAAAAAATTCAAAGTTGTAAAAAGTTTCAGTTCACAACCTTTTAAAGTAATAGAGCTTTCAGTTATGAGTTCAGAAGTGAGTTATTATTTAAAAAGTCTGTAACTGTTCTAGATTACTGGTCACATTTTAAAAAGTGCATTTATCTGTTTTTAGAATTGTAGACATGACTAAATTACCCAGATTCTCAAAATACTTACGTTTGCAAGGCTGCATTGGTTGCATTGATGAGGTTTCTATCTGTTATCTTTTCCAGTATTAACAAGGCACTAGTTTCATGACCCTAAAATTGTGACAAATAGCTCTTAAAAAACAGCACCCAATTAAGAATAAACATATAAACTCAATCATCTCTAATATATGTACAAAATTGTATGCATCACAATCTTTCTAAGTTAATGTCTGAAATATTTATTAGAAATGGGAATAAGACAGGTTAATAATAGTTAAGTGTTAAGCTTGTGTTTTACAACCTAGTATGCCAACACCTCCCACCCCCATCCCTACCCAAGAAACTCAGTGTTAGTAATCATTAGATTTGGTCTGACCTCTATTCATTTTACTGAACTGGAAAAACTTAATTTCAATAGTAGCCATGAAAATACATCCTTAAAGTATATGTATATATATATATATATACCTTGCCGCAAGCCAAGTGAAGGGCGGTGTTTTTACTCTTATCTTGTAAAGTCAGATCTGCACTAGCACTGCTAACCAGCATCTCTGGGAGGGAAAAGTTCATCAATTATTATGTTTATGAACATTTTTCCTAGACTACCAATAACTCAGTATAAAGAAATAAATACATACAGCAAAAAAAAAAACCTTTTGAAAATAATTACAAAAAAAACCACTATAATACATAACAAACATCACATTACCCTATGATTATAAGAAACTTTTATGTTCTTGTGCAAATCAGATGGTAGCAACAATAATTAATATTTTAGGGTTAATAAATTTCATAGTGTTATATGCCCTGGATTTATAGGTTATATTTAAACCTCACACCAATATTTTGGTAGATGCTATCATTTTTCTCATTTCACAAGTGAAAGAAATGAGGAGGAGGTCACTTAAGATCTAGGACTCACACTCATGCAATCTGATTCCAGAGCCAGTGTTGTTACACCATGAGGTTAAAGCACCTTGATAAAGAAAACTTTTCAGTCAATAAAGGCAATGCTCCAAAATGAAAATATGGAATGGTGAGATAATTCAAGGAAGTCAGAAGGGCTGGGAATCTAAGTTACACACACAGAATAAAAAAAAAAAATAAAGCAACATAGCTTGTGCTTTACTACTTAGCCCAATTTCTCTTTTCTTATGGAGACACTATGTAGCCAAGGCTGACCTCATACTTGAGGCAGTCCTACTGCCTCAGCCTTCCCTAAACATTTTCTTTACCAACTGTATTGGTTTGTCCGTTCTCTGCAGCCATCATGAGGGGTGTTTTTCCACTAGAATCCACGGAATTGACTTGAGCATTATGGCTGAGCAGCAGCTGTAAACACTCTACATGGTCTGTGAAGGCAGCAGCATGGAGAGGAGTTCTGGGACACAGTGAAAATACAGAACAAAAGTTGAATGACACATACACTGGGAAAATTACTCCTTAATTTAGGGCAAAAAAAATTTCAAAGGTTTACATATTAGGTTATAAAAGTATTGCTAAGATACAAATCTCAATGGAACTCACAAATTTCTACTTTAGATATGTATACTTTATACAATCTAACTTAAACTACAATGCCTAATATAAGGATGAATTATAAAATACTATTAAAATACACTATATTGTTAAAGCAAACTTAAAACTTTACTCGCAAACTACTACTTATTACAATGGTTAGACTCTTCTTTAAGTCTTTAATCCAATTTAGAAAATAACTTTTTAAGCAATTTTCTTTGGGTTTAAAAATCATACTTTTTAAATTTTTAAATTAGGAATGTTTGTATTTTAAAATAAAATGACAAAAGAAAAAAAAAGAAATGCCCTATTAATGCAGAGAACTTAAGATTTTATAATAATTTACAATATCCGCAAAATTCTGTTTTCAGTTAGTTTTGAGTTCTCTGTAAGCACCCAAATAAAAGGTCAATAGTTAACAGTGTTTTCCTACCTTCCCTTTGAATCTGTGGCATTTACAATGCTGGCTCCTAAGGTATCGATAAGCATCTCAGCAGCACCTTCATTGTCATTGATCCTAGACAAGGTACAAGGTGATCAGTCTCAGAGTAATAGTGCTAAACACCCCAGGAAATTTGACTCACTATGTATGACTTTACTTACACAGCACAATGCAACGGACTGAAAGCATTTCCATCTATTTTCTGGAAAACATCCTGTTCTAACAGTAGTTCCACACACGTCTCATGACCTAATGGGAGCATAAGAACTAGATATTAAAATAGAAGAGATATACTTGCAACAATCTCAAATACACAGAAGTTTCTAGAAAGAGAACATGTAAAAACCCAGCTCCATCCCATCTCCACACTTTAAATCATAACCAGTGATCTCAATAGCTCTACAAAGTGCCTGCATACACGTATTTTTTCTTTTTACTCTTCAAATGGTATAGTTTGTTCTGTAACTTTCCTTTTCAATTAATAAACTGTACCATCTTTCTATAATAACAAGCACAGGATAATTTCTTAAAACACAGTATTGTGAAAAAGAAGAACTACACTGACTGCTGGGAGACGTAGGTAGATAGCTTTTTTAAAAAAAGCAAATTTAAAACAGAAACAAAAGAAAACACCCAACAATAAGTAAAAATAATAAATCCCAACCAAAACTTCAGATTTTGTTAGCCTAGGAGTTGGTTCCCAGGAAGCAAATTCAGGCTGTCAGGCTTAGTGGCAAGCATCTTTACTTGCTGTGAGACATGTTCAGGTCCCTCAAAAAGTTGCTCTTGTAAAGACTTTTAAACTTCTCGGGTCCCACTGACAATGCAATTATTATCAGTAGCTGTAACCCACAAGCCCTGAGACCAAGGGTTACAGACCCAATATCTGAGTTGGGTATGGAGTACTTATCTGCTATCTCCAGAGACCAGCACTGGGAAGAACTAAGGTGACAATCTCAGCATTTCTCTTAATATTTCAGAAACTTCTTTCTTTCTTTTTTGATTTTTGAGACAGGGTTTCATTGTGTAGCCCTGGCTGTCCTAGCTCTGTAGACCAGGCTGTCCTTAAACAGAGAGCCCCATTGCCTCAAGTGCTGGGTTTAAAGTTGTGCGTCACCACTGCCCAGCTCTGAAAGCTATTTCTGAGGATGCTTAAGGATGTCAAGAAAAGTTAATTAGCTTCTAAAAGGAATAAATGACATAATAAAAATACTCAAAATTATACAAGAAAATGACTCTATAATTTGAAATTCTGAACTTTAAAATTAGTTAAGTACAGAGCCAGTTCTTTTCTAAAAACTAGTCATCATTTCATTTTGAGAGAAAAGTTATTTTGATTTAATTAGAAAAATTCCATTTCTTAAAAATTTATGTGCATTGGTGGTTTGCCTGCACATATATCCTTGAGGGTGTCAGGTATCCTGGAATTGGAGTTACAGACAGTTGTGAGCTGCCATGTGGGTGCTGGGAATTGAACCCAGGTCCTCTGGAAGAATAGCCAGTCCTCTTAATTGCTGAGCCATCTCTCCAGCCCCTGAGTACTTCTATTTTTTTTTTTTTTTTTGTACAAAAGTTATTAATCAGAATAAAGCCATTTAATACATTCCACAAATTATAAAGCAGCCATTTGGCTAAAAATATGGCATTAATTTAATTTTAGACTGTAAGGTCTTTTATTGTATAAACTAACATATATTTCTTCCAGCTCAATTCTGACACTACAATTTTGCTTCTCTGAAAAAAAAATCAGACACACCTGTTTGTTCATTTGTTTGTTTAATGGCAACCAGGCATGCTCTTTGTGTAAATTCTGTTTCTTGTACAAAATGTACAAGATAAGAATTTTTTTCTTTTGAGACAGGATTTCTCTGTGTAACAGCACTGGCTGTCCTGAACTTGCTTTGTAAGACCAGGCTGTCCTCAAACTCACAGAGATCCACCTGCCTGCCTCTGCCTTTCAAATGCTGGGATTAAAGGTGTGCTCCACCATGGCCCGGCAAGGTAAGAAATGTGATGAAAGTGAACCTCCAAAAGACAAGTGAATGCTCTACCTTAGGAAATACACTTCTGTGTGACATGGTTTTTAATGGTTGTCATTGATAACATTTAAAAAAATCAGCCAATAAAAATTTTTGCCTTCACCAGGTTTTTATCTGATACTTAACCATTGTAGCAAGCCCAGTGAAGTGCTGTATACCCATGATTGTCTACTATGGCTGGATTTGCATCCATGGATGCTGCTGACTGCAAAAGGGCTCCAAGAACTCCAATGTGTCCACAGGCAGCTGACAAGTGTATAGGTGTCCGACCCCTGCTGTCCCGCAGTAAGCACTTAGCACCATGTTGAAGTAATGCATCTACACATTCTTCATGGCCTGTAACTGCCTGTAAAAATAATTTGGGTGCATTAAATCCATTATGTGGGGCACCATGGACCATCTTTAGTTAATTTAATTTTGGCTTACCCCTCTATGCAATGCTGTCCTTCCCCACTTATCTTTGGCATCTACATTTGCTCCTTTGTTCAGTAGTGAGTATACACAATCCGTGTGTCCATTGAGAACAGACAGCATAAGAGGTGTCCTGAATAGTAACAGAATTAAGTTTAGTGCTATCACTTACAAAACTCTATAAAACAACAATGATGTGATGGCTTATTTTCTATACATACACTTGTGATGCAACTTTGTTATGTATTTAAAAGAAAAACATACATACACACACACACACACACACACACAGTATTTTTCAGTTGCAACCTATGGCAAGTTTACTAAAATAGGGACAAAGTTTTAGAATATTTAATATTTTAACATCAATGTAAAGGCAAAGTCTAGTGGCAAATGCCTATAATTCCAATACTAAAAAGGGTGAAGTAGTAAGATTGTAGAATGGAGACTTGCCTGGGTTATATAATGAGATGTCTTTAAAAAAAAAAAAAGGTTAATTTAAAAATTATTAGAACTTACTGTCCATTTCCATCTTGAATATCTACTGCATTCTGTGGTTCTGCATTTCCTATTAATAATCGTAAGCATTCCGAATGACCATTTGTTGCTGTAAAGTAGTAATAATAATAATTTTAATATACACAATTAAAACAAAAATATCTTAGAGTAATCACATCTTTTATAATACAATTTTAGGACAATTTCACTGAATTCAATAAGCAGAAGAATTACTGCATGTACAAAGTAGGTTTTGCCCTGTTTCTGTTGTTAAGGGGCTCATAGATTCACACAGTAAGCAGAATGCATGTTGCCATCTATCCTTTCATCATCTCTCATGATAAAAGCATCCTCATTTTATTTAGTGTGCCACTAGGAGGAGTGACCTGTCTCCAGTTCAAGGGTCCAATCAAGTCAACCATGTTAGACTATGTCAGTCACAGACCAAGGCAATCATATTAATCTTATTTTCCTTTGACAGAGATTTGATGCTTGTTGAGTACAAGGTCCAGAGCCAATCAGTGAGATATTGAGAAGTCTAGGGAGCTTTTGGCAAATGATTTTAATTCGGATAATGAAAAGCCTTCTTTCTAAAATCCCAGTTGTGGATGTGACCCTATAAAGCAGCAGCAACCATCCTGTGACATAAATGCAAAACAAGAAGCAATAAAGAATCTGGTGAGTGCTCATTGACCCTGTGGGACTGTACCACACTTTAACAGGGGTGTTACTAAACCCACCAATTTAGGACACATTTGCTTGGGTGATTTATAGCTGAAAAGAATTCGAGATGGCACACACATAAAAAATGACATATATCTTACAAAGAAATGTTATTATAAGCCCAAAAGCCTTACTGGCAAACAGAAAAACAACCCCTCCTCCCATCTCAATAGGAGCTTTCAAAATATATCTCCTTCAAAATTCAGGTCCTAACTAATAAACTTGAAGTTATATGGAAATATGTAAGTGATGATATGGTACAGAAAGGAAAGCCTTCCCCTATTTCTAAGTCAAAAAAAAAAAAAAAAAAAAAGGGGGGGGGGATTAATGACGGAAAACTAGATGCCTAATTTTCTATAGTACTTTATTCTCTCTCTCTCTCTCTCTCTCTCTTTTTTTTTTTTTTTGAGACAAGATCTCATGTAGCCTAAGCAAGCCTCAAATTCATTGTTTATCAAAGAATGGCCCTGAATTCCTGATCTTTTTACTTCTACCTAAGTTCTGAGATACCTTTTTATACGGATCTGGGGATCTGGGGATGGAAATTCTGACCTTTTTGCTGAGGTTATAAGCATGCACTACCATTCCCTTTTTCATGTGGTACTGGAGCTGATGCCAGGGCTTCACAGATGCTAGGCATGCATTCTACTAGCTGAGCCAGCTCAGCCCAAGTCTTTCTACAGTACCTTTTTGTTTTTCAAGATGGATTTCTCTGTGTAACAGTCCTGGCTGTCCTGGAACTTACACTATAGACCAGGCTGGCCTCCAATGAGCTCTGCCTGCCTCTGCCTCCCAAGTGCTGGGATTAAAGGTGTACACCACAACCTTTCTATAGTACTTTTTAACCGTTGTATGAAATTCTAATAAGTTATAAAACTTTTTAACTCAAAACCACCCTCACTCAATACATATGTTGTTGCATTCTGGGAACAACGCTTAGCTTAGTAGTAAACAACTGTCAAAATACTTGGGGATAGTTCAAAGAGATCTACTCTGGCCTATTATTAGAAAGGTAATTAATTTTCATTCGGTACAAAGCATATACTGTGAAGATTTTGTGTTTCTAAGTTCAATAACCACAATACCACCATAGTATCATTTTGAGAAAAGAATGTTAACCTTCAGGGAGGTGGGCGAGGGGGAGGGACCTGTGCTTTTCCCATAACATAAAAGTAGTAAGATACTTCCTAAGAGAGCTCTGAATGTAAAAGATGTCTACAGAACCGTTTTTTTGGTTTTGTTTTTTTGTTTTTTTTTTGGGTGTGTGTGTGTGTGTGTGTGTGTGTGTGTGTGTGTGTGTGTGTGTTTTCTTCTCTCCTTTCTGATGGGTAGCACTTATGGTACATTATATGGCAGAGTGCCTCAGAGCTCTTTATCTTTCAAGAAGCATATGAATTAGACTGGTGGTTGCCTATACTCACTCCTAGCACTTGAGAGGAGGCTGGATACAGGAAAACTATATGAAGCAGTCATGGGCTATATACAGCAGAGTGCCCAAGTCAGTTTAGGGTGATGTCTTTAAAAAAAAGAGGAAGTAACAGTGATAACAAATACTCCACTTAAAGCTTAAAACTGGTTCTGTAAAATAATCTGTGGTTACAATATAATTTTGTAGACACAGATTTATGACTCTACTCACTTTTTCCTTCAAGATAAGGTTTCTCTGTGTAGCTGTGACTGTCCTGGAACTTGCTCTATAGACCAGGTTGGCCTCAGAGAGATCCTCCTGCCTCTGCCTCCCCTGGAATTAAAGGTGTGTGCCACCCCCCCCCCCCGGCTGATTCCACTCTTATAGAAAATAACTTCTAATTCATACTACTTGATAATTTCTACAAACATCTTTATTCAAGAATTTAAATGCTCATTAAAATATTTGTCCCTCAGCCTTGCCTGAATATCCAATAGTTTTTAAAAGCTGCTCTGGGAACAGAAGTGAGTGTTTTTTATATTTCTTCTAAATGTATCTTTCCCCAAACAATACAAGTCCAATCAAGTTATATATTTGAATGGGTTCTTAAGGATCATCCCATAAACACAAAAGTGAACTGAATCAGATCACGTAAGATTGGAACTAATAAAAACACTTGACCACTATTTTTCAATTGTACCAGTCTTAATGACTGTGAGTACTGAGCCTTATAGCAATTTTTATAAAGAATTGGGAAATTTGTGACTTCTATTGATATACTGCTGGTAATAAGTCATTTCTATGACTGTTCCCTTCCCCCTTGCCAGTCTTTTCCTACATACCAATAACTTAGTTATACATTCCTGCATTTTTTAGTACATTGGCAAAATTATGAAACTACTACTTGGCTTAGCTTTTACAGAAGTTAAAATTCTAAATTTTTTCTAAGTGTTTGATGCAGTACAACAGTAAAATAAGTAAAAATGACTTTTAGACTGGAAAGATGGCTCAGTAACTAAGAGAGCTTCTGCTTTTATAAAGAACCTAGGTTTGATTCATAACACCAACATGATGGCTAACAATCATCCACAAGTCCAGTTCGGGGGCGGGGGGGTTGGACATCTTTCTGGCACATATGTAGCACATACATATATATGCAGGTAAAACACTCATACACATGAAATTCAAATAAGTCTTAAAAATAAAAAGATTTATTTTTAAAACATTAATGGTTGCTATGAAAGTACATGTTAACCTAAACTTCCATTCAAAAGAAGTAAAACATACTTGGGAGGTAGAAGCAGGTGAATTCAAGGCCGGCCTGGTTTACAGAGCTAGTTCCAGAACAGCTAGGGCTATACAAAGAAACCCTGTCTCAAACACAAAACAAACAAACAAACAAAAAACCCAAAATAAAACAAATAAAAAGAAGTAAAAGAACACTGAACTATGGTGATAATCTAAATATTTTATTTCATGAACCCAATTCTAAAGGCATATGATTTCTTTTAAAATATTGCCTTTCCTTCAAAATACAATCATTTGACTACTTAACATAAAAATTAAATACAATTACCAGTAGTAGTATGAAAACGTACATTAAGATTATAAACGACATTTGGCATACCTGCTGCATGGATAGGTGTTCTCTTCAAAATGTAATCTTTTACGAGGATTGAAGCTCCCTGATTAATGAGTACATCCACACATTCAACATGGCCCTTAAATGCAGCAAGATCCAAGGGTGTTCTACCACTACTATTTCTTACATCAAGATCTAACAAAGACTGTACCAACACTTCCAGGGCTTGGTGATGACCATGATAGGCCTAGAAATAAAAATACATGTAAATTAAAAAAAAAATGCATATTTGACTGACTCCCCAAGTAGGTTTCTCTTTTTCTTGTGGTTCCAGGAATGGAAATTGCCAAGTAAGTAAGAGTAAGCAAGCTTTACCACTGAGTTAAATGAACAATACCCCACTACTTTGGAAATTGTAAAGTAAGCAAATTCAGTTTTTTACTGTTATATACATCTGAGATAATAACAATTTTTATACTGAGAAGACAGAAAGTTTTAATCATAGACATTTTTTCTTTGTAACAATCACCAACACTCCAATGACATCAGAAAGTGCGTGTGGCATGGCATCACTGGAAACTCTGGCTGTAAGGGAATAATATGGATGCTTTCCAGACAGCTCAGCTTAGAATCCAGACAGCAATGGCACATACACTTACACTGGACTACACGCTGCACAGGGAGGGAATAAAGCAATAAGCATCAAAGGATGATAAAGCAGTATTTCTTGTGCAAAAGGTTCACAAGATGAGCTGGTAAAATGGCTCAGTGTGTAACAGCACTTGTTATGCAACCTGGTGACTTAAAATACATTTAGGTGATGGACTGAAAATGGGGTTCAGAGTGTTCAGGGTGTCCACTCTAAAAGAAGGGAAAATAAGAGAAAGGTTGGCTTTGCTGATGTCTGTATTGGAAGTTTAATTATCTACAAGTTAAGGATAAAGTGAGTATAGACAAGAGAATTCTAATTTTAGGATCACACCCAATTTTATTTGGCAATATTAAGTGGAGGAACTCATGCTACTCCAAGAATGAGCTTTGAAGAATCTCATGGGACATACAGAAGCCAATATTTAGAAAAAATAAAGAGGAGAGAAAAAGAAGACTAAAAATTATGATGCTTTGTTAAAAGGCTCTTCTTCTCATCACTTCCTGTATAGGACTAAAGGAAAAAAAATCTATGTCTAGCAACAACATTAGGAAGAAAAAATACTTCCTTTAAAAAGCCTCACTCCAGTATTCCACTGTATCAGGCTGTCTGAAAACGTGAGTTTAAAATAATAAGAAAAAAACATTTCAACTAAATTTCTGAAAGGCTCTTAGGATTGGATATAAAAAGCTAAAATTGCAATATAATCAATTTCACTGAATTTAATCATTAAATTGCAAAACTATGTTCATTTCAGTTTAGAAAAACTGACACAGCAGCACTTACATAGCTAAGAGATGAAGCAACAGGAAATGCCCTTTGAAAACTGATTCAATACAAACTGCAGTGTGCACACATGCAAGCTCAAAAGTAAAGGAACAGCATAAGGATGAACTTTGGGGAAGTATGTTAAGTGAAATCAGACACTCAGAGAAAGACTATATAATTTCATTTTAATGTGGCATACAGGTTAGTCACATTCATGAAAATAGCTAGAGGGAGTGGAAATACACAGCTATTGTTCTAACAAATTTATAGTTTCAATTCTTAAGACACAAAAGTTCTAGAGATCTAACACTATTGAACAGTACTCTAAGAGCTTAAGAAAGTACATTTCAATTGGTATACATGGCTGTAATTGGAGCACATGAGAGGCTAAAATAAGGAACTGTGAGCTTAAGGCTAGCCTAGGCTTCAAAGCAAGACCCTGTGAGTAAGAAAGGAAAAGGAGGGAGTGAAGAACTTGTCAAATTGGGGAGCAGAAAAGTAACATCAGTTAAGTTAATAAGATAGTTCTATGACAGACTGCAAGACTTTCGAAAACCACTAAGTCAAGGAGGCTGGGAAATACTAAGTAAAACCCATCTTAGCTCTTCTGTACTGAAAGAATTTAGTTTTTAAACAGATCTGGGTAGAGGACTTTGATCAACAAGAGACCAGAATACATCCCTTGCTATTTATGTGACCTCTGGTGTTAAGAAAAGTAATTCAGTTAACATAATAACTAAAAGTTCAGTAATCCATTTATTTCTTTTTCATGTATTCTCCTTGCATGTGGTCAAACACTGACATAATGAATCAATCTTTTTCCTCTTGCTCCTCCTTGTTTTAGTGACTGGTATGCAGAGGAATCTGAAAATGAATGGAAATTATACAGCATGTACTCAAACTCTGTAACAATGAACAGGCAAAACAGCACTGACTCTATAATTAGCCAGCACCCATGGCCACGAGCAAGCCAACAATAGATGGAATTTACAAAAATTGTGTGGTGTATACAATCTGCTTACCAATTACAGTCCTTCTATTAGGGCAGCACATTTTAAGTTCATGTTAGAGTCAGATTCTCTCACTTACAAGCAGGGTTTGAGGGAGTCAAGGACTACCACTTAAAGGAAAGTGATTAGCAGATAGCCAAGGATGCACTAGAAAATTTTCTGGATTAAACAAGTTCTTAAAGTTTTAATTCATGATAATTACTATAACAATCAAATAAATGTCTAGGGTACTAGCTTGAGTCAACATAAGAGATCTGTAGTGAACCAGTACTGGCTTTGAAGGCAGTACTTACAGCCAAATGTAAAGGGCTTATTGTTGCTCTATTATCTGAATCACTCAGCATGTCTGTTCCCGACGTTTCCATTAACTGAAAAAAGGAGAGGTGTTAAAAAAATTGTTAGAAAGGATACTTTTAAATTAGTAGTGATCTCTCCACCCCTCACTTCATCTTAGATTATGGCAATAACTCAGCAAGCTCAAAGAACAGGATAAAAACAAAAGTATAATAAGAATCACTGACTACCAGACATTTAGGAAAACATTCTTCTATCAGGTAAATACCTCCCATTCCTGAACAGTCTTGTCACTTTGGTCTCAGGAATATTATGTAAAAACATGTTTAACCCTAGTTCTAGTGAGAATAAAGAAATACACTATTTTGAATGTTTGGGGGGAATCAATTAATACTTACAACATCCAAAGGAGTTTCACTTGCAATCTGAAATAAAATTGTACAAAGTTACTCATAAGCATTGATATATCAGACATCAATAAATGATATAGGGCTTTGTTAAGTTTCTGTTTTAAACCCATGTTTTCTCTACCTCCAGAAACGAAGTCTTTTATACAGATTAGTAGACAACTCATCTAGATACAAAGTCTAAAATTTTATTCTAAAGGTATCATAGTAACCTATGAAATTATGCATTATTTTTATAGTAGCACAGTAAATGGTATATTAAATATATTGACCTTCTTATATACCTCCCCTGAGTTTTATTTCCTATTGAAGGGAAACAATGTTTAATGTCCATGTATATAAATGAAGCTTTAACCAGAACAAGCTGTCACACAGGAGTGTATTTTAATTCATTCCTTCCCTTTCAGTTTGGCAAAGTAAATTTCTGAATAGTATGCACATTATAGGACAAGAACACAGTTTAAATTTAAGCTTCTTTGTAGAAGCAGCTTATCCTTTATTAAGAACTGGGCAATAAAAGGACCTTGAAGAGTTCTCTAAACATATGAGGAAAATAGCTTGAGGCTAGCCTTGCTATGTGTGACTGTCTCAAGAAACACACAATTTTAGGACCCTTTTCAGAGATTTATCTGTTGTTTGTTTTTGAAGAATCATCTCACTATGTTGTCCTAGACTCAAGACAGTGTCCTTCCTCGGCTTTCCTAGTAGGACTGCAGGGATGCACCACTGTGTCTGATTTCCCCTTCACATAGACAAATCTCACCGTAGCCCAGAGGCTTACAATATTCCTGCCTGCTTCTCAAGGACTAGGATTATAAGTATTTGCTACCACACTGGGGTCAGTGATTTTAATCTTTGTTCCTTTTCCAAAAGGAAAATAGAGAATGAGAGATATCTTACAGAAGAAGCAACAAGAATTTAAGAGGTAAATGGATTGTGAAAATGTTAAAGAACAAAACTAAATGTTTCCTGGACCATTTAGTCTCATTTAGTTATATCTAAACTAAAAACTCACACTAGTCCTGTCATGAGAATTCAGAAATCTTACCAGTTGAAGACACAGACGGTGACCATATGCAGCTGAGTAATGAACTGCATTGTATCCTTGCTTGTCCCGAATCCCAGGATTTGCATCATTTCTTAGTAAGTATTCCAGGCACCTATATACAATAACAGCAACATGAAAATTCAAAATTTTACTTTTAATTCCTTTATGTCACTGTGACTTGTTTGCTAAAGAAACTGTCTGACCTAAGCTAGGCAGGATAAGGCTAAGCAGGAGAACCAGACTAAGAGAATACTGGGAAGAAGGAGGAGGAACATCTCAAGGAGTTGCAAGGGGACGCCATGAGAGACTAGAGGCAGAACAACCAGGATGGGAAATATGTTCATGAAGTAAATGAGCCTTTGGGCAGCACACTGATTAATAGATGAGTTAATTTAAGTTATAAACCTTGAGTTATTCACAGAGGAAGGGCCTAGGCCTTGTCCCAAATGACTTGACAGATTTTGATGATCCCCTATGGAAGGCCTCCCTGGGGAGTGTATGGGGGATGGAATGGGGGGGGATCAGTGGGGATCATGGGAGAATGGGAGGGGGGGAGATGGAACTGGGATCGATATGTAAAATAAGATTGTTTCTAATTTAAAAGAAAATAAAATATTTGCCACCCCCCCCAGCAAAAAGGAAAAACAAAAAACAAAAAACAAAACAAAAAAAGAATAGCCATTTGGAATGAAAGCTGGAGCTTCACGTTGGATTTTATACTTTTAGCATTGAATATATTTTTATACACTTATCTACCTACATTTATTTACTTATTTGGGATGAGAATTCCCCACATAGATTTGACTATCCTGGAATTCTCTATGCAGACCAGGCTAGTCTGATCTTATAGATCTTCCTGTCTTTGCCTCCTACCACATCTATATTTTAAACCAACTATATTTCAAACAAATGACTAAATACTGGTAACTGTTCTCTTGCATAGTTTTTAATGCATGATTACATAATGTAAGTATTATATCCAAGATGTAATTGCTTATGTTTTTTGCTAATTTTGTCAGGCTTTTAATATAAAAGGGCTTGTTTACTTAACTATTTGGGGAAAAAGTGTAAATGACCATCAGTTTCATACAATAGGGCTATCATATGTCAGATACATTTGTACATAAGTTAGTAAGTCTATGGTCTTTATCACCATATTCTTAACTTGGTCTAAATCTCAAAACCTAAAATCTATTTTATTTAAATAGTACAGGCTAAATTATTGTATACAATTTTATGTAACTATAATACTATTGCTTTTGTACTTGATAAATCTTCAAGATATAAGGCTTTTAACAATATAAAACTCACAAAAGCTTTACCAACCTGGTATTTTCCAAACAGCAGCTGGTTTTGTAAGCTGTTAAGCCATATGCAACAAATTTGTAAACTATTATCTATTAACATTATACAGGATCATGTTTCTGATAATTCAAGCAGTGCTCTGTTAGGATTAAAATTGGTCTTGCTGCTAAAACTTGGCTGCAAAGGCTCTTTGAGTCCTGAGTGCCAACCTCACTCCCTCCTGTGAGATCACATCATATCATGGTCTGTTTGTAGATGCTATTTACTCATTTATATAATAAGGGTCGATATAAACTCATAAAATAGCCAGAATTAGGTTATAGTTCTTGATACCTTAGCTCTGTAGGTTTTAAAAAAAATATTTTTAATTATGTGTGTTTATGTGTAGGTGATGCACACTCTGGTGTTAACCCTTTTTAATTTATGCATATTTTCACAGGTGCAGGAGTACACACGTGTGTATACAGAGACCAGAGGAGGATACTTTGCCATTCTCTGCCTTATTCCTTTGATTTCTTACTGAATCTGGAGCTTGCTATTATTGTTCAGCTAGGTTGCTGGCCAGCAAGCTCTACTGATCCACCTGTCTCTGCCTTCCACCTTCAGTGATGATTTTGGTGCATGTAGCCATGTCTAACTTTTTACATGGGTGCTAGGGATCCTAATTCAGGTTCTTATGCTTGCATACCAAGTATTCTTACCTACAAACCACAAACCCATTTCTGTAGCTTCTAACCCTTACTCTGTTAATGCGGAGGCCTCTCAGGAATTACTTTGAGAACTTTTATACATTATGATACTCCCAATGGTAGCAAGGAATTACCTGATAATCTGAGTTCAATCATCTGTTCCCCAAGTAGAAGGAACATAGACTTCAAAAAATTATCTTGATATACATATATAGACTGTGGCATGTGTGTCCATTACCTACATATACATCATAATACATATTCACAATAATAATAAAACTTTTGTGTGTGTACACACATGTGTATGGTCGTGCATGTCATAGGAGGTATGTGGGAGTCAGAAGACAACCTTGGGTGTCAGACCTCACTCCAGGGATTCTTTTGTATCTAACTCCCATTCACAAGGTACAAGTGTTAAAATTTCAGATGTCTACTACTAATCTGAATCTATATAGCTTCTGAGGTCCTCAACTTGGAGAGATCAAGCGCTTCATTTACTGAGTCATCTCCCCAGCCTGAATTAAAAAGGATAAAAAAGTGAAAAAAAAAAGGATAGATTATTATGTTAAATGTAACGTCCCAGAACTTTTTTTTGGAACTTTCCATATGAATCATTATTCTTTCTAAGATTTTTTTTTTTTTTTTTTTACTTTTTGCTGACTCAGACATATGGAGAACACTAGAAACATTGAAGATGTAATCTACTGTCTTTACTGAGTTTATTTTAGTTCAGGGAGAAAAATTATACTGAAGCACTCAAATGGAACTAGTAATGGGATTTCTTACACCAGTTTATAATCCTTTTCTTCTCACTCATCATTCTTGACCAACATTTACTTGGCCTGCTATCTAATAATATTTATTTAATACTTCTACACTATAGGTCAATTTCAGCATTCTGGAGGCAGAGGCAGGTAGATCTCTGAGTTTGAGGCCAACCTGGTCTACAGAGGGAATTCCAGGTTGGCCAGGGCTACACAGAAAACCCCTGTAATGAAAAGACAAGCAACCAAAAAGTAAACAAAACACTTTTAAGAGGAATGAGAAAAGGACCATCTTCTACCAGATTTTCCAAGTAAGGGCCAGATAGTTGGGAGACAGGATTTAATAATAATTATGAAATGTCTTTATAAACTGTAGATTCAGGGAATAATAAAAATGTAAAAAGGAAATACAGATTTGCAGTAAAACAGTCCCCATATAAAGATGTCAATGTATAGAAATAATAATCCTCTTCTTCTACCCACATGGTACTTACTTGCCATCTGTGTCTGATGTAGCTGCATAGTGCAGGGGTGTACAGCCTCTTTCATCAAGGTCATTCACACTTGCTCCTGATCCCACAAGAGCAAACAGGCACTGGTAATTGCAATTGGCAGCAGCATAGTGCAGTGGAGATCTTTTGTGAGCAAATTAACACAGGAAACATAAAAGCCAGGAGCATACATTTGTAAACATAAGCATAGCTGACTCTTGTTCCACACATTTAGTTACAGTACAGTCCTAAGTCAATCAGAACCTTTATATTCTGCTTAGACACCTAAAGTTTTTCATTTTAATAAAGTTTGCCTTACACTAACAAAATCACCCCACATTCCATGAATCAAGTAATAAAAGCAAAGAAGAAAAACACAGATGCACACAGGAGTGGTCATTATCAACTCCACACAGGCCTCAGTAGTAATACTGGAGTTCTCAAGCATAAACTAGAAAGTCTTACAGACTTCCTATTCAGAATAATCCTAGCTAATTTCTCTCTGATTACTAAACATGGGAGAAACTATTTCAGGATGATAAAACAAGATAATTCTATGATTTCATTAAATGAAAAACAAAAATTATGGTAAGTTCAGTCAGAGTTCCTTACAGTGTATTTCCCCCCCCCTCTAATACATTTATCAAGAAAATGATAGCACAGCATTTTTTGTCTTATTGGATAATATTATAGTGTTTTTTTTTGTTTATTAGTTTGGGACAGGGTCTCACTATGTAGCCAGGGATAGAACTCTCACAAAGAGATTTTTTTTTTTAAAAAAAATGCAGTCAACCCTAGGAAGACAAAGCTTTTAAACTCATATTAGAATGTGCTTCAAAAATCCTCTTCACTTACTTGTTTCATGGAATATACAAGTTACTACAAATAAAAGAATTAGCTTTAAATTTTATTTTGTGGACCATTTGTTCCTTCTATTAGTACATTTATGAACTCAGTCAATTCTTCATTAGTTTTCTTCTAATTTCTTCCTACCATACAATTCCTTATTTTTCATCTGCATTGGTACTATACCACATGCACCAATACAAACCCACACATTTCCTTCTGATTTACACCCTTCCTAACACAGTCTTACATAGTTTTTACCTGCTGACATATATTGCTTATACTGTCACCTACATCTTTCAAACAAATTCAAACTGCATTTAATTCATTCCTTAATGCTTTTAATGTACTTTGTATGGATAATCATGCTATAAGTAGGAATAGAAAGTAATAGGAGCTTCAAGTGCTATTACTACAAATGCTAGTGGCAATAAAGCTAGACAATGGGATTTTGTCCTTTTACAGCTGCTTTCCTGCAGATTGGGTTATATGGATGTGCATAAAAGAGGGAGGGAAAAAGACATATAGATTTGTAACCTACTTTTCCTTTTAATAGTGGGAAGTAGGTATGCATAGTAGGAACTTTCACAAAAGAAAGACTTGGAAAAATCATAGGTACTAGGAATTTTTTGAAGGTACTTTGGGTACAACGGAGTCTTAAATTTCTATGCCTTAATTATGGAAAGAGGACAATTAATATCAAGGATAGGGATGGAGCTAGAAAAATGGCTCAGCAGTTAAGAGCACTGGCTGCTTTTCCAGAAGTCCTGGGTTCAATGCTCAGCCCTCACATGATGAGATCACAATGATCTGTAACTCCGGTTCCAGATGTTTCTCTTTTGGCCTCCATGAGAGTATAAACAGGCAAAACACCTACAAACATAAATAAATTCTAGCTGGGCAGTGGTGGCACTCACCTTTAATCCCAGCACTCAAGAGGCAGAAGCAGGCAGATCTCTAAGTTTGACACCACCCTATTCTACAGAGTGAGTTCCAGACAGGTAGGGCTACACAGAGAAATCTTGTCCTGGGGTGGGGGGAAAGGGGGGGGGGGAATCCCCAGGAAAACAAAAACAAATAAATTCTTTAAAAAGGGGGAGGGGGAATTGTAGGGGGTTGGAGGTAGCTAGGACTGTAGGAAGAACCCAATTAAAAGATGGGGTTGAGAACAAACACTTAAACCCACGGACTTTAGCTGGCTGGTGAACACCTGTGATTTTTCTTTTCCTTTTGGCAGTGCCAGGGATCCCATCCAATCCTATGCATTTGGGGAAGATAAGCCCTAACCCTAGCTCTACGCCAGACTCAACTAATCATGATTACAACTCAAAATGTGCTGTGTGACACATAAAGTTAAATTTCAGAAGACAGTTAAAGGGCAAGCAAGCCATTAAGTAAGCAAATTTAACCTAGCTTTAAATAAGAGTTGAATCATAGATTACCTCCCAAACTTATCCTTTTTGTTGAAGTCGGCACCAGTATTCAGCAGAAGGTTTAGGCATTCCAAATTTCTAGTCAGGAAAAAAAAAAAGTTCAAAAGTATAATTATCAATGATTTTATAACAAAATTAGCACACTTAAATAAGCATTAAGTGCTTATTTTAAAATAAAGATTTTTAAAATAATTAAAATGAAATGAAAATAACAACAAAAAAAATTCCTTTACCCTTAAAACACATAAGTCAACTTCTTCCAGTGTCTCCTTTACTATATTTATTCAGAATGAATCTTAATTAAAATTGTAAGACATGCTCACATGTTTATTAACCCTAACAACTTTGTGTATTATAATGAAAACCATGCCTGCTGCCTTTCTGTAAGCAAGTTACACACAGAATAGGTTTTAACTGAAGTGTCCTCTGGTGGCCTTAGCAGAACAAGGGAGTGAGTCTCATGTGCTCTCAATTCAGCTCTGTAACTTAAGATTTGCTAGGTGGCATTCTTGGTTCAGCACACTTGCTCTTTGAAGTAACAGGGAAATATTAAGGAATTATCATTAGAAATAAAGTGCTCACAAAAATGCCCTTTTTTGATAAATAATGAATCAAATGAAATAATACAAATCTAAGTTATCAGAAGCATTAAGGTAACAGAATGCTTTCAGAGACCAGGAGTTCTGGTATTAAGTAGAACTAACTGACTGGATTTCCCTACAGGGCTTCTTAAAACTTAATCCAAACAAGAGGGGTATCGTGTGCCTATAGTACCAGCACTTCAAAGGCAGAGGTTGGAGACTGAGTGTTATGCCAGCTTTGGCTATATAGAAAAACACACACACACACACACACACACACACACACACACACACACACACACACACACACAAAATGTAAATAAAATTTAGTCTAAAATATTCTAATCAAAATATTTCTTCTTCTGAGCCAAGACATAAGTATATTATCAATCTTTTTTCCTCTGAAGATACAATTTTTAAAGTACCATTTACAGCAGAGTACTATTTAGAACACTCACAATACTTTTACTATTTTGAACGTTCTCATCACCCCATAAACATTTTTGTTTAGGGATTATTTTCTCTTATAAAAAGTTAACATTCCTTTTGTAGGTTTGTTCTTGCCTACTTAATGCTTATGACTTAGCTGAAAGAAGGTGGGGAGGGGGGAGTGATTTTTGCTAATCCGGACTATCTTTTATTAAACTCCAGCTATGTTTCAATTTCTATGTTGTGGGGACTCAGAACTAATTAAGAGGAACAAAGAGATAGTCTCCATAACTGGTGTCTGTCTTTCTCTCTTTGTAATGAACCCAGGTATTCTTGGGATACTAAGTGTATACTCTAACAGTGACTTCCATAAAAGAAATAAAACTGATATTAACATACCCTCCAGCTGCAGCTGCATGTAGACAGGTCCTGCCAAAATCATCTGGGGTATCTATGTCAAATCCTGTAAGAATCAATATATACCTTTTCTCTTATGTAATACTATAGATGTATTACTTTGTATTAAGATAGTATTATCAAAAATAACAAATATCACATTGTTCTTTTCAATCCCAAACAAACCTATATATTCTTATTAAACACAAAAAGAATAAAGAAAAAAACACTAGTAATGCACAATATGACAAATAATTACACTAAAGGTCTGGCAATTTTATAAGTGCTATATTGCTTGTTTGAAAGGCTATGCGAGGAGTGATGGCTCACACCTTCAGTCTCATCATCCCAGCTGCACAGAAGAGTACAGCAGGAGGATCGCTTGAATCTTGGCTAGCCTTGACAATATGGTATAAAACCTGTCACAAGCAAGCAAGCAAACAAAACCACTCTAATGATAATATTCAATAAGAAAAGTAAATGAATAACAGACACAAACAGAATCCGTAACATCATGAGGTGTAAAGGATCAGTCATAAAATTGTGTTAGGTAATTCTATAGAAATTGAATGAATGGTGACTAAGATACCACATTACAGCATTTCTTTTATAGAAATTAAAGATGTTCCACAATGGATACAATTTATGGTTATATACCCACATGAACATATTAAAAATACTGAACTGTATACATTCAATAAGTGATTTTATAAGTATATAGCAAACAAATAACTCAATAAAGCATTTTAGCTAGGCCTGATGGTTTACACACACTTATCATCTGAGCACTTGGGAAGCAGAAACAGGACAATTGCAAGTTTAAGGTCAGTCTGGGCTTTACAGACTCTCTACTCATCATCTCCCTCCCTTCCAAAAACAGACATGTACTTTATTCCATGTGGCTATTATTAATACTGGGGAGAGATTTTCATACTCCTTTTCATGCAAAGTGGGATGGACAGTTTCATATTAATACTTATCGATACATATTTAAATAAAACAACCATATCAAGTTACTCACATAAAAATGTATTACACACACACCAACAAAAATACCCCACAAAACCTCAACAAGTATCTGTCTCACTCTATAATATTTTCACTGAAACCTCATTAATTTATTTCAGTAATCATGAGTGTTAACATTTAAGTTTCTTATATGCTGAGATATAAGAAGTAATTTAAAAGCAATTAAATCCTATATAGTCAATAATTCATTGCACTTAAGGATCATAGTTTGCAGTAATACTAACAAGAATCCATGCCAAGTATATAATTACAGCATTTTAAGCTATGCATGGATAACTTCATTCATTACTTCTAAGATATACACATTATAACTTTTAACTCTTAAAATGAAGACCCAAACCAATGAAATATGCCAACGAAGGTAGTTTGCTTCTAGGACAAATTAAAAAGGACAAGTTAAGAAGACTACCATCACTGGATAGAAGCTGCTGTATAGACACTTCACATTCCATGTTACCAACTAATAATTGTAAGAATAAAGCATTTCTCCAATCACAAAGAAGGAGAGGTAAAGAGGGAGGAAGGACAAGAGAAAGTGTGAGCAACTGGTGTAAAGGTTCCACTTACCCGAAGAAAGAAGTTTCCTACAGCAGTCCGAAAAACCACTTAAGGCTGCCAAATGGAGTGGAAACATTCCATGTATACCACGCCTTAAATAGGACAGAAACTTTGTTAAACACACACAAAAAAATAATATAAATATATTATAAAAAAGTAAAAATTAGTTGAATAGAAATCTCTTAATACTTTGGAGAAAAATCTGGCCAGTCATTGAAAAGTGCTATAACTAACTACCCAACTATATTTTCCCAAAGCTTATCTTTCTAACCTCAGCACTACCTCCAATATAGACTCATTGTCTATTTTATCTTTTGGTTTTCTGAGACAGGGCTTCTTTCTATAGCCCTAGCTCAAGAGATTAAAGGTGTGCACCACCACCCAGCATGACTCATTGTGTATTTGTGAGGTCTACATTCTAAATGTCGAATGCTCAGCATCACCTTTGGGTTATATTATTGACATCTTTTTCCCTAACCAAAATATTTCTAGGTATTTATTTGCTCAGGGAGCAAAACTTCTTCCCTATCTCACCTCAACTTTTAAAGCTATTTATGTAAGGAGTTATGCTCAAGAATGTTCATCTCAGTCATTTTGTAATGGTGAAAGTTTGAAAGCAACTTGATTGTAAATAAGGAGAATACCGTATGTATCTTTATGCAGTAAAATGAAATCCCCTAAAATAAACTAGATCTATAGATTTCAAAAATCAACAACAGTAAACATTTTATAGCATATGATGATCTATGAATATATAAAAAGTTTACAATTTGTTCATTAATACATATAAAATGACATAGGAATTAGAAATACCAATTTAGATATATGGTCTTGACTTTCACAGAATATATACAAAATAATTCATATTTTAAAAATTCATAGGGCAACTTTAGTATGTATGGGGTTAGGGGCAGGGACCCCACTGTATCAGCAACTAGGGCCTCCCTGAGCTTTGCACAGCACAATTTGGAACCTCTGTCTATAGAGGGTTCAAGAAATGCATTAGGTATGTACAATTTTTGTAACTTCTAGACCGAAAACAAAGGGATCATAAAAGTTAAATTTCTTATCCAAATAGTGTATTATTTATGGTGTAGAAAAAAGGAACAGAAATATGAAAACATGGCAAACTGGCTAATCAAACAAAATTATACATGAAATATATGAAATCTACCAGTGTCAAAATAAAAGGTAAGAAAAAAGCAAACAAGCCAATCAATTACTACAATGTTGAAGATAAAACCCTGGAAATGTCTAGAAAGCTCCAGTACATTGGCTTCTGTCCCTCCAAGACAACCATCACCACCTCAAGTACTACTTACTTTGCAGTATCAGCACCACTAGTAATAAGAGTGTTGATTAGCAGTTCATGGCCATACCGAGCTGCTATGTGCAAAGGGGTGTTTCCATTCTTATCTTCACAGTCAATTATAGCTCCTAGGATAAAGGACATAGTGTCAAGTTATGTACAGATTGGCCAATACTGTAAATGCAATGTAATAGAAAATGCTGTTTAAGCATAAACTAATGGATAAGCAATTCTAACTTGACTTCATTCACAGCATATTTATTGGAGTTATCAACTGCTTATTTTAAAACAGATTTGAGCATAGGATTTAAACATTTTAAACTAATAGAAGAGCTCTACAATGCAATGAGTCTAAAGACTCCCAGGCTAAAGACACTGCTTTAAAGTAGCACTTTACAGTAACCCTGTGCTTCATGCAATAGACTGCTCATACACAGTACTTTATAAATCTTTGGATCATAAATTTATTATTACTAATATTATTTCCCCTTTGCTGAGCTCTAGCAACAGAAGCTTACAAAGGTGTTCTTGGGGAGATGGTTCAGGGAGTAAAATGCCTGCTATTAAACGTGAGGAATAGAACTCATGTAAAGTTGGGTATGGGAGTGCCCGTCTGTATAAGTCAAATGCCCAAATGAAGAGTTAGGAGGTGGGAATGAAAGAATCCCCAGAAGCCCGTGGGCCAACCAGTCTGCAGTTAACATCATAAAACTCTATCTTAAACAAGGTAGAAGGACTAACATCTGAGGCTGTCCTCTGATCTCCACATGTATACTATAGCATATGTATGCCTTTCTTAGACATATATTCTCATACATGTTCACTATATATCTACATAGATTTTGTTTTGTTTTGAAAGCCATCAAGGGGCTGGAGAGATGGCTCATTGGTTAATAGCACAGGATATTCTTCCAGAAGGCCTAGGTTCACTTCCCAGCACCTATATCAAAGTTTACAATAGTCTTTAACTTGAGTCCCAGGGAATCTGATATCCTCTCCTGCCATCGTGGGCTCTACATGCATGTGGAGCACTGACATACATTCAGGCAAATATTCCTTCATGTACATAAAAATAAAATCTTAAAAAGAACAACAGAATCTTCAATAAAGATTACATATTAAGGGCTATTAACAAACAGTCTTTTAGAACATGGACTGAGAAGCACAGATTTATATTAACAGCCATAAAATTTAATTTTAATTTACCCAGTTTAATTTACCCAGTAATAATTTAAATAGAAGAGAATAAAGTTCAGAAAGTAAATTAAAAACCTAAAAAGAGTTCATTCCAAAGCATTCAAACAGGGAAAAATGAAAAATACACTTAAGCACACATTAGTAGAAAGGCAGTTTCCAAATTACCAATATTGGGGGGGGGGGGGGAAGAGAAAGGTCAACACTAAATGCTATAGAAATAAAGTTCATAGCGGGCCAGGTGGTGTGTAAGGGTGTGCGGTAAGAGGATCGTGAATTCAAGGCAAGCAAAATCTATGCAGGGAGGTCCTCCCCTCCAGTCTACTCAAAAGAGAAGAAATGAAATTAATAATTCAGAAGGATAAAAATAACTATGATGACATATATTCATGCTATTTTATCCTCTGCTGATTTTCAAAAATCTTAATAGTATATACACTAGTATGGCAATTCCACAGTGCCATTCACTTCCTTTTTGGTCAAACAAAACAAAACAAAAACAATAACAACAAAAAAAACAAACCCAACTACATTGAAGAAATAAAAGAAACAGAAATACTTTTTACCACTCTGGATAATGGTTTGTGATCTGGAGAATCTACCGTGCAGAGCAGTCATGTGTAGTGGGGTTTTCCCATCTTTACTCTGAAATAATGGAACAACAACAACAAAATGTCTAATTACTATGTTGTACCAGATTATGCATTCCTCAACTGTATTTTAGATCTTACATAAATTTTATAAATATTACTCAATTATCAAGTCTTCCAGAGGCAAATCAGCTTTCTAAAGTATGAACTGGCTTTTTATTTCTTAGCATGTATATCAAATCATAAACACATAAAATTCCCCATGCTTACAATTTACACAAGTCCTGTATGGCATTGTAAAGCATAATCTTAACAGTCCTATTCTACAGGTAGGAAAATTAAAACAGGATATGGAATGATCCAACCAAGGGCACCATAATCTCAGGTGGCGGTGTAGTTGTGATGTGCTTGCCAAGTCAAACATCCAAACTCACCTTGCACCAATGTTTTTAGTTTATGAAATCCAGAAACCTCCCATCTGTATTTACTATGTCCCTTACATTGCCTTAATTTGTTTGTAATTACTTGTAATCAATAATGTTAGTTATCTTCTTGAATTGTTTAAGGTAATCAGACTGGTTGGCTGTGTATTTCTATAGTTCAGAAGAAATACCAAATGCGAAAAACAATGTCTAACTGATGGGATATTATTTTCTTTCTTGTGGTGAGTTGAACTATACAGAAGAAACTGTCTTGTTCTCCTAATCATTCAGCACTATTCAGTATGCCTTCTGTACAAGTATTATAACAAATGTTCCAAATTTGTATTAACCATGTGAAACTTTTCATGCTATATGGACAGAAATAGTTATTGAGGTCTTTGATTCTATAATTGGCCTACCTTGTTTTAGGACAGGGTTATACCATGTCACCTAAAATTCATTACATATCCCAGAATGGCTTTGAACTTCTGATCCTCCCATCTCAGCCTCCTAAGTGCTAGATTATAGGGATGCACTACCATGCCCAGCTTGTTCCTTTAATTTTATTTTTTTTTGGGGGGGAAGCATAAACTATCTAGTAACCCCAAGGATTTTCTAATATTCTGGAGGTACTGGAAGAAAGGATGAGAAAGCATGTATGCAGACTCCAGAACCACAGCAATATTAGTCAATAAATTTCAGCTCAGACTGTTGAGACAAGAATTTAGACAAATTGTCTAACTTTCTTGAGCCTTTCCTTCTTCAACTGAAAATGAGGATATTATTATCTAGACTTTATAGGTCTGCTACACACTCTAAATATAACCACCTTTGGAAATCACTTACATAGTGTACTTGTTTTATTCGGTATTTTATTCCTTTAACCAGAAGAGGGGGAAAGCATGACGGTATTTAACAAAACATTCTAGTTTCATGTTTTCAAAAATGTTTACTAAGTGGCAAATTCCAACTCAGTGTTAATATTTACATCCCTTTCTTTTGTAGACAAAAAGCAAAGCAAATAAAATAATGAAAATAGGATTCATAATACAGTGAAATTTGAAAGATATGACTTCAGTTAACATTTAAGATTTAAAAACATATTTTAGTATAATTTTGCAATAGTTCATATATGCCTGCCATTTCATCCTCACAACCCTATGAGTTAGATACTATTATTTTAGGCTGGTGAGATTGCCTACTTAGAAAAAGAACTTGCTGCCTAGTCTGATGACTTAAGTTTGATCTCTGGACACACACGGTGGAAGGAGAGAACCCAATCCTGCAAGCTGAAAACTATAACTTAGCACCAGTAGAGAGTACACTTATTTGTCTTTGAATTGGAGAAAAAAAAATGGAAATTATTTTTAACCATCTAAAATCATATTAAACTCAAGCTAGGAGTTAAATTTTTACATTTATTTATGTATTATTTATTTTTGCATATATGCATGTGTCACAGTGCAAGTGTGGAGGCCAAAGAACAACAAGCAGGAGTTGGTTCTTTTCTTCCATTATGTGGGTTCCAGGGATCAAACTTAAGTTGTGAGCATTGGCAGTAAGTGCCCTGATTTGCTGAGCCTTCTTGCCAGCAAGTAAAGATCACCAACTTTCTGGGAGTTGCTATCAGTACCCATTAATAACAACAAAAGCCATATATTTTATAGTATTTTAGGATTAAACTATACTGTGATATATTTTTTTAAGACAGGGTCTCTGCATATAACGCTCTATGTCCTGGAACTCACTAGTAGACTGGGCTGGTCTTGAACTCACAGACATCCGCCTGTCTCTGCCTCCTGGATGCTGGGATTAAAGTCCAGCTGAAAAGAATATATTCTTAAGGATGAATAGAACAGGTAGTCTTATACACAATCTCAGCATGCAAGAAGTTGAAGCAGGAAGAACACTGAGTCTGAGGCCATGCTGGGGTATGTAATAAGAAACTGTCTCAAAATAAAGATAGTCAGGCATTGTAGCTATACTTATCTATAAATGATCCTTGCACTTAATGATGTAGATACAAGGCCAACTTTTAGCATATAGCAAGTTAAAGGCGATTCTGGGCTACTTGAGAACCTGTCTCCATCAACAGGGAGGGAAATTGCCTTAGAGTTACCACTATTGTGCTAAAGCACCATGCCCAAAACTTGGGACGAAATGGTTTATTTTGTTGGTTTACATTTCCACAGCACTGTTTATCACTGAAGGAAGTCAAAGCAGGATTTTGGAAGCAGGAGCTGATGCAGAGGCCATGGAGGCATGCTATTATGGGCATGCTTCCTCTGGCTTGTTCAGCTTGCTTTCTATAGAACCCACAACCTCTGGCCCGTGTATGGCACCACCCACAAGTGGGCTGGGCTCTACCCTCCACCATCAATCACTAATTAAGAAAATGCCTTATAGCTGGATCTTATGGAAGCATTTTCTCAAGTGAGGTTCCCTCTTTTCAGATAACTCTAGCTTGTGTCAAACTGACATAACACTAGCCAGCACAGAAAGAAGAGAAGGGAAGGGGGGGGGGGCAGAGGAAGTCATAGAGCAAAACAGCACATAGGAAAAGTATGTGTGCGACCAAAACAATGTAGTCAGGCTCATGTTAAGAAAAATTATAAAAACCAGATGACAATTATGCTTTAAAGCCCATTCATGTAATTCTACTGCTCTTGTAAAATTAAATGTTTAGAAAGTGAATTACTATAAATTCACATTTCAATTTCTATATTTACAAGTTAAGGACAGAAGCAACAAAATAGAGAGAAGGGTAGGGAAGAATAGCAATAGCAGGAAGAGGGTAAATGATCAGTAAAATGGTTTTCCCAACAGGCAAAATGTTAAGGACTTGACTCATAGACATATACACATATATCATACATACATATCACAGAGACTTTAAAACTCTGTCTTGAAAAAACCAACAAAACTAGATTTGATCTTTGCCTCTGAGGTCCATTAAGATAACTAAAAAATTTTATCTTGGTGGGGGGGGGGAACAATTTCTACAACACAAATTTTGTTTCTGGGCTGGGTTAAGAAGTCAAGTTAAAATAATAAACTGGGCGTGGTGATGCATTCCTTTAAACTCAGCACTCCAAAGACAGAAGCAGGAGTGTCTGAAGATTTCTCCAGGCCAGCCTGGTCTAAACAGCCAGTTCTAGGCCAGTCAGGTAGTACACTGAGATCTTGTCTCAGACAAACAATGAAAACCTGAAAAGTGTCATCAATACATTTTAATTAAACTATTAAAAATGTTACTAAGATACTTGAAGATTGAAAGCACACATATATAAATGCAAACATACATATATACATATATGCTTTGTTTTTAATTCAGACAGGGTACTACTGTACACCCCAGGGTGGCCTCAAAATCACTATCCTCCCGCCTTAGCTCCCAAGTGTTAGGATTACAATGTGTGTCATTATGCTTATCTTTAAATGTATATATTTTGCACGTTTGTGCTGTTTATCTTTAAATGTATGTTTTGTATGTTTGTGCGTACAAATGAGTGTGAATGTGCATGCACCTGGGGCTACCCACTTTGTTTTTTTTTTTGTTTTTTTTTTTAAGAGAGGGTTTATCACTTGCCTAGAGTCTTCAGGCCTGCTAGGCAAGTCACTTTATCGAGTATTTCTACAGCCTTAACGGTATATTTTTTAAAAAGACGGTTTAGGGGCTAGCAAGATGGCTCAGCATTTAAGAGCACCTGCAACCCCAGTTTGACTCCCAATACCCCCATGGTGACTCACAATCGTGATTCCAGTTCCAAGGGATCTAACTCCCATTTCTGGACTCCATGGACACCAGGCATATATGTAAATAAAATATTCATACACATAAAATAATAAGATAATTACAGAGGCTCTTGATTCCTTAAGTATGAAGTAAATAAATTTGTCCTTCAGTTGAGAGAAAACAATGAACTAACTTAATGCTACTTCACTTTCCTCATGTAGGTTAGTGTTCTCAAGTTAGGCAAGGTAGTGCTCTTCTACATCCATGTTCAAAATGAGCTGAAATTCCCTGTAAACATCATTTGTAAGTTTACTTATCTCTACTAATCCTACATGATTCAAATTTGATTGACTGTGATTTTCTTCATAACACAAGTTGGGATGTGTCAAGTACTGTAAATGATAAACTGATGAATATGGGGGAAACAGTGAAAATACCTTTTAATACTGTAAAATGATTATATACTATGAAATAAGAACTCTTGAAATCTTAGTTATCTATATTTCTCATAGAATTACATAGTGAAAATAAATATACTTTGACTTCTGAATTTTAACGTATTTCTAAAATGCCCATTCCTGAAAGCAATTATGAACAAAAAGCCAAGAGCCTATTCTTTATGTATAAAAGATAGATGTTTCTATGCTACCACTATGAAAAATTTTGTAACAGAAATTTCAGTAGAGAACAATTTCAAAATAGTATTGTAGAATGAATATCTACATACATATCTGGATTCTACCAACATTTTATTCCATGTTTTTTTAATCATATTATCAATAAAATTATTAGATGTTTTAGAATTAGTCACAGGTGTCATCACTATGTGACAATCAGGGTGTATCATTCATAACTCAACACCTATTGCTTCCCTTATAACACAAAGTTTACATTCAACAAAGCGCACTGATCATAAGAGCCCCAGTGGGTTTCCACAGATGCTTATCTACATTATACAAGACCTGCCAAGTACTAAACAGTACTGTTACCCTGTAAGGTCTCCTCATGCCCCTTGTCCAGGCGATCCTTCCTTCTCATGGGCAACAACTGATCTATTATTTTCCCCAGACTATAAATTCTGGAACTCCATATAAGCAGAATTCCATCTGTTCTAGAATGTTGCATAGATGGAAAATGTATTAAATTGTTTCTCTGATTCAGCATAATATTTCAGAGATTTATTTAGCCATGTTCTTTGGCGGGGGTAGAGATGGTGAGATGGTGGCAGTAGAGACAGGGTTTCACTGTGTAGCTCTGCTGGCCTCAACTCAGAGATTGCCTGCCTCTGCCTCCAGAGAGGTGGACTAAAGGCATGTGCTGCCATGCCTGGCCTTATCCATGCTCGTAAGTAGGGTCATTTTAATTCTGCGTGGTCTGTGTTATGAATATTATTTTAGACAGTTAACTACATACTGACAGCACAAACTGTAACTGTTTCATACCTTCATATTGACGTCAGCCCCATTGCCAACCAGGAGTTCTAAACACAGTGCTCCATGTGTTGATGCAGCAGCAAAGTGCAAAGGAGTGAATCCTTTCTCATTCTTCTGATTCACATTAGCACCACAGTCTATGAGCTCATTCACAACAACATCTTGTCCATTATAGCAGGCGACATGAAGAGGTGTGTTTCCATAGGCATTTGGTTCATTCATCTATAGCAAAAAAAAATGTTAAATAATTCTTCTAGTACTACTATAAGCTATTTTCAATTTTTAGTTATATAAAAAGAATACAAAGATGAAGTTTATAATGTTAAGGTTCTTTCATAATAAATATAAAAATAAGTAATTTAGTGTTAATTGGGGTACGTACATTTAGAGAATGTGTTTCACAATGTTAAATTCCTCCACAAGAGGATGTGGAGGGCCCAGCCCATTGTGGGTGATGCCATTCCTGGGTGGTGGTCCTGGGTGCTATAGAGAGTTGAGCAAGCTATAAGGAGCAAGCCAGTATGCAGCACTCCTCCATGGCTTCTTACTCAGAACCTGCCTCCATATTCCAGCCCTGACTTCTTTCAGTGATGAACAGCGATGTGGAAGCATAAGCCACATAAACCCTTTCTTCCTCAATAGTAACTAAGACACATAAATTGATCATATCAGAATGCTAGCTAATTAAATTGATGGAAAGAGTTGATAGACAACAATATTATTGCTATCTTTCAAACCTAAGTTCTGACAATAAAAATAGAACAATACTTTGAAATGTATGCTGCTCAATTTATATACCTACATCAACTCCAAGATCTAGAAGGTACTTGACTACACTGATCATTCCACTAGAGGCTGCTGCATGAAGAGGTGTGTAAGACTTCTTATCCTTGCATGTCACTTCAGCTCCATGAAACACAAGTAATTTCACTACTTCAATGTGACCTGAAAATACATTTACAAAAACAAACAAACCCAAACAGATCAGCTCATAGAAATTATTAAATAGATTCTGAATACTTTTTAAGAAATATAAACAACACATTAAGTTTATAATGCATGATGACTAATAATTCATGCTGTAATTCAAGAGAGGAATGAAAACAATTTAAGAATTCAGGATAATTTTGACAAATGTTGGTACAAAAAACAATTTAAAAAAACAATACAACTTACTATTTTATCTAGTGTTAATCTTGACTAGATCTAGTTCCTTTACCCAAAGGTAATTTAACATCCCCCCCCACCCTCTCTCTTACTTTAATGATGTCTTCCATTATGTCATGACATGACATGACATAGTAGGAAGGAAGACACCAAATGACAGAACCTTCATCTTGGATTTCCAAAGCTCCAAAATTTGAAGGCAAAGAAATTCTGTTCAGGATAAATTACCCAATATCACATATTCTGTTGCAGTAACGCAAGGTAGATCAAGAATGAACCACTAACTCCAAAACAAAGAATACCCTTTTAATCATAATCGAGTATATCCATAACATAGAAACCATGCTGGGTCTAGACCAAGATTTACATACTTAACTATTTTAGAAACTCAACCTCAAGCAAGCCACAAAATTATTCTCATGAAAATTACTTTCATGAAAATAACTGTTAAGTCAAACCTAATTCCTTTAAAATGAAAGGCTTACTATACTCCACTGACTGTGCAAACCTTTTTAACACAAAATGTGCCATTTTAAATGGTCCCAATGAATAAGGTACAATCAAATATTCAGAAGTCTTCAAAACTTAAGGATGTAAAACTCCACATAGTATGATAGACTTTAGAATGAAACAGAACTCCTTTAACATAAGAAAAACTTTCCTTATATAAGAGGCACATATTTTTGGTGGTAAATAACACATTTTCAAGTTTTGGTCATTATAACAGAGTATGTGACCAAAATGGTATCCTTAGGTCTGGAAGTATACACTTAAAATTTCAGTGTCAGGGATGTAGAAACAGACAAATCTGAGGCTTTCTGTTCAGTCAGTCTACTATATCCCTAGGTCCCTATATCCCTAGGGCCCTGACTCAGAAAATAAGGCAGATCCCTCCAGAGGAATGACACTGGAAGTTGAACTGACACACATGTGCATGTATGAATACATGAAAACATACACATGCACGCACACACACACACACACACACACACACACACACACACACACACACATGCAGCTTAGCTCATAATAGTATGCTTAGTTTGGGTTTTGTTGTTTAGTTGTTGTTTTGTTTTTGCAGTGATGGAGATTGAAAGGCCTTGTGTATGCAAGGCAAACAGTATCACTTCAACTATACTTCCAGTCTAGTAAGATGCTTCTCAATGCATCTTCACAACTTATGCTTTATTAATCCAATTACAAGAAGAATGGATATGCAAATGAGCTTTTAGTAAACAGCCATCTTAAGTAAAATATCCCAGGCCACCATCTGAGCTGTCTCTTATTTTATTCAGTTTTTATAAAGTGGATCCAGTATTCTGTTGTAGTAAACCTCTTCTACTTGTTCTGCCTGGGCAACAACCTCAGATACTGTACAAAACTTACTGTTGTACTTTTAAAAAACTTACATAAATGCCAAAAAGAACCCAAAATCATTATTTCTCCTAAATATATTTAAAAAAGTACATACCCATATATGCTGCCCAATGGATGGCACGCCTATCTTTCTTGTCAAAAGCATTAATATTGGCACCTCTAGACAGTAGCAGTTTGACCATCTGGAATAAAAGTAAATAGTTTCATGGAGATTAAGAGGTAGAATTCTTTGTAAATATGCCTTGTGATTATTTGATCTCTCTGGCACTGGAATTGCTGCAGTTATAAAAAGGAACTAAAATACTGAAGGACATTTAATATAATATGATTAACACAGGAGGGAATTCACTGTGCTACCGAAGTCAGGCTGTGGCCTCCTTTAAGATACCACTTTGCAACTCAGTATTTTAAGAACTATCTAAATAAATACAAATCTTGAAAGTCTAAAGCTGGAATACTTAAATAGAATTTGTGTTGCTATTTATAACCTAAAGTCTTATTAGAGAATGTAAAGAAGTATCTCTCATACTTTTAATGTTTGAAACTTAATTTAACCCTTATGGTAGATCCACTATGTTTAAATTAAATTATTACAAAGTATACTTTCAAATTTTATATTTCAAATTCAATTACTTACAAAGGCAATTATCTCATATTTATAATTGTATCCCCATTTTGTGATTAGATCTATGCTACAGTTGATGCAATGATTCACAGCATTATAATGAAAAGAACAATGAGGCTACTAGGTTTCCAGCTGCAAAATATTGGGAATACCATTCTAAAACTGTTTTGGTGTCTGCACATTGAGGGACTAGGATCTAGATACACTGGAGTACAACTTGTTTCAGTTGCTTAGAAGAGGCTATGTATGAGGATAGCCTGAAGTTTGGAACACAGTAACATTTCATCTTAAATTAAGAAAGGGAAGTGAAGAGAGTAGGAACAACAATACAAAAAAGAAAGAAGGAAGGAAGGAAGGCAGCTATGGGGGGGGGGGTGGAAAAGGTTCTTCTAACTCTGGTTCAACTAGGCTTGCCAATGCTTGATTAAAGATAATTCAATAAACATTTTGTGTATGTGTATATGTGGACACATCAGAGGTTAATATCGGGTGTTTTCTACAGCTTGTTTGCTTGCTTGTTTGTTTAGACAGGGTTTCTCCTTGTGCCCTGGCTATCCTGAAACTCACACTATAGACCAGGCTGGCCTCAAACTCAGAGATCCGCCTGTCTCTGTTTCCTTGAGTGCTGAATTAAAGGCATGTGCCATAACTGCACAGCACTTCAACCTTATTTTTTTGAGACAGGGTCTCTAACCTGCAGTTTATCAATTTGGGCAGGCAAGCTGACCAACAAGTTGCAGAGATCTGGCTGGGATTACAGTGTGCACCATCATACCTATGGGTGCTGGGGATCTGAACTCAGGTCCTCATGCTTGCACAGACAGCACTTTATGGACTGACCCATCTCCCCAACCCTATAGTGACTAATTTTCTTTTTTTTAATTAAAGTTTATTTATTTATTATGTATACAGTGTTCTGCTAGCATGTAAGCCTGCAAGCCAGAAGAGGGCACCAGATCTCATTATAGGTAGTTATGAGCCACCATGTGGTTGCTGGAAATTGAGCTCAAGACCTCTGAAAGAGCTGTTTGTGCTCTTAACTGCTGAACCATCTCTCTAGTCTGATTTTCTTAATCTGTTTTCTCTTGTTGGTTCTGACACTAAGGGATTATCTTAAAGATAAACTACAAGAAAGCATTGTTTCTAAACATTGCCTTTCTTATCCATTATCTCTTTTCTTCTTAAAGAACAATTATTGCTAGTCAGGCGTTGGTGGTGCATGCCTCTAATCCCAGCAATCAGGAGGGAGAGGCAGGTGAATCTCTGTGAGTTCTAGGCCAGCCTGGTCTACAGAGCAAGTTCCAGGGCAGGGTTCAAAGCAATACAGAAAAACCCTGTCACAAAAAAACCAAACAAAACTAAACAAAGAAAAAACAAAAACGATTGCTGCCTCCCTGTACTTTCTTGACAATGATAGAATATATTTCTTATGTTATCCAATAGCCAACAGTGCTCTCATTTTTAGGTCATTATGAAATTGTAGTGTACGTGTATTACGAACAAGGTAAATTTTAAATTTGAGAACACTTGTATCACTGAAAAAGAAAAAAGGTGGGATATTTTGTTTGCTTTTCCTATTAACTGAATGAATTAAAAGATGGCAAATTCATTAATAACCAAAGCCTGAAATAAAAGACAGTTTCTAATTGAATGCACTTACCTCACCATGCCCACTGAAAGCTGCATGATGCAATGCAGTTCTCCCTGCTCGATCCGATACATTCACATTACTCAGAAGAGGTACCAAAGACTCAGCACACTTTACAGCTTTATTAGCAGCAGCTATATGTAAGGGGGTCTGCCAATTTTTGTCTCGAGCATTAACATCGGCAGAATGCTTCAAAAGTATCTGAACTGCTTCCTAAAATATAAACAAGAGAGGTAAATACTTTTTGAAACTTATAAAGATGAATTCATATGGAGAAAATAAAAGTGTTGAAAGAGCCCACTATAAGTAATGGGAATTTAAGAATGTATTCTGAGTTTAAAAATAGTACTCAGAGCCATAAAAGATGTATTTTGGTAAAAATACTCTTTTCTCACTAAACTGACAGCACTCTCTATTAAAATGTACAATAAAAAAGCAAAGAAATGCATGTTTTTCATTAAGTGTTCATATTAGAAAAAACAGATTTAGTGAATATATTACATAACTAATAAGATTTACTATTCTACTATTAAATACACAAAAACTTAAGACATTAAAAAATCACTAGGTCTGGTTCATTAAATTAGTACATAAAGGTCTTCTATTGTAATGCAATTTAACATGAATAACGTGAAGCAAGGTAAAAATTACTGTCTCAAGAAATTCATCTCCTTAGAAGCACATGGAAATTTTACACCATCACTTTTATAAAGCAGATGTTTGCCAGGATTCCTAGGATTGCCAGAGTTCCTAGAAATTTTAAATATATCGTTGACATTAAGCAACATAATCATAATTAAACAGCAAAATTGTCTCCTTATAGTGATAATCCTATGTTTGGTAAGTAAGTACAAAACCACATATAAAAATGATTTTTTAAAAAACAAATTAAAACTTTATTACAGAGACATTGCAAATAAGAAACATTACATAAAGAAATCAGCGAGACCCAAAATGGCATAACCTTCTATATTTAGAAGAGTCATCCTGACGCTGTGGAACTTCACACTGGATTGTACTTTCAGTACCAATTTTTTTTTTTTTTAATGCATTTAATCTACCACAGTCTCCATCCACTTCAAACCCATGAAAATTATAATTTTAATTTTTCTAGTTTGAAAAACAATGAACTTTATATCCTTTCATAACTTGTGTTCAATACCTGCTTTGTACTCTTCCTCATCATCTAATATTTACCTGTTTTGTTCTCCTTTTTACATGTTATACTATATACACATACTTGTTTGCTTATATACATTACATATGAATACATATATAAATTATAGTCCATAGTCCAAAAGAGGAAAAACATGCAGTATTTTTTCTTTCTGAAACTATGTGACCTCAATTAGTATTATATATTCTAAATCCATCAATTTCCCTGCAAATTGTGTTTTCATTTTTCTTTAGAGCTGACTAATATTCCACTTGTATCACATTTTAATTATCCATTCCTCTCCTGATGAACAACTAGGTTCATTTCATTTCCTTGCTATAGTGAATAAAGCAGCAATAAGCATGAGAGTGCAACTATCTCTGTGGATGGCAAGAAATAATAAAGATTAGAGAATAAATTAAAGAAATACTAAAATAACAAAACATAAAACCAACCAGAGTTAGTTCTTAAATCAAAAGACTGTCATTAAAACAGACTCCAGCAAATTGCAGAGCTTTACTAGTGATTATTACAAAAAATTATACTGTAAAAGGCTGGATAACCCAGAAGAAATAGATTTTTCTTAATGTATAGGAGATAACAATAATATAGACAAACCAATTACAATGAGATTGAAGCCACAGTCAAAGAGTTTCCATCAAAAAGCCCAGAACTACATAGACTCTCACTGCTGAATTCTATCAAACTTTCAAGAAAAATCTCATACCAATTATTCTTAACTTGTTCCACAAAACAGAAGATGAAGAAGCACTATCAAATTCATTCCATGAAGTATTATTCTGATGCCAAAACCAGGTAAAGACACAAGAACAACAATAAGAAAACTACTGACCAGTTTCTTTAATGAACACAGTTGCAAAAAAATCTCAGCAAAATACTTGCAAATAGAATCCACGAACACATAAAAGAGATTATATATTATGACCAAGTAGGCTTCATCCCAGAAAGGCAATGTTGGTTCACATACATAAATTAATAAATATGATATACTATATAAATGCATATAAGGATAGAAACCACATAACCAATTGGATTGATGTTTTAAACAAGTGTTTGAAAAAATACATTAAACTTTCACGATAAAGTTTTGGAGATATCAGTAATAGATGGAACATACTTAAAAATAACAGAGTATATGTGACAAACCTATAACACACATTATAGTAAATACAGACAAACTGAAAGCACTTCTTCTAAAATCAGGAACAAGACTTAAGAACGCCCACTATCCCTTCTCTTATTTGATAAAGTCTTACCTCAAAGACAGAGATTGGATAAAAATAGGGAAGGAAGAAAGAACACTATTTTTATTTGTAGATGGCATTGATTCTTGACTTTAAAAACTCTGTGATCTAATAAACAGAGTAAAGTTGCAGAATACAAAAACCAGCATTAAAAAGATACCCCAGTGATCTTCATATATACCAACAATGTACTCTCAGAGAAATATAGAAGTATTCCGTTCAAAATAACTCCCCCACCAAAAAAAACCTGAAATACTAAGGAAAATAAGCCAATCAAAGAAGAAAAACACCTCCACACAACAAAAACATCAAAACACTGAAAAAGGAAATCACAGAAAGTACTAGATGATGGAAAGACCTTTCATACTCTTTGACTGACAGTATAAATACTGTGGAAATGGCTGTATTATCAAAAATATACAGATTTTCTGCAATTATCTACCAAAACTCTGATGCCATATTTCATAGATCACACAAACAAATCAAATCAATAAGTGTACTATCCCACTGAGTATATTTAGGGGGGAAAAAAGAATCATATGGAACCATAAAAGACCACAAATAGCCAAAGTAATCCTAAGGAGTAAGAACACTGCTAGGAGTATGACAACACATGATCCGAAACTATTGTTATCAGTGTAGTGATAAAGACAACCTAGTACTGGTAGGAAAACAGGTAGGAGGATCAATGGAAACAAAAAAAAAAAAAAAAAAAAAAAAAAAAAAAAACCACTATCTGAAAAAAAGATAGCCCATTCAACAAATGGTGCTCTCAAAACTGGTATCTATCTGTAGTAAACTGAAATCAGATTAATTTTTAACCTTCTTTTAAAAAAGCAATTTAAAATGGATCAAATTCCTTAATTTAAAATCTGAAACACTGAAATAAAATAGACAATAGTCTTCAAGATACTAGGTTCAGTGAGAACATTCTGAATAAATACTATCAGCACGGGGACTAGCCCTAAGAATCAACGAATAAGATTATATGAAAATTTAACTATCAGCAACAGAAACTAACAACAGAGGAAACAGCACAGGAGAAAGTCTTTTCAAGTACACTTTTCACAAGGAGCTAATATCCAGAACTTACAAAGAACTGAAGAATTAAATATCAAGGATATAAAACTGTCAATCAACAAACGGGCAAGCAAGTGAATCAAACAGTTTTCAAAAAGAGAGACAAAATGGCCAGTAACTGATTTAAAAAAGTATTCAATATCTCTAATAATCAGGGAAATACAAATTATCTATCAAACATAAATACAAACACAAACTACTATACAAATACAAACTACTCTTATCCTATTTAAAATGGCTTATCAACAAGAAATCAAACAATGGGGGCTGGAAAGATGGCTCAGAGATTAAAGAGTATTTGCTGCTCTTATAGGAAAGACCCTGATTTGGTTCCCAGCACCCACACTACAGCTTACAAACATCTGTATCTCCAGTTCCAGGGGACCAAGGGCTCTCATCTGGCCTCTGCAGGCAAAACCTCAAGACACATAAAATAAGCTTAAGTAAAAAAAAGACAGACAGACAGATAGATCTTACAGTGCTAGGAACATAACTAAAATCATTTTGTGTAGAACCATTCTGTGTGACTTTGAAAAATGTAATGTTGGCAAGCTGTGTTAAGGGGCCCATCATAAGGCAGCTCAGATAGGAGCCAAGCCTGACATACCAATGAAACAACCCTGAGCAGTGAGCTCTGATAGAGTAAAGTTAATGCCAAATGGAACAGTACAAAAACTGGAACTTTGGAGGCGGCCCCAGATCTTACTGCTGTGCTCCCTGAGATGGGGCATTTCAAGCCAATGCACTGATCTCCATCTGCAAAGAGATTTTGAACCTGGCTACTGTGTGACTTTGGGTTCTGTAATCTTCACATTTCTTGCAGAGCTGATGAGTTTATAGACTCGTCTGTCAAGCTAACCTCTGGTCAATAAATATTCTTAATCATCTTCTGGAGCTTCCAACAGTGCCAGCCCCAGGTGTGTCACAACTGAAGCAACTCCCAGCAGATGCTGGTCAAGCTCACAGCTCATTGGTTCTGCTTGTCACAGTCAACAAATGTTGGGAAGATGTGGAGAAAGAGGAACCCATATTCACTGCTAGAGGTAAAAATTAACACTGCCATTATGGAAATTAATTTGGAGGTTCCTTAAAAAATTAAAATTAGAACTACTATATGACTTAGCTTTCATTCCTGGGCATATATAAAGAACTTAATTCTACCACTTACAAGACACTCAACTTTTGTAAAATTGCCCTTTGGTGTTCTTATATAGGAGAGAGAGGATACTAACTGACCACTATTCTTACCAAATTGCTCTAAGATACAACTAACTACTGCACAGGGAGAGCATTAAAGTGTGAACTGCTATAAAGTTACAAGGGTTCAAGGCATAAGCACAACTTTGATCTTTGAAATAAAGAACAATCACAACTTCATGAAATACAGGAAACAGCACTTGTACTTAGTAGGGCTGGCAAAAAAGACTGAAGAGATGCTCAGGAATGTACTAACTTGCTGAGGAAGTCAGGCAGCAAATCAAAAATACTCAGAGGCCTCTGATCTCACAATTCCATTCCAGTTAGAGAAAATAAACAGAGCTCTTCAAGAATGCTGTCTTAGTTACGGTTTCTACTGATGTGATAAAACACCATGACCAAAAAAGCATCTTAGTAGAAAGGGTTTGTTTCATCTTAAAACTTATGAAAAAAAGTCAGGGCAGGAACTCAAGCCTGGAACATAGAGGCAGGTAAGCAGAAGTAATGGAGGTGTGCTGTTTACTAGCTTAGTCTTCACAACTTGCTCAGTGTGCTTTCTTACAGAATGGCACTTGGAAGGATGAGGCAGGAAGGAGGATCAGGAGTTTGATGTCGGCCTACGTTACAGAGTAAGAGCCCATTGCAAAGAAAAAGAAGAAAAAATTCTCATTTTGGATGACAAGTTGTATCAAGTTGAAAAAAACAAACAAAACAAACCCAACCAGGACAAATGCTCATATCAGTTTCTTTTGAACAGTCATAAAATAAAATATGCAAATATCTATCAATAAGAAATTTGAAAGGCAACTGTATAATATACTCAGCAATAAAAGGGAACTTATTATTAACAGCATCATCATCAAATATTAAATAGGTTATGTTGCAGAAACCAAAACAAAAATAATACATATTATTTGACTCAATGTTTATAAAGTTCTACAACAGGGAAAATGATAGTGATATAAATCATAACTGTAGCTTCCTCTGGGGATACAGAGGGATACAGAAAACTGAATAAAAGGAGACATTGACAGGGCAAGTTAAGTTTCTCATGTACTTTAATGAAGAAGTAAAATGACCGAAAATGTAAGGTCCAGGTTCTTGGTCACCTCTTCAAACATCTGTTCTCATAAAGGTGTTATAAGGTGTAGAAGATGGTAAAGATTTTAAGAATAGTTTCTAAAAATGTCAGTTATCTTAATGGACAAGCAGTACATAGGACTATAAACAGGAAAGAGGTTTTTATCCATGGGAGAAATCTCATATTCTTTAAAGCAATACTTTTCAAACTGAAATGGACATGAAGGGCTGGAGAAATAGCACACTGCTTGATAAGGTACAAGTGTGTGTGGACCCAGGTTTGGATTCCTAGAATCCTTGTGAAAACATCAAATAGGTGTGGCAGCTACCTGTAATCCCAGCACTTTGGAGGCAGAAGTAGGAAATACCCGGGCAAGCTGGCTAGCTAGCCCTGACAGACAGACTTGGTGAGTCCTGAGTTCAGCAAAAGTCCCCATTTCAATGAATAAAGTGAGTAATGACCAGAAAAACATCTGGGGCCTCTACACACATATGCATACAAATGTAAGCACACTCACATATATACATGGGTGTGCCCAAATATATGTGAACATGAATTGTGGGGACACACATACACACAAAGACATTCATAAGAATGTACTTAAGAGTAACATTACTAAAATTAATTTCAAATAAATCCTACAAATTCATCATTATATACTGATGACATATGTTCAGCAGAACCATGGGACAGAGTATTACAAACTAGTAAAGAAAAGACCCAAAAGAGGATTAAGTGCTAGAAAAACACTTTCTCAGTTGGGTGGTGGTGGCACACACCTTTAATCCCAGTACTCAGGAGGCAGAGGCTGGCAGATCTCTGAGTTCGAGGCCAGCTTGGTCTACAAAGCTACACAGAGAAACCCTGGCTCGAAAAATCAAAAAAAAAAAAAAAAAAGAAAGAAAAACACTTTCTCAGGCTGGAGAGATGGCTTAGCAGTTGAGGGAACTGACTACTCTTTCCAGAGGACACAGGTTCAATTCCCGGCACCGACATAGAGGCCAGGATCCAACATTCTCACACAGATAACATACAGGCAAAACACCAATAAAACTTTTAAAAACTTTAAAAAAAAAAAAAAAAAAAAAAAAGGAAAAGTACTTTATCTCAGAGGGACAGAAACAGTCTACTGTTTCTAAGAGACTTACAAACAAAGGAAGAAATGTAACCGCTTAGTTTGTACAAATTTTGAAGAAATGGACCAGTCTAGATATTTTAGTTTTTTTTTTTTTTTCCTTTTCTGTTAAAAATGCAGTTTTAAGCTGGACCCACGCAGGCTTACTTAGTGATTCTTTATATACATTAACTAAGAGAAATGTCATACCTCACTACATGACGCAACTGCTCTGTGTAAAGGTGTCAACCATTTGCTGTCTTTGGCATTAACTCTAGCTCCTGTAACAAGAAGAAAAAATAATTGAAAGAGTTTACACGAACTATTTTTAATAAATCTATAGTTAGATGTAGTCCCAATTGGATAACAATTGAAAAATTACTTGTATAATTCCTGTCAATAAATTAACTTTAGGTTATAAAACAAAATTATTCTTTTAAATTGATGTAATTATCCAAAAAGGAATCAGTTCTTTTTATTAAAAATAAAGTAAACATCATTTTATATCTAGGCTAGAAAAGCCACCTTTATACAGAGCATATTCAAGAAAAAAAATCAAATCCCACTTCAAAGTATGTGTTAACCTCAAATACTTAAAAGAAACAAACACAATATTACTCCAAGATGAATTATGTATTAATTTAAAATCTTCATTGTATTTCTTTACTAATGAATGTATTAGGTCATAAAGTAATAGAAAGTTAGTTGTAAAGGTCTACCTATAAACACACTGATACTATAAGGTTATTGTACAAAATGGATTCAATGTTTACAAATGTAGGAAAACAAAGATGAAACAAACCAATTTACATGTCTTTCTTGGTTATACTTAAAGTTAAAGAAGGATTTTTAAAAAATCAAGTCATGTGTAATTAAAAAAATAAGTCAACAGACAAAAGTACCAACAAAACACAAATGCATCCAACAAGATAAAATATTACATCTAGTTAAAAAAAAAAAAAAAAAAAAAAAACAAATAGAAGAGGCTCACAGAGTAGTATGTAGTAGTATGCAGTGACAGAAAAGAAATTGTTCTGGCTATTCAACTGGCCACTAGGTTCTGTCCTATATACATCACTCTAGATTTATGCTGCCAACCCCAATTCCTAATATCCTAGATGATTAAAAAATATATTATGAATAATCCTTAATAGATTTCTGCAGTTTTATACTTATGTACACAAATCAGAGTCAAGTACTGCTAGACTTTATACTTCCTAATGCTTACATTTCTTCTGTTTTTAAGTGTGTGGATCCAGGGGACAGATAATCAAGTACAGTGACTTTAAGTTATAGCTCTAATGTAGTGTGTGACCCCTCTGAACCTAAGTTTCTTCATATGTAAAAGATTTCATAACACCTTGGTGCAAAGATCACAATATAATAAACCCAGTACATATAGTACACACGTTGGTGGTAGATTTAGAAGTAATACAAGAGACTATAAAACATGCAGAAAACAAATGTATTAAAAATTTGAGAGTAGTTGGGTTCTCTGTAGGCATCAACAGTGACAACAATGATAGAACCAAGAGCCATTGAGAGAGCTTTCAAGAATTCTGAGAGGGAAGGAAGGAGTAAAGTCAACAAAATAATGAACTAATCAATATTTTAAAAAATATTGTCGGGCAATAGGCCAGTCTGATCTTCAAAACTGAGCTCCAGGACAGGCTCCAAATGTACAGAGAACCCCTGTCTTGAACCCCCAACCCAAAAAAGAAAAAAAAGAAAAAGTAGCGCTAGTGAATCTAACTCAGGATCTTGTACATGGTACACAGTGCTCTACCAACAAAGTACACTCAGACAAGAGTATATTCGTGTATACTTAGGCAACTACCTGTCAGGCCTGTGGAGGCCAAGATGGTTAAGCACACAACCTGGCCATAGTAAAGTCAGACTTTGTTTTGTGTCTAGGAAAAAAATACTTGAAAAAAATTTCATTTCCTTGGAAAGCTCAAGTCCTAGAGTTACTGAAGTATAATAGGATCTGATAAATCTCTCATTTGCCTGAGGAATTCCATGGTTTTCTATTATCCCCACGACTCTTTCTACATAAATATTTATGTCTACAAATATATTTGTACATAGTAGAGATACAAGCCTGAAGGTATAGGCTGACAACTAGAAGAGAAAGCACCTGGTTCAACAACCAAAAAGATGAGATCTCATAAATGCCTTCAAGCTTTAAAGTAATGACAAAAGAACAGAATGTGGCTGCCACAAAAAACAAGGAGGTGCTCCATGTGCTGATACAGCTTTGAGAAATAAAAAGTCATAAAAAAAAAAAAAAAAAAAAAAAAGCAACAACTAAAATAATGTTTTACCTTCAATTGGAAGTAGAAAGAGATATGTCTATATTCTTATTTGCTTAATACAAATACTGAAACCCTAGAGGAAGGACAACATATTAGAAGAGTAGGTACCTGGCTGATTGGTTATGGGGTACACTGAATACTAGGCAGGCACACTTCATTGTTATTTTGTATTATTATAGTTCTTGTTATTTTCTATTTATGTACAGAATAATCTTTGTAGGCCTATTTAAAAAATAAAACATGTTCAAGAAGAAATTAAAGGATGATCATGAGAAATTCCAAGAATTTGGCTTCAAGTACAAACAACAGGAAATGAAACAGGAATTGTATATTTTTTCCTTTTTCTATTTTTTAAGTATTTCTTTTGGATATGGGTTATCAGATACATAATACATGGAATATAAGTGCACTAAGGAGATCAAAATTCAAAAGAAATCTCCCTGTTCTTTCTGTCTTGTTCTGAGAGTCTTTTTTTTATGTTTAGTAAACTATCAAAATTAATTTACTACTATAATTTACTACTATAAATAACTACTATAAAGAATCCATTAAAAGTTAACTGAGGGATATCACACTGCTTCTTGTAACAAATAAAACTAAAAAAATATGAGGCTTGTTCAATGATGGGACTGTAAACTTTGTAAACTTCTGGACATTACTTTTTTTTTTAAAGTAGGGTGATGAGTGATGCATTATGTAAAATTCCCAAATAATCAGTAAAAATGTTAAAAAATAAAAATAAAAGCACTAACCAAATGTTTTGACTTCTTGTAATGAAAATGCCAATTTATGAAAAACACTGCAGGCATCAATGAAAAGATCCTTATCTCACACACTTGCACTAATTTGTACGTGATTTGCATACTAACAAACATGATATAGTAATGCACATTTCCAAGAACAGTATTGGCTGTGTTCCTAACAAAAGGAAGTAACAACAACAATAAGGATGTAAGAACCACAAGCAAAGCAGCACATTTTTGATGTTTCATATTCCTAGAGCCTCTTTCGATACACTCTGAAGGCAATAGATTTCTGTTCTACAAAGATCTCTAAGATTAGCTGCACATTAATATACACATTAGACAACAAAGTCAATCTAGTAATGCAAGATACAGCCATAGTTAATGTTACAACAGCTAGTCAAGAGTATAGAATACTAGTCAGAAAGGATAACAGGGAAGATGAGAAAGGAAAATAAAAAGGAACAGGAAGAGAGGGATAAGAGCATTATCTCCCCTTAAAACTTAAACTTTCTTTGTGGAGAGAATAAAAGACAAACAAACTTGTAACAGCCTTTAGCAGTACCATCACTCACTTCACATAGGACAAAAAATAAAAACCTATGAGCTATAAAGATGTTAAGTCACAAAGATTAACCTATTCACTACATCCTGGTCACTCAAGCAGAAACTATACACTAGCAACCCCATCTCCCCTGACTGCTACTGTTAGGTTACTGGTAGATGTGTTGGCAGGAGAAATCACTGCAAACTATCTTAAGGCAAAAGAGCAGTTTAAGGAAGATGGCATTGAATACTATTTTAACTGCGGAGCCATTTCTCCAGCCCCCAGTATAGTTCTCAAAGAATTAATAAAAAATATTTTTTGAAAGAACAAGAAATGTAGACACAGACAAAGACATATTGAAAGTAGAGGGAGAAGACCTCTACTCATCATAAGCCAAGGAACAGAGCCTTTGCTTTTAAAAAGGAAGTAATCCTGCTCATGCCTTGATCTCATGTTGTTTAAACTACCTATTTGATGGGACCTTTTAAAAAAAAAACAAAACAAAACAACAGCCTTGGCTAATTGATACACCTGGGTTCAAGCTTTCAAGGGGCTCAAACTTTTTATCTCTAATTCTTAAAGGCAGGAATATCAGATTCCTGTTCTACACTAAGAATTATTTTCTATAAGAGGACAATGAAAGAATTTTTGAATAATGTCTTCCATATGCCAGCAAGGTAACAATTCAGCAGTCTGCTAACATGATTTGAATGGAAGCTTTAAATTAATAACTCCCATGCAAAATATCTATTCTTAAGTGATGAGAAAATTTAGTCTTTCGGACAGACTTGCTAGAATAAAAATTAATGTGTATACAAATTTTAATCAATATGAAGCAATAGTTGTAATGAAGAAGGGTAGGTACAGGGAAGAGGAAAGATTCAGATTATGGCAGAGTTAATGTGCATTCAACAGACTGTGAGTCTGAATTCTGCCTCTAGCTTTTCAGCTACAATAGTACAAGCTTCAGTTGTAAGTCATGCTGCTAATAAAAGCTAGCAGTCTTAGTTTTCTTGTTTTGTAATACTTTCATAAAGTTGAGGGTAAAATACAATAAAAGGCTAATTTTATTATATACAGTAGTAAAGAGATACATTAAGTAATTGTTGCTTACTGTTATTTTACTCCTTCTAAAACAATTATTAGTTCCAGTGGATAGCAGTTTAACTATAGATTCTAAGAAAGCATGGCTATATGTGTAATGTCAAAAACACTATTTACTTACAAATCTTGGAGCTGCATCATATACAAATATTTATTTTCCAATGAATTTAACTTGACTACAAATTTCATAGTTTATTCTTAAAACAATTCACCAAAACTAATATGAAGAAACAATAATAAATTATTATGAAAAATTGTTGTGAAAAAATAATAAAATAATATGAAGAAACACCACCTTCAGTGAGGAAATAGTACTACTACTACATACTACTTATGTTCCCCATAAGCCTTGGGCATTTGAATACTTTGGTCCCTAGGTGGTAACCCTGTTGGAGGTTTAGATGTTGCCTTGCTGGATGATTGTGTGTCACTGAGGGCACACTTTCAGTTTCAAAGGTGACTCCCCAGTTCACTCTGCTTCCTGTTTGTGGTTTAAGATGTGAGTCCTCTCAGCTCTCTCAGCTGTCATGTTGTCACCATCATTATGAACCCTAACCCTATGAAACTGTAAGCCCCGACCAAATAAACCCTTTCTTCTGCAAGTTATCTTGGTCATGGTATTTTACCACAGAAATAGAAAAGTAACTAAAGCAGAAACTGGTACTAATGAGTGGTCTACTGCTGTGACAGACTTAATCATGCTGATTTTTGGAGGAATATGGAGGAGCTTGGAACTTTAAACTAGAAAAGTAGTTGAACATTTAATCAAAGCTAGATGAGTGCTTAGTAGGCACCTTAGTAGGAGCTTGGAAGACAGTAGTGCTTTGAGTTATGTGAAAAGTAGAGGCTTAGCTCAAGAGATTTCAGATGGAACAATATTAACAACTAGGCAAGAGACCATTCCTGATATTTTAGCAAATAATGTGTCTGAATTTTTGACTTTGTCCTAAGAACTTTCTTAAGGCGAAATTTAAAAGTAATGAACTAATTTCTTTGGTGGAAATTTTAAGATAGCCTAATATCGGCTCTGTTGTATGGTTATTAGCAATCATATGTAGGTCTACAATGAAAAGGAGCAAATGGGGTACAAAGAAATACAAAACATACAGGTTGGTGAGACAAAGACACTGGCAAGCTAAATATTACTGCTGTGGCTTATGCTGGAAGAGGGCTTTAACTGTTAAGATTCACACCATTAAGGACAGGTCAAATCTGCCTCGGAATAAAGGAAAGAGTGTGCTCAGGACAAGACCACACCCAATTAAGTTTCCAACTTGTGAAAAAATTTTTCTGTTCTCCAAAACCAACAAAAACAATAGGTGGTGCTAATGTGATTAAAGGCTGTGGGGGAAGAATCAATCCCATGTTTGCAGCTCTACTTGGCAGTGTCACCCACATGGTGCTGGCTTAGAGTAATGAAGGATACATGAAAGATAAACTTCCTTTGCAGTTTAAGAGAGTCATTGAGGCTAGGTATGTGGCAGGTGTGAGTGGGGATGTCCCTGCATGGAGGCCTGAAGAGGTCATTGTCTGAAGCTGTGAAAAGTAAAATCTGGGTTGTGGTGGAGACCCCAAGATGTTAAGAGTTGCCGAGGTGGTGAGGGTAATCTTGCAGGTAGTGAAACTGGAGGGATAGTGGCATCTAAGCACTTTGGCATCAGATAAGAAGCTACAGAATTTGGAGTTTGTCCTGCAGGGTTTCGGTATTTATTGCTTTGTTCTACTATTTTCCCCCCACTATGTTTCTATTTTTCCCTTTTGTTGTATGTTGGAAGCAGATTTTATTGGGGGAGGGGCAGATTTACAGCTAAGAGACTGTCTTGAATCTCAGAAGAGACTTTAAAACAGTTGGACTCTGCAAAAGACTAGGAAGAGTTTTCAAATTATTTGCATTATGAAATGGTCAGAGGCCTGTGTGGGCCAACAAGTGGAATGTGGTGGTTCAAATGAGATGTGCCAATAAATACTGTGCATTTGAATACTTGATCCCCACTTGTTTGGGAAAGGCTTAGGAGGTGTGGCCTTGTTGGAGGGAATGTGCCACTGATGGCTGACTTTGAAGTTTGAAAAGCTGGTTTCCAGCACGCTTTCCTTGTTTGAGGTCTGAGATATGGGCCCTCACACTCCAGCCTCTATGTCTGATTCCTGTTCTCATTGTGTCCCCATCATTATGGACCCTACTGGAACCATAAGCCCCAAATAAACCCTTCCTTCTGTATATTAGTTTTATCAAAGAAATAGAAATAATAAAACAGCACCACCATAAACCAAAATATAAAAAAAAAAAAAAAATCCTATCTATTTTAAGAAAATATGTGTCCAATGAGGATGGACACTGACTTCAGTGAAGATTCTTCATATACAGAGAAGGCTACTGAGTTCTCTAAAAGAACATTTTGTACTAGTATCAATGTGTTCCTTTCTCTTGGCTATGTGTTCTAAAATCCCAAGCAATCTTTCATATGATCTGGAGCTGCCTAGGTCATCTTCTTACAAAAGAACACTATGCTAAAGAAGAGGTCAAATAGGCGATGTGGTTAATTTTTACATTAGTGGTGATGAGGAAGAGTAACAGTCAATCAGCAACAGATCACTCCATAAAAGTCTATGGACTTGAGGAGAAAGCCACCTTCTGTTCCAATAGTATAATTTAATAAAGAAGACCATGCTGCCCAAAAATATACTTGGTTAGAATAAACCCACTTAAAATTTACTTAGTTATTATACATAATTTTACTTCTTAGAGGTATGTCAATCATAAATCATAGGCCTGTTTGCTATTTGTTCACTTTTAGGGACCAAACTCAGAAGGTATCAAGCTTTAAAGTCCATTTCTTGATTCAGTAATCTGTCAAACAAGAATGCCCCTGGTGCCATTTAGACACGAAATGGATTCCATAAGGTAACTAACAGTCCTTACTGGAAATATTCACTCTTAAAGATACCAAGTCTGACTCAGTTCTAGCATCAGAAGTTTCTTCTGAGTATAAAAATCTTAATTAAATGGGTGTGTGTGTGAAATCAATGTCATATAAATAGTTTGTATATTAAAATAACAGATTCTTTAAAAACAAAACCCCCATAGCAATAAAGTTATCAAAAGTCATACACATTAAAATAAACAGAACTAACTGTATGCTTCTTACACAGCTTTTTCTTTTATCTTTTTGTGTATGCTATGTATGTGAGCACATGATGTGAGTGTGAGTCAGAAGACAAGCTCATATGCTGGAACTTTCCTTCCACTAGGTGTTATCTTTGTTGCTCACCACCACATATTGTAGTTTGTAGAAATTCTTTTGTCTCTGTCTTCCACCTCACATGGGCACTCTAGGATTAGAAACATGCTATCATGCCTAGTTTCACATGGATTCTGGGGATTCAAATCCAGGTCTTGATGCTTATGTGACAAGCACCTAGCTCACTGAGTCATTTCTCTAGACGTATCACAGATATTTTTCAACATTAAAAAAAATGATTTTTCAATAATTTTGTGACAAAAATTCCATATATTACGTTTTGACTCATCAACATATTCTGCTAAAAAGATGCCCTGGTTAAGAAGAAGCAAGATCTTTTTTCAACTTCTTGTTCATAATTTCAGTTTTAGCTGAAAACTAATGAGTATAAACAGAGATGAAAAAATTCATAAAGAAATAGATAGGTCCACATCATATTTAATTCTATGTAACTGTAAAATTTGTTTTAAGAGCCAGATTTTAAAAATTTAAATATATGTATAGTAGCAAAATTTCAATGATGTATTTTTGAAACTGTGTAGAATTTATTATTTTTATTTTATATACATTGGTGTTTTGCCTGCATGAATGTCTGTATGAGGGTGTCAAATCCCCTGGATCGGGAGTTACAAACAATTGTGAGCTGCCATGTAGGTGCTGGGAATGAACCTGATTTCTTCTGGAAGAGCAGCCTGTGTGCATAACCACTGACCCATCTCTCCAGACTTAATGAAGTACTTTTAAGGAGACTACATCACAAAATGTCTTTCTATTAACTGTATGTTCAATCTAGCAATACAAGAATAATTCAGTGTCTCATATCCTTTACAAACAAATCAGTAAAATAATCTAGTTATGAGGCTGGAGAGAGAGCTTGGCGACTTAATAGCACTTGATACTCTTGCAGGGTGGCTGGGTTCAATTCTCAGCACCCACATGGTCAATCACAACCATCTATAACTCTAGTTCCAGGGCATCAGAGGCCCTTTTGTAACCTCTATAGGTAGCAGGCATAGATGTGGTGAACATACATACATGTATTCATACACATAAAAAAATCTGGCTACAATAAAAATATTTCTAAACCACTTGACTTCCTGCTTTGGGATTCATAGCCAGTCTGGTGTCAATAAGAGCTATTCAACAAGAGTAAGTTCGTGTGTGTGTGTGTGTGTGTGTGTGTGTGTGTGTGTGTGTGTGTGTGTATATATATATATATATATATATAAATAAAGACTTCACTGAAAAGTTTAGAAGTTAGAAAAAGAGAAATAAACTAGAATCGCCCCCTGCTCATGAATGTACAATAGAGCATTATACATTGTAGGCTGATAATTATCTTGAACTCCTGATTCTCCTGCTGTTCTTTCCAGAGTTGGGATTACAGTAACATGTGTGCTGTTACACCTAGTTTAGGCAGTGCCAGGGAGCTGGGTATGGAACCCAGGGCTTCCTATATGCGAGACCAAATGAGCTACACACTCAGCCCATAAAGCGTAATTTATAAAAAGGCATTTTAAACACCTTTAAAAAATTGGAATAAAAGCTATTTTCTTTTGGAGATGTATGTGTGTGTTTTCCTGTGTAGGTACATGTGGTATATATGTGCATGTGGAAACCAGAAATCAATGTTGGGCTGTCTTCTTTAATTACTTTCTACCTATTCTTTTAAACAGTCTCTTACTGAACCTTGAACTCACTGCTTTTGCTAGGCAGTTTAGCTGGCCACTGAACTAGATATCTACCTGTCTCTGCCTCCCCAGAACTGAGATTGCAGCTGTGAACTGCTGCACTCAGATTCTTATGTGGGTGCTAGGGATCTAAACTTCGAGTTGCATGCTTACACAACAAGCACTTTACCAACTGAATAATATCCACAGCTCAAAATAAAAGCCACTTAAAGAAATAAGTTGTTAGCCCTGCCTTAAATTTCTGTATACAGTAAGACTTGTTTCTTCCTACCTAGCTGCTGGGCCACTATTACCACTACTACCCTGTCTCCTTTGGAGAAGTCACCTTTGGAGAGAGATAATTGGTTCCTTGTAACTCTGTATTCAATGAGGCCCATGAAACATTTGTAACATTTATTTCCTTCTCATTCCTCCTATAAAGACAGCAACCTTGGTTCTACTTCTTAAAGTACATTAAGTATCTACAACACATTATGTGATCATATTTTGTAGAGTGAATCAATTGGTCACAATTTATGAAACCACTATTAAGAAACAGTAGGCACTCAGGCTTGATAAACACTTATTATGACAAAACTAAACATGAACTTATCACAGGAGACGTCCTACCAGATAAAATAAGTAGTTCAATGATTTCTGCATCTCCAAGATAGGCAGCAGCATGTAAAGGAGTTCTCTTTTCATTATCCTGTTTGGAAAAATGAAATAACACTTTTAAAATAGCCCCCTAAAAAAAGTTTGAATAAAATGAAAACATTATTAACCACACAATTATTATTTCTACAACTCTACAAGTCTCAATAAGAAAATATAAGGTGTTTCAACTGCTAAGATGAGAAAAAAGCCTTTACAAATGCAGTTGACTATAAAACCATGGCTTGAGCTTAATGGTTTGGCCCTACTTTGAAAATCTGCAATGAAACAAATTCCAAAAGGTTTTGAGAGCCGACATGATACCAAAAATGGAAAATTAATTTTGCAGAAATTTTGTTTCACATGCAAAATCCTTAAAGATATTATGCACAATTATCCTCAGCTGATGTTTATAAGACATATGTGAAATCACAAGTCTTGTGATTAAACTTGAATCCTATCCTCAAAACAACATACTCTAGTACCAAGAATTTTAGATAAAGGATATTCAACCTATATAAAGTTCATCAAATAATAAAATTTACAATACAAATGGAGAAATAGTATGTACATACATACATTTTTTTTTTTCTGCTCAAGACAGGGTCTCGCTATGTAGACTAGGCTGGCTTCAAATTCAGATGCCTGCCTTTGTGTCACAAATGCTGGGATGAAAGGAGTGTACCACTGTGCCTGGCTTGAGCAAATATATTTTATATACTTTTCTTTTACTAATACAGTTGCAAAAATTTAAAACAGTTTAGAATTGACAGCTTAACAAACTTCAAAATATCAGATAATGTACTCATCAAAATGTTTCCATAGGAGTACTCTTAGAGACACAGAAAGAAAATGTCTTTGTGAATTTAGAATTACCTTTTAACACAATACTAAGATTAGTCTTAATGTTTCTATTGCTTTTTACTTTCATACCCAAAATACATGCATGTCTGTTTTAATATAAAAAAAAAAAATACATCTTTTTTATCTTCCTCCAGAAAGGGAAGCTACATCTAATATTCAGCAATTCTCTTCCTCTGAAACAAGCAAGTTCCAATTGAAGCAAGGTATAAAGTAATGTCACATTAAGAGACTTTTAATCAACAAAGCACATACAAAATTACATTGGACTATCACTGACATGGCTTATTTTGAGATTTACATTTAGTGTTAAGTTCTTTTCTACCATGTTCTATTTGCTATCTATAGAAAGCAAGTTGTGCCAGGCTATTACATAGAGAAACCCGATGTAGTAGGTCAAATGTAACTGGTCCCTGTAAACTCATAGGAAGTGGCATTATTAGGAGGTGTGGCTTTGTTACAATGGATATGGTCTTGTTGGAGGAAGTGTGTCATTGTGGAGAAGGTATTAAGGTCTCATATATGCTAAAGCCATTCACAGAGTTCCAATTCACTTCCTGTTGCATTTGGATCAAGATGTAGAATTCTTAACTCCTTCTCCATCACCATGTCTGCTTGTATGCCACCATGTACCACCATAATAATGGATTAAACTTAAGCCACCCAATTAAATATTTTCCTTTATAAGAGTCATCATGGTGTCTCTTCCCAGCTACAGAAACCCTAACTAAGATACCCTGTCTCTACAAACCAAAAAGAAAGAGGAGAAGAAGCTTGCCATTTACTGTATGATGAGAGGTTACATCCTGTGTTACCTAAAGTTATGTTACCTATAATTAGTGTGGACCAACAGTAGAGGAATAAATCATCTCACAGAACTTTCAGATCACCTTCATTTTAAAACCTGTCAAGTTGGGTGACTACACATGCCTAATAGCAGCATATGGAAGGCTGAGACAGAAATATCACAGTTCTATCCTGGGCTACATTGTAGAATCAAGTTAAGCTATATATATAGCAAGATCTTGTCTAAAAAAACAAAACAAAAACTAGTTTTCAACTGAGTATTTTCACACTTCCCACAGGCCAAAAAAGGCACATGTGAAACCCTCCAGCTCTGAACATGTACATGTAGGCCACTAGCACAACAGACTGTCAAACAAGACTGAATGATTTCATAAGAACTGAGCCACCATCTTGACACTAACCTCTAGACCACTTAGAAAAATAAGCTTATATAAAGTCAAATAACCTCCAGTCTTCATGGAGGGTGGCAGGGGGCGTGGTTTGTATGTATATATACATGGGTGTGTATGTGTGCATGTGGAGGCCAAATGTCAACCCCAGGACTCATTTCTCAAGAGCTGTCCACTTTGTTCCGGTGGGCTCAATCACTAGGATCTGTGACTTGCTGATTAGGCTAGTCTGATTGGCTAGTGATCCCCAGGAATCTGGGCCTTCCTAGTGTTAATATTATTATAAGCATGTAACACATCCAGTTTTTATGTTGAGTATTCAAACTCTGGTCCTCATACCTGTCCAGCAAGTATTTTACCCACTGAGCTATCACCTCAGTCTCAAAATTGTAAAAGATAATAAATTTACTTGATTTTGAAATAATTTTCTAGTTTGAGAATCCCTAAATTACTTTAAGAATAGCTGAGAAAAGGTGTCTGTGGAAGGCTTACAATACCATAAAAGTACTATATGGGAAATTAGTGTTACAAAGGTTAAAGGAGTCAGTAAGCTAAGAGTCCTTACCGCTATGATCCTAGTTAGAATCTACTGCATCAGGTTTTTATTTTAATTTTCATCCCAGGAAACGGAATAGACTGAGAGAAATCACACACTAAACAACAGCTGAAAAGCTAACACAATATCTAGCAAACATTGAAAGATAAAGATTTACTGAAATTTGAATGCTAACTTAGACATTTTGATGTTACTCATTAACCAAACAACTCTGCTAATGTAAAGATGTAACAGATCTAGTAAAATAGAAAAGCATCTCTATTGCAATGAATAAACATGATAGAAAACACGATGACACAGAAAGTGAGTCATCTGTGTCTAAGAGATGCCTGGAATTCTATGACTCAATGCTTGGACTACTATGAAGCTATAAATGACTCATATTAACATAATATTCCTCTATGTAAATCAAAACAAAAGGAGGAAATTAATGACTAACAAAAGAAAAAAATACAAATCTTGCTTTAATTTAGGCAAAAGCTAAAATTCCCATTAGCAAAATATGGCTTTTAAAATTATTTTTTTTTAATGAAGAAATTCTAACCTGTCTTTAGAATAAATGAGAAGAGTTTATTGAATCATTGTGGGAAGCAAAATACTGAAAACAAACTGGATGTCCCCTAAATGGTTACTTAAATAATAGGACACAAGAAGCTCTTCATCAACCTTTATTTAACTAACTCGCATGATTAAACAATATTCTCGCTTTACTGGATAAAATGAATAGTTATTTTTTTGCACAAGATTCTTGACTCATACAGTCTTCCACTAACACTAACAAATCCACACACTCTGATCATACAGTGGGGTATGAATTTACCAAGGGTAAACTGTGTGTGTAATTTATGTATATGTGGTTTATTTAAATAGCATTTAAATTACAAATCAGGAATGAAGAACCAAATAGTTCTATGATAAACAGGCTAAACATTATTTTAAAAAAATTAATAAAGGAAATGTATAGACATTTAAAGTGCTACAGAACTGAAGAGGGTTAGACAACTGAAGCACTAGGCTCTGTGCCTCAAAAAAGACTGAAAGTAAAAAGGACTAGTTTTGTCTTAAAAAGTGTTTCCCTGTGTACCACAAGCTGGTCTAGAACTGTTAGGTAATCCATGGAGGCTCAAACTCAGCATAATCCGACCTATACTTCCACAAGTAGTGAGACTGCTGTGGAGCACCAAGTCCCCAAACAGCACCATAGAGAAGAATGAACCTGGCTGCCTCTTCTCTGACCTGTTTCCTCCACCATACCATGGTTGTCTGACAGCTAAGATGGACTTCTTAAGAAATAGGGAGATAGATACCAACAGTCTCTACTGCTTCTGTAGGTGACTATACAGATGACCCCGGTGGTCTTCATAGTCTCTTTACAATTTAGAAAATTGCTTGGCATTTATGTGACTGTATCACCAGAGTAGGAGATCATGATATGTATCCCCAACCATGATCTAATGAACCCACAGTTAGAACATATCCTCCTTTGAGGGACAGTAGCTTGAGAGACAACTGTCATACATGATGCACAGGTCTACTTTCAGCAGAAAAACTGAGACCTTGCTCCCAAACTCAGTGACCACACCTAGGTTACAGAGCTTTATACAGTAAAAGTCAACAGAAATAACCCAGGACTTTTCTAAGAGGAGGAAAAGCTGTGACACTGGCACAATGACATATATGTACAGCCTAGATCACTAACATAAGTCAGATATTTCCCACAAGAACCATGGTTAGAGAAAACTGCAGAATCCATATAGAGTCAAAACAGAATCAAAGTTTACTCACCATACCTAATGGAAAGACTACCAGAAAAACTGGGTTGGGGGGGCATTAAACACAATTTTTCCTAGCATCTGATTGACAATAAAAAATAAATTTATAAACTGTCTGGAAAGGAATTCAGAATAATGATCATACTGAAACATTATATGAGACAAACAATCTGACAGATAATTTAATGAAATCAGGAAAGCAATTCATAGCCTGAATGAAAAATTCAATAAAGAGTTCATAAAAAAATAAAATCAAAACAACAATACCCCCAACAGAAAGCTTTCAATCAAAACCTTTAATGAACGAAACATTTAAATTCAAAGGTTTAAAAAAAACAGAATAGGTCAAGTAGAATTTTTGAACATGGACAAGTCTTAAACTAGTTCAGTTGAGTGAAAAGGAAAGGAGACAGGTGGGTAGGGGGTGGATGGTGCTGTAAATCACAGGAGAATAAGCATTGCATTATGGGAGTTCAAGAAGGCAAAGAAGCTGAGTTGTTGGTGCATACCTATAGTCCTAGCACGTGGAGCATACAGAGAAGTCATCCTCACTACATGACAACTCTGTCTCAAACAAACAACCCAAAGCAAAACATAAAAGACAGAAAATATGTTTAATGAAGAAACATCTAAAACCTTCACAATAAAGCCAAAAACTTGAGAGAAATTATGTCCCACATAAATGTGAGCATACACATACACACTTACATACACTTTTCAAAGATAATCTTCCTAGTTACTCTGTATTATATGAAAAATTTAATCTCAAGTATGTTGCAAAGCTTTTAAATGTAAAGAGAAAAATTTTGTTGTTGTTTTTTGGTTTTTTGTTTGTTTGGTTAGTTTGTAGTTTTTTGAGACAAGGTTTCTCTGTGTAGTCCTGCTGTCCTGGAACTTACTCTGTAGACCAGGCTGGTCTTGAACTCCCAGTTCCTGCCTCCCACAACCTAGACTTAAAGGTGTGTCATCACCACCATCTGGCATAAAGAGCAAAATTTTAAAAGTTCTCATAGAGTATTATCTTTTATTCAAGTTAGAAAAGATTCTGGAGACTGCTCATATGGTAAAGTATTTACTATGCATGAGAATCTGAGTTCAATTCCCAGAACACACAGAAAAAATACTATAGTAGACTATACAAGTAATTCAAAACCAGCAATGATGAGATAGGAGGCAGAGACAGGCAAATCCCTGGTTAATGGACTAGGCAACCTGGCCTACATGACAATATTCAGGTGAATCAAAGAATTATCTCAAACAACAGGTAGAAAGCTCTTAAGGACAGACAGCCTTCTGTGCACAGATAAGCATCTGCACCAATGTATACCCCCATCCATACACTAAATAAAGGAGCATGTGTTTGTACGTTGGGTGCTGAGGGATGCAGGCAAGAGGGTCCCTATGGAATTGTTCAGCCTTGTCACAGAGAGATTCTATCTCAAAGAAAAAGAAAGCTCTCAAGGGCTCACACTCAAGGCTGTCCCCTGATTTCCATGTGCCAGGCAAGCAATTTCCATGTGATTAGTATACTCTCAATATACACACATTTCTAAAAGATTGGGGCAGAGTGGCAAGCACTTGCAATGTCAGCATCTGGAAAAGCAAAGACAGAAGATCCCTGGGACTCAATGGCCAGTCACATTAGCCCAATTGGTGAGCTCTAGAACAATGAATCATGTTTCAAACAAGTAAGTGGTTTCTTTTGCATTAGACAGATGGAAAGATGGACCGATGGGAGGGAGGGGAGAGAGAGAATGAGAACACACATAGGGGATGGGATGCTATCTTTAACGAGACATCAAAGGCATTAACTGTAAATGAAAACCTGGACTAAGTTAAAATTAATACCTCATGTTTGGTGGCACATGCCTTTAAACCCAGCACTCAGGAGGCAGAGACAGGAGGATCTCTGAGTTCGAGGCCAGCCTGGTCTACAGAGAGAGTGTGTATGTTCCAGGACAGTCTCCAAAACAATACATAGAAACCCTGTCTCCCCCCCCCAAAAAAAAGAATTTATAACACCTACAACTCAAAGGGGACTCATTCAGAATATGAAAAACTGCTACAAATCAAAGAGAAAACTCAAAAGGAAAATGGGCAAGAGATTTAGGAGCTTGGCTGTGTGTGTACATGTCAAATAAACTCATTAGAATCAACTCAGCACTGCCAGGAACAACAACAAAATAACATTGTTATATAATGTGACAAGCCCTTTAATCCCAGTTCTCAGTAAGCAGCTGGCAGGGAGTCTCTAAGTTTAAGGCTAGCCTGATCTACATAGTGAGTTCCAGGACATCCAGGGTTACACACAAAGACTTTGTTTAAAAAAAATAAAACAAAACAAAAATAAAACAACAAAAACAGCAGCAACAGCATTTTAATACTTTACTGTAGCCTATTAAATGTGCAGAACCTTGACTTCTGAAAATGAGATATAACCTTAATTAAAAATACTTTATAGCTTAAAGATGCCAATGATCACTTGAGCTACTGAAAACACTACTGACTTGCTCAATTTAGAGTTGCCAAATTACTTTAATGTTTAAAAAGTAGCATATTTGCAAAGTTCAGTAAAACGAGACATGTCTATATAATTAAGTGACCTATTCAACTTTATTATGTAATATTAATTTAAAAAGTATGAGTAGGACTCTTCAGTGAGTAACTCAGAAGTCAACAAAAGGTCACTTTCCCTGTAAATTTTGGTTTTGAGATAGTCTCACTCTGTAGTCAAGGCTGGTCTAAACTTATATTCAATCCTCCTGGCCCTACCCTTGAGTGCTGTAGTTACAGGCATACGTTATGACACTGGACTTAAGCTCATTGATATAATCTATAAATCTATAGAGGTTCATTCATCTAAATTTGTCATAAATGTAAAGGTTTCCCTCTTTCTTTCTAAGACAGAATTTTGGTCTGTAATCCAGGCAGATATGGAACTTCTGGTATAATCCAGCCTGGTTTTGAACTCACAATTCTCACACCTCCCAAGTGCTAGGATTACAGGCATGTGACACCATGCCTAGCAAAAGTTCATCTTTTCTACACGTCAGGATTTGGGATCATAAATATTTGTTACAGAACTCTTGCAATAATAGCTATTATAGTTGAATACTACCTTTGGTTTCCTACAACTGAAAGTGATTCCCGCAAAAGATATAAATAGGACTAGGAATAGATCTCAAATAGGGTTGGGAACATGTCTCAGTTGGTAAGGTACTGACCTTGTAAACATGAGTGAGTATAACCCCAGCTGGGTGTGATTATGTGAATGCGCACAGTGTTGGGGAGGTGAAGACAGAGGATCCCTGAAATTTCAGAGCCAGCCAGTCTAGCCTAGTTAGTGATCACATGGCTAATGAAGGAAGCTGTCTTTAAAGGAGGCTGACATTCCTAAGGATGGTTCCTAAATTTGCTCTTTGTCCTTTACAAAGGCATGCATACAAGCATTTTTTAAAACAGAAAATAAATGCTATAATAGGAAGCATACATTAGTTTGTAGAGGCAACTCTTTCTTTTTACATTAGTTTCTGGATTAAAAAGTTTGGTTTAAAACAGCTTTATTGAAATGCTATTTGCAAACATACTGAATACACAATTCAGTGCTGTGCAATACTAGGTTACACTCATATCTTCACAATCAATCTTAGAACACCTTATCATGCCAGAGAAGCTCCTTTCTCTTAAACTAGCAGTTCTCAGCCTGTGGATCACAATCCCCACAAGGGTCGAGTATTAGATACCCTGCATAGCAGATATTTGCATTACGGTTCATTAATAGCAGCAAAATCATGGGCGATGAGGTAGTAATGAAATGATGTTATGGTTGGGAGTCACCACAACAAAGGAATTATTGCATTAAAGGATCACAGCATTAGGAAAATGAGAGCCACTGTCTTAACCCTCTTCTTCACTTCCATTCTCCCGAATCCTACCAAAATAAATACTCCATTTCTATGGGTTTGCCTCTGCTTACATATCTTCAGGGTTTGTTTATATCATAAAATTGTTAGTATTCCATTTTATTGATGAATAATATTCCACTGTAGGGATATACCACATTTTTTAAAAATTACTCAGTTAAAGGAAATTGAACTGCATGTGTGTGTGTCTATTACCAGTAATACTGCCACGAACATTTATTTCTACATAGAAAATCTTGCTGGGTGACAGTGGCACGCACATACCTTTAATCCCAGCACTCAGGAGGATCTCTATGAATTCAAGGCCAGCCTGGTCCACAGACCTAGGTTCCAAGACAGCCAAGAATACAGAGAGAAACACCCTGTCTCAAAAAACAGAAAGTAACAAAATAAACAAAAAGGGGGGTGGGGGTAAAATCTTTTTATAGCCTTTTTTATTTTTTATGAGGTATATCCTTAGGAATGAAACAACTGGGTAATATGGCATCCATCCTTAGCAGAGCAAAGAAGGACTCCCAATATCTAGAAATTCTACACCATTTGCTACTATCTATTCTTTTGAATTATTTCCATCAACCCAGGCACTGTGGCACATCTTTAATCGAAACATTTCAGGAAATAGATATCTGAGTTCAAGGTGTTCCTAGTCTACCACAGTGAGTTCCAGGTCAGCTAGGGTGACACAATGAAACCCTGCCTAAAACAAAACAAAAAGCAAAACCCAAACCAAACCAAACAAACAAAAGCACAACTCCATCCCAGTATGTAGTTAATGGCATCCTAATTGTGATTCTGATTAGCATTTCCCCAATGGCTAAGCATGCTCCCAATGTCTTCATATGCTTATCAACCACTGTACAGTTTCTTTGAAGGTGTGTCTATTCATCCTTTGCCCCATCCCCTTCTTTACTTGGGCTATTTGTCTTTTTATTAAGGATACAGGAACAAACATAACTTGTCCTACATCTGTGGCCAATGTGTGTCATACTTAGCTTTCCTATTACCATCAGGAAACGAGCAATCAGTCCTGCCGTGGACTTGTTTAGGTGACCTTTAATTCAAATTCAGAGTATTAAATGACACAGTAGAGAGCTCTCGGTTCCTCTAGAGTGACCACAATTCAGACACTAGTCACAAGTTCCATAGTGTTTTTTTCTGTGCTTCTGATTATAAATTAGGGTTCCCAAGACCTCTTCCAGTCTTCCTGTGTATATACCATTCCTTCAATAACTCCAATGTGTGATCACCGGTGATCACATCAATCTTCAGTCTTTCTTCTCCAGAAGCTAGGAGATGGATACCAAAGACCATTAATAATGCCTTGGTCTTTCAGGTAATCAACTACTATCTTGATGCTATTTTGGGGCCCTTAGATATTTAGCCATCTAACTAATATACCAAAGACACTATCACACTTAAAAGTTTAAGGGTGTTTAGTGTGATGTACCAATAAGTGGGAAGGAAGTCAAACACTTTATGATATCAGATTCTACTACAAAGCTAAGAATATGGCCCAAAGATATAGACTAACAATCCTGATGCAGTACTCATGAGGATGTGAATTAACAATATACATTATAAGGTGCCATGTACACACAGTCTACAGGACACATGAATATCCTATAAAAATACAAGTTTATATATACCCTGTATACCAGAGACATGTATAAAATAAGCTTCATTGTTCCTAACACACAAAAACTGAAAATAACCCAACAATAGCAGGATGTATAAACTGTGGTGTATATTCACTGGAACTAGGCAAAAAAAATTAAAATAAGCCTACTATAGAAAAGAACTCAGATCAGGGCAGTAGTGGAACATGCCTTTAAATCACAGCACTCAAGAGGAAGAGACAGGCAGATCTCTGAGATTTCTAAGTTGAGGTCAGCCTGATCTATACAGTGAGTTCCAGAACAGCCAGGGCAAAAAAGAGAAACCTTGTCTTGAAAAATAGAAAACTGAAAAAAGAGAGAAAGAGAAAAGAACTCAGACTCGACTAATATTGTATAAGTTGTATTGCATTCAAAATATGAAAGATTAAATTATTACCAGAAATTTAAAAAAATAAAGACTAAGATTTTAAAAATAAGATTTGATTTTAATTATATATGTACACACACACACATACATATGCATTTCTCAAGACCCACATAGTGCTCACAACTTTAATTCCAGTTCCAGAGGATTTAAACCCCTCTTCTGGCCTTGCCTGTCATGGCTCACAGACATACATGCAGGCAAAACACTCATATGTATAAAATAAAACAGTAAAAAAAATTTATAAAAATTAAGGAGGCAAATAACATGCTTTTCATGTCAGATTCTACATTCAATCCCTAGCACTGAAACCCCTTTCCAAAACTCAAAGCATACCTACTATTGAGTTGTTTTATTCCTTTGGGAAAGATTATTGAGTTCAAGATTGTTCCAAGAAAAATAAAAATACTATGTGCACTCTTTATATTCCTGAATACCAATTTGATTCTATATGGGCACTAAAAGAAATTACTGAAGATTCATGTAAAATAATCTTGAAGATGCAGAAAGGCAAACCAGTTTCTAAAAGCATTTCCTGAATGCTATGTCTTTTTCAAAGTAATGTTAAATACTTGAACTATTACATTTTGCACCTGATTTTTTTAAAAAAGCATGTATGACACATCCTAAAACAATTCAATTACTCTATTTTACTGGTAAAGTAAAATATCTTTGAAATAACTTTGGTAAGATATATTCAAATCTTTGACTCTCAATAAAACTAACAAAAGCTGGAAAGATGGTTCAGTGTGCAAGAGTGGTTGTTCTACAAGCAAGAGGACCTAAATTCTAACCTCCAACATGTAAAAAGCCAGGTGTGGCTGCTTGTGCACTTTAGTATATGAGTGCTAAGACACCAACAGAAAATAAAGTGTAGAGTTGTTTTTTAAAATATATAACTCAGATGAATTTATTCTACAAGTGATTATAAAATGATGAGAAATGTCATTCTGTAAGTATGTTTCTTTTACTGGTTAATGAATAACACTGTTGGCCAATAGCTAGAGCTTCTTATTAGCTAGCTTTGTCTTAAACATTAACCCATTTCTATCAACCTAAGTGTTTCCACATATTATCTTACTGGAGAGAGGGTCAAACCTCTTCTCTTATATCCTACATCTTGACTTCTCTCTACTCTCTACTGCAACTCACAGAATCCTACAGAATCCTCCTTGTCTCCTAGTCCCACCTATCTTGGTTTCATATTGGCCAACAGGGCTTTATTTATTAACCAATAAAAGAAACATATTTACAGAATGACATCTCCCATCAATAAGACATGAAAATCATGTTTCAAGGCTTCCTAGCAATTTTATAGAAACTGCATATTTATTTAATAATTAATCTACAGTAATTCATTTCATAGTAGAAAATCTGAATTATGTATTTTCTTTGTGAATACAGCATGAATGGTATGTTGATTTACACAATTTTGAATGTATCTAAGTAAGACTGGCTTATATGTATCAATAATCTGGCAGCATGATCTGAAATGTAAGCCTGGTGTTACCAAAAGCTACACATTTGGTTCACTTGAGTTTTCATGCAGAATGGCAGTGGTCAGCATCCATCATGTTTCTACTCCCTTACTCCGTTCCAGGTTTTCATAATTTGAGTTACTTTTATGATCCTACATTTGGTAATCTAATAATCATAACTTTCCTCTCTGTATTACAATAATAAAAACTCAGCTTATCAGCATGACAAGAGCTTTTAGTAAATGGCTTTTCTAGAAGTTGAGGCTGTTGACCTGAATACTGATAGTAAAATAATCTGAATGTGATCTCTCCAAAATGGTGCCAATGTAATAGTGAATGGGAGTAGGGAATGGATTAATGAGATAATAAGGCATTCCTAATATGATTGGATGATAAAGAATTCCTCATTAAGGGTCAGCACGATGGCTTATTGGGTCAAGTTGTTTTCTGCCAAGATTGATCTGAGTTTGGATCCTTAGCACACACAGACATATATTTATAATTTCATCACCACAGGTCAGGGTACAAAAAGATGCAGATCCCTGGAACTTGCTGGCCAGCCAGTCTCACTTCAGGATCAATGAGACCTTGTCTCAAAAAATAAGGCAGAGTGACAGAATGGCACTCAACACTGACAGTTGATCTTCATTTATATACACACATATACATACACAGAAGTCTCACAGAGATTAACAAGCATTCATCTACAAAAGGATAGCAACTTTATCTTCATATAAATTGCCTCCTAAAAGTAACTGCTAATAGCAACAAAAACAACTCGCAACTATCCATAAATATTAGCCTTGTAAATGTGCAAAAAAGTTCTGTTCTCTGTTGTATGGTTTAGGGACCCTGCTGGATAACACAAACTGAAGAATCACATTAAAAGAGTAAGGTAAGTTCCATTTTGCTTAGATCATACTTCGTCCAAAATAGCACTGCACCACATAGAGGATTCTTCTGGGCACCCTGTTTCTACAATAGTGGAAAACCAAAGATAGAGGTAGATTCTAAATTCAGAGTACTACCATCTGATAGTTCTCTGTTGACAGTCTCACCCCATGGGAGACACTGAGGGTTGCAGTCAGAAAGAGGACAGTGAGGGTCACAAAAAGGAGCAGAAGGATCTTAGCAGTAGCTGTGCATTCTGGCCAGTGTAGATGTACCACCAGAAAGAACTTTCCTCCATGTAAATTGATTCATCTCAGGTATGGAAATGCTAAAATCACGGTACTTGTAATTTAAACACAATAGCCTTTTGTTTACCACAGACAGCTAGGGCACATAAACCTTTTCTAACCTACTCACAAACACTTTGCTTAGCTGGGAGTAATGTCATCTTCAGTGAGAATGACTGTGTTACAGGGAAGAAGTTTGTTAAGCAGTGGGAAAAAAAATTAAACATTTCAAATGAAATGAAACACCATTTACATTAGGAACAAAAACACATAATATAGAAAAACCTAACAAAAATAATATTCAGTAAAAGTATAAAATATTGGCAAAAAAACTAAAAGTTGCCTAAATACATAAGCTAAAAAAATATCTAAATATTGTGCCATGCCTACTGATTCTAGAGATTTTTAACTTTTGTGAATGAAGAAATAGAAATACTTTTTCTTCTAACTTTATAAGACTGTTCTTTGAGCAAAACTAAGTAATTTATTATTATTTTTATTATCATCATCATCATCATCATCATCAGTTCAGACTTATATCTGTCTCTATAGTCAAATTTTGTAAATAACACTAATTTCTACCACACTAGATAAGAGACAAAAAAAAAATTCTACTTTTAGAAAAACAGCATTCCTGTAAGTATGGACCAGACTTTTCTCTGAAATGGGGTACTATCAATATTTCAGATTAAGTTATTTTAGAACTATAATATGACATCAAATTCTTATAAATTATAAGGAATGATATTTAATATTATTTTGGTCATATAAATCAAGAGAAACAAAATTTTCTGGGTAAAATCAGGAAGGCATTCCAAGTCACTGAAGATTTTGAAGAATCCTAAATTTGGGTTTAAGAATGCCTCTGAAGCTCATTAATGTAACCCTACATATTTACAACAAAAGCATAAAATTGTATGTCTAAAATAAAAAAATTCTATTCATAGTCCAAATGTTCTTTATACTATAAACACCAATATATCTTTAATTGTTGTTATTTATCCCTAGTGGTTTACAATGTTTCTTTCATAAGTAACTTTTCATTTTTCCAAAAGTTCGTTATTTCTGTTGTAAAAGAACCAGCTATCTTTATTACAGGTGTAAGCAACTACTTTTCTGTTCCTCCTTCCTATGAAAGCTCAGATCCACTCCAGACACAGCAATGCAAACAAGCTCCTATTCTTTCCCCCAAAATGAAGCACAACTGACATTAGATGTAGGTAGGTAGGTAGGTAGGTAGGTAGGTAGGTAGGTAGGTAGGTAATCATTTTCTATTTTGCCCACGATAGAGCAGGCCTGTAACCACCAAGACTTCAGGGGCTATTTTGTCAGTATTCTAGAAAAGCTGTTTTCCCCTGACTTGAAAGGAAACCTAGAGAATATTCTTTCTGCTTTACCTGTTTTGAGTATGTGCAGTTGTTACATCACTCTGTCAAGACAGGGCTCAGATCCTAAACTCAGTATTATCATAAGACTGACTGATAATTATCTTGCTCTGGAGTAAATTATTCAACAATCATGTTTAAAACCTTGAAGTTGATCACCGGCACTACAACAAACCACTACCATCAACAAGTTAAACATAAAATAAGCTTCCATTTACTTAGCCAATAAATTGCCTTATTTGAGTTCAGATCCCCAGTAGCTATACAAAAGCTAGGGATAGAAGCAAGCATCTGCAACCCCAGTCAGTGCTGGGTGGTTACAGATAGGCAAATCTCTAGATTAAGTAAAGGACCCTGCCTCAAAATATAAGGTAAAGAGCAACTTGAAGAGACATCCAATGTAAACATCTAACCTCCACATGCAGAAACATGTGCACCCATACATATACCATATACACACTTGCACAAAATAACCTATAAAAATCTGAGTTTCAAGGAATAAAATTCTTCAACACTTAACCTTTTTACTAGAAACCTGTTAGTTTCCCTCAAAGGAGAGTCACTGATATTTCTTATAGTGCAAATGATGTTCAAAGACAAGACTAAGCCAGGTGGTGGTGGCACATGCAGGTGGATCTCTGTGAGTTCAAGACTAGCCTGGTCTACAAGAGCTAGTTCCAGGACAAAAACAAACAAACATGTTAACAAACAAACAAAAAAACCTTTCCATCTCAGGTATTTTGATTAAATAAATCGGGAAAGCAATGGTGCCTGCGAGCTTTGTAATGATGCAGTAATTAGCCATGGTAATTAATTATTCCTGAGATTTCACTTAAGAAAAATGCTAGTATTATTAAAGTTAAAGATCAAAAACCAACCAAAATAGTGTATGTTTGTTTCCCTTCTGCTCATACATCTATACCCCTACAACTATTTTCTGTGCTAGGCAAATTAGACTTGCTAACACGGCTAAATTAGGTAAAGTGAACCATGTACTCCATTTAAAGTAAATAAACACTGTATTAGGTGCATGCTTCTCCAGCTAAATATAAACCAAGAAGCCATTTATTTAAAAAAAAAAAAAAAGGTCTGAAGTAGTCTCTAGGTCAATACTCCATGTTCTTAGAAATCAACATTTGAGCCAATAATACAAATCTATGCAGATAAGCTGAATTTAAAAGAAGATAAACTTTTAAATATCTACCAACTTTAAGTGCTTACAGTACTCTTATATAAAGATAAAGATCAGAGTTCAAGATGTGCTTGTAGTATATGCTTTCTTAAAATTACAAAAAATTCTAGAACAACGGATTGTGGTGTTACAGTAGCTTTAGGAGCCATGAGAGTTTTCAACCCATCCTTAGCTCAGAGGAACATTTGTTTCCAGAAAATATTTACAAATTAATGAAATTATTTTGCCTTACTAAATTACATTCTTTAAGAAAGTTTAATAAGTTTAAAAGACCAGCCTTGCTATAAAAAAAGACCCTATTTCAGAACAAACAGCCCTATAATATACATGTAAATATCTCTATACCATCTTATTTATCTTTTATCTACACTTTGCAGCATGTCAGCATTGAATATTACATCTACTATATTCTTAAGTTCAAAAGTTAAGTTTCCGAACAATTAGTCCCTCATTAGCTAGTTTCCATAGTGTAGTTATTATCTCACGTTTGCCTCACAATTAGTCCCTCGTAATTGAGTCTAATTAGAAATCAAGAGTCTCTCTCTCTCTCTCTCTCTCTCTCTGTGTGTGTGTGTGTGTGTGTGTGTGTGTGTGTGTGTGTGTGTGTGTGTCTCTATCTGTCTATCTACATAGGACCACACAAATATGACCTACCAAAATGGAAAGACTATTTGAAAAAAGGAAAAGATAGGGAGGATAGGAAAGGGTAATGGAGAGTAAATAAGATCAAAGTACACGATTTACTTAAACAAAAATGTCATTAACGAAGCCCACCATTTTGTACAACAAATATACACTAATAAAAAGTCTTCATAAAGCTTTCACCACAATTATTTACAGAAATCACATGTGACCTCATTATCAAATAAGATACATTTTAACTTTACAGAAATCTGTTCCATCAAGTTTTTAAAAGAACCCTCATATCTAAAAAAAGAAAACACTATTATGCTGTATTTGCAATTTATACTTTCAAAATATGGTTCAACAAAAGAAAAACATGTATCCACCCCCTTCCCTGTGAATGAGAATAAACAACAATATGTTATCAATGCTGAACCAAGGGAAGGAAGGGTTTCAAATACATTCTTGTATTTGAAAATTTCAAAGTAAAAAGTGGGAGCTCATGGACCCTGCTCTGATAGCTGGGAAATCTGCACAGGACCAACCCCAAACCCCTGAAATGTGGGTGTTAGTTAGGATTGGCCAGTCTATGGGGCCTCTGGTAATGGATCAGTATTTATCCCTAGTATATGAATGGACTTTGGGAGCCCATTCCACATAGGGGATACTCTTCAGCCTTATTCAAGTTAGGACCTAGGTCCTGCCCCAAATGTGACAGGCTTCAATGATCCCCCATGGAAGGCCACACCCTCCCCTCAGGGTGGGGGTAAGATGGAGGTTGGTAGGAAGAATGGGAGGATGGAAGGGAGGGCTTCGAGCTGTGGGTTTTCAGATAGTACACTGCATATATCCAGAGTACCCCTTTTGATCTCAAGCAAGACTCTCCTGCCTTGAATGAAAATAACTTTGCAGAATTAAGTTTTAAACAAAAACATGCAAGCAAAATCATGTATTAGGAAAGAGGAGCGGGGATGGTAGGTTAAAAAGGTTGATGTAAGTCAATTAACTGATTTACCTGAAAGTTAACGTCTTCTTTCTTAAATATTAGTGCTCGAACTTCATCTGGATCACCATTAAATATAGCTTGCACCAGTGATGGCTAAAAAAAGGGAGCAAAACATTAATCACATCATATGTACAATTTTAAAGATATTTCTGTATGATTTATAAGTATAATATGTTTTCTCCCCTGCAGCCATAACCTTTTTTGATGGGTTGGGAAGATAAATCAGACATTTCATATCAAAGTACAGGGTTCGTCCTTGGGGGAGGGTAATAGTAAGAAGCCTAACTAATAAATCTATTCAAAAGTAATCTGATCAAAATTAAGTATATATACATTTGTCTTATTTCTTACATGAAAGCCTTTTGCTTATACATAATGAAAAGAAAGACATACAAATGTAAGTCTGATAATTCAAATCTATTTTTGGATAGAACCAGTCGAATAAGCAACTCCTAACCCACTTAAGACTATGAAAGAAGATTTTGAAAAGGTTTGTTCAGGGCATGAATATAACATACACAGGATTCCTACTACATGTATAAAATGACAGAAATTCCAGAAAAGAAATTTAGCGACTGATAAAAACCAGCTATTAGAATAACATGAAAAGGCAAACATATACTTGTCTAAATATAATTACCTAATCAGCAACAAAGATTCTTCAGGTTATCATATTATACTAATCAAATAAAGAGTTAGTTGAAAACAGCATTCAAAATAAGGTTAAGGATATATTTCTTTTAAATATAAAGTCTTACATGCAAATAGGTAAGATTCTTTCTAGAAAGGAATAAATGTTGACATTGTTGTAGTAATCATCCTGTTCAAAAATATGTAAATCCCTGATTCTTGTCAGATCAGTTCTAAAACCAAAAGGAAACAAGAGCATGTTTTCAAAACTACTTCTTGGTTTATTTTTAAGTCCTCATAAGGAGATGAACAGATGTAGTCTAAAGTGTAACCTAAACATTTGAAAAAGAAAAACTCAGAAATGTGCTCATTTTACACACAAATACTCCACCATACAGACCCACATACTGCTTGGAGCTTCTAATGAAACTAGTAAAATTTAACTCAGAATATTCTTACAAAATTAAATTTATATAACTATCTCTATAAAATATAATTAACAAAAAACTCTCATAGCTTACCAATACATTTCCAGAGGGTGGAGAATGTAGAGATTTACTTTCCTGGGGCAACTCAGAAATGAATACAGGAGAATCATCTTCTATCTCCTCCAAAACAACAATACACACTCGACTCATTCGCTCTTTTAGAACATTAAACTCCAAGCTATGTAATAGAAGTCACAGTGGGGAAAGTGCAAGTAGTTTTTCTTCCTTTTCTGTATACCACTTATGAACATTCTTTGAACAGTGCTGCTGGTTTTATAGTTAACAATACTAGAGAAACTGAAGTTTAAAGTTATGAAACATAACTTCCTAGAAATAAAAACTTATTTCTTTTTTTGCAGTCTGTAAAAAGTTTCACATCAATGTGTCAATAATTAAAACTCAAGTCTAGGGCTAATTCTTTCAAAAATATTTTTCTTCCACAAAAATAGTTAAATTGAGCTCTGAAATTTACTTGTATAACACAATCATCATTTTGGGTGACAAGATACCACACCATTAGAAACAACTGCTGTGGTAGAGGTGGTCACGGATATCCCCCCCCTTTTGTCTGCAAGGTCATATAGTTACCAGTAGGCTGTGCGGCTTGTAGCTGAAAATAAACAGAGTCTCACTATCTGTTTCCACTTCTAATTTGTCTTCATTTTTTTCAGCTTCACTGACTTAATACAGATATTATCCAGGAAACAAATAAACAAACAAAAAAATTACAGAATTTAACATAAATCCTGAAAATGAAGCTCAATTCTGTTTAGGAAAGAAAAGGCAGCCACCACTCTGCATTAACAGCAAAGCTGCAGCACATTTGCACGTGATGAGTCAGATCGCAGGAGACAACAGTTGAGAGCACAGTTGATTAATCCAGACTCCGCATATAAGAGATGAAACAAAGATAGCTCTATCCTATCAGTAACATAGGCAAGGCAAAGCTTTCATTCTTTCTCCATCAGGCAGTTGTTTCTGGCTGCCTAGCAGAAAGACGCAGGCACCAAGCAGAAATGGTGTCAGTGGAGAATCCCAACCCAACAAGCAGACAGCAAAAGAGTCAAAAAGCCTTTGAACTCCAATTACTGCTTCATACTTTTCATTTTAAAACAAAAGGAAGACAGTAGTTTGTCACTCTAGTATTTCCTTTCATCTCTACACGGATATAGCTTCCATTAAACAGTCTTCATTCAGAGGAAAAACAGCAGACTGTGCATCTTCTCTGAGCCAACTACTTTATTCAGTCATTTGCCTCTGTGCCAATACATTTTCCTTCCCTGGTGAAAACCGCTACAGTTATCCTTTTCAGTTGATTTCAGATGTTTTCCTGTTTCTCAGATGATCTTTCAAAATGCCGCTAATATCCTCAAATGAGTAGGCCCTTGAGAAATATCCACACAACCTCAGAATTGGTCCCGCAGAAGCATTTCAACCGAGCAACAGCCTGAAGAGCAAAGCCTGCAGACCCGCAGGATGAAATGCCTAGTAATGCTCACATGTTACACTTACCAGAGAGCTGAGCTGCTCAGGATGTAACTTCCTCTAGCAGGAGAAAAAAATAGTGCATTTGGACAGCCTTCACAATTAGAGGGTTCATGCCAGTTCTGTGACTAATCCAGATCAAACTGAAAATTCTATAACTCAAAAATAAGTGTGCTTTTAACATTTTCCACTAAAAGCCACAAGGAAATACTGTCTCTGCTGACTAACACTGGCTTTAGCAAGTAAACAGTCCCAAACAGCTTAACTGCTTTCGTATGCGATGTTACAGCAAATGTTTAACTCCATGATAGCAGCTGCAGTAAGAATGTCTGTTATGAATTCACAGAGGAAAGAGAAATATTCTATCAAACTAAAAAACCATGAACTAAGTTAAGGGGCATTATTCTTATTTTCCCCCAGACCTTTTTCTTCCTCCTCTTCCCCTCTTCTTCCCCCTTTCAGATGTATGTTTCTAGAATGAAGAGAGGTTTAAAGAAAACAAAAGTTAAGGCTTGCTATGACTTCTAAGTTAATGAATTCAATCGTTTATTGACTCAAACTTTTTAAAAAAAGAATTTTAATGTCATAATGGTAGAAATCCTAATATTAACTTTTTATGAATCATTTGAATTTTTAAGAAATTAAATACCTTCATATCTTAAAACCCTATTAAACAGCTGCATAAGACAATTGTTTAAAGTTCTTGTCCTGAATTACTCACATTTCAAAAGAGCCCAGAAATCTTACAAAGAAAAGAAACAAACAACACCTCCTCCCTGGTAAAATAATTTCATTTGGGCACTCGGGTTGTAGTACTATCTAGCATGTACCAGGCCATGGGTTTAATCCTAAACACTGCAAACAAAACCACCCAAACTACTTTTGAACTGGCTTTCACTACCTTTCTCACTTTGCTCCAGACTAAGAATATTTCCCAATTTATTACAAAGAAATACTATGCCCCACCTTAATCTGTATTTGCCCCTTTTATCACCTTGTATTCTTATATGCAACTTCATGCTATTTTTGAGCATGTTGTGCTGGGTGCTATAATCCTCCCTTAATATAATAATCTCCTATATTCCCATTTCATACAGGATAAAAGAACCCAGAAATTATTTGATCCAATCATCCAAATGCCTAAAATACTTAATGCCTCTTAAAAAGGGGAGGGAGGGTGCTAACGGATGCTTTTATAAAACTGGTAAAATTACATTTTTAACATGTCCAAAATAAGATGCAGACACCCACAGCATTATTTGGAGAGAGTCTAAATGGGGGGTCTCCACCAAATCCCAACCCTCAGACCTCAGAGAATCCTGAAGATGTGGAAAAGAAAAAGAGTGTAAAAGTCGGAGGAGATGGTGGAGGATGAGAACAAGGCCCCCTGAATCAACTAAGCAAGGCACATAAGAGCTCAGAGACTAAAGCAGGAAGCATGGGCAACTACATGGGTCTACACGAAGTCCTCTGTGTATATATGTTTTATGAGACTCCTAACTATGAGAACTCTGGCTCTTGTGCCCACTCTTGAGTCTCTTCCTTCTGTTGGGTTGCCATGTCCAACTTCAATATGATAACTCTTAATACTGTTGATGGTAATGTAAATTAGTTCAGCTACTATGGAAACCAACATGGAAGTTCATCAAAAAATTAAAAATAGAACTATATGACTCATCTATACCACTCTGCAGTATATGCCCAAAGGAGTCACAGCATAACAGAGACACTGAGAACCCATCATTATCACAGCACTAACAATAGCCAAGCTACAGAATAAGCCTAGGTGCCCCCAATCAACAGTTAAAAGGAAATTAACTGATGAGTTATGATCACAAGGATGCAGAAAAGAGGTTGGTTTTCATAGGGAAGATTTATATTGAAAATATTTGAAGATAAAAGTTTCATTGTATTTGGTCAAAACTAAAGGAGTAATTTTTCCTAATTCATATTCTCAAATATACTTTCTTATGTCAGTAACATTTATACAAGGGTTTCCTTCAGTCTGTTTTAAGAGTGCTCCCCCCAAAACAAACAAACAAAAAAGCTCTAGAACCCTCATAGTATTTTCGATTATTAGTGTGTTGTGAATGATTTATACTGATGGGAAGAAAATGACAAAGTTTAACTTTTCTACATATTATGTAGCTTACTACTGGTTGCCTACTTAACCATCATTAACCCCTGCCCTTCTTACAGTCTACCTTCAGTTTTGTTTGGATGTTCACTTCAATATCCCACTTGACTTGGAGAAATCTTAAATAGAGTAAGGTAATGATCACAGTAATTCTACCTACTAAGTGATTCATTTGGTAACTGACATGCAATCTGAGCCAGCTTGCTCTCTCACATGCCAGGGAAAGTCAGCTGTAGTGCTTCTAGGAAAGACCTTTTTTTCCCCCCACCTGGTTTTTAAAGGAGAAACAGAAAGAAATGGCCCCCTTACTGGACAGGAGTATGTTTGATAATAATGCCATGAAGTATGTTTATGGGTATCTTTTGACCTAATGGAGTTTATCCTACAGTCCATGCTAAGTCTGGGGGGGGGGGGGGGTTTGAGGGACCTCCTATTGTCACAGCATTGAGTAGCTAAACCACTCAACCTAAAGCACAGTATTTCAATTCTTACTGCTATAGTAAGACCCTTTACTATTTAATTCAGTTTGTATTTTAAATATAAAGTATTTTCAGTTTAAAAAATCCCTAATATAAAAGAACAAACAATACTCTATTACAAATAAAAGTAAAAGTCATCAAAATATACTCATTAACCTTATATTGGCTCAAAAGCTTTTACATATGCCTGTGATGCTCTTTATTATGAGTATGAATGTCAACAAAAAAAAAATTATAGCATGATTGCTGGCAGGTTTAACAACTAAATTAACTAAGAATGGCCTAGTCATAGATCTTAATAAAACATCTCCTATGTTTAAGAAGTTCAGAACCAGCTACAATTAATGTAATTAACAGTTTTAATGTTTATAAGCATAGCATTTTATAAGCTTATTAAAGTCATAAAAATGTATGTTAAAAAGAAACACATCAGAAAAAAATTGATGTGCAGAAATACAGCATTCTCTCCTTCCTTCCTTCCTTCCTTCCTTCCTTCCTTCCTTCCTTCCTTCCTTCCTTCCTTCCCTCCCTCCCTCCCTCCCTTCCTTCCTTGACATGGTTTCTATGTGTAGCTCTAGCTGTTCTAAAACTTGCTCTGTAGACCAGACCGGCCTACAGAGATCCACCTGCCTCTGCCTCCTGAGTGCAGGATCAAAGGAGTGCGTGATCACAAAGCACATGAACGCATTCTTTGATAAAGAAAAATATTCTAAACTATCTGTACTGAATTTAAAATAATTATGTTCAGTATGTCTCCACCCTGTTACAGCTCAAAAAGGATGAGTCATTTTCTTTAGTATTTTCCAAATGATAGTTACTTTAGAAAGGAAGTGATATTTACAGTTTTAATTTGTGTATGGAATAACCATGTACACACATAAGCTACCAATCTTTCTATATTAGTGGAAATTCTGTGGCTGTCTTGTGTAATTACTGCTTAAAAAAGTAACCACATGCTAACCATAGCAACTTGTTTTTAAATTGAAAATTGTTCCCCTTAACTTTTTAAGTACAGTAATGTAATACTACATTTACCTGGACATTTTCAAATTATAGAAACCAACATGAATTGTAAATAATCTTTCTTTAGTCTTATTTTAGGAATTTAATCTATGTGTATATACAATTCCTGCATGTTATGTGTGTGTGTGTGTGTGTGCCCTGAAAGTGTGTGGTACTCACTGAAGCCAGAAAAAGTATATGAGTTCCCCCTGAAAATGGAGCTATAGGCACTTGTGAGCTGCCATGTGGGTGATAGGAACTTAATCCAGATCTTCTGCAAGAGCACCAAGTCTCTTAACCAGGAAACCATCTCTTCATTGTTTCCTAAAGGACAAAATTTAGCCTGCTGAGAATAATTCATATTCAGCTTGGTATAGTGGTACATGTCTATGAACTCAAGGCCAGATTGGGCTACACAGCAAGACAGTTAAAAAAAGGAAAAAAAAAAAAAATCCATTTACGAATAACAAAACATTAAAGAGAAATTCAAATTGACTTTCATTCAAGTCAGTATAAATGATTAGTAGCATTGCTTACTTTCAACCTACTTTTTGAAAATATGAATAAATTTACTTTCCAAAATACAGTTGTAGTATATAATTATCAGAACAGTACTCCTTTGTATACCCTTTACTTTCAACATGGTGGGTATGTTCTAAAAGACCTTACTTGCTATTTAGCCTATTAAAATTTTTTGTTTACAGTCTTTTGAAAGAAAATAAGGGAAGAATGTTCATAATATTCATTTGAATTCTAAATTAAGATAATAAATTCTTATGTATAACTCTTGAATCTATACTACCATAAGAAGACCATTTTACTTTGTTTTCCTAAGTTCATGCTTTTCTAGAGGTCTTCTCTGATGTTGGATATCACTTTGTTCACACTCAGTGTTAGCTCCAGAGCATCTGTATTTGTGTGTTGGAAGAAAGTCTGGGGCAAAGATAGCACTCTTTCAGTCCTCCAGTCTGCAAATATTACCAATATACTTGCCTACAAAAGCATTCCTCCTTTTGAGGCATGTGCCATCTAATTAGGTGATCTTTCTCTCTCTTATCATTTGTACCTGTCAAATGCCACTACCCAGTTCATCTGGACATTTGTCTCAGAGCCAGTTAGCTGGCTCAGTGTGTGAAGATACTTGATGCTAAGCCTGATAACCAAAGCTTGAGCCTGTGTGGTGGGAGAAGAGAACCAATGCCCACAAATTGTTTTTTGACCTCTATGAAGTGTAACACATACATAATCAAAATGACAATTTCTACTACTACCCCGTTTCACATATGCCAACTTGTTACAACTTAAATATGCCGAGTTGTTCCAGGCATCTTTGCCTTTGTACATATGCTGCTTGTTCCCTCTGCCTAGAATGCTCCCTGGGAAGCCACCTCTTCATCCACAGAATACACAGTAGGGCTGTATAAAATAAAGTGGGAAATTAGAGAGCAGCTAAGAAGGGCCATATTATAGCAAATACTTTTAAAATCTGCACCTAACTAAGTTGAAAAATGAAAATCAAGTTTATACATTAGTGTGGACATAATACAAAAGGTAACCTAAAAACAAGCTGCCACTATTACAGAAATAAGCACCAGTGATTTAACGTAGTGAACTGGAGGAGAAAACGAGGGGGGGAAAAAAAAAGCCTGACAACATCAATATGCCTTTCAAACCTTCTAGCAATCATTTCCACATATAAAAAACATTGACATAAAGAAATATATGAAGCTTATAACGTGTACATAGTAAGAACTTTAAAAATCATGAAAACTGCCAGGTGATGGTGGTGCACACCTTTAATCCCAGCACTCTGAAGACAGAAACAGGCGGATCTCTGTGAGTTCGAAGCCAGCCTGGTCTACAGGGTAAGTTCAAGAACAGGCTCCAAAGCTACATAGAAACCCAATCTCATAAAACCAAAACCAAACCAAACCAAACACACACACACACACACACACAAAAAAAAAAAAAAAAAAAATGAAAACCACCTTAATGCTGAATAAAAGAATGACTTAAAATATGCCATATAATGTACATGTATCTGATATTCAAAATCCCCTTTGCCCTAAAATGCTGGAGATTGAACTCCAGAGCCTTTCAAACATTAAACAAGTACTCCATCCACCAAGATACATCCCTGCTTCTCTGTAAGGGATTTCTAAAAACACAACACAATACATTAAAATATCACATGGAATAAAGTATAGTCTTAATTATAACACAAATTTTGAGTATTAGGGATTGATCAGGCCTTATACATGTTTAGTAGGTAAGTGTTTACTGAGCTACATAGATTGCCTAGCCCAGGAGACCGGGGTGGGGGGGGTGGGGAGCTGGAGCGAGGGAAGGAGGTAGGGAAGCCAAAGCAGGGTCATGGGTTATTTATTCTCAGCTTCATAATTCACTCATGTATTTCTGAGTACCAATACTCCTTAGAGCCATGACACTCATTTTTCTAAATTGAAACACTATCCCAAGACTAAGAAAAAACAAACAAACAAACAAACAAAACAAAACAAAACAAAAAAAAAACTAAGGCCCAGAAAGGTTGAGTGACAAAAGCTACCCTTCCCAAAACTTAAAGACTCACTGAAAGTAAACTTAGAAAGTCATAACCCCTTTGAGGCAGAACAATCCTTTCACTGGGGCAGCATACCACATAGCCTGCATAGCAGATATTTATATTTCAACTCAGTAGCAAAATTACAGCTATGAAGTATCAACAAAAATAGTTTTGTGGTCGGGGGTCATCACAACATGAGAATAGTATTAAGGGTCACAGCATTAGGAAGGCTGAGAACTATTGCTCTAAAGTCGGTGTTATAAAGCCTCTAAATTTGTTCCTTAAAAGCTATGAAGTAGGGCCTAGAAAACTAGTTCAGTGACAAACTGCTCTTGCAGAAGACCCAAGTTCTGTTCCCAGCACCAATGGCATATGGTGCACAGCTGACTGTCTCCAGCACCAGTGAATTTGATGCCTCTAACCTCAGTGAACACCTGCATTCTTATGTGAACACAGACAACTCAGATAATCTGAGCAGACTACAATATGGGATAATATAAAATGCTTATTTCTATGTTTTTAGACTACGATATGGGATAATATAAAATGCTTATTTTTATGTTTTTTTTTTTTTCCTTCTCTGAACTGGAACCTTGTTAAAACCCCAAATAAAATCTTTACAACTAACTACTCAACTCATTCAAATAAAAAAATGTCAATAAGGCATTTGGCAGCTTTAAAAGCAGAATGTAAATAATATCCATTTTTTTAAGCATTATAAGAAATTGAGATTTTTTTTAAACTTGGATATTGTTTAAGCTACAATATCATTTGTGTGCTCAAGAGTGAACAGCTTGCCTAGCATGTATAAGGTCCCTAGTTTGATAAAACCATCACCTACATCAAAACATCTTAATTTTTTTGTTTTATTGAGAAAGGGTCTCTCTGTGTAGTCCTGAAATTCACTATGCAAATCCACTATGTGGATTTTGAATTCACAAAAATCCTCTTGCTTCTATTTCCTAAATGCTGCTGGGACTACATGAGACATTGTCAACCTATTCATTTTCATATTCATTCTCTCTCTCTCTCTCTCTCTCTCTCTCTCTCTCTCTCTCTCTCTCTCTCTGTGTGTGTGTGTGTGTGTGTGTGTGTGTGTGTGTGTGTGTGTGTGTGTGTACATATCCTCTCACTGCATAAGTTTTTTGGGGGAACTAGTTTAAACTCACTTGACCATACAACAACCATGCTAATTTTATTATAAATTTTTAAATGGTTCCTTTAAATGTAGAAAGGGCTTGTAGTAATAATGCAAACACACCACCCAGTGGCAAAAGGTAAGAACTACATCTTTAAAAAAAAAAAAACAGCAAAAGTGGGTTGACAATTCAGTATTGTCTCCAACACTAACAGAGAAAAGGTGTGTGTGTTATTAGTAAACTATTTGTTACAATTTTTCCAATTTCCAATTAAAATCATTTACCACACAAAGTCTTATAGGTTATTTTGCTTGTCTTTCTTTTTTGCATACTTTGCTTTTCTGTTTTGCCCATCCACTTCTCAAATGCTGGGTTGAAAAAAGAACTAGAATAGTATATTTTATGATTTATCCAAAGTCTTTATGAGTCAAAAGTTACAAAACAGTTTATGAGCAGAAAATAGATGAGGCACAGAATTTCCAGTGAAAACCTAGTTATCCACAACCATCCCAGGTAACAACAAATGAGCCATTCAATATACTTTTATAAGTGGGAAAAGAGTTGCTGGATGTGGGCCAGAACAGAGGCACACAGATCTGAAGTGAATTCAAGGATAGCCAGAGCTACACAGTGACACCTGTCTCAAAGGGACAAGAGAGAGAGATAGAGAGAGGGGGGGGAGAAATGGGGTATGAAGGATAGAAAGAACTGGGAATGGGAGTGGTGACCCATTTGAGAGCACTTTCCTAGCACGTACATATAAATAAAGCAATGGTCATTTGGAATGTAACCTAGACTTTCTTAAGAAGAGGCCAGGTAAAGATTCATCATCAGTTATGTATCTCCTGATTAATGTGATCATATTCATTCCAGTTTAACATACCAAACTGTTTTTCAGAGACAGGTAATAAAAAGTTCTCCACAACTTCACAGTTTTTTTTTTTTTGGGGGGGGTTGGTAGTTAAATAAAACTCCAGTAAGAGTATTTTTCTGTTTTGAAGCAATTTTATATCGAGTCTACTTAACATCAAGCAGCATTACTGTTTTGAGAACATAAGACATCTAACAAAAAGAAAGTGCAACCTCACGACTATAAAGTAACATTACTGAACCAGTTTCTTCTTTACTGACTATCAAGTCTTTAATGTTTCCATTTCTAATGTGAACCCAACAAAAGGCAGACTCCTCCAGAGTCTGATTTTTTTAACATCTTTCACTAGAACCACAGGAGACATTCACATAATTGAAGTCTCCTCATGATTACTGTGGCTGATAATGATCAAAGTATGTATTATATTTAATATTTAAGAGAATGAGAAAAGTAATGGACAGCTGGGCAACAGGATGCAAATATTATTGGTTTTACAGGACAAAATATAATAATCTGCAGCATTTCTCATTATCTTCAGCTATTTAATATTTTCTCCAAGCTATAAACAGAACATTAAGTAAGATTTGTACAGGCTCCTTCCCACTGAAAATCTACCAAAATTATTAAGTTGCTATACACTGAAGTCCAACACAGAGCTCAGTACTATACATGAACTGCCTCCAACTGGGGCTGACATTTAGCATTGATTCATATGTAATTATGTGTAAGGTTAAGTTATAAGGAGGCATAAATAGTGGGGGGGGGGTGATTACAAGAGCTGCCAGTATCACTACACTGGATTACTAAGACACAACATAACTTTCCATGTATTTTTCCTCTGATGGAAGCAGTAGTTATATTGTTTCAGTTCCAATCACAGGCCTGTGGCAGAAAACAGACATTGAATGTAAGAGTATGCACCTTCAAAACGAAGGGGCTATGTGGTTTAAGAAAACACTGAGTTATTAAATTGGTACAAAATTTACTTTTATACTAATTCAGAATTTAGTTTTGATCCTTCTTTCAAGAAAATTAATTTTTGTAGGAGACATATATCTCCTCTTATTTTTTGGAGACAAAGCTTTCATACATAAGTCTAGGCTGGTCTCAAACTCTATGTGGTTTAAGAAAACACTGAGTTATTAAATTGGTACAAATTTACTTTGATTTTTACTAATTCAGAATTTAGTTTTGATCCTTCTTTCAAGAAAATTAATTTTTGTAGGAGACATATATATCTCTTCTTATTTTTTGGAGACAAAGCTTTAGTACATAAGTCTAGGCTGGTCTCAAACTCTCAATCCTCCTGCCTCCAATTTCCAACTCTGAGGATCACAGATGCATACATGCCATATTTATATATAAAACACATACTATATATACATATATTTTTAAGAAAAATATTTTTAAAGACTGCCTTTATATAAAAGCTAATCTTTACTGGATTCCTGAAGAAACCCAAAGTATGGGGCTTTCTTTTTCAGAACTGGTGGCAACAAATTACCTTAAATCTTAAATATATACACACACAAGCAAAAACAATGTCCAAATATATTTTCTGACAACATATCCAACCACTTACGTTTTTACATGGCTTGCCTTAAATAAAAAAGCTGCCAGTGATGCATAAAATATTATTCACATTTTTATATATGAAACATCAATTTCAAATATATAAATTTAAGAATTTATCATATTTCTTAAAATTAAATACTGCTAGGTATTTTCTCTATATATGCTTCTACAAAACTTTGTTACATACTTTAGGATGGGTTTTAGTAGGGATTTTAACCTGGGTGTTAAGGGAGAACACTGAGTGCTCAGGAGAGTGGGCATGTGCTTCTGAAGAGGGTGATATACTCATGTCTCCACACTGTCCTCTATAACACTGTGAAAGATTATACCAAGTTATATATAAAAGTATATTGTCCTGCATGCAACCCATTTCCTAATATTAAACATTCACATTTCTTTTGTAAGAATGTTATATATTCTTATATAACAGTTTTCCTAGAATAAAATTAAGTTGCCCGCTAGTTAATTTAAGCAAAATCTTCAAAATAAGCAAAATCAGTTCTAAAAAATTATGAAGACATAATTCTTGTGTACAATATTAAAGAACACATTTCGAATTAAACTTGTGTAAACTAGTATGCATTAACCATATTTCATACTACACTAGAAAAATCCTGCAGTTTTTAAAAAATCATCTTTGTCAACAGTTAAATAGTTGCTAATGTCCTAAAAGCCTTTACAAAGTTCAAGAAACATAGAAATAATCTTCTCTAGCTCTGGTGCAAGAAGGTAAGATATGGCTTATTAAAGTACTAAATTGTGCTGCTTATCCTTTGTTAAAAATATGAACAAATCAAAAGAAGAAAAAGGAGAAGGAGGGGAGAGGAGGAGAAGAAGAATAAATCAAGCTAGTTGAAAGTGGCTAGGCATGATGGTACACACCTTTAAATCTTACCATTCAAGGCTTTGTGAATTCAAGCTACACTGCATAGTGAATCTCTACTTCAAAAACAAAACCAAGCAAAACAAAAAGGGCATTTCTGGATACTATCTGATATATAACAGACTTGGTAATGTCACTAGTTTGCCACTTGGTGGCAGCAAATACAAAAGAAAAATTTTCAGTACTGTTTATTTTACCAATACAAAAGTATTTTTCAAATCTTATATTTTAAACAGACGTTGCAAATGAATGAAGGGCTTTATAATTCTTCTTAAAACAACAACAGATCTGATTATGTTGTTCAGCATGGCCTCAAACTCACAACCCTCCTCAGGCCTTGGCTTCTAGAGTGCTGGGATTACAGGAATGTACAACACTGTCCAGCACATCTTTAAGAGATCTTGGGTTTGTTATACATAAACAAGACCAGGCCAGTCTTGAACTCTTCTCACCCTTCTCCCTAAGCCCCCTTAACTATTAAAATAATTGGCATGTGCCAGCCAACATATTCAACTTTGATAATAATGATTTTACCATTTTCACAGTCAAGCTCAAATTTCTAATTAGAAACAATAGACTTCAATTTACAGTAGTGACAACAATTTAGTTATTTCAAAAAGTATGTGACTCCTTTGATGATTATTAAATAACGTATCAAATTTTAAAAAACACACAAATCACATTTTCTTATTTTAATCAAATTAGGTGGCCTAACAATCTATCCCCAAATTTATTCAACTTATTCCTTATTAATAACTACTTATATGTGAAGTGATAAAATTACAGCAAAGAACAAGGTACTTTTGTTTTATGGATCTTATACAAAATCTTTCATGTATTTCTTTTACCCAGATTTTATTATACAGAACAGTATGGTGAAGAAAAGATGGTGAAAGACTCAATCAAGAGGCCCCCAATAAAAACAAAAAACAAAAAGAGACAGACTATAACTTTTTTCCACCCATAATTTGTAATGAAGAAATATCACACACAAAAAGCAAAGTGTAAGGATATGCACTACCCTCCTGTTTCGCTTGCAAAGTAACCACACACAAAAACTAGCAATAACACCATATAGAGAGCCGCTATTTGCACAAAATTGTCACACAGCAAAGTGTGTTTCATTTCTCAGTAATCTGTTCTCAAGACCACTGCCAAAATGTTTTACAGTGGAAGACACTGGGTACCTTGAAACTAGGATCGCAAGTGGATTCAACCTGAGACTAAATGTGTGGACATCTGACATGGAGTTAAAGACACAAGAAAATTGTAAAGGCTCAGTCTTGAAAAAGTATGTTCAAGAGCAGGGATCATGTCTCAATCACACGTATCACGTGAATCAGCTCTGTGTTCTATGTAAGACAGAACAGTAATAAACTTTTTCTCATGAGTGAACATTTCATACTAAATTATATCTTGTTGTAAGAAGTGTCAATACCTCCTTCCATTGTGGGGGGTATTGTTGTTTCTGAAAGATTTGCAGCATACAAACTAATGAGCAATTTTACAGTTCAACCTAATATCCAGTGTCCATAACATAAAATGCCCAGAGACAACATTCTAAATGCTTGTCTCTTCTATTAAGAAGGGTAAATGAACTATAAAGAATTGCGTGCTTTCATAGATATTTACATATGCACACATCTGCAAAGAGAAGACATATATGCACTTTAGTATATCTGGAATTATAAAATATTCCAGTCAACGACAGGAAGGAAACTGGGCTCCTATTTAAACTGGAAATTACATGTATTTAAGGAAATGTAAAGGTGCCAGGGAAGTACTGATTGACTTCTAAGATAGCAAACAGGGCAGGATGTCTATTTCACTGTTCCTATCCTATTCAATGGAAGCTCAAGCATTAATAAAGACACAGAGCTTGGAAAAGGAAGACATAAAACTCACTTCATTAGCAGAGAGCATACTTGTCTCTGTAGAAAGTTCATCACATCTACTTAAAAGCTCCAAGAACTAAGTAGGTTTTTATTAAAAATTTTATGTTTAGTTTTAGATAATACCAATGAACAAATAGAAATTGAAGTTTTACAGATACCATTTATAATGTCATTCAAACTCTAGAAAATTAAGGTATAGACCGCATTTGCCCATGGTTATCAAGCAATGCAGCGTAAAACAAACTATGAAATATTGGTGAAAAAAGTAAAAGACTTAGTAAGTAGAGAGATAATGTTAGAGAATGAGAAAATGTTCATACATATTAAGAAATGACTTTGATCTGGGTGATAGCACATGCCTTTAATCCCAGCATTTGGGAGGGAGAGGCAGGTGGGTCTCTGCTTGCTGAGTTTGAGGCCAACCTGGTCTACAGAGTGAATTCCAGGATAGCCAGAGTTAAACAGAGAAACCCTGTCTCCAAACACCAAAACCCAAAAAGAAGTTAAGAAATGAGTTAATGGCACATGACAATGAACATAATATTCCTTTCCACTATCTTGTTCAAAAAAGGTGGTAGTGAAATTAAAAATATGGTACAGTAAGGAACACTAAAACACTATCCCATGGCTCCAGTATTGATTGATGGTGTAGCAGAAGCCAGGGGCCTTGAACCAGACCAAAGACTCAATACAATGAACACTTGCAAGTAAAGCTGTTTGGGCAAAGGGGACTGGGTAACAGAGCACAGCTTCCACAGGAAAATATTTATTTTTTTTCTTTCCTTAATTTGCATTTTTATTGTTTAATTTTTATTAGTAGTATTTTTGTTTTCTTTTGGGGGGAGGTTTCAAGGGCATGGGTATACTAAAGGATAGGTTTGGGCCTTGATTTGACTTCCAAGACTTGGAGATTCCTAAGGTTGAAGCAGCTTCGCAGATGGTATATATCAAACGCATTTTGGGGCCAATGTTTACCTATAGCCACCCATGACTAGAAGTAACAGTTGCAACAGCAACAACAAACCTAAAAGTTTATGAAGAGACTGAAAAGGAAAATAAGTGAACATAGGTTTTAAAAACTATACATTTTTGAAAACTCTAGAAATCTCATCTCCATGAATACCCACAGCTACACAAAAACTCAGAACACCTCTAGCAAAAACCTGAACTTTCACCTTAGTTGCAGCATTTAGTTCCAACGCAGGGAGAAATGATCTTAGGCAGTGATATCTACTAACCACTGAATGTTCTAATATTGAAGGGCTCTGAAAAGACTATGAAGTTTCTTTCTTTTGATACAGGTATTTAAGAAAATTTCTGTCAAATCACAGCTGACCAAAAAGGAAGGACCCCAATCCAGTTATGATACCCAATAAACACAGTCTACCAAAATAAATAAATAAATAAATGAGAGAAAGAAATAATTAAACAAGCCATAAAGATCAGAAATAACAATCCCTAGAGGGACACTGAATCACACATGCCCCTTCCTTTCCAGCCTCCCTCTCAGACCCTGCGGCTGCCACGATGTAGATTCCTAAGAAGAATCACACTGCTATCTATGAACTCTTTAAGGAAGGAATGATGGTTGCCAAGAAAGATGTCCATATGCCCAAACACCCTGAGCTGGTAGACAAGATTATGCCCAACCTTCATGTAATCAAGGCCATTCAGTCACTAAAGTCTCAAGACTACACAAAGGAACGGTTAGTTTGCTGGAGACATTTCTATTGGTACTTTACAAATGATGGCATCCAGTATCTCCACAATTACATCCACCTACCTCTGGAATAGTGCCTGACACACTGAGCTGTAACCATCCTAAAATGGCAGACCTTGGCCCAAAGGTTCAGAGGGTGAGTGACCAGCAAGATTCACAAAAAGGGAGGCAAACAGAGACATAGAAGGAGTGCTTACTGTGCCCCTGGTGCTGACAAGAAAGCTGAGGCTGGAGCTAGTGCAGCAACTGAATCCCAGTTTAGAAGCTGCTTTGGTCATGGACAAGGTCAGCCATCTCAGTAAAGTTGGAGATTGTGTTGTGTTGAATAAATTAAAAAAAAAAAAAAAAGGCAAAACACAAGTCCTAGGAAAAACTGAATTTCCAGATACATTACATACTACACATGTGGTTCCCAAACTTCCTAATGCAGCAACCCTCTAAATACCATACTTTATAATTGTAATTTTGCTACTATTATGAATCAGAATGTAAATAGCTTCTATGTAGGGTATCTGATATGCAATCCCAAAGGGGTCATAACTAATAGGTTGAGAACCACTATACTATATTAATTCACAGCAAACACAGAAACTATCTCTAAGAGAGGGCAATTGCTAGATTTATTAGAAGACTTAATCAACTGTCCTTAAATATGTTAAAAAAGAAAAAATAAAAATAGTAGAAACCTTGAACAAAGAACTAAAAGAAACAATGGAAATTATGAGAGACAGACAGACCAGACAGACCAGACAGACAGACAGACAGACAGACAGACACACACACACACACACACACACACACACACACAAATACAAATAAATTCTGGAGCTGAAAGATATAGTAACTGAAATAAAAAGGAACTATAGTCCTTTGAAAAGATTATCAAAACTGCCAGGCCTCTGTCTAAATGACTATATGAAAACAGGAGAAGACTCAGGTTACTAAAAATTAGAAAGTAGAAGCAGGCATGCTGACCTTACTTGGGAGGAGGGAGAGCACTACCATTATGGTTAGTATAATTGTATATCAACAAACCAGATACTTTATATGAATAGGAGACCAAAAAAAAAAGTACTTGAACATACATACAAACAACAACAAAGTAAGACTGAACTGGTAATCAAGAACTTCCCCATAGAGGATGGGAAGATGGCTTAGCAGTTAATACATTACATACAGCTCATGAGTTTTCTCATGGTTTACCTTAAGTGTCAACATATTGTCGTGTCCACATCCAACAAAGTGATCTCATTGATGGAAACCATGCAGGTTAATCTACAAGAAACTACGTAATTTCAGGAACCCATAAAGCATTGCAGTTACACTGTATTTTGGTTATTTGAAAAGCCTTCTGTCTTCAAGTCCTTGGCACTTTTAGAAATTCTCAGAAAAGGGAGGGAAACAAATGAAAGTGATGCACTTCTGGAAGTACTTAATGATAATTTATCAGATATTTTTAGTGAGAGTGAAGATGCAGATGACTGTTTTGATGATTCTGGAGGCAATTTCAAATGATCTATTGAGAATTGTTGGTCTGAAACTGACACACCACCACACTTAAAATGTTGAAGGTCATGCTGGGGTCACTAAGTTTCATCAGCAATGTGCTTTTTTTGGGGGGGGGGTTGATGAACTGTTTGAAATGCTGTATGATCAAATGGCAATGAGATGCAAAACACTATCTAGAAAACTAAAGTGGTCTCTGGCTATACAGAAGGACATCAAGAAATTCCTTGACCTAATTATTCTGATGGGTCAAACAAGAAAAGATAGTTTGAAAGACTAGTCAACAGATCCTTTGATATATACCCCTATATTTCCACAGACAATGAATCACCATAGATCTGAGCAAATATGGACATTCTGGCATTTCAATGATAATGCAAAAATGGACAGTCGCTCAAGAAAACTTTTCGAGATCCATTGTGTGCTAGATTATTTACTCATAAACTTCAAATAATATATAAACCAAAGCAACAGTTGTCTTTAGACGAGGAAGGGAATGATTCCAGGGAGAGGACATTTAAAATTTCCCACATAAAATCCCAAGAAAATAACAAAATACTGTTTTCTTGTTCAGATGGTGTGTGAGAATGAGAGTGGCTGTAACTTCAATATAGAGATATGCATTATTGAAGGCAAGAAACTATTCTTTCAGTCCTTGGACCCTACTTGGCATATGGCATCATATTTACCAGGGTAATTATTTCAATACTACATCTACTGCTAAATTGCTACTACAGAATAAAACTAGAGTCTGTGGGACTATCAGGAAGAATAGAGGTTTACTGCCAAATCTGAAAATGAAAACACCAAGAATGAGGAAAGATGACATGACATTTTCCTAGTATGGAAAGACAAGTGGCATGTCAGAATGATATCAACAATCCATGACACTTCTGTTTCAACAACAGAGGGGGGGCGGAGGGAGAGAGGAAGGAAGGAAGGAAGGAAGGAAGGAAGGAAGGAAGGAAGGAAGGAAGGAAGGAAGGAAGGAGAGAATATTGTATAACCTACCTGCATCAAAGAATACAATGCCCACATGAAAGGCATTGACCATGCAGATCAATTCCTTTCGTGTTATTCCAGTCTAAGGAAACCGACGAAATGAACAAAAAAAAAAAAAAAAAAAAAAAAAAAAAAAATGTAGTGCTGTACCACACAAACTGTGAAGTTTTCAATTCATTTAGAATGCACAAAGTCCTCAATCCACAACAAAAAATGAAGTATAAAAAGTTTCTGCTGTCGGTGGCATGAGACTGGGTAACAGATGACAGTAATGAAGGTTCCTGGGAAACAGAAAAATCTGTTCAACCCCTCCTCTGGAGGTACAAGGAGAATAACTTATAAAGATCCACCCAAAAGCTGTCAGGTGATATGAAGCAGCATGAACTTGTGTGTATTCAATCCAAACAAGTAAACAATATTTTGTTTATTTTTGCTGGGTTGTACATGCAAAATTTTAAACATTCTCTACATGGAATCATCCCCTTGTCCAAAGACAACTGTTGCTTTGGTTTGTATACTGTTTGGAAGAAAAAAAAAATTCCTACAAGAGTCTGCAGTGTTTGTGCACTAGATACTAGATGTGTAAATCTAGATACTTACATAAATTTTGTTTGGTTCATCTTCATAGAGTAGAGGGAAATGTTTTATGCAGTGCCTTACATTTAAAAAAAAGTACTAAGAACTTTAACTGTTTAATTAGTTGTTTGTTTTTGTAAATAATGTTATAATTATTGAAAAACAACACCTAAAGTTGTTGCTGATTTAAATAATGTGTAATTTGCCCAAAAAATGTGTGGCTTTTGGTGTATGTCTTAGAGATTCTATGTGGTACAAAATGGGTTTAAGGATGCTGCTGCTCTTGCAGAGAATGGGAGTTCAGTTCCCAGAACCCATAGGGGAGGCTCATAACCATCTGTAACTCTAGCTTCAGGGCATCTGCAAGCACCTGAAATACACACACACACACACACACACACACACACACACACACACAAATAAAATTTTAAAAAAGAAACACACCAGGATAGATTGCTTCACTGATGAAGTCTAGCAATTTTTTTTAAATTAACATGAATTCTTGTCAAAATAGAGGAAGAACCTTGACTTTTTCCAATTAAGAAAAAAAAAAAGCTAAGTGTATATTGATAATTCTTGAGACCATTATTACCATTACCCAAGCCAAAAAAGGAAAAATACATACACAGGCCAGTATTCCTTTTGGATATATAGATAAAAATCCTCAGCAAAAAATACTTGTAAACCAAATACTGTAGCATATGAAAGATTACATATCATAACCAAAGGAAACTTTCATCTCAAGAATGTAAGGGTGGTTTAACATTTTTAGAAGGCCACACTATGTTTATGAAATGAGGGGAAAACTAATACAAAGAAAAAAGCATTTTATAAAATCTAGCATGCTTTCATGATTAAAACACTCAATGGAGAAGGGAATTTATTTAGCATTAGAAAGAACACTTAGGTGCAAATCAATGCCTTTAATCCCAGCATTCAGGAGGCAGAGGAGGTTGGATGTCTGAGTTTGACACCAGCCAGTTCCAGGACAGCCAAAGCTACACAGAGAACCCCTGTCTTGGAGGGGTACGGGCAATACTTAGGAATATACATAATGTTGCTACTGAACAAATGAGTTTATTTGCTTTTTCCAGGAATGTATCATCAGTTTTCCAAATTAAATCCATAATCTCAATGGGATATCAGTTAAATTCAGAAAAGCATAGAGTCAGTGGACAGAGGGCTGAATTTAACACACACATATAAAAAGAAAAATATAAGCTGGAAAAAGATTTTCAGAACAAATGAGAATTTTCGGAAACTTTAGTATGTATCTTATAAAAAAAGGCAGACCAAAAAAGACAAGCAGGTGTGACTATATTACAATCAAAATTTTCTGAACAAAAAACTCCTAAACAAAATAAGAAAACTAGCCACTTACTGAGATATGACAAGCCAACAAAATTCATATTCTATATGTACAGATACAAACATAAAAATACATTAATGACTACTGAGGTGGTTTGAATGTGAATATTTGGAACATGCTAATACAGTTGACTACTTGGTCCCCACTAGGTGGGACTGTTTGGGAAGGGTTACAAGGTACAGCCATTTTGGAGCAAGTGTGTCACTGGAAGCAGGCTTTAGGATTTCTAAGGTCACACCATTCCCAATTAGCTCTTTCTGCATCCAATTTGGAGAGTCAAGACCTACATAGTAAGCTCTTAGCTGTTCCTGCTGCCATGCATCAAATCCGACAACATGGATTTTAACCCCCTAAAACCATTTTTATAAACGGTTTTGGTCATGGCGTTTTTTATTACAGCAAGAAAACTAACTAAAACAACCACACTGTAAGGAAAAACAAGCCAATTTACCACAGAGAAAAATAAATCAAAACAAGCCAGATGGTGGTGGTTCACACCTTTAATCTCAGCACTTGGGAGTCAGAGGCAGGAGGATCTCTACGATTTCGAGACCACCTGGTCTACAAAGCGAGTTTCAGGACAGCCAGGGCTACATAGAAAAATGCTGGCTCCAAAAACAAAGCCAAAGTCAAACATTCATTCAGTTTCAGTAGGAATGTAGAAATGCAAATTACAACATATCACTTGATAGACACACAGATTGTAAATTTAAAGTAATTCTTAGCAAATGTGGGAATAAACAGAAATTAACAAATGGTTACAAGAAATTAGAAGTAGTTAACAAATGGTAAAGAGAAATTAACAACCGGTTACTGTAAGGGTTAAGACATTACATGCTGGCCTGCCCCTGTGGCCAGGCAGAATGTACTCAGGCAGTACCCTGGTCAGCCCAGGGTTCCATGACTGCGTAGTCTGTATGCAGGTGCAAAGGGCCCCACTTATGCTCTCTTTCCCACTGTTCCCCTGGGGCAGACAGGACTTTCTGTCTTCCTCTTCTCTTCTGTCCTCTCTGTCTCTGTGTCTCTTTACTGCTTTTTTCTTTCCTTCCCCCTTCTCTCCCCTCTCTAATAAGTCTCACTTCAGCTTTGTGCCTAGCATGTTGTCCCCCATTCCTCCGCCTCCATCATCTTCACCTATCACAGAACCTGCCAAGGGGCACCTAGCACTATATCATAACAGTTATAACAATATAATTGTTATAATCACTTTAAAGAAAATAATTATAGTAAAATATATATAAATCGTTTTAAGCTACATAAAGATCTATCTATAAATATAGATATGCTAGTGATTCTGCTACTTATCAATCTCAGAAATACTGAAGATAAAATATACCAGAATTTCTACCATAGCACTATTTGCTCAAAACTGAACACTATGTAATTACAGTGTGTTAGAGCAATTAACTGTCATTTTCTGTTATATGGTCATGGGGGGAGAGTCTATTAATAAGCTTCATACACTTTTTTTCTTTTTCAATTTGGCTCATATGTGTGAACTCAGGCTTGTATACTGATGTCTTGGAGATTCCCTAGAGCTGAAGTTATCTGATGTGGTACTGGGAAACAAACTTGAGTCCTCTGCAAGAGCAGCATTCATGCTCGCAATCACTGAAAAGGTTTGCCTTTAACAAATATTTAAATCTATTTCTATACATTACTCAGTTTAATATTGCTCTCACAGCAGTTTTCTCCTCAATGGAACTAGAAATCCAGCCCTGAAAAATAATAAGTTCACTGCAAGACTCCTAAATAAAGAAATTCAATCCACAACTAGTCAAAAGAGATTTAAAAAAAAAAAAAAGCCACTACAATCATTAACAAGATAGAACATTTTTTTTACTGGGCTGGAGAGATGACTCGGTGGTTAAGAACACTGGTTGTTCTTGGAGAGACCTCAGGTTCAATTCCAAGTACCACATAGTAGCTCACAACCTTATTATATCCAATTCCAAGGGATCTGTCTCTTATGGGGCATCAAACAGGCAAAGAAGTGATACAGACACATAATGTGGACAAAACAGCCATTCACACAAAATTAATTTTTTTAAAAGAACATTTTGAATTGCATATGCACTAAATTATAGGGTTCCTAATTTCATAAAGCAAGTGCTACTAAACATAAGAGAACAGATACATAAATAGTCTGTGTGGTCAACATCTTGTTCTCATCAATAGTTGCTCCAGGGTTTTAAAAAAAAAAAATCAATAAAAGAAATTCAAAGTTAGTCATATCATCATACCACATGCTAAATGCACTTAAAAGACATTTATAGAAGATTCCACTCAACATTGATAACCAACATTGCTATGCCCAACCACTCTCTCTTAAAATTGGTGAAAAATAAGAATGTTTTCAAGACAAACACAAACTAAAGCAACCCATGGCAATCAAGCTGCCTTGTAGAAAACACAGCAATAATACAGAGAAAAAGAAGAAAATTTATGAAAGCACAGGAAAGCATTTTTTCATAAGGAAAAAAAGGATGAACAAAGCAGAGTCATATGATATTCAACACAGAAAACCAGATCAACTGGGATCTTCTTGATGGGACCCTAAGTCTGTGTCACACCTTCTAATGGCAGCCTACTTATAAGGACAAAAAGAAGCTTTCTTGCTTGCTTGCCTTCAGTCTGCTGCTAGTGCTGAAGAATTCCTTTACTGGTATTAGAATCTACTTCCTTGGAACGCCAACACAGACTTAAGCCCAGTGAGATATCCAGCATTGTGGATTGAAGAACAAAACTACCAGATTCTTGGTCTTTCCACCGAGAAGACTAGCCATACCACAGTCTATGTAAACCACTTTAATAAATCCTCTTCTTATATTTACATAGATTTATTCCCTAAGTTATGTTCCTCTAAAGAACCCTGACTAAACTGGGTGGTGGTGGTGCACACCTTTAATCCCAGCAGGCAGGTAGATCTCTGAGTTTGAGGCCAGCCTGATCTACAGAGCTAGTTCTAAAACAGTTAGGGCTGTTAGAAAGAGAAATCCTGTCTGGAAAAATGGAAGGAAAAAAGAAAAAGCTTGACTAATACAAATTCTTCATAACTTTTATAGGGTGAACTTTTTCAAGGGCTTTACAGATATTTCTCAAAGTCTTACTTAAAACCAAACCAAACTTAGCCCTTTCAAAGATGTTAATTGTAGAATTCTAAAACAAGGCAATCCTGATTAATTGTATGAAGAAATATGTAAGAAGCCAGGTGTGGCGCAGTCACGCCAGAAAGAGCACCTTTCCTGGCTCCCCTCCGACCTCCTTCCACAGGTCACTCCGCCCATGGCTCCACCCCCCAATGGGTGTGATCAGTGCCACAGATGGACTATCTCACTACAATATACACAATACCACTCCCTAAACCCCAACACATCTGCTCGTACTGGTGACCAGAAAGTCTGAATACTGTAAGATTAAGCATAGGCGGCCAGTACTGATCTTTCTTTCTATTTTAAAGTTCTAGTTTTCTTGACAGTAAAAAAAATATTGATAAGCACATTTCTTGAAGTGATAAATTTTTTCCCCTTTTCAATGGAATATTTGAGTGAGTAAATGATTTGTCAGTTATTCTTTAAAGTAAAAATGCATTATTTATTTTTTAAAGTTTTAGTTTAGATAAGCAACTCATAAGGCATGTCTGTGAAGTACTTAAAGCATCATCTTCTATAGACCAAAATGCTAAGTGTAATCAAAGTAATTTCCACCTCTTTTTTCTTTCTTTGTGTAATGGAACACAGGGCTTTCCATATGCCATATGGAACTGTTTGAGGATTATGAGGTCTTGTTGGAAGAGATGTGTCACTGGGGGTGGGTTTTTGGGTTTTAAAGACCCACATCAGGCCCAGCTTTCTCATTGCCTGCTGCCTGTGGATCAAGATGCAAGGTTCTCAGCTACAGCTCCAGTGCCATATCTGTCTGCTTTCTGCCATGATGGTCATAGACTCACCTTCTAAAACTTCAAGCAAGCTCCTAATTAAATGCTTTCTTTTATAAGAGTTGCCTTGGTTATAGTGTTTCTTCATAGAAATAGAATGTTAGCTAATACACATCATCTTAACACCTATAAAGATACACAGCAAGTGTTAGCATCCAGGCATACCTTGGCCCCATCCTTTGGGGCACATAGCAAGCAGTACCCTGATTCTGTATGCTGGAGCAAAAGGTCCCACTCCTGCTCTCTTCCTGCTTTTCCTCTAAGGAGGCAAGCAGATCTTTTCATGTCTCTTCACTTCCTCTTTCTCTCTTCCTCTCTCCCTTCCCTACCCCAATAAAACTTCCCACACAAGCTCAGTCTGCATAGCATGTTTGTCCTCACTCACCCTCTGATCTGCTAAAGTGCAACCTCAGTGATGTATCTTAACATTTGTTGCCAAGACTCAGCAGGCTCTCCTAGCAATTCCTCCTGCCCACCAGCAGTCTGAGGTGCACTGGAACCCTGAAACCTTCAACCCAGTCACTTTTGCAACTAAGGATCCCTGGAATGCAATATCTGTCTCCTGGCTTGCAGAACTGTAGGCCTGCAAGTCTCCAGAAGATGCCACTGGTTTCTGTGGAGTAAGCACTTTTGTACCACCAATACACATTTCAACAAAGTACAAGAAACATATTAACATTTAATTATTATGTGAAAATCTTACCCAGGGTAAAATGGACTATGGGTTCTGAGAGCATACTTTCAAAACCACTGTTTCCAATGGACAAACAAGTTCCTTAAACAATACATGGGCACAAAGTAATCTTAAATCCATTAATAGATTTTAAATTAGCCTCTAAGAATAACTCAGGTAGCTATAATTATTTTTATTTATGTGCACATGTGCCTTCCTTATGTGTGTATTTACATGTGTTTGGATGCCCACAGAGGCCAGAAGAGGGTGTCAGATCCCCTGAACTGCAGTTCCATGAAGTTATAAGCTGCCCCATGTGGGTCCTGAGAACACAATAGGTCTTCTCAAGAGCTTCAAGTGGAATAACTGCTGCACCATTTCTCCAGCCCCTCAGTAGCTATTTGTTTCCAAAGGAAAAAAACAAAAATGAAAATAATGAAACCCACAGTATACAGTGAAAAATTAACTTTAGTCAAAGAAAGGTTTAACCCTTACTAATCTTGAAGGTAAACTCTAAGCCCTTGGAATGACCTGCTTTAAAAACAAAACAAAAAAGAAAAAAAAAAAGAAAAAAAAAAAAAAAAAAAAAAAAAAAAAAAAAACAAAAACAAAAAAAAAAAAAAAACCCAACTAGAGGTCTTTGTCTATGCCTGATAGTCTAAACAGTAAGATTCATGTTGAGAACTTTAGGCCACACAACATCTGATCTATCTCTGAAGATAGAAGATGAAGACTAAGATTAGCCACACAGGTGTTGAACCTTCCTGTGACTGAGTACTCGAGTACTCAATAAAATCACTGCACACCAACAGTCAGGTAGGTATTACTGGTTAGTAAACCTCTGCAAGTTCAGTCTTATATCACTACTGGGAAAAATAAGCATCCACTGACTACGTAACTATATATGAGGACATCAAAAATGTAATGATAATAGTAGTAGTAATAATAATGATGATGACAAATAAAATTTTAAAAGATTAAAAATGTCAAGTGGTGTCAGCTGCAAAACATGTCTTTAATCCTAGCACTTGGGAGGCATTGGGAGGCAGAGGCAGGCAGATCTCTGTGAGTTCGAAGCTAGCCTGGTTTATAGAGTGAGTTCCAGGACAGCCAAGACTGTTATACAGAGAAACCCTGTCTCCAAAAACAACAAACCCCAACCCAAAAAGAAGACAACTGCTACCTTGTACCCAGGTCCATGCACCTTTACCCATTGGTGGGTTAAACTCATATTCCTGATATAAGAGAGCACATTATTAATTTACCTGTTTTGCTCAGACGTTTAAGTCCAATCAAATTACTGAATGGTCTTAGGCATTTCTAAAACAAGGTTGGTCACAAACTCCTCACTATATAAAAGCTAGTTAATCATCTACAGGCTTGTATACATGAGACATACAATTTTGCTCAGGGCTCCAAACTTACTGTATCTGTATGTACCATGAATACACACATCCATATACATATCCACACAATAATAAAGATTTAGACTGTGGAGCCAAGCAGAATGTTTTAGAGAAAGGTTTCTCAAATTCAACAATACTAAATTTTAAACCAGATGATCATCGTCGTCCCCCACTCGTGTGTGCGCACATGCACTCACCCATTCAGGTATGTATGGAGGCCAGAGGTTAACATTGTGACATCTTTCTTAATCCCCTCTCCACCTTATTTTACTTTTTAAAAAGATTTTTATTTGTGTTCGTGTATGTGTATATGCCATTTTTTTTTGGGGGGGGTGTGCCTGTAGAGGATACAAAAGGACATTAGATCCTCTGAAGAACTCTAGTTCTCTCTTAAGGCATCCCGAATCACATGTCTGTCAGTGTCACCAACTATCCTTAGTAGTCACTATTGTTTCATGTACCAATAAATACGATCTTCCTTTCTGGAGCTATTTGTGGTCGTTTCAACAAACAAATGTATCCCAGTTGACTTGTATTCATACCAGATGGATTCCCACAGTATATACAAATGGATTTCCTATTTGGGATATTTGATGCCTTGTCACTAAATAAGGAAGGTCTGTAGAAATCAACCAGGGCTCTGAGGCAACTGCTGCTATTAGTAACTTACAATGAAAGTCTACTTTGTTGTCTGACAAACATTTCTAACTAAGCCCCAAGTCTTAGGTGATATTTTCCATCTTTAATTTTGTCAGCCCTTCCGTATTATTGAACCCATTCTTCACCTCTGGGTAGCAGTCCACAATGTAAATTTCTAGGACCCCTGTATTTGTTCTAACATGAAATCTTAGTTGTCTTTAAGATCTTTATTATTTTTATTTATGTGCATGTGTGTATATGTATGCACCATGTGTAAGGGCACCCATGAAGGCCAAAAGATGGTGTCAGATCCCTTGGAGTTAAAGAGTTATGAGTGGCTATGAACTGCAAGATGTAGATACTAGGTCCTCTGGAAGAGCAGCAACTGTTTTTAACCACTAAGCTAATATTAGAGATTTTGCTACCTTACTTTTTGAGACAGGATTTATCATTAAACCTAGCAAACTATTTTGACTGGACTAACTGGGAAGCTCCAGGGAATTGCCTGTCTTGACCCTCAGCACTGGGTTATAGATGCTTACCACCACACCTGGCTTTTATGTGAATGCCAAGGATCCAAACTCATGATTAAATGAAGCACGTTACCTACTGAGCCATTTCCCCATCTTCCAATGGTCCTTTTTTTTTTTTTTCTTCCTTCACCCCAAGATGGTTCTTTTTTAAAGAGAAATATCCCATCTACTGCAAAATTAGAATAGCACTGTACATTTTAACAGTTAAAAAAAAATGCCCCCAGATATTACAAAATTTGAGCAAGAGAGAAAAAAATGTTCTTGATGTAAAGTGTCTATAAGATTGCACTTCATCCTTACCCCCCCCCCAAAAAAAAAAGATTGATTGATTGATTTTATGTATATGAGTGCACTATCTGAATGCATACCTGCACACCAGAAGAAGACATCAGATCCCATTATAGACGGTTGTGGGCCACCATGTGGTTGCAGGGAATTGAACTCAGGACCTCTGGAAGAGCAGCCAATGCTCCTAACAGCTAGCCATCTCTCTAGCCCCTTGACTTCATCTTTTTAACAAAAAAGGATATAAACTGGGGCTAGGTATCTGAGAGGTTAAGAGTACTTGCGGCTCTTGCAGAAGACCCAGCTTTGTTTCCTGTCACTTACATAGTGGCTCACAACTGTCTGTAAGTACAGTTTCAGGGTATCTAACACCTTTTACTGGCATCTGTAGGCATCAGTCAAACATGTAATACTCATATACATGCAAGCAAAACATTCATGTACATAAAAAATTAAAAAATAAAGTGAATAAGCTAATTTTTAAGTCCATCTGTCCACCTCTCCTCATCGTTATCTGATGACAGAGAACAATTATGTTTGGGTTCCTACATACAAGCAATACTTTAGTTAAAAGTGATTAACTCTTCCTTCTGGAAACACAGTCGGGCTACCCATTCCAAGTGGAATAAACACGTAACAATAATCTTTTAGAAAAGATACAGTGTTTACCATGTGCTTCTTAGGTACATTACTGTAAGACACAGAGGGAAGGCTAGCATCACTTTAACCTTGGATAACCCAAGGTACCTCTTAAAAACTACAGCTGCCGCTCTACTGCCAGATCTTGGCTAGAGGTGAGTCTGGGCCCAATTCGGGCGACCAGTACCCTACACCCGCCTCCAGGAACTCCCTGGGTTGGCCCCGATCTCCCCTGCTCCTGTGTTCTCTCACCATCGAGAGCACTCTTGGAGCTCTGATACAACCCCACCCACCCCAACCGAAAGCCTGCCCTCCCCCTACCCTGTGCCCTACCCTGCCCAATGTCTCACCACTCTGGTTGAGCACTGGGACAGAGGGTGGAGCCAACAGTCCACACAACTTCGGGAACTTCTCGGAGAGGTTCTGAACACAGGAGACCTGTGGAATCACCCGTAATTTCCCCCTCTTGGTTCTCAAACCCCCACCGCAGGTCCTCTACTGGAGTCCTGGGACCCTCCCAGAGATGCAGATCCGCCTATCTCTGCGAGACCACTCTGAGTTAATACCAGCAGGATCCTTGACCCCCATAGCAGGATCTCTGCTAAAGAAGCCTCAGATGGAAGAGTACCAGGGCCAGGCTAGATCTGCCTACAGACACAGGAACATCCAGAGTCCAGCCTTCGGATCGGTGACCCCCATCACCAGTCTTCTACTGGAGCCTGATCGCTGACCCCTTCCCCAGGCCCCTGCCTGTGGAGAGACCTCCTAGAGAGCTTGGACCACCAAGAGCTGCAGACATCGAACCTCTGACCCACATAAACCCACCGGGGAAGTACCATAGAGAGTGGGAGAGACCCCACCAACACCTACTTGAAGCTATGGGAAGACGGCAATACAAGAAAACACCTAACAACAGAAAGACAAGCATGACACCACCAGAATCTAGGGAATCTACACCAACTAGATGGGAACACAACAACAAAGCAGAAGAAGCAGAAGGGAACGACTTAAAAATTAGCGTCATAAAAATGATAGAGGCCTGATGGGAGATGTCATTCTGTATATGTTTCTCATACTGGTTAAAGAATAAAGCACTGTTGGCCAATAGGAAAGGAAGATAGGAAGGACTAGGAGACAAGGAGGAAATAGGAAGTAGTAAGGAGGAGCCAAGATGGAGAATCCGTAGAGAATAGAACCGCCAGCTGCCTCTCGCTGGTAAGACCACGTGGAAATACTTATAAATGGGTTAATAATTAAGACAGAGCTAGCCTATAAGAAACAAGTAATTGGCCAACAGCATTATATCAAATACAGGGTCTCTGTGTGTTATTTGGGGCTGGTGGCGCAGCGGCGGGAGGAAAAACCATACTCCTTACAAATGGTGCCCACGTGGCTAATAAGAACTTACACTTAAAATTTAACAAAAGCTTAAAAAAGGGTTTTAGAAACAAAAGAACAGAGACAAACAAGGTTTCTTGGTAACAGTACTTTTCTTGGTTGGACTGTGACTTGGAGAGACAAGCAGATTGTGCGGCTCCTTTAAGAGAGGTTTCCTGACTCAGCATAAGCAGCAAAAAACCGCAAGGCTTTTAAGAAACTCAGCTAACAATTCATTGGTGTGTACAAGAGCTGGCAATGGCAGGGACCATATCTCCAAGCCAGCAGCATGGGGCTGGATGTCAGCTCAGACCAAGGCAGTGAACATAGCTCTCACTGCTGGCGGTAAAATAGCTGCTGCCAATTGGATAGACCGTGGCTGACACAGCTATGACTTTCATTTTCACATTGTTGTTGTTTACCTGATAAAAGACTCGTGCTCAGAAAAAGATAAAGATTTACAGTAAAGACAGATTCACATTAAGTAAAAGCTAAAGGTTTACATTGTGATTTAAAAAATACGAAGGCTTGGGAGAGAATAAAAAAAATGGTTTTAAAAAGACAGAGAATAGCTGGGTGTGGTGGCAGACGCCTTTAATCCCAGCACTCAGGAGACAGAGGCAAGCAGATTTCTGTGACTGCAAAGTAAACCTGGAATGCAGAGTAAATTCCAGGACAGATAAGAGATACACAGAGAAACTCTGTCTCAAAAAATAGAAAAGAAACAGAATAATAAAAAAGCCACAGATGGAGAGAATTTGTATACTGTACAGTATTATATTGTCTTTGTATTGTTTGATTGCTGAGGAAACAACAACTGTTAAAGGCAATGCTGCTGAATTAATTCAATTTATATATTTTAAAAATGCTTTGACTCCAACATTTAAGTTCAAGGGCAAGTTACTGGGGAAAAGGATTTCTATTTTTGTTTCCACAGAAAATGAAAAGATGTGGATTCCTTCCAGACTAATGTGGTTTGTGCAAGGCAGACCCCCTGAAACAATGTCCCAGGTGATCCAACATTCAAAACAGTTGAGACAAGCCAGCCTTGCAGACAACAGCCAGGATTTCTGCTTCTTCTTAGGATCCCCATGACAGCGCCCCCTATCAGCAGGAAGTAGTTTGGAAAGGACGATGCCCAAATTCCCAAATATTGTTTATAAATGTTTGTTTTCATTTAAATGGGGTTGGTTATAAATGGTTAATGATCACAGCCAAATCTTTATAAAGGTAAAAAGGGGATTATGGTATAGATATGAATACTTTGTTTTGGAATGGATTTTCATTTATTAATACAATTTAAGGTCAATTTTGTGATATGTGTATTTCTCCTCTTGTTTAGGTATTGTGTTTTTATAGCTCCTTTAGAAATGTAATGTATAATTTAGTACAGATTTTAGATAGTTACCTATAATAGTAAAAACTTATAGCTAGGTGAGTTAGGTTTTCTAGATATATAGAGATGTATTTGAGATAGATAGGAATTCTTCAAACCTTTCAAAGACCTACAGAATATGGCATTTAAAATGGTTTAGGGTTTTTCTTGACAGTGAGACATAACTGCTCCTGGCAACACCACCTTCATCAGAAAGGAAGATGAACATTGAAGAAACAAACTCGTTATGAAGTTTACTTCCAATATGGCAAGACTAGCCATTTGGACAAGATACTGCTCTTGTCTGGACTGTTTGACTTTATGCTGTATAAACTGGACATGCAGGACCCACAGAAAAGTGACTGCTGATTCAAGATGGACATTGCTACAGTGTTCCTGCTTCATGAAAGAGTCTGCCAGACAGTCTGCAGGACACAGACGAAAGTGACTGACAAACTGCCAATACAAGAAGACAGTTTAAAGTTTCCTGCTTTGCTGAAGAGCCTGCCAGACACACTATGGCCTATGGGCTGAAGATGGAAGATTCAAAAGAACTTCGGGGTGATCAGGCAGTGAGTTGTCTCTGTCATTTCTAGAGTTTATATACTATCCTTCTGTGGTCTTTGAGGGACTTGAAGACAGAAAGTTATGATTACAGTTTTCCTTAGCATTAAAGATAAGTTACTCAGACTTTAGACACACAAAGATAGGATAGATGATGGAATATTTTCTTCAAATTTTGCTAAATGTTAATGGACTAAATAGTGTTAACTGTGATTCTTATTTGATAACTGTTATGTGATATATTTTGCTATGTTAAGGTTAAAACCCTTCTTTTTATTTAGACAGAAAAGAGGAGATGATGGGAGATGTCATTCTGTATGTTTCTCATACTGGTTAATGAATAAAGCACTGTTGGCCAATAGGAAAGGAAGATAGGAAGGACTAGGAGACAAGGAGGAAATAGGAAGTAGTAAGGAGGAGCCAAGATGGAGAATCTGGAGAGAACAGAACCGCCAGCTGCCTCTCGCTGGTAAGACCACGTGGAAATACTAATAAATGGGTTAATAATTAAGACAGAGCTAGCCTATAAGAAACAAGTAATTGGCCAACAGCATTATATCAAATACAGAGTCTCTGTGTGTTATTTGGGGCTGGTGGCGTGGCGGCAGGAGGAAAAACCGTACTCCTAACAGAGGCCCTCAAAGAAGATGTGAGAAAATCCCTTAAAGAAATGGAAGAAAAAACAAACAAAAAAGTGGAAGAAATGAACAAATTTCTTAAGGAAAATAAAGGAAGTACAGAAAGCCAAGAAAAAACAATTAAGCAGGTGAAGGAAACGCAGAGAACATGCAAGTTAACAAAATCAGAAACGAAAAGGGAACCATAACAACGGACATAGGAAATCCAGACAATTTTCAGGTCATACTTTGAAAACCTGTATTCCACAAAAATTGAAAATTCAAAGGAAATGGACAAATTTCAGGATAACTATCACTTACCAAAATTAAATCAAGAACAGACATACAACTTAAATAGACCTATAACCCCCAATGAAATAGAAGAAGTCATCGAAAGCCTTCCAACCAAAAAAAGCCCAGGGCCAGATGGCTTCAGTGCAGAATTCGACCATGTTAGGAACTAGCAGCCAGCTGACCCCCGCCCCCGACGATGGGCGACACGCTCATGGCCATGTCATCTCTAAGTCAGCCTTACCTGGTGGCTCAAGCGTTACCTGGCTGCCAGAGGACTCAGTTAAGCATGCACAAGACCCCCTTTTAAAGCAAGCGTGCCATGCGTTCCTCGCTCTCTTGCTCCCCCTCTCTGGTCTCTCGCCCCCCCCTTCTTGCTCTCTCTCTCCTGCTTTCGGTTGGCCACCAGCTACCCCCCCTTCTCTCCCTTCTCTCAATAAACTCCACATGGGCGCCGAGTCTCATGTTTGTGTTTCTTAGGCATTAGCTGCAGCAAAAGAACAACAGACCAGACATTCAAGGAAGAACTAATACCAATATTCCTCAAATTGTTCCACACAATAGAAACAGAAGGTTCATTGCCAAACTCTTTTTACTAGGCCACAATAACCTTGGTACCCAAGCCTCATAAAGACACAACTAAGAAAGAAAACTACAGACCGTTATCCCAGATGAACATCAATGAAAAATACTCAATAAAATGCTGGCAAACCAAATTCAAGAATACATCACAGAAATCATCCACTGATGGGAGATGTCATTTTGTATGTTTCTCATACTGGTTAATGAATAAAGCACTGTTGGCCAATAGGAAAGCAAGATAGGCGGGACTAGGAGACAAGGAGGAAAGAGGAAGTAGTAAGGAACCAAGATGGAGAGTCTGGAGAAAGCAGTATGCTGGCCGGCTCCCCGGTAAGAGAAATACATAAATCAGCAGAAATGGGTTAATACTTAAGACAGAGCTAGCCGATAAGAAACTAGTACCTGTCCAACAGCATTATACCAAATACAGAGTCTCTGTGCATTATTTGGGGCTGGCGTGGCGGCGGGAAAAGACTCAGTGGTGGGAGGAAAAACCGTACTCCTTACAATCCACCATGACCAAGTAGGCTTCATCCCTGGATTGCAGGGATGGTTTAACATATGAAAATCTATCAACGTGATCCACCATATAAACAAACTGAAAAAGAAAAACCGTATGATCATCTCCCTAGATGCTGAAAATTCAACACCCTTTCATGATAAAGGTCTTGGAGAGATCAGGGATAACAGTAACATACCAGAACATAGTAAGAGCTATACACAGCAAACCAACAGCCAACATTAAAATGAATGGAGAGAAGCTTAAGACGATTCTTCTAAACTCAGGAACAACACAAGGCTGCCTCCTCTCTCCATATCTCTTCAATATTGTTCCTGAAGTTCTAGCTAAAGCTATATATAAGATAACAAAAGGAGATCAAGAGGATCCAAATTGGAAAGGAAGAAGTCAAACTGTCTCTATTTGCAGATGATATGATAGTTTACACAAGCAACCCAATAACTCCTACCAGGGAACTCCTACAGCTGATAAACACCTTCAGCAAACTAGCAGGATACAAGGTAAACTCAAAAAAAATCAATAGCCCTACTTTATTCAGACGACAAAGAGGCTGAGAAAGAAATCAGAGAAACATCACCCTTTACAATAGCCACAAACAACATAGAGTATCTTGGGGTAACGCTTACCAAACAAGTGAAAGACCTATATAATAAGAACTCTGTGGCTCTAAAGAAAGAAATTAAAGAAAATACCAGAAAATGGAAAGATCTCCCATGCTCTTGGATAGGTGGGATAAATATAGTAAAAATGGCAAAAAGCAATCTACAGAGTCAATGCAATCCCCATTAAAATCCCACCACAATTCTTCACTGTCCTTGAAAGGATAATAATCAACTTTATATGGAAAAACAAAACACCCAGGATAGCCAAAACAAGCCTGTACAATAAAAGAACTTCAGGAGGCATCACCATTCCTGACTTAAGCTCTAATACAGAGCTATAGTTCTGAAAACAGCCTAGTATTGACATAAAAATAGACAGGTAGACCAATGGAATCCAATTGAAAATCATGATATTAACCCACACACCTATGAACACCTGACTTTCGACAAAACAGCTAAAATTATACAATGGGGTGAGGACAGCAGCTTCAACAAATGATGTTGGCACAACTGGATGATGGTGGGTAAAAGATTGCAGATAGACCCATGTCTGTCGCCATGCACAAAACTCAAGTACAAATGGATCAAAGACCTCAACATCAATCCAGCGACACTGAACCTCTTAGAAGAGAAAGGAGGAGGTACCCTTGAACTAATTGGTATAAGAGATCGCTTCCTGAGCATAACTCCAGGGGCACAGACACTGAGAGCAACAATTAATAAATGGGACCTCTTCAAACTTAGAAGGTTCTGTAAGGCAAAGGACACAATGGTAAGACCAAACAGCAGCCCATAGACTTGGAAAAGGTTTTCACCAAGCCTACAGTTCACAAAGGGCTGATCACCAAAATAAACAGAGAACTCAAGAAACTAGTCAACAAAACACCAAATAACCCTATTAAAAAATGGGGTATAGAACTGAAGAAAGAATTCTCAATAGAGGAAATCAAAAAGACTAAAAGACACTTAAGAAAGTGCTCAACATCCTTAGCTATCAGAGAAATGCAAATCAAAACAACTTTGAGATACCATCTTACTCCTTCCAGAATGGCTAAAATTAGAAACATCAATGACAACTCATGCTGGAGAGGATGTGGAGAAAGGGGAACACTTCTCCACTGCTGGTGGGAGTGCAAACTCGTACAGCCATTTTGGAGATCAGTATGGGAATTAGTTTACCACAGGACCTGGCAATGCCCCTCTTAGGCATATACCCACATGATCCACATCCATCCAACAAAGACATCTGCTCAACTATGTTCACAGCAGCACTATTTGTAATAGCAAGAATCTGGAAGCAACCTAGATGTCCCTCATTTGAAGAATGCATAAAGAAGATGTGGCAAATCTACACAATGGAATATTACTCTACAGAAAAAGATAATGGAATATTGAAATTCGCAGGCAAGTGGATGGCACTTGAAGAAACCATCCTGAATGAGGTAACCCAGTCACAAAAAGAGGAACATGGTATGTACTCACTCATATATGGATTTTAGACCTAGAGCAAAGGATCACAAGCCTATAATTCACACCACCAGAGAAACTAAAATACAAGGTGTATTCTAAGAGATTCATATAAAGTCCCTCACAGAAGGGGGAAGGAACAAGTCCCCCAGAGCACAGGGGAAGGGGGGGCAGTGAATGGAGAGAGAAGTAGGAAAAAGAGAGGGGGAGGAAAACACGCGGACTAGGAAGATTGAGTCCGGGTAGGAATAGAAGACAGGAGAAGAGAGAGAGAGAGAGACAGAGAGAGAGAGAGAGAGAGAGAGAGAGAGAGAGAGAGAGAGAGAGAGAGAGAGAGAGAGAGAATCATAAAAGAGGGATCCATTATTGGTTTGAAGAGAAAACTGAATCCAAAGAAAGGTCAAGAGACCTACAAGACTGCTGCCAACTAACAATTTGAGCAACTTTGGAAAGGCTACCATAAATGCCCTTCCCAGATAGTGAGATCAACTACTAACTTATCCATGGAGCCCTCATCTAATACCTGTTGGAAACAGAAGCAAACACCCTTACCTAAACACTGAGTCGAACTAGAATCCAGATGAAGATGGAGAGGACAAGACCAGGCTGCAGAAACACATAGAGACAGCTGACCTGAAGGAGGAGGAGATAACGGGCCCCCAAACTGATAGCTGGGAATCCAGTATGGGACTGACTCAGGCCCCCCTGAATATGGGTCTCAGCCAGAAGGACTGAGCAGTCTAAGAGACCTCAGACAGTGGAACCAGGATATATCCCTGGTGCACAAAAGGACCTTGAGGACCCATCCCCCATGGAGGGATACTGCCTTAACCTAGAGACAGGAGAGAAGTACTATTCCCTACTTCAAATGACCTGACAGATCTACATGACCCCACCTGGATGCCATTCCCCTACATATGGAATTGGGGTGGAGGGATGGGAGGGGAGGGTGGTGAGGGTGTATGTGAGGGGGCAGAGAGGGTAAAAGGGAGGGAAGGAGGAAGAGGGAACTGGGATCGACATTTAAAATAATAAATTAAATAAAACAAAACAAAACAAAAACAAAACAAAACAAAAACTACAGGTGCCAGGTCCTATCTCAAACTTACCTAATCAGTATTCACCATTCATCCATCTACTATTTTAATGTCATTATATATAAAACACTGTTATAAATGGCAATCCCAGTCCTCTAAAAGTTCATTTCATGGGAGGGAAACAGACTACACACACGCACGCATGCACGCATGCATGCACACACCAAAGAAATATCATCTCAGATAATGCTACTGGTAAATAAAACAATAGGCTATATTTCTCTATGTTCTTAATACTCTACATAGAAATGTGTTTAAAATACCGACATTGTATTTCACCTACCAACATGGTAGGTGAAAATGTTATTTTATTTTACTATGTAGGAAGACCATAACATAATTATGTGCCTAAATTCAAACTTTTTTGTTGTATTTGATGCAGGGCAAAATTATCACCTGCCTCCAGCTTTTATATAACAAAGTTTAAGCTCAGGACTGAACTAGAAAATTCCCCCACAGCTTCTAGTCTAACTTTCATTAGTCCAATAAAAAGAGTATGCTAAACTCAAAACCCAGGAAAGCTCACTGGTTTGATGAATAAGGATAAAAAGATCTCCTGCAGTCACAACAGCAACTGTAGGCAAGAAGGGTAGTACAGGAACAAGGTCTTTTGCAGAAGTCACTGGGGGAGGGGGAGGGGCAGCAAAGAAACACCATTAATAAGGATTGTTAACAGAATCTGGAGAGACTACAAGACCCATTTCTACCTCTTTCACTTTATATTGTGAAGAACTGGTAGTATAAACTAGGAATTAATAAATGTTCTGATTAGTTTTCCTTACAAGAAAGGTCTCTCAAACATTTCTATGAATAAAAGCTAGTGAACATAATGGACATCAAATACTTAAGCAACACCCCCCTGTTAATGGCAAAATACTAAAAGGTGCTGCTAACATGTTCAGCCTTTCTTTAAGAGTTAAATCAGAAAAAAAAAAAAAAAAACAAGTAAAATCAGACATATAAGGATGTATCTTTTAATACGTACAACCCTCATTCCACATATACAAATATTAAGCAGACTGTTCATTCTGAATGAACGGTTCACCAACTGTTGTTGCAGAAACTTCATGGTTAGCTTCCACAATTCCTACACAATAAACTCACTGCACTTTGCTAAAAATTTTAATTATTTTTAATGAATGCTGGTGCACACACACCCATGTGGGAGTGTACATGGAGACCAGAAGACACCCTCAGGAATGTTATCTATCTCCTTTGAGATGGGGTCTCTTACTGGCTTAGAATTCATTAATAAGCTGGGCAGTGGTGGCACACACTTTTAACCGCAGCACTCAGGAGACAAAGGCAGGAGGATTTCTGTGAGTTCGAGGCCAACCTGGTCTGAAGAGCGAGTTCAAGGATAGGCTCCAAAACTACATAGAAAAAACCCTGTCTCAAAAAACCAAAACAAACAAAAATCACTAATGCATTAATGAGGCTAAACTAGCTGGCCAGCAAGTCCTAAAGATCTTCCTGTCTCTGCATGCCTGGCATTTTTACATGTATTCTTTTGGAGATAGAATTTAGACATTCGTGATTGCAAGGCAATACTGTACCTCCTGAACCATTTCCCATAACCTCCAAGTCTGTAATTATTTATGCCTTCGAGTAGTTAACTACTTGGATGAGACTGGCCAAAACAGTAAGGAAATCACAAATAAAGAGGGAGATTATTTTTCTTTCTATAGCTTGTTTAAGTAAGCCATCTCTGAATTGTATTCTCATTACCCAGTCTGCTAGACCCTTTGCCACTTACATTGAGTTTCAAGAAACTTTCAACTTTTTGAACTGTGTTGAGACTGTTAGAGATTTGGGGAACTTTGGGAGTTGAATTAAATACATTCTGTGTCCTGAGATGGCTATGGGGGGCAGGGAGTCCAATGTGGTACAAAAGGAACATACAATCAAATAGTAAAGGAAATTCTTCAGAATGGAACCAGGTCACCACTGGAATTCATATGAAGAAAATATAAAACTGCCAAAGGCAACTATAGATAAAGGAAAAGTATGGATATATTGTCTATTTTAATTCTCTAATTTAAAAGCTTACTGAGTGATAGAAGTATAATTATACTATTGGGCCTTCCACAAATAAAGATGTATATACATAATAGAAACAGCACACACAAAAAAAGGAATTAAATAATAAACTGTATTAGTGAAAAAAAATGACACTATGTGATTAGCTTGAATCTCTAAGAACAAAGAGAATTACAAATGGTAAGAGTATGGGTTAATAAAAATACTACAAACCTTGTTTCATTCTTTACACAGTATACACTGTAGAAAGAGATAATTAAAACTGTCATTAAGTTATTACGCTAATGAACATTATGTATAATAATAATAGCACAAAGAAGAGGAGAGGATATGGAGTTAGGTACATTGAGGCATTAACAGCAATCACATGAAGTACACTGCAATAAATAAGAACAAAAAGTTGGAAAAATAGAATTTTTTTTGAAAATCAAAAATTATAAAATAGGAAAAGGAAAGAAATCACAGACGTGTTAAAAAAAAATAAATAAAAGGATGAAGGCTCAATAGTTAAGAAGTCATATTGCTCTTGCAGAGAGACCCAATTTGGTTCCCAGCATCCACACCAGTAGCTCACAACCACTCCATAATGCCAGCTTCAAAGCAGGTGGCACCCTCAAATGGACTCCTTGAACACACCAGCACTCACACACATACACAGAAACACACATGTATACACATATAATTAAAAAATAAAGCAAATATCTTAAAATAAATGGACTAAACACTCCATTAAAAGTTTAGTCAAATTGAGACCAGTGTGATGACTGAGTGGGTGGAAAGCACATGTGGCACAAACCTGATGGCCTGAGTTCCATCTCTAGATCTCGTGGCAGAAGGAAAGAATAGATCCCCAAAACTGTCCTTTGACCTCCACAGATAAATCATATCACAAACATATCCATATTCAAAAAAGGAATCACAATACTGAGGAAGCTAAAGCAGGAAGACCACTAGATTCCAGACTAATATGAGCTCTCAGTGAGGCCCCATCTCAAAAAGCACCTCCCACTAGTTATTCAAAGATACAGAAAAGCCAATAGAGGGAAAAAAAAATCATAAAAACAATAATGCTGACAAAATAAAATTTAAAGTTTAAAAGAGACAAAGATATTTCATAATATTAAAATGTTCAGCAGAAATATATGTCAAATATAAATATATACACTTAATTAAAAATACCCATATAGGTAACTTCTTTTTTAAAAAAGTAAGAATGATAGATGAAATTGCTAATTTAATGTTTACAGGCAGATGCCAATCTCATCCTCAATAATAAAGTGTAAGGAGGAAATTAGAAGAAAATGAAGATTTGAACTTCACTACTATCTCGCCCCAAAAGATACCTGAAAGAAACCGACAGCAAAAAATGCAAACAAATTCTTGTTAACTCACATTCTCCAAACCATGTCATGAAATAAGTTCAAACTTAAAAGAAATAATACAAATAATTTTCTCCAATCGTAATGTAAGTAAATTAGAAATTAACAACAAAAGAATATTTGAAAGTCTAAAACGATTGTTAATTAAATCAGTTCTAAAGGAAAACCCAAGGGTCAAAGATAACATCACAAAGGAACGCAGAACATACTTTTTTTAAGAATAAAAATAAGACATAGCACAAACTTAGTATACAATTAACAATGTTCATAGAAGACAATTTGTAGCTGTAAACATCAGTGCTAAAAATGAAAATTTTCAAGCAAACTTCTACCTTAAGAATTAGAAAAGCAAAAGCAAGCTAAACCCAAAGCAAGCAAAAGAAATGGTAGTGTCAAGAATCAAACTGGAAAAAAAAAAATGATCAAAATTAGTAAAGTAAGCCTTTATGTAACTAAACTGACCAAGAAGGAAAAAAAAAAAAAAAAAAAGAAAACATAAATTACCCAATTCAGCAATGGAAGGAAGGACATCACTACCCAACTTAAGGGAAACTAAAATGGTTAAAAGAAAAATATGATCTGTTATCAACAAATAAAATCCTAGACAAAACTGACTCAAGAGAAAACAGAAAATATGACTAATCCCATACCACTTGAAATGAAATTAGTACTTGAAATTCTCTCACAAAGAAAAGTTCTGACCTACATTATTCCCCTGTACCAAATACTTCATAAAATCAATTTTTCATAAACTCATGAAGATAATTCAACAGGATAGACTACTACTCAGATTCATTCTGAAGAAAGCAATACCTCCACATGAAAGTTAAAGACAAAAGTGCCAGCAAGCCAAATCCAGGAAGTCATTCTGATATAAACATAAACAAATAGTAGCTTAAGTTTAAGTAGTAAAGACCTTGGGGCAAATAGGAAAATAATTTCCAGAGAAAAGTTTAAAACAATGTTCTGAATTATGATGACCATTCAATAATAATTCCCATCTTGGGCACTGGACTATTTGCATAAAATGAAAACCTTGGTTAGATATAGCTTTCCTATTTTCCAGACTCCAAAATATTATTTCTTTAAACAGAGCAATTTAAGCCTAAATTAAACAAAGCCCAAGACAATATAGTTGCCATTGGCAATGTCTTTCCCCTTTGGCCTGTAATAAGCAGTCTCTGGTAATTTTTTCTTACCTCTGGCAGTTTCTCAGAATTCCTTTCCTCTACCCATCCTACCTTGTCCATTATATTCTGCTTGATCATGAGCCCTTCTCACTCCCTAAATAAGCTTATTTTCTTTGATTACTACCTAAAACACTCTTCTACGAAATCACTCTCATATTTAACGGCTTACTCAAGAACACTTCAATGTTTAGAACTTCAATATTTCCAAAAGCAAATTTATCTTACTGCATAAGGTCAATTTCATTTCAATGGATTTAACTTCCTATCAATTTCTGTACTTTATAACCAAAAATATTATCAATTCTCCAGAATTCATTCAAAATACAAATCTTGTCTGTTTTGGTTTATTCAGTGATATTTCAGAATCAAGTTTCAACTCCTTAGAACACATACTCTTCATGACCTAGCCCCTCTTCAACAGTTATTTCTTCACACTCCATATGCCCTATGCTCCAACCATATATTCTAACATTTTGGCTGAGAGGACTAGAAAGTGTTGTTACTAACTGTAGCTACTGTCCTTGAATTTGCAGCAATTCTCTTGTCTTAACCTACCCCAAATATTGAGATTACAAGCAGAGGTCACTATGATTGGCCACATTCCCTGTTCACAATTCTCCAAACATATTTTTTATGCTTTATGGTCTGGTTATAGAATCAGCCAAAGGAATAATAAATTGTGTTAAAATCTGAGTAAAATATAGCCAACTGAAATTATCAAATAGGAAAAGGCTGGAGAGATCTGTGCTTAAATAAAAATTCAAATTCATAATCAAAAACTTAGGGCTTGCAATTAAGGAAATGTTTAGAAGTCTTAAGGATGAAAAACTGTATCAAACCAATATTCTTTTTTCTTCTTATGTTCTCATTTTACTCAAATACTTACAACGCCCAAGATGAAACAATTCATATTCATGGTTAAGAAGTTACCAACAAGCTGGGTGGTGGTGGTGCATGCCTTTAATCCCAGAACTCAGGACGCAGAGGCAGGTGGATATCTGTGAGTTCGAAGCCAACCTGATCTACAAAGCTACAGAGAAACCCTGTCTTGAAAATCAAAAACAAAAAGTTACCAACAAATAAAGATCAGAAGAGAACTTCATCAGTCTAGTAAAAGACATCTACAAAAACTCATAGCAGACATCATATTTAAAAAATGAATGATATAGGAGATTATGAACAAGACAAGAATGTCCAACCCAGGCATGGTGACTCATGTCTGTAATTACAGCAACTGGGAAGCGGAGGCAGGAGCATTGCCATGATTCTGAGGCTAGCCTAGGCTACAAAATGAGTTCTAGGACAGTGTAACTGAGATCCTGCTACCACCTGTACCCAAAAGACTTTATTATCACTTCTATTTCATATTATACTAGAAGTTTTACTCAGTGCAAACAAGTCAGAAGAAATAAAAAGTATACATACATCTTCTACACATGCAAACAAACAAAACAACAAACCCATGAATTCACTAAAAACCTACTAGTGCTAATAAATGGGTTCAATAGAAATGCAAAATACAAGAGCAATTTAAAAATGAATTGTCACAGGAAGGTAGTGGCACACACCATTAATCCCTACATTCAGGAGGCAGAGACAAGTGTAGGTGGACCTCTGTGAGTTAGAGAGCAGCTGGTCCACAGAATGAGCTCTAGGACAGTCCAAGCTACACAGAGGGAAAAATAATGTCCTTCTACACACATTCTGAAAATAAAATTAAGGAAGTCCTTTTTCCATAAACATAATAAAAGCAATAAATTGAACAAATGAAGTCTAAAACTTATATTTTACACAGTAATACTGAATGAAATTTAAAACCTTAGAAAATGGGAAACAACTAATAGTCACAGACTGAAGACTGACTTACTAATAAGATTCAGTATCTCTTAAATTGATTTATACAATAAATAAGATACCTATGATTGGATTCAGAGTTGTTGCTAAAACTAATACAGGAATATAAATGACCTATAAACATAAAATCTTGAAAGACAAGAACAAAAAGTTAGGACTCACTCCCCATCTTCAAGCATACTACAAAGCTATAGAAATCAAGACTTTATACCACTGGCACACAGACACACAGAGATCAGTGAAAGAGAATGACTAAAGTCTCACAGTTGCCCAATTTGTGATAAGGATGTTATAATGATAATTCAATAGTACAAGGACAACTAAATATGTATAAAAATTAAATTTTATTACTACCAAATTGCATATACAAGACTCAAGATGGGTTATAAATCTAAATGTATTAGAGCTTTTTTGTTAGTTTCTGAAGACTACTGTTAAGGCAAACCTAGTGACAGAAATGTGGTCTAAAGAAATGGCTCAGTGTTTAAGAACATGTACACCTCTTTTCAGGACCGAAGTTTGGATCCCAGCACCCGTACTGGGCAGATCACAATGATAACTCCAACTACAGGGGGACCTGAAGCCTGGCCTTTACAAGCATCATCACTCGCGCGTGCACACGCACACACACACTTTTTCTCTCTTAAAAAATAAAACCAGTCAGGCAGTGGTAGTGGTTGTATATACCTTTAATCCCAGCACTTGAGAGGCAAAAGTGGATCTCTATGAGTTCAAGGACAACAAAGAGTTCCACGACAACCAAGAAGGTTACGAAGAGAAACCCTGTCTCAAAAAAAAAAAAAAAAAAAAAAACCCTAAATCTTAAAAAAAAAATCAACAATTTACCTGTCAGTCATAGAGGTTAGCAGTCTCAAATCCACAAGCCCTGAAGATGATACAGAAAAATTCTTTATCTTCTCCAATGTGGTGCCTCCAGGCATTCCTTGACTTAGCACTACATCACTGTAAACTTTACTTTTATCTTCATGTAACATTCTCACCAACAGTTTGAGCTGCCTCACTGCCACAAGCAGTTTACTGACAAGAGGAACAGTAAACTCAGGAATGCCCCTCCACCCCCACGTACAAGGTGGTTTATTGCATGTTATGGGCTAAGACCCTGTAGGCACTGTGTCTGATGGGGTATCTCTCCAAACCAATCTCAGTACTATTTTCCTCATTTTCATGTGAACTTGAAGAAATTCCTCAGTTTGGATGTCTCGCATCCATAGGCACAGTGACTTGAGGCTACAGGTATGAGTGGAAATCTCCTTTCCCTACAGGAGACAGCACTAACCCCAGGAACACACAGAAGGCTAACATCTAAACTAAATGCGGCCTTGTCAAGAATGTACCATTGGGGCTGATCTAAAGGACCTGCACACAGCACCAACCAATATGGTGAGAACAGTAAAGAACGGCAACTAACTGCTCCTCCTCCAGACCTGCAAGACTGCAATTAATACAGATTCGGAAGAAATCATCTAATTCTTTTACCTTTTTTCTTTATACTTCTTTTAGTACTTTTTTTTTTTAAGTTAAAAAAAAACTTTTCTGTTTCATTATGTATTGCTGATTTTATTACTACTCATGTTGTTTTACCAGTCCTAGAGAGTAAACCCAGAGCCTTGGCATGCTAGGCTGATCTACCACTGCTGTGTTCTTTCTCAAGTCTACCTCTTCTTCCTGTAATCAAATTTTTATCTCTTGCTCTTTGTTTTCCTTTATCCTTTTCTCCTCTTTAACTGCTTCTCTTTTTCACTTCTGTTAACTTTACCCTCATAGTTTTTATTAACTTTACCCTCACAGTTTTAATTTCATAGTTTACTGCATATTGCCCTTTCTTTTTCTATGGTTAACAGTGATAAAACAGTCTTTAATTTTAATGTATTTCTATATTTGGCTTGTTGGATATTGCTGCAGTTACCACCATTACCACTGGCTTTCTCCTCTGGATAGCACTGACAATTGAGTCCTGAAAGAAAAGGTTACTCACTAAGACCACATATAAACCTGACATATATATTCAAATAGCTGCCCAATCACAGCTGAGAAACAATATGAAAAAGAAAGGCAACATAATACCTACAAAGCTACATAAATCTTCCATAACCAAATACAAAAATAAGGAAATGGTTGGAATGTTAGATTAAAAAATAAACTTTAAAAATTAAATTTTAAAATGATCAAGACCTCAAAGAGGATTCAAATAAGCAAATGAATAACAAAGTCAATTTAAGACTTGCACAAGGAAGTCAACACCCTGGAGAATTCAGGAAAGACAAACTAACGGGTAGGGGGAGCTCCTGGTAATAAAAATCTCAATGGAAAGTACCACCAATAGACTAGGGCAGGTAGAAGGAAGAAAAGCAGGGATTGAAGATGTGGTTGAGAATACATTCAGACAGCAACAAAGAGGCTATCATTATCACAACTTTTAAGATCTATGGGATAAAATTAAGAACCAAGAATACAAGTTTTTGGTGTAGAAGAAGATAGAGAGCTGGGTGTAATGATACATGCCTATATTCCCAGCACTTCTGACTCTGAGGCAGGAGGATCACCACAGTGAGTTCTAAGCCAGCCTGATCTTATTACCAAAGTTAAGAAGGAAAGAAAGGAGGAGAAATTATAGCAGAAAACTCCCTAAACCTAAGTAAGGAAAAAGAAAGACATCCAACTATAGGACACATTTATATTCCCTAATAGAAGTAACCAGAAATCCTCTCTAGATCATCTTACAGTTACAATGCCCAGAGTATAAAAGAAATACTGAAAGCTTCAAGACAGAAGTTACATTCTTACTACTATGAACCTATCAAAATAACAAAAAGCTCAACAGAAACCCTAAAAGGCTAGGAGAAAATGTACTAATAATATACTTCACATCCTGAAAGTAATTGCCAACCAAGATTTCTGAATCTAGCAAAATTATCATTGAAAATTGAAGGAGACTTGGATGATGGTGGTAGCACACGCCTTTAATCCCAGCACTGGGGAGGAAGAGGCAGGTGGATTACGGAGTTCAAGTTGAGCATGGTCTACAGAGTGAGTTCCAGAAAAAAATTGGAGAAATAATGTCCACAATAAGCACAAATCCAAGCAAGCCATGACTACCAAAACAGCAGTGTATATATACTTCCAAGAATACTACACAAAGAGAAAGACAAACACAATCTTGAAAGCTCAAAGAAAAATTCACTAGGAGAACAAATAAATGAGAATTAGTAAAAGTTAAAAAAAAAATTCAAACTCAATATACCATCAAAACTCTAAGGTGAATAAAGGAAAATTTTGTATATACGTTTAATAACCTTAAAGGCAAGGTTTTCTCTTTCAAGTGAAACACACAAACTGGATGTTTGGTTTAAAAAAAGAGTCAACTGTGTGAAAAAAAAAAAAAATCACCTTACTATGCATATACCTCAAGCAAATTAGCAGGAGTAGGTTGAACTTGTATATTAAAAAGCAGAGTTTATACCAAAATTAAAAGCAAGAAAACCCCTGAGTATTAATAGACAGCAATCTTTCAAGCTATGACTATAAATACATATGCACTCAATTTTATCAAACAAGCACTAATTGTGTACATATTACAAAACATGACTTTAATACTCCTCTCTCATGAGATTATCTAGATGAAAAAATTAACAAAAAAACTTTAAGTTAAACTATACCACAGACCAAATGAATTTAATAACTTCTACAGAATATCCCATCCAAGAGTTCCATAATAAATGCTGTTCTTGGCTACCCAAGATATTCTCTCTAAAACTAAATGCATTTTAGGACATAAAACTATTAACAAATACAAAATTATTGAAATAGCTTCTTCTATCTTTCCAAATCAAAACCAAGAAAATGAACCCATAAATTTGGGGGGAAATTAAAAATTTCCTAAACCCAGTAAAAACAAAAATATTACTAAAGTGGATAAGATGTAGCAAAAGTGATTTTAATGGAGAAATTTATAGCTATGGATGTGCATACGCACAAAACAAACAAACATTATAAAAGAACAACCTAATGATGCATCACATAATCTAGTAAAACCAAAATCAGAAGGAAAGAAAATCATGGCAGAAATAAATAAAATAGAAACTAAAGCAACAATAAAAAGGGCCAATAAAAACAAAAGGCTACCTCTTTGAAAAGTTAAGCAAAATTAACAAAGCCTTGTTTATCTAAGCCAACCAAAAAAGAGATGACACAAATTAATAAAAGTAGGGACCAAAACAGGAGCTTTAACAAAGAACACCAGTGACTCACAAAAGACTGGTAGGAAGATTTTGAAATCTTGTGTTCCAATGAATTGAAAATTCTAGAACAAACTTCTAGGTATGTATGACTTATCAAAACTGACCCAAGAAGGTAAAAAACAAAAAACAACAACTAAAAGATCAACAGCAAGTAGTATTACAGCAATAATAATATTATCAACAGGAAATATCCTCAACCAGATAAATTCTTGACTGCTCGACTGCTGAATTCTACCAGATCTTTAGTCTATTCCATAAAACAGAAAGGGAAGAAACACTACAAACTCATTTTACTAGTTCCGCACAGATAAGAAAACATAAGAAACAACAACAAACTACAGACCAATTTCCTTAATTAAAAAAGCAATAAAATATTTGCAGCTAAATTTAAAAACTCAATAAGAGACTAGGATCAAGTCTGTTTCTTTTCAGGGATGTAAGAATATCTCAGGATGCACAAATCAATAAATGTAAGACAACAGACACACTAAATGTGTGTGGGGGGGTCCAGTAATCTTAATAGAAACCTAAAAGCATATGACAAATCCATGTCCTTTCATATAAAAAATTGGTTAGAAACTAGTAATACAAAGATCAGACCTCAAAATATTAAGATTATTTACAACAAATGTACAGCCTTCTTCACATTGAATAAAGAAAACTGAAAGACTCAAGAATGAGACAGGACTGTCCCTTCTCTACATTCTTACTTGTTAAATCTCAGCTGGAGCAATAAGGAGGAAAAAAAAAAATGCTAGGCACTCTGGAGACAGAGACAGGTATATCTCTTCAAGTCCAAGGCCAGTCTCGTCTATATAGACTTTCAGGCCAGCCAGGACTAAACAGTGAGACCTTTTATAGAATATTATTATTCTAAGATGTGTTATATCTGGTTATTTTGTGGAATATTGTTTAATGTTGTGTTGTACGTATTCTTTTATGTTGCATTTGTTTAACTCTGTAAAGCTGTGTTACTTTGCCTGTATAAAACACCCAATTGATCAATAGAAATGGTCAACAAAAAAGAACAAAAGAAAGGATAGGTGGGGCTGGCAAGCAAAGAGGATATATATATATATGAGGAGCAAGAAAAAAGGAGGACATCAGGGGCCAGCTGCCCAGCCACACAGCTGGCCGCAGAGGAAAAAGTAAAGAAAAGTATATAAAATTAGAGAAAGATAGAAGGGGAAAAAGTAGACAGAATAATTTAAGTTAAAAAAAAAAAAAGAAAGAAAGAAAAGAAAAAAGCCAAGCTAAGGCTGGGCATTCATGAGAAAGAATAAGTCTCCATGTATTTATTTGGGAGCTAGGTGGTGAGCCCCCAAAATCATCAACACCATACCTCAAAAAACAACCAACCAAAATTAAATAAGCCAAAAAGAAATAAACATGACAGAAACAAGAAAAGTCAAATTATCCATATTTGCAGGTGGCATAATCCTATACTTAAAAGATACCCTAGACTCTACCAGAAAACTTGAGATCTAAGACAGCTTTCAGCAAAATAGCAGGCTATAAAATCAACATTACAGTAGATTACAGTAAAGTGTTATTACATACTAAAATTAGTAGCCACCCAGGAAATCTAAACTGTATCCCTCAATAAATAATATGTTGAGAGAAAGCAATCAGGAAAACAACCCCATTCTTAACAGCCAAAAACAAAGCATTATCAACAACAAAATAATAATAAATTGAACCTAAATCTCTACAATGAAAAGTATAAAATATTGAAGAAAAGGAAAGAGCCAATAGGAGATAAAAAGACTCATCATGATCATACATCAACAGAATAAATATTATGAAAATGGCTATATTAATAAAAGTCATCTACAGATTTAATGCAATCCTTATCAAAATTCTAATGAAGTTCTTCAGGTTTTTTTTTTTTTTTTTAAATCCACAAACTCATATGGAAATACAATAGCCAAAGTAATGGAGGCAAATACATAATTTCAAATTATACTGCAAAGTGATAATTAAAAGGCAGCATGGTACTAGCACACAGAAGTCAATGGATGCAAACAGAAGACCCAGATATAACCCTGCATAACTATAGCCACATGAAACTGAACAATGGGGCCAAAAACATACATTAGCAAAAAGACAGCCTCTTTAATACATGATACTAGGAAAACTTAGTATATACATATGTAAGACTGAAATTAGACCCTTATCTGTCACTTTATGTATAAAAAATTCAAAGCATATCAAAGATGTTAATTTAAGCTCTGAAACTACCAGAGGAAAACACCCTGCCTTAGCATTTCCATAGCTGTGAAAAGACACCATGACTACAGCGACTCTTATAAAGGAAACATTTAACTTACAGTTTCAGAGATTTCGTCCATTATCATCATGGTAGGAAGCAGGGCAGTGTGCAGGCAGACATGGTGCTGGATGTTGCAGAATATTATTTTAAGATGTGTTACATTTGTTTATGATGTGAAATATTTATAAATAAATGCAAAGATGTGTTGCATTCTTTTATCTTATATTTGTTTAACTTTGGGAAACTGTGTTACTTTGCCTGTGTGAAACACCCAATTGGTCTAATAAAGAACTGAATGAGCCGGGCATTGGTGGCACATACCTTTAATCCCAGCACTCGGGAGGCAGAGGTAGGTGGATCTCTGAGTTCGAGGCCAGCCTAGTCTACAGAGCTAGTTCTAGGACAGGCTCCAAAAGGAATACAGAGAAACCCTGTCTGAAGGAAGGAAGGAAGGAAGGGAGGAAGGAAGGAAGGAAGGACTGAATAGCCAATAGCAAGGAAGAAGAACGGATAGGTAGGACTGGTAGGCAATGAGAATATATAGGAGGAGAAACCGGGGGAAAAGTAGATCAAGGAATAACAAAAGGAGGAGAGGAGGATGCAAGGGCCAGACACGGAGTAATAAATAAAGACATAGAAAAATATAAAAGCCCAGAGACAAAACATAGATGGGATATTTAATTAAGATGGCTAGAAACAAGCAAAGGTAAGGCCAGGCATTCATAAAAGCCTCCATGTGATTTATTGAGAGCTGGGTGGTGGGACTCTGAAAAGAGAAAAAAGCCAAAGAGTGAACATAACCAACTACAGCTGGAGAAGGAGCTGAGATTTCTACATATTGATCCTCGGGCAATAGAAAGTGAATTGTGTGCTGGGCTACAATGACACATTTCCTCCAACAAATCAACACCTATTCCAACAAGGATACCTGCTAATAGTGCTACTCCCTATGGGGGCCATTTACGTTCTAACCACCATATACTTCAAGACAGAAGCATAAGAGACAACTTTCTAAACAGGACTCTAATAGCTCAGGAAACAAAAGCAAGAATTGGTAAATGGGACTGCATGAAAGATTGTATACAGCAAAGAAATAATTATAATAGGCATATTAACTCACACCTTTAATTCCAGCACTCAGGAGGCAGAAAAGGCAGATCTCTGTAAGTTCAAGGACAAGTCTAGAGAGCTCCAGAACAGCCAGAACTATCTAGAACAGTGGTTCTCAACCTTCCTAAATGTGACCCTTTAATATAGTCCCTCGTGCTGTGGTGACCCCGCCCCAACCATAGAATTATTTTCGTTGCTACTCCATAAGTGTAACTTTACTGTTATGAATCCTAATGTAAATATCTGTGTTTTCTAATGTTCTTAGGTGACCCGCATGAAAAAGTCATTTGATCTTCAAATGGGTTATGACTCTCAAGTTGAGTATCACTAGCCTCGAGAAACCCTGTCTCCAAAACTGGTGGTGGTGCTGGAGAGATGGTTCCATGGTTAAGAGCATTTGCTGCTTTTGCAGAGGACCCAGGTTCAATTCACAACCATCAATAACTCCAGTTCCAGAGAATTCAATGCAGGCTTCTGAAAGCACCAGGCACACTGGTGGTGCACAGAGGTACACACAGGCAAAACACCCACATAAAATAGTAATTTTTTTTAAAAGGTTACCAGAATGAAGAGACAGCCTACATAACAGGAAAAATCTCTTCCAAGCTAGTAGGTGGTTAATATCTACACTATAAAACAAAACATACATAAATAAACACACACACCCCAACACCACTACCACCACCACCAAGAACACAAAATCCAAACAATGAATGGGCAAATGAACAGAACACACATTTCTCAAAGAAGCACAAATGGCCAATAAATATATGAGAAAAAAAAGTTGAACATCTTTGGCCACCTGGGAAATAAGTCAAATTTACAGTAAAATCCTATTTTAACCAGTCAGAATGACTATCATAAAGAAAACAAACAACAACCCAACAACAATAAAAAGCTGGCCAAGATGTGGGAGAAGGAAAAACTATTATAAACCACTGTTATGAATGTAAATTAGTTCAGCTGCCATGTAAATCAATATGGAGGCCACTCAAAAATATAATTCTATACCTTTCCAAGTACACACTCACAAAGGAATTAAGAGTTAGCATACAGAAGAGAGCTAAGTTATGGGATTAGGCTAAGTGATCATCAACAAATGGAGAATATCATGCTATGCAAAATAAGACAGACTCAGAAAGATAAGCATCATACTTATGTTATATGTGGAACCTAGAAGGGAAATAAAATCCAAGAAAAATATGCAAGTATATTCGAAGAGCAAGGAGATCAGCAGGGTATGGAGAAGGACAAAAATAGGGCAACGGGAATGTGAATACAGTGAAAGGGTTTTATGTGCATATATGAAAAAAGTCACAATGAAATGTATTAATTTGTATAACATATGCTAATGGAAATGTGGTGATATTTTGTTAATAAAGCTTGCCTGAAGATCAGAGGGTGAACTAGTCACTAACCATAGAGGTCTGGAGGTCTGTACACACCAACAGGAAGTGATATGGCTGTGGGAAGAGAGGAATATAAGGTGGGAGGAGACAGGAGTTCAGTCTCTTTTCGGCTGGGAAGTTGGGGTAAGGTGTGGCTGTGGCTTGCTTGTCTCTCTGATCTCTCAGCATTTACTCCTACATCTGAATCCAGGCTTTTGTTGTTTAGACCTATTAGAAATCATGCTACAGAAAAGTATTAAAATAAAAAAATGTACTCATTACCATTCAACATCTGCTTTATATTCAATGTTCTCAGATTGTGATATGTCCACCTATCTTCCTATTATAAAATGCCTGGCTAAACTTGCCTCCACAATCTAAGTGCTTATATTATAGACACCATGCCCCATTCCTGTTAAAACTTAAAATTCAATGGTTATTTAAATGGTGGTTGTCCCTGACTCTTTGAGGAAACAGTAAAGTTATATACTGTCTTCAAACGTGTATACATACCACACATATACATACAGTCTTGCTGAAATTATGACTTTATTTGAAGAGGCTCAGCTATTGCTGCCCATCACTAAATTCTCAGCCTAATATTGAAAGCACTTCATAATGCAGTCACTTTTAACTTGGCTAATCTATTTGCCATCTTTTGCAATTACACTAATCAGGACTGTATCCTCGTTACCCTAGCACATTCTTCCCTGGAAGGCTTACCATCACATTTTCCTCTTAATGCTTTCAAGCGTAACTATTTGCTTCTGACATTAACAAGTCCTTTTGGTTTACTTGCCGCAAGAGTTTCTATCTAACAACAATCTAATCTCTACTGTATTCTGAAACATGTTATCTTCCTCTCTTACAGAACTCAAAAGGTGCCACTTCTATGACACAAGTCATTTAAAAAGCACTGATACAGATGAGCTTAATTCTCAATTGTACATGAGCTGTATTTTCATTTAATATCAAGTTTTCCTTCAACTCCTAAATGTTGCACTTGAAGTAACTCACATACAGTATACTATGTATTTATGCTGTCTTTTCTCCTAATTTTTTAGCTAATATTACTCTTAAGGGCAGAAATTATGTCTATCTCTTCCTTCTGTCCTGTTATTCTCCAACACAAAGCAAAGAGAATTCTGAGATAGAGTACCTGAGTATCAGTGTTCTTCAGCATTTAGCATATTTTACAAACGTAATTATAAGATATTTCAAAGTATCACAGTCACTGTTCTATTGCTGTGAAGAGACACCATGACCAAGAACTCTTAGAAAACATTTAATTGGGGCTGCTTGCAGCTTCAGAGGCTTAGTCCTTTACCAGCATGGCAGGGAGCATGGCACTGGAGCAGCAGTTGAGAGCTACATTCTGATCACAGGCAGAGAGAGACTGGTGCTGGCATGGGCTTTTGAAACCTCAAAGTCCACCCTCTGTGACACACTTCCTCCAACAGGGCCACAAAAATCCAACAATGCCACACCTCCTCATACTTGTAATCTTTTCAAACAGTTACAGACTCTGATGATTTGTCTAAGCATTCAAATTTAGCCCGACGAGCCACCATTCTTATTCAAACTACTACAGAAATCTTGTAGCTTCTTTTTTTCCTATTCATGAAAGGCCAACTTAGGTTCCACTCTTAGTAGATCCTTGATCAAGTGAGAACTTTTACTATCCAAAATAAAAGTTAGTTTTTAATTTTTTATGTAGATTTCTTAATTTATTCTTTTTATACTTTGTAACCATAGGCCAGCCTGGACTACAAACCTATTTCCAGGCTATCCTGGGATACAGAGAGAGACTTTGTCTCAAACTACGCTCTCACAAAGTTGGTGGATACCGGTGGTGCACACCTTTAATTCCATCACTTAGGAGATTGTATGTGAATTTAAGGACAACCTGGTCTGCACAGCAAGTTCCAGGGCAACCAGGGTTATAAAACAAACTCTCTAAATAAGACCAAGAATATCCATATATAAAGCATTTTGATCATATTCAAGGGAGAGGGGAAAGAGGAGAGTTTATGACCACTTTAGCCCCTTTATGTTAAAGAACACTAGGTTTAATGAGTACCATTTTTGTAGCTTTTCTCCAACTCATCTAAATTAGCAGTTGTAAACTAGTTTCATATTACTCTTTTCTTATAACCTGAGTATTTATTGTTCTTATTAGTAGCTACCAATTTACCAATATTTATAAATAGATTTTACCTAACAATCTAGACTTAACAATCTGGCATCTTAAAGAAAATGGAATTCCAGAAATACTAGATACACATACCCAACAACAAAGGTTTGGGGATCAGCAGCTACTAGCTTGCCTGATACCGAGGTCATGATCTCCACCACCACTCCTCATCTTCTATACTTTAAATCCATTGTCAGTACCTTCTAAAATGGGAAATTAAACAAAGACCAACCACCTTTCTTAATAGAATATAATGTCTATGACTTAAAATGTAACCACATATGAATAATTTTTAATCAACTAAAGAGATAAACAGTGATACTTAAGGGGGAAGAATCCTGCCATTGTTACAGATGAATGTTATATGGGGGAAAGTGAAGTAATTCAGGGAAAAAAACTTCATGTCTACTGTTATCAACAGAAAACAAAAGTTTCTTTTAACTAACAATTTATTTTATATGCCTCAATGTTTCACCTGCATGTATATTTGTATACCACATGTGTACCAAGAACCCTAGGGAGGCAGAAAGGTGTTAGATATCCTGGAACTGGAGCTAAACACTGTGAGCTGTCATATGGGTTCTGGGAACTGAACCTGTAGGTGTTCAGTACTGAACTTGGATCCTCTGGGAGAGCAGCAGGAGCTCTTAACCACTGAGCAATCTCTCTAGCCCCCATTTTCAAACAATTCAAAAAATTTTTTTTCATCTACTCATAGGCAGAAAGTAACACAGTAATTATTTCGTATCCCCTTAGTTACACACTGGCAAAAAATGAGAATGATGTGCTATTCTGGTTACTGAATAGATGAGAACAATTTCCTTTATTTGCTTATTGATTTTCTGTCTTCTTTGTGTGTCTTAAATGTACATTGTTGTTTCTGTACCTGTGCATGTGGAGGGCAGAAGTCAACCTGCAACATCATTCCTCAGGAATAAGCCAAGCAGGCTAGGCTGACTCATCAGGAAGCCCCAAGGATTTATGTGCCTCTGACTCCCAGGAGCTGGGATTACAAGCATGTGTCATTGTGCCCAGGTTTTTTTACATGAGCTCTAGCGATCAAACTCAGATCCTCATGCTTATATGGATGGCAAGCAATTAAATGACTGGGCCATCTGTTCATCTCTAATTGTATATCTATACCATGTAGAACCCTTCTCATGTTTAATACCTGAAGAAAAACCCTTACTCATTTCTAGCCTCTTATGTACTATGCTTTGCAAGGTTAGGAGCACAACAACAACAAATTATATTACTTCCTAGCTCAAATGTATGCAAAGCTTTTGAGTTCAAAGCTGTATCAACTACCTTTCAAGTTTAAAAACCTATGTACATATCCAGATCTTCTCCATCTAGCTGAAGTGCTTTCCCTAAAAAATGGAAAAGGTTAAACTATTTGCATTCTACTTTGTTTCTATCATCACTTCTAATGGCTTGTAATATATCAATACAAAAACAGATTTAATTGCTCTCTAAATTAGGCAATATAAACTCAGTTCTTAAAGTCTTTCAAATAAAAAAAAAAAAACTAGATGAGACAATTATCTAGTAGTACAGTAAGTTTTCCCCAGCAATGCCATCTCATTAACTTAATCAAGTATTCTCAAGTTTTCAGGTGACATTTTAAAGATCAGTATCACGCACAGAGTATTAAAGGATATTATAATGGATCAGTATTACAAATGCTTCAAAACTGTCGTTCCTAAATACTCAAATGTAAAAATGCAAATGATTATTTTTATTTCATGGTTTTTATAAACTAAGATGTTTTAAAAATCTACCAGATTCCTAATGCACACAATGATCAAATCACAAAATAGTCAAATATGCAGGTAGAAAATGCTACTAGAAAAATAAAGAATAGTGGAAAATTTACTTACTATATAAGAATTAGATTATATAAGCTTTAACTATGCTTGTTAACAGGTTTTTGCTTTTTTTCTGACAGAACTTCTGTGCAATGAAAGGTTTTGTGCAATGAAAGGTTAACACAGTAACCAAGAACTACCTGTGGCTAGTGAGCACTTTTGAAAAGTGACCAGCGCAACTAATAAAATGGGTCTTCTTAATTTAATTAAAGATTCTATATGTGGCTAATGGTAACATGTTGGACAGTAAACTTATTTACATAATTTGAAATACTAACTACCAACCAAAGTTTTTCAAAGTATCATATGTTAATGTTAATGTCAGTTAAAACTATGCTGATACCAAATGACACATAAAGCCAGCCATCAACCTCAATAGAATATTCATATCTGAAATGAAAAACTGCTATTAGCTGGATTCAGAACTTAAATTTTAACTGGTAAAAAATAATATAACATACATTTTCCCTCTCATTTTTTATAAGACCGTGCTCAATTCCTGAATGGTTTCCCAATGCATGCAAGTAACTTTACTTTCAAATCTGTTCAAATCTGACGCCTATTCAGGAAAACAATGGCAAAATAAGCACTCAACATTAACAGGTTCCCACGACTCCGAAATTTCACACGTTAGTTTCCCTTTTCCTTAAAAATAAAACAGTGGGGAGAGTCTTTATCTCCTGATGCAGATTATAAAGTCTTATAGTTCACCTTCTCTCGTTTCTAAAGGTAACAAGCATTCAGACATAGTTGCGATTTCATTGGCAGATACAAAGTTATTTTTCATGCCCACAGAATGAGTCTTCTAAACATTTCAAGTGTTCTTTGACAAGCTCTTGCTAAGTCAAAGAACTAATCAAGATGGTGCAGAAAATGTCAACAGAAAACAAGTCCGGGGATTTGCACAGTAACAACTAGTCTCTCCCAGCAGAATCAATCAAGACTGGAAGGTTTGCTTTCTTCCCCCACCACCTCTCCGCAAGACAGCCCGTTGTACCATGAACCACCCTAGGAAACAAACCCGGGAGCAAGGTCGTGACCCCAGGTCACGGCCGCCTGCACGCTGCCACTCTACATCGCAAAGCCACCTGTTAGGCCCGAGCCTCACCTGGCAGGAAAGAGGAGGCGCCTACCAGGCAGCGCGCCGGACGCGAGGGCGGCGAGCGCGGAACCCGCCCCTGTGCCGGCGGCCGCGATCCCCCGGTGGCACGTGGGTCTCCCGGAGCCAGGGCTGCACTGACAGGCGGACGGCCCGCGGTCCCAGGCTGCAGCCTCGCGCCGTTTCGGGCCCGGAACACCCGCGTCCCTGGCTCGCAGGCACCGCGCTGAGCGAGCGCCCGGGCGGCCCACGCCGCTGGTCCGCCCTCCTCCGGCTCCTTGGTGGCGCGATTCCACCGTCCCTCACCTACCTGGTCGCGGAGTTTGAGGAACGCCATGGCGGTCGCCGCCGTTCGGGCACTGCCCGGGGCCGGCGGGTAGGTGGCCGGCTTCGCTGAGGAGAGCGCGGGCAGGGGGCGGCGCCGCCTCCCCGGCAGCCCGCCGCCGCCGAGAGCCCCGCCGGTCCCGCCTCCTCCACCGAGGACTCCCGCCCTCTTTCTTCCGTCCTTCCTTCCTCTCTCTCGGGCGCCTCCACACACAGCCGCTGCCTTCGCCGTCGCCCCACACCCCCTTCCCGAAACACCCCGACAGCCCCCGCCGCCGCGCCGCGCCGCGCCGCTCCAGCCCGCGGCAGCGGCGGCATCCAAACTCCACTCCACAATATTACCACCACCGCCCGCCGCGATTGGCGGCCGTGCGGGGGAGAGGCCAGAGTAAGGCGAGCGCCTATTGGCCACGCCGCCGCGCTCGCTCGCGTTCTGGCCCCGCCTCCCCGCTGAGGGAGGGGCGGGGCACAGGAAGCGGCGACGCGCGGAGCGGGCAGGCCAGGTGGCGGGGCGTCTGGGCGCGCGCCCCGGGCGCGGTGGGCGGAGCCGGGGCGGGAGGTAGGTAGGGGCCGCAGCCCGGTACCGGGTAACGGCCCAGGATTGCACGTGGAGGAGGAGAGCATAGGTTCGGTTCAGCCAGGTGTAAATAAAGCAGGCGGAGCGGGTGCGAGGGGAGACCTCGGGGCTGGTGCTGCTTCCATGAATGTAGCGAGGGCACCCGGAGAACCGGACTCGCACGTGGAGCCAGAATGAATGCCTTCGCGGCATTGGGGGCTAAGTGGTCACGGGGGACTGCTGGCACGAGGAACGGAAGGGCGTGGTCTTCAGAGCCTGAACAGGTTGTGACCACCGAGTATCTCTCTCCAAAGCTCTCTTTTCAATCTTACATGTATTTTCCCCCTTTCTTTATCATAAAAAGGGTTTTGCCTCCCACTCGAGAGGGATCAATATTTTGTAAATGGATGTGCAAGATTTTCAACAAATAGCATCCTTGGATGGAAAAGAGGAATGACTCCCTCGCCCTGACACACACCCACGCCAACCCACACCTCAGAAGAGGCTTTTCTTTCTTAGGCAGCCGCACACTGTTACCATTCCAGACTTGTGTGGGAGAAGATGGTAGTTCGCCTATGTCTGTCCCCATGGGCGGCTCCAGCCCCTGGTTAATAAAAGGTACAGATGGTGAGAACACAAACGTGAGACATCAGGCTTGTTTTCAAAAACAACAAAAACATACCTCCCCTTTTCCCTGAATCAGTGTGTCTCTTGGGACAGACTTTATTTAGAGAATCGATTTGAACCTAATGGGAGTCTAGAGAAATGAGGATCTGTGCCAGGACTGTCAGTTTATTATAACATTGCATTTTTTAAAAAAAATTATTTAGTCCTATACGAACAGAAAATACCAAAGTGCAACATCAAACACACTAATACTACGAGCCTTTGGTATCTCTTGACATAACCATGCCATAATTCTGTTGAAGGAATCTCTTCTAAAATTACTTTTTTTTTTTGCTGTGGATGGTATTTGCTACTTTAAAATGAAGGAATTCTCATAACTGATGAAAGAGGTCAAAGGAAGACAAATGGTTCTTGCTTTGCATTGTCTTCAGTACCTGATTCCTTTCTCCATCAACTTTGGAGATGAAATAAGGATTCTCTCACCCCATCTCTCCTTATCAGTGCATTGAAAGTGAATGAGTTGATGGTATAAAAGCCTCTGATGATGGTGTTGTGACAACATTATTACAGTGATAATAGTTTCCCTGCACTACCACCAGTCCAGGTTTTCCTTACTCTTACTCTGCTCTGTTAGATGTGTTCCTGTTTAACACTGGAGGTTTACCCAGAAATTAATAACAACTGAACAAATACCTGTCTTCAGTAATCTCTCTGGGTTAAAGTTCTAGAATTTAAAAGCACCAAAGGAACTCAATTATTAGTATAGCACAGATTGACTTTGGGGAGCATACAAGTGGTTTTGAGGATATGGATTGAAAGAACGGACCAAATGTGCATTTTATTGAGCTGATGAAATTTTAATTAGGAGTGACTGATGAAATGTTTTACAACATGCCATCTCTGCATTATAGTGGGTATGATCATGCTGCAGAAGTGGCTTCAGTCCTAGGTGGACTCACCTTCCTCCATTTTGAACACAGTTTAACACCTTGTGTCTCTTGCTCATCCTTTATTTATAAAGAAAGAAAGAGAAAAGGAAGAAAGGAATGAATTAAGAAAAGAAAGGCAGAAAGAAATAAAGGTTAATCTTACCCAACCTACTCATCTCACACAGTCAACCAGGATAATAGTATGAAAGGCTGTGGAAATTCTAAAGGACCATCCAAATTTAATATTAGTATTTTAATAACTATTTCCATAGCTGTTGAGATAGTGACAACTGTTAATTCTGGGAAAAAATAGAAATAAAACCTATATAATTAAGCAATAAAATGAAAATATTCATATTCAAGTTCTATTAACATTAAAATTCCTTCAAGTTAAAATTTTAAAGACCTCGACCAGTTGTGGCAGCATGTGCCTTTATTCCTAGCACTTGGGAGTAGGCAGGTGGAGCTCTGTGAGTTTGAAGCCATCCTCATTTACATAGTAACTTCCAGGTTGTCCAGGAGGCTACATAGTGAGACCCTGGTTCAAAAACAAAAAACAAATAAAACCAAATTCCTGAAAAGTCCTAACTACATCATAAGTAGCCAGTGGAGCCAAATACTAAAATGATGCCCATAATCTGTGTGTGTGTGTGTGTGTGTGTGTGTGTGTTTTGTATATGTGTGTGTGTGTGTGTGTGTGCATCCTTGAATCCTTGTGGTGGCTTGACAGGATGTCTTCTTCAATCACTTTGCACCTTATTTTTTCAAACAAGGTCTCTCACAGAATGTGGGACACCCTATTTTGGCTAACTTGTATGAAAGATCTGGAACCTAAACCAGGTCTTCATGCCTATACAGCAGGCACTTCACCCACTGAGCCATGTTCAATTCTTGTGTCTCTTTTCCTGTACACCACTGACATTGCCCAACAACCCTGCTCACACATAAGTACTTTTCAGTCATAAAATAGTCTGTATTCCTAACAAGACTCATGTGTCCATACCTCAGCTATTCACTACTGCCAAGTCTAAGAATTGATAGCAGTCTCCATCAGAACTTGTATCTGAAATAAATGGCACAGATACAATCACCAGCAGCCACACTATACATTAGCCACTTACTCAGCATCCTCCCTGTATTCTTTACCTAATGTAAATTTCTCTAACTTCTTTATATTACTACTTAAAGAAGCTAACTGTGCCCAGAGTCAACCCAGCTTACCACTGGCAGGACCTGATGCATAATGCCCTTAAAAATCAGAAAAACAGTTTTTATGGTAGGAAACAATTACAAGGGTTTTTTGGTTTTTTTTCTTTGTTGTTGTTCTTGTTTTTGTTTTGTTTTTTGAGCCAAATAATTCCTACCACATAGAAATAATTTTTCTGAAGAATCTGAACTACCAATAAGACTCAAATAATAGACTACCAAAGCAGCAAAGGTGATTTCAGAGCCCCAGAAGATACGTTGGGTGCCAAGTGTTTATCTAAAGGAATTTAGAAGGGAGGAAGTAGAGAGAGAAGGGTAATACACATAAAGATAATGCCTGAGTGTTTCAGATGAAAAACATGAATTAAAGGAAGTAACTTTAAAGGAGTAAAATTAAAGGAGTAAACTTAAAAATGACACAGGTAGTAGTGAAAGTTTAGAAAACTAAGCAGAATATGGAAATGTTAAAGTTCACACTGAGGAAAGTCAGGCTGACCTAAAAGGAACAGCAATCCATTGTCAGCAGGTATTTTAACAACAATGAAAATGATAGAAAGGGTCTCTGAAGTATTAAGACTCCATAACTGAAAAACTAGCCTGATGGGAGATGTCATTCTGTATATGTTTCTCATACTGGTTAATAATAAAGCACTGTTGGCCAATAGGAAAGGAAGATAGGAGGGACTAGGAGACAAGGAGGAAATAGGAAGTAGTAAGGAGGAGTCAAGATGGAGAGACTGGGGAGACCAGATGCCTGCCCCACTCCCCGGTAAGGAGGCCACGTGGAAATACATAGATCAACAGAAATGGGTTAATAATTAAAGGCAGAGCTAGCCGAAAGAAACAAGTAACTGGGCCAACAGTATTGTATCAAATACAGAGTCTCTGTGTGTTATTTGGGGCTGGCGCGGCAGCGGGACAATACCAGGCTGCGGGCGGAAAAACAGTACACCTTACTAATGGCGCCCAATGTGGGCTGGCTTGGTGGCGGCGGAACAAGAGCAGGTGGCGGGCAGAAAAACCTTACTTGTTACAAATGGCGCCCACGTGGCTAATAAGAACTTCCACTTAAAATTTAACAAAAACTTAAAAAAGGGTTGTAGAAACAAAAGAACAGAAATAAGCAAGGTTTCTTGATAACAGCATTTTTCTTGGTTGGACTCTGATTTGCTAGAGACAAGCAGATATTCGCGCGGCTCCTTTAAGGGAAGGTTCCTGACTCAGCATAAACGGCAAAAAACCGCACAGCTTTTAAATAACTCTGCTAACAATTTATTGGTGTGTATGAGAGATGGCAATGGCAGTGACCACATCTCCAAGCCGGCAGCATGCAGATCAAGGCAGTGAGCGCAGCTTTCAGTGCTGGCTGTAAAAGTACCCGCCACCATCTTTGGTAAACCGCGGCAGAAACAAAGACTTTCATTTTAACAATGTTGTTGTTTAACAGATAAAGACTCATGGCCAGACGAAGATAAAGATTTACAGTAAAGACAGATTCATATTAAGAAAAACCTCTAAAGGTTTACAGTGTGTTTTAAAATATACGTAGACAAAAAAAAAAAAAAATGGTTTTAAAGAGACAAAGAGGAACTGGGTGTTGTAGCACACGCCTTTAATCCCAGCACTCAGGAGACAGAGGCAAGCAGATCTCTGTGATTTGCAAAGTAAACCTGGTATGCAGAGTAAATTCCAGGACAGATAAGAGTTACAAGGAGAAACCCTGTCTCAAAAAAATAGAAAAGAAACAGAATAATAAAAAGCCACAGATGGAGAAAATTTGTATACTGTACGGTATTATATTGTCTTTGTATTGTTTGACTGCTGAGGAAATAACAACTGTTAAAACAAATGCTGCTGAATTAATTCAATGTATATATTTTGAAAATGCTTTGACTCCAAAATTTAAGTTCAAGGACAAGTTACTGGGGAAAAGGATTTCTATTTTTGTTTCCACAGAAAATAAAAAGCTATGGATTCCTTCCAGACTAATGTGGTTTGAGCAAGCCAGACCCCCTGAAACAGAGTCGCTGGTGATCCAACATTCAAAACAGCTTGGACAAGGCAGTCTTGCAGACTACAGCCAGGATTTCTACATCTTCTCAGGATCCCCCATGACAGCGCCCCCTGTCAGCAGGAAGTAGTTTGGAAAGAACGACGCCCAAATTCCCAAATATTGTTTATAAATGTTTGTTTTCATTTAAATGGACTTGGTTATAAATGGTTAATGATCATAGCCAATTCTTTTTAAAGGTAAAAAGGGAATTATGGTATAGATATGAATACTTTGTTTTGGAATGGATTTTCATTTATTGATACAATTTAAGGTCAATGTTGTATATGTATATTTCTCTTCTTGTTTATGTATTGTGTTTATATAGCTCATTTAAAAATGTAATGTATAATTTAGTACAGATTTTAGATAGTTACCTATAATAGTCAAAACATAGCTAGGTGAGTTAGGTTTTCTAGATATGCAGATGTATTTGAGATAGATAGATATTCTTCAAATCTTTCAAAGACCTACAGAATATGGCATTTAAAATGGTTTAGGGTTTTTCTTGACAGTGAGACATAATTGTTCCTGGCAACACCACCTGCGTCAGAAAGGAAGATGAAGATGGACATTGAAGAAACTCATTATGGAGTTTACTTCCAATATGGCAAGACTAGCCATTTGGACAAGATACTGCTCTTGTCTGGACTGTTTGACTTTATGCTGTATATACTGGACATGCAGGACCCACAGAAAAGTGACTGCTGATTCAAGATGGACATTGCTACAGAGATCCTGCTTCATGGAAGAGTCTTCGAGACAGTATGCAGGACACAGAGAAAAGTGACTGACAAACTGCCAATACAAGAAGACAGTTTAAAGTTTCCTGTGTTGCTGAAGAGTCTGCCAGACACACTATGGCCTATGGGCTGAAGATGGAAGATTACAAAAGAACTTCGGGTGACCAGGCAGTGAGTTGTCCCTGTCATTTCTAGAGTTTATACTATCCTTCTGTGGTCTTTGAGGGACTTGAAGACAGAGAGTTATGGTTACAGTTTTCCTTAGTATTAAAGATAAGTTACTTAGACTTTAGACACACAAAGATATGATAGATGATGGAATATTTTCTTCAAATCTTGCTAAATGTTAATGGACTAAATAGTGTTAACTGTGATTCTTATTTGATAACTGTTATGTGATATATTTTGCTATGTTAAGGTTAAAACCCTTCTTTTTATTTAGACAGAAAAGAGGAGATGATGGGAGATGTCATTCTGTATATGTTTCTCATACTGGTTAATAATAAAGCACTGTTGGCCAATAGGAAAGGAAGATAGGAGGGACTAGGAGACAAGGAGGAAATAGGAAGTAGTAAGGAGGAGTCAAGATGGAGAGACTGGGGAGACCAGATGCCTGCCCCACTCCCCGGTAAGGAGGCCACGTGGAAATACATAGATCAACAGAAATGGGTTAATAATTAAAGGCAGAGCTAGCCGAAAGAAACAAGTAACTGGGCCAACAGTATTGTATCAAATACAGAGTCTCTGTGTGTTATTTGGGGCTGGCGCGGCAGCGGGACAATACCAGGCATTGGGCAGAAAAACCGAACTCCTTACACTAGCCTTTTTTTTTTTTTTTTTTTTTTTTTTTTTTTTTGAGACAGGGTTTTCCTGTGTAGCCCTGGCTGTCTTGGAACTCGCTTTGTAGACCAGGCTGACCTCAAATTCAGAGATCCACCTGCCACTGCTTCCTGAGTACTGGGATTAAAGTCATACACCACCACTATAACCATCACCACCACCAGGCTTAGTTAAATTATCTTTCAAGAGAAAGGGTAAACACATTTTACAATTGAGACTCACAGATGCTCCTTGAAAGAAATCCTAGGACTGTTGATGTAGCTTAGTTGTTAGAGTGCTTGCCTAGCATTACACCTAGCATGTGCTGGGTGTAATCCCTTGCATTTCACAAATTGGTGGTGCATGTTAACTTCACCCTTGGGATGTAGAGACAGGAGGATTGTCTTCAGTGGGTCATTCCCAGCTACTTAATGGAGTTGGGGCTATGTCTTAAAAGAAGGAAGGAATAAATCCTGAAGAATACAGTCAAAAAAAAAAAAAAAAAAAAAAAAAAAGTTAAATCCCGAGAAAGAAATGAGGTGAAGTTAGAGGTGAAAACATAAATGAATGAATTAGTAAATTTGTTGGTCAATCTAAAGCTATAGTTTTTGTTTTGCTTGGTTTTTTGTTTTTAATTTTAGATTCTGACATTTTAGAACCTGAAAACAAGATGCAATTAAACTACTAACCCTTGGAATACAATAGATTATACTAGGAGACAGTTCATAGGTAAGGTGTTCTAGACTTACTAAGAATGGAAATATTCATGACTTCAGACTTTAACAAGTATATACATTAAGCTCCTTGGTGAGGGGCACCATGCAGGGGTTTCTTAAATGAGAACAGTACAGAGTCATTGAGAGAGCTAGAAAAAAACAATGGTTGGACTTTTGGGGAAAAAGAAATGTCCTAAACCAGACAAGAGAACTGCTATTTCTCTCAAGCATCAAATACCAGGAGCTCAACTTTGCTTCGTTTTTCTCTACTTTCAGAGTCAGTGATGATTGCTCTGACAGAGACCGTCAAAATGGATGCTGTGTGCAGAGCTTGTGTGTGTCTGTTTCTCACATTTTCATTGGCCTTTCTGGTTTGCATTAGCCTATGCCAGAAGCCTCAGGCTAGCTGCAAGAGAAGCAACAAAAATGAGCATTCTGAATTTTTTCCCCCAACATCATTTTTTGATTCTTTGGGGATTTCACATCATGCACCCCAATTCCACTCATTTCCCAGCCCATCCATATCAGCCCTTCACCCTTGCAGCATTTCCCCACCCCAAAAAAAAAAAGAAAATTAAAAATAAAATTAAAACCAAACTAAGACAATCCACTTTGCTTCTCTGTTTTTTTCCTGCCTCTCCAACATCTCTTCATTTGTCTTAGTGGCATTTGGGAGCCACTGTGTGTTACACAGTATACCCTTTCATCCTATTAGCTTTACTTGCAAATGTTCATTTCAATGAGTCTTGTTCAAAGCCTCTGGTTTCTGGTACACCATCATCACTGGATCCTCACCAAAATTCCTCTGGGATATCTGGCTGCTGCCCCAACTCATGGAGACCCTATGGGTATTATTCCACAGGACCAGGCCCTCCATATGTTCCAGCAGGCCACAGATGGGGTAGATCTTAGGGTGGTCCAACCTAAGGCCCTGGATGTGGGCCTGGGTGATAGGTGAGCTGGTCAGACCTGGCTCCTGGAGCTGCCTTCCTCGGGCTTGGGGCAGAGCCAGCTCTCACAGGCCAATGAGGAGGGATGGGGCCAGCTCTGCTGTGAGGGGTCTGCGCCAGCTCTCTTGCTGCAGTATCCATTGAAGGGTAGAGCCAGCTTTCTCGGGGCCAATGAAGGGCAGGGCTGGCTCAGCCTAGCCCTTGGATTTCATTATGTATGGTCCTTATGGCCCTCTGTGGTAACATGGGCCGCACATATCAACTCGGACTCCAGCTACAGCAGGACCACAAATCCAGACACAGCCCACAGTAGCAGCTATGACCTGGATATCACAACAGCCTTTGTGGCAGCTCAGGTCACAGATACCAATATGGTCCTGGGGGCAGCATGCTTCTTGAACACCCACATGACCTCAGGAGGCAGGCCAGACCCCAGGCATCAGAATGGCTCAGTGGTAACAGGAGCCAAAGAGATCAACTCAGACCCTGGCTAAAATAGGGCCATGGACCCAGACATCCCCCCCCCCAGCTACAGCTTGGTCCTGGACATTACCATGGCACTGGGTGGTAGTGCAAGCCATACAGATCAGTAAGGCCTCTGCAGCAGTGTGGCCCTCGAACACTTGCATGATCACAGGTGGCAGCTCAGACACTGGGCATCCTTGTGTCCTTTGGTGCCAACATGGACCACAGATGTCAACACAGACCCTGACAGTGGTAATACCATGGACCCACTTATGGTCCATGGCAGCAGCCTGAGCTTGAACATCACCGTGGCTCTGGGTAGTAAGTAGGTGATACTGCAAACAAGTCTTTCTCTATCCTGCCAGCCAGCGACATGGAAACTTCTTATTAATTATAAAAGCTTGGCCTTAGCTTAGGCTTGTCCTGCTAGCTCTTACAACCTAAATGAACCCATTTATTTTAATCTACATTCTGTTGTGTGACTTGTTATTTTATCTCTCCATTCTGCCATGGTGCTTCCTCTGTGTCTGGTTGTCGACTCCGCCTTTCTTATTCTCAAAGTCCCTTCTGTCCCTAGAAATCCCACCTAACCTCTTCCTGCCTAACTATTGGCCACTTAGCTCTTTATTAAACCAATCACAACAGTATGCCTTCACACAATGTACAAATATACTGCAACAGGTTACCCACATCATCCTGCTTCATCCATTCTGCCTCTCTCCACAGCACACAAACCACTCTACCTCTTTCTCTCCCATTTCTCCACCACACATTTGCTCTTCTAAGGGTACCCTTCTGTCCAGGGCCAGGTGAGCCTGTGAATGTTTACAGCCAGTTCAAGCCTTGAGGACCCAGGGTGGCCTGTGGGTGACTTCTATCCCCCTCCCCCCCAAGCTTAGAGTGGTATCATGAGGGCCTATGTATGTCTTCCTACCAGCCCAGGCCTTGAGGACATAGGCTGGCCTATGGGTGACTTCCACAATCCTGAACTGAGTCAAGAGTTCTGAATTCTACTCCAGGCAGGTTGAACAACCAGGAAGTTATCTTACAATAGGACTACTTAAAATATATAACAGACTTCAATATGGTAAATTGTTACTAACATGTATGTGGAACATTGGGAGATACCAAAATAAGGAAAATAAAATGTGTAACTTCCAAACCTATAAAGGACAAACACGGACTAAAGAACACTTAACTAATAAATCAAGAGGAGAGAGAGAGAAAAATACAAAGACAGGGAAACATGATGGGGTGGGAAAATTGAATCATGACAAATATTTAGCTCAAAATGATGGTAAGAACTCCAAGTATATAATTAGTCATAATAAGAGTTAATGGGTTAAGCCTGTCTATAAAAAAATAACATCATACACATCCATGTTCAGGCTCAATTTAAAAAATAACAGCCATGTATTATTCATAAGATATATGGCTAAAGTACATGATCAAAAAAGTTTGAAAAAGGAAAAAGAATCATATACTAAGAAAATACTAAACAAAAGATTGTTCATCTAGATATCAACATCAAATATAGTATCAGAATTTAATATAAGCATTGATAGGAAAAATAGGTAATATGTTATCATACTAAAAGACATAGTTAATTAGTCTATAATATATAGTTGTAGGCTAGAGAGATGGCTTGGTGGTTAAGAATACTTTTTGCAGAGAACCCAAGCCCAATCCTTAACACCCACCCAGTGGGCAGCTCACAACTGTCATAATTCCAGCTCTAAAGGAATCTGATGCCTCTGGCCTCAGCAGGAAATTACACTCACACCTATACTCAACAAACACACATAAAGATTTTAAAAATCATGTTTTAAAAAGATACATGGTTGTGAATGTGTGTGTTTAACTACATAAAGCAAAATTTTATGGAATTACTTAAGGAAATTAGCAAAGACATTATACAAAACTAATGTACAAATTAATATGAGGGTCTCACACCATTAAGTCACTAAGTTTAGCTGTGTTAGAATAGCTGTGTTAGACTTTCAATTTGCTGTGGCAAAGACTTGAGAGAACAATATAGAGGGCAGAAAACCTCTTTGGGCTCACAGTTTCAGAGGTTTTACCCAACCGACATCCCACTTTGATCAGTGACAACCTGTATCAACAATAGACTGTTCAGAATTGTTTCATTTATTCATTTATTCAAAGTTCTTCTGAGGGGGTTTGCATAACTGCTTCCCTTTTGATAATGATGACACTTATGTGTTTGACATACATGAGCAATACATGTAGTAGACTATATAAGATAAACATTTCATAATTATATATATGATATAAACTAAAAAAGCAAGCAAACATGTTGAGAAAACAAAAACAGAAACCATGCTAATATTAATTGGAATCATGACTGAATGACAGAAATGAGCCATTTGTTTTCTATATTTTGCATATTTTTAATGAAAAAACTTTTATCTTGCAAATTTCCTTTATATATCAAGGTTCTTTGTATACTTATTCTATTATTATATTCACTAGAATAAGGAAAGACAAAACAAATTACTACAATGGAAAAAGAGGGGCTAGAGAGTATAGCACAGGTAGAGAATATACTTAGTATATTCAGCCTACCTATAGTTAATGTGCTTACAATTACAATTTATTTTAGCCCTCTTTGTTTTAAGTTTTGGAGATTAAATCTATGGCTTCACACACACTAAGTATATTCTTTCAGACTAGTAAAACAGCAAGACCGTATTTTATGTTGCCTACAAAAGACACACCTAAATTGTGCATAGTGACACATGCCTGTAATCCCAGCACTTAGAAGTCCAAGGCAAGAAGATAGTATAATGAAGACTAGCCTGAACTACATAATAAGGCTCTGCCCCCCCAAAGTAAAGACATTGACATAAATACCTAAGATTACAGACATAAGTAGGTTGAAAGCAAAAGCAAAGATACAGCATCCAGTAGTAACTATGTAAGATCTGGAATGATTGTATGACAAACAAAATAAGGTTAAAACTAGAAATATTACTGTACATTCTGATAAAAGGTTAATTCACTCAGAAGACATAACATTGTAAATATCGATTAAGAATTAGCTTTAAAATAGACTAAATGAAACTTGTGTTTTACCTGCCTCACAGTGATTGCACTTTAAACTACTAGTGGCCAGGCTATTATGGCTGTATGTAGCCTGGGGGGAATTCTGTCCCTACAGACAATGGCTCTGTTGCTGCCATTAAAGGCAGCTTTAACTAAATTCTCTACTGTTCTAATAAAACTGAGTTTCAAAGGCTAGGGTGAAAACCTGCCTGCTCCAAGAGTTAGAATAGCAACTGGCTAACTTTCTCTCTTAGCTGGCATAGCTGGTAGCCACTCCCTTCCACACCACCCCAGCTTAAAAAAAAAAAAAAAAAAAAAAAAAAAAAAAACCCACACTACCCAGCTCCCTGCTACTTCTGTCAACTAGTTGCTAACCCTTCCTCTCTGAGCCCAGGTTAATTTTATTTAATTAACACAAATGCAACACATCTTTACACAGGTGAACAAATGCAGCATAAACAAATATTTCACTACAGTCACTGGCAAATTAAATTAGAACTAGAGGCTGAGGATGGGTCTGTGGCAGAGCATTTGCACAGCTCATGTAATAGTAGGTTCAATCGTCATCTGAAGAAAAAGGAAAGGGTTCTAGAGAGATCCCAACAGTCACATAAGAAGCTAGTATCCAAAGCACACGTAAATCACAGCTTCAAGAAGGTGGGCAGAGGGGAAAGGGTTGATGGACTTGATGCCTTCCAAAATCCTTCAGCTACATGTTCATGGAGATAATATCTCCAAAGAAATAGGGACAGCGTAGTAGAAGAGGACACTTGATGCCTTGTTCTCCCCACAACACACACACACACACACACACACACACACACACACACAGAGTGAGGAAGGAATTTCATAAGAAGACAATCTTACTTATGATAGCATCAAAGTATTTATAAGGGGCTGGAGAAATGGATCAGAGGGTAAGCACGCTTCCTGTTCTTCCAAGGAATCTGAGTTCAGTTCCCAGCATCCATGTCAGGCAGGTTGGCTCATAACTGTCTGTGACTTTAATCTACATTCATTTGTACACCCCCACATGCTCACACACACACACACACACACACACACACACACACACACACCTGCATATAATTAAAAATAAATAAATCTTATAGAATACTTTGAAATAAATTTGACCAAAAGAGTGAAATACTTATACACTACAAACTATTAGATATTGAATTAAATTAAAGGCACAAATAAATAGAAATATAGCCTGTGCTCATGGATCATAAAGATTAATGTTGTCAAAAATCTCCATGCTACCCTAAGAAATAGACAGATTCAGTACAATCCTTATCAAAATTCCAAGGATACATCACAGAGATTGTTTCTGAAATTTTAAGTTTTTATGGTACCAAAACAATGTTAAACAGTCAATGTGATTCTGAAGAAAGAAAGTATCATCCAAGGCTTCACACATACTGATTTAAAGTTATATTATAAAGTTATAGTAATCAGAGCAGTATGGCACTAGCATAAAGATAGCTACAGACCTGTGGAATAGAGTAAAGAACTCAGAGATAAATCTAAAGATATAGATATATGACCAACTTATCCTTGACAGGGGCACATTAAAAACAGATGACTTTCTCAATAAATAATGAGGAAATTGTATATCCATTTCCCAATTAATGAAATTGGTTCCCTACGTTTATAAAAATCAACTCAAAGTGGAGAAAAGACCTAAAAACCATAAAACTGTTAAATGAAAACAAGAGAAATTTCCTTGGCCCTGGTACGGGCAATGATTTGGATGACCCATCAAAAAGTTCAGTCTACCAAAGCAGAAATAAATGGAACTACACCCAGCTAAGACATTTCTTTATGGAGGGAGCAATTAACAAAAATATAACCTATAGGCTGGGAGGATAGGCAAACTATGTATCTGATAAAGGTGTATGTAATTTGTGCAACTTACAAGCAAGAAAACATATAACTGGAGTATTTTAATGAGCAAGATGGCTGGGGAGACAATACTGCTAGTAAAGTGCTTGCTGGGAAATACTGAAGACTTGAGTCCAGGCCCCTAAGTGTTCAAGTTTAAAAAGTAAAACCCTGACAAGACAGTGGACACTTGTAATCATAGAAACAGGAGGATCCCAGACTAGCCACATCAGTGAGCTCTGGATTCAGTGAGAGACGGTTTTGAGGTAAGATGCAGAGTGGTTGAAGAGGACAACTAACTTTTCTGACTTCCACATACAGGTGAACGCAGTTGCACACACATGCATGTGCACATACACACACACACACAACATCAGTTTAAGAAGGAAATTCTATTGTTTGCAATGCATGAACTCGAAAGACATTATGCTAAGAGAAATAAGCCAGACACAGAAAATTATTTCATGATTTCCCTTTAAATGGAATCTAATAAACATACAAACAACAAAACCCAGCCAAATACATAGACATAGATAATACATTACCTACCTGAGGCAGGAAGAGGAGACAATTGGAAAAGTTAGCCACTGCAAAAGAGCACATGTGTAGGATGAGTATTGTAGAAATTGAATGTACCAAGCTAATAAGAATGTAGTGTATTCAGATCTTTTACTAAATGAATACAGTAGCTGTTCTTGCCATAAAAAGATAGTTATGTGAAATGATAAATGTGTTAAAATATTTGCTTCACTATATTTTACTGTATAAGTGTGTCTCCTAGTATTATCTTTTTAGATTTTAAATATATTTTAAAATGTATTTATTTGTTTATTTGGTTTTTCAAGACAGGGTTTCTCTGTGTAACAGCTCAAGCTGTCCTGGAACTTACTTTGTGAACCAGGATGGCCTCTAACTCACAGAGATCTGCCTGCCTCTGTCTCCCAAATGCTGGAATTAAGGGTATGTGCTGCCACCACCACCTGGCTTAAAACTTATTTTTAAAAGGAGTGATTTCAGCATTTCATTCTCAATTGATCGAACAGTTAAGGAATTCAAAGACTCACAGCGCCATCAATTTAGCTGGTATTTATAGAAAATTTCACCAAAGACTCAACACATCATTTCAAATGTACATAGAAAATCATCCAGAACAGACCATATGTTAGATCGCCAAATAAATCTCAATAAAATAAAGAAGAACACATTATATAAAGCACATGCTCAGATTACAATGGAATTAAGCAAGAACATGTAAGAGAGAGAAATCTGGAAAAACAGCAAGTATTTGGAAACTTTAAAATATATCTAAGTAACTCGTGAGTGGAAGAAGTTCTAAGGGGAATCAATGAGCTGGAATATGAACTGCACACAGCAGTAAGTGTGTGCTGAGAGGAAGCAGTGCTTGGAGGGAAGTGACAACGGGAGAGCCCTGTGTCAGGAGAGAAGGAAGTCACAAACCAAGGGCTGCACCTCTGCCACAAAAATAGGGGTGCAAGCTCAACCCAAAGATCAAAGACAACAAATGGAAGAATAAATACCGCAGCCGGAAGACAGCAGAGAAATAAAATGAAATTCCAAATATTTAAAAGTACATAGACACAAAAGCGGAATGCCTTGCACTAGACAGACCCAAAACAACAGCAAACAACAAACAAAACAAACCCCTAGAGAAATGGCACTAATCATTAAAACCAGGAATGAAACCAGAAGGATTGCTGTCAACTCTACACACCTTGGAAGTATTACAAAGTGGTATTATGACTAGATTAACGGTAACAGATTAACTGACTTAGAGGAAATAGACAAATTTATAGAATTCTATAAGTCACTACACAGACACAGTAAGAAACAAAACATGATAAAAGACATCGATTATTAATCCAAAATCTTCTAATGAAGAAAAGCCAACATCAAATGGCTTTACTGGTGAGTCTATGAAATATTTTAAGAAGAAACTATGACAATCCTTCTTAAACTCTTTCAGAAAATAGGACATTTCCCAGCTTACTTTATAAAGCTAGGATTACCTTGATATCCAAGCCAGAGAGAATAAACAGATGACTATACACCAACATTTCTCATGAGGAAAGTTGCAGAAAGTTTCTCCCAAATATCAGACTGAAGTCAGCGACATCAAACAAATATGTGCTATAACCAAGTAGGATATATTAAAGGAATGCAAGGTTAATTTAATACCTCAAAATCCACTTACATAATACAAAATGTTATTGCAATAAAAAGAGGTAGGTGGAATATGTTCCTAATAAAGTGAGAAGAGCCAACTAAGGAGCTATGTGAGACAACGGTGAGGGCATTGTGGGTGAACAGAAGGGAAGAATCGCTGTGTTGTACCATAGACTGTAAGCTGGATGAAGAGAGGAGTGGAGAAAGGAAGGGAAAAATTGGTGGGAACCAAAAGATGCAGGTCTGTTGGACTACAGACTTGTTGGAGAGAGGATTATAAGAGTAAGTGAAGTGGGAAAGAAGGAAGCATGCATTATAATGAAATGCTTTAGGTGAGGATTTAAGATTGTGGTATAAGAAATAGAGAGCATGGGAGTATGTAGCTGGGAAGGAGTGGAGAAAAAGAATACCGGAGGTGAGAACATCAGGAAATGGAGCGGGCAAAATGTCAGTGAGATTACATATTGCTTATTGAAGATACCATGAGTAACAGATCAAAATGGAGAGAAAGACAACAAAACAAGCACTAAGATTTTCAATGAGGGAGTGGAAGTAACTTCAAAGATAGAGATAAGTCTACCACAGAATGGTACCATGGTAGACCAATCCTGCACTTAATAAACATTTGTGTTTGAGCAGCACTTCGAGAAACAAATTAACAGCCTCGAGAATCAATGCCCTAACTAGAAGATAATGTGTGCACCCATTCAAAGTAAACGACGGGCTGGGGAGATGAGTGGGTGGGTAAGAGCTTGTTGTGCAATTGTGACTATCTGAGTCCCCATCTCCAGCATCCATGTAAAGCCAGATGTGGCAACATGTGTCTGCAATTCCAGTATTCCCATTGTGAGATGGGGAGGTGGGCAGAGGAGAATCCCTGGAACCTCTCAGACCAGATTCCTCACATAATAGACTCGCAGTAACAAACAAAAGATCTTGTTCCAAATAATGAAAAAGACAAGGCCCAACAGCCAAAGTTGTCCTCTGACTTCCACATGTGTTTACTTCCTCCCTCCCCATCATCCACGCACACAAAGATAAAAATTTAAATAATAATAGAAAATGTTCAGTAAATGAAATGTTACAGCATGGTGAAGCAGAAACGGCAAAACTAGTCTTAGCCTTGCCAGCAATAAGATCTGGACTTGGATAAATCACTTAGCCTCATCAGACTTCAGTTTCTACATTGGATATAGATCAGGTAGTTCCTAAGACTTCTGTAGACCTACCATTACATAATTCCATGATATTATATCAAATAATGATTATTTCCAGGGAAGTTAGGAAAAATATTTAATTGTTAAGAATGTACAGGAAGGGGAAAGTGAAGGACAAAGGACTTCATAATTTGTCCAGCCTTAGAATGTGACATCATGTTCACCTCTGGCTATGTTTGAATACACAGGGCGTAGAGCATGGACTATAATCTGTGCTTCACAAAGTTGTGTTTATCTTTCAACTGTCTAGGTTTGATTCTAGCTACACCATGACTGCTTGTGCCAAAGAAACAGAAAACACCACTGCAAACCATTATGGAAACATCAGTGTGTAACATATGCTTGAAATAATACATTTTAAAAAGATTTCTTTTTATTATTTTTAATTAAGTGTGTGTGTGTGTGTGTGTGTGTGTGTGTGTGTGTGTGTGTGTGTGTGTTTGTTCTGTGCATATAAATGAGTTCAGATACCTGGGAACTAAATGTGGGTCCTCTGGAAAAGTAGCAAGTGCTCTGAACCATCTCTCCAACCCCAAATAATACATTTTTCCAGGAAGCAAAGAGGGGTATAGGGATGTTTCAATTCAAGAACCATATGCTTCTCTGGTATAATTACACTAGTGTGTGTGTTTTCTTGGCAGTTAATGAGTTCAATAACCCTTAACAGTAGCATGGCGGGGGCTGGGGTTATGTAGTTCAGTAGGTGAGTACTAGATGAACATACACAAGGCCTGGCTTCAACCGCCAGCACCACCACAACAACAAAAGTGAAAAACAAAAATTCTTGTCCAAAATAATGTTGAGATTGGATTGGAAATCAAGATTTGGAAGGATATAATTCAAGTAAAGGTGATACTTTAACATTTTTTTCTTAGTAATTGCAATTTTAGGCCTGTATTTTTATATTTTTGATTGTGAGCCTAGCCTTTAATGGCTAAGCCATCTCTCCAGGCCAGGCCTGTACTTTTAAATACATTTAAGAACATTCAGTCCCACATTTTCAATTTCATTTGAGGTCTAACCACATGCTAAGGACACTTTATAACTGCATAAAAATAGTTGACATCTGTAGAGAAATAACTCCAAATGAGTTTTGTTTATTTAATAAATTTATTTCATTTCAGTTGAGTCTATCCCTACCCTCCCAGCCTTGAATCTGAACAGTTTTGTATCTAGCTTTTTAAAAAATTCATTTATTTGTTTAGTTTGTATATGAATATGTGGTGGCAGCAGGGATGGAGGATGGCATGCATATAAAGGTCAGAGGACTATCTACAGTTGTTGGTTCTCTCTACCTTGTGGGTTCAGAGATCAAACTCCTACAGTTAGGCAAGTGCCTTTACCCCCTGAGCCATTTCAAGGGCACCCTCATGACTAGCTTTGATCAAAAGAATGCAGTAGAGGCCCTGATCCTTCAAAGACTTTGGGACTTCTGAATAACCCACTACAGTGTTGTCGAATATTCGAAATGTGTTATTTATGTATGCTATGGAACATTTGTTTAATGATGCAAAGATGTGCTGCATTCTTTTATGTTGCATTTGTTTAATTTTATAAAGTTGTGTTGCTTTGCCTGTCTAACACACCTGATTGGTCTAATAAAGAGCAGAACAGTCAATAGCTAGGCAAGAGAGGGATAGGTGGGGCTGTGTTATAGTCAGAGTTTCTATCCCACCAGGGCCTGCAGCCATTACATTAATTATAAACTGAGGTTTACATTAATTATAAACTGTTTGGCTAATGGCTCAGGCTACTTATTGGCTATCTTTCTCTTAATTATTAATCCATAACTATTAAACTTTGTATTTCTACATAGCCTTATCTTACCGGAGAATACTTAGCATGTTACTCCTTCAGCTGCTACATAGCATCTCCCTGGTGGTCTCTCTGCTTCCTCTCCCTTATCCTTATCTGGTAGCCCTGGCTACTGGCCAATCAGTGTTTTATTCATCAACCAATAAGAGAAACATGTATATAGAAGAACATCCCCATCAGAGCTGTCAGGCAGAGAGAATAAATAGGAGAAAAGTAGATCAAGGATTAAGAAAGGGAGGAGAGAGGACATCAGGTGCTACCTAGTCAGATACACAGCAAGTCATGGAATGACAAATTAAAAAAAAAAAAAAAAAAAAAAAAATATATATATATATATATATATATATATATATATATGAGAAAGACAAAAGCCCAGATACAAAAAGGTAGATGAGATAATTTAAGAAAAGCTGGCTAGAAACGAGTCAAACTAAGATTCAGCACTCATAAGTAAGAATAAATCTCCATGTATTTGTTTGGGAACTGGGTGATGGGTCCCCAAAGAGCAAGGAATAATAAAACTACACAACTACACAACAGGATTACGCACCATGCTTAAGAAATTTAGATCCGAGGGCCAGGAGAGATGGCTCAGTGGTTGGGAACACTGATTGTTCTTCCAAAGGACCTGGATTCATTTCCCAGCACCCACATGGCAGCTCACAACTGTCTGTAACTCCAGTTCCAGGGGATCTGGCACCCTCACAGACATGCATGCAGGCAAAACACATTTTAAAATGCAGATAAAATGAAAAACATTTTTAAAAAAAGCTTAGATGTGAAACTACATGGAGTGAGGGAAGCCATCTAATTGTGCTCTATTCTAGCTGCTGTAATTGACATATGAAGTATGAATAAAACCTTCTTAGATTCTCTAGCTCTATTAAGTTGCCCCAACCTATCACATGATAAAGGAACAAGCCACCCCTGAACACTTCCATGCAATGTTTGCAAATCTGAGAAATAATGATACTTTTGGTTTTAAGGTACTACTTTGCGGCGGGGGGGGGGGGAGAGGTTTGTCAGACACCAGGATAGCTCTGAAAGAGTCTGTTTCAAGATTACTCTGAACCAAAGCAGAATTATAAAAGTAATTATTCCTTGCTTTTATAGTTTTCGTTCTAGGAATCTATGCCACAGATACCCTGGAAGAAGTAAAGGGATACATTCTGAACACCTGTGTGTACACATGTGTGTGCGTGCGTGCATGCGTGTGTGTGTTGCATATGTAGGCTTGTGTTGGAGAGAGATGGTACACAGGTATGTGGAGGCCGGTGCCAGTGTCATCGTGTTTTCCTTGATCACTCTCCACCTTGTGTTTTTGACACAGGATCTCACTGAACCTGTAATACATCAGCTCAGCTAATGTGACTCACCAGTGAGCTCTAGGGATTCACCTCTCTCAGCTCCCCCATGCAGCACTGCTTTAGGCTGTCACATGGGTGCTGTGGATTTGAACTTATGTCCTCAGGTTTGTTTAGCAAACACTTTATAACTGACCATTGTTTTTGTTTTGACACAGTCTTCTGATGTAGCCCAGGCAACATAAATACATACCCAGCCTCAGCTGGGATTACAGGCATGTACTTTTAAGTTTGACCCTAGTTTATTATTATACAAATTAAATGTAAAGGAAATGAAGAGGGAACCTAATGATTTTTTTTTAAAAGGGACTTGAGCATATTAGCAAGTTGGAACTTACCCTATTTGTATTCTAATTTAATTAGAATTCTATTTAAAAAATGTATGGGGAAATCTGAACAGTTGTCAGATATTTGATGACACTAAGGAATTATTATTTAGATATGATTATGATAATATATTTATTTTCTAAAGGAATATATGGTAGAAATATACTATATATATATACATACATACATATATATACATACATACATACATACATATGGAAAAAAACTATTTCACTGATGGATTGGTAAAGTGAGTTAAGTTATACAAGAAACAAAATTGCACAGAAGTTAGTAATCAATGAATTTGGTTGGTTCATTAAGGTTTATTCTTATTGTCCTCTTTACATTTTTATATGTTTGAAGTTTCCCAAAATAAAAATTGAAATAAGAAGGAAAGCTCTGGGGCCAGCATTATAAGAACACTGAATCTGTTTTATTTGTTGAGTCATACTTTTAATCCACTGTTTAAGTAATAATGTCTATATTGATTGGAAGGTAGATTTCTAAGATCAAACTCAGAACCCTTTTACTTCAGCCTCCTGAACAGCTAGGATTGCAGGTATGTACCACCACACCCCAAAGCACTGTGGCTTGTTTTGTTTTTGTTTTTTTTGTTTGGTGTGTGTGTGTGTGTGTGTGTGTGTGTGTGTGTGTGTGTGTGTGTGTGTGTCTGGTGCTTGGAGAGGTCAGACCCCATGAAAATGGAGTTACAGACAGTTGGGTTTTGGGAATCAAACCAGGTTCCTCTGAAACAGCAGCCAGTGCTCTGAACCTCTGAGCCATCTCTCCAGCCCCACATTTTTCAAGCACCTAGTGGCCCTTCCTCCAGTATTTTGTCATGATGACTGTAACCATGAAATAACAAAGGACTGTATCAAGACCTTGAAAGCATAAGGGAAGGGACTGGTTGCCATGTCCTTAGCAGGAGACAGAAAGAGGGCACCTGCTAAGTTGCTGCCTGTGGAGAAAACACGACAACAGAAGTGGGGTTGGCTTATCTGAGGGCAAAGATGTAACCCGTGCCTTTCAGTTGCCCTCCTTTCCCCATCAGGTGAATACTATGTTCCAGTGGATCTCCAAGTGTGACCTCTGGTCAGCAGAGCACTATGGTCTGGGAAGGGTTAATGCAAATACTTGATTGCACCCCAGACCTATTGGCTTTAAAAGTCTGGAGGTGGCCCAGTGACCTGTGTTTTAAAAAGCCCTCTAGTGATGTTGGTGCATATGTTTAAGAATCACTGGTTTAGAGGAAAGCAGTGAGAGTTCTGGGAACTCAGCTTACCTGCGTTCCCAAAAAGAAGTCTGCTCTTTTATCCACGTTTAAATTTTTTGCTGATTGCAGGGGAAACTTTCGAAGGAGTATGAGGTGGAAATCAAAGGCTTGGCTGGAGATATAACAGAGCAGTAGCTGTGGAGGAAACCTGTGCTCACAAATAGAACCACAGATGCCAGGCGGGGCAGCTGCTCTCTGCCACCTAGGAGTAAGGGCAGACTAGAGAGGTCTAACTAAGGCTTTTGAGAACCAGGCTGCCAGTGTGCTTTTGGAGATAGCAGTCCTTAGCCAGGGAGATGTAATCTCAGGGGCTAAGTATAAGTTACCCTCTGAGAATAAGGACGTAGGACAGTCTATAATGAGTGATAGAACTATATGAATATGACACAATTTTCTCCTGTTTTTCATGTGGTTACTTAGAAAGTTCTAACCTATGTAGTTCACTGTCATGACTTGTGTTTTATTTTTATTAATACTGGTTTATAAGGCATATATAAAATGAGAGTGGACAGGAGAAAAGTATTGATCATGTTCTCTTTCACGTTTTTTATTTTGTTTGTTTTTTGGTATTTTGAGACAGGATTTCTCTATGTACCTCTAGCTGTCCTAGAACTCATTCTGTAGACCAGACTGGCTTTGAACTCACTGAGATCCATCTGCATCTGCCTCCTAAGTGCTAGGATTAAAGGTGTGCACCACCACTCCGTTATCTTCCAGTTCTTAACAAGGCCATGGGCATCCAGAACACAAACCACCATTTCTTATTCTTGTGTCATTTGGTTTATACTGTGAAGAAAGCTAAATAATGAAAGCCATTAAAAACTACCCAGCAAGCATCTTTTATATATGTGTACCCACAAAAAAAAAGTTTTTCAGTTCTGGGAAAATAGACTTTTCTATTGAGAGGGAATGATTGGTGGGTATAATATAGGAAGTATGAGAATCTGTGCCAATGGGGCTGTCTCCAACTCCCCCACCTTAATTTTAGACAGTTATTGGATCAGGACATTTTTTTCCCTCTGATGATCACAGACAAAGCAAATGTCCCTATCAACTGTGCTCTGAGAAACTAAGTAGCTATAAGGCCTAGAGATAGACCCATTGAAAAGGAGAGTTGCCTGATTCCAAAGACTGTATTTTTTAATATGTCATAACAAGCACATAGTTGCTTGTAACTTAGATCACTGTAGTGGCTTTCTGACTATTTTTAGCCAGTATGCAAATGCCCAGGAAGGTCAAAAGAGAACATCAAATGCCTTTGGAGCTTGAGGTAGTTAGTTTTGAACATTGGGATATTGGTATTGGGAACCAAACTCAGGTTATGCAAGAGTAATAAGTGCTCATAATACTGAACCATCACTCTAGCCCCCACATCTGGCTTTTTCATGTGGGTGCTGGGGATCAAACTTGGGTCCTCATGCTTGTGTACCAAATGCTTTACCAACTGAGCCATCTCCCAAACTTGGTTTTTTGGTTTGTTTGTTTGTTCTTAAGATTTTTATTTTTTATTTGTATGTTAGCTGTCTATGTGAGTATATGCCATGGGTGTGCAGGTGCTCACAGAGGACAGAAAATGGCATCAGATCCCCAGGAGCTGGAGCCATAGTTGGCCATGAGCCACCCAAAGTGGATTCTGGGAATCAAACTTGATTCCTTGAAAGCACAGTGAATGCTCTTAACTGTTGAGACATCTCTCCAGCCCAAAGACTTTATGATTTATAAATCATTGCCTTCTAAATTTTGTTACCACAAATCTATCCCTGAGAGACTGGGTACCTTTAATAAATTGTCAAGCTTGCATCTGACCTAATGACAGAAAGCCAGACTCTAGTCCAGAAATGACCTGTACAGATGTTCACTCTCTGCTCCTTTAATTACACCAGACATCACCACTCAACTTCAGGGCTCTTCTTTGTGAGCCTAGACATAGCCTGAAGTCCTTTTTAACAGGAAACTCCAGGAAGCTACTGTCATTTGACCCGTGAAACCATATTGTTTTGCTGGCCTGTGTGACAGTGACCTAACAAAACCAACTTTGTTAATGTGCAGCCTCAGGAAAAACCACATCACTCCTCTCTTTTATTTTTATCAGAAGGAAAAAATAGGATCAATTAACAATCCAGAAGGTTTGTGGTACACAATGGGGATCTCTGGAAAAAAACTGGCATTTTACAAAGTCAAGACTGTTAGGATGAGAAATTTCACACTGCACATTTTCTTACTTTCCCAGAAACAAGATCGAAGGTTTCTATAAACGTTTCTTCTATGGCAACATGTGACTTAGAGGTCACCAGGATGCTTTCGCATATGATAGTAAAGATGGCTCATAGCCTTGATTATTTTGATCATAAGTAATAAAAGTGGCCCACAGTTTCTGAAATGAGATTTTCTTATAATTTTTGTAAAAAGAACTCCAGGGACTTGGGGGATTGTTTGTTCCTCAGATAAAAACCCCTTATCATATAAGCCTAGTGACCTGGATTCCATCCTGGAACCCACATAAAAAATCTGGATGCAGTGGCATGCATCTGTAACCTCAGCACTCATATGGAGAGATGGGAGACAGATAAATCACCCTGAAGCTGACAAGTCAGACAGGAATGGAGAGTATCACCAACACAGAGACGCCCTCCTCAACAAGGCTGAGAGAACTGACTCCTGAAGCTGTTCTCTGACTCTATATGTGTGCCCTGACACTAATATGCTCACACTCACACACACGCACACACACAAATGCAAAACAAATAGTATTAAAAATTCAGAAGTGCCAGGTGTTGGTGGTGCATGCCTTTAATCCCAGCACTCGGGAGGCAGAGGCAGGCAGATCTCTGTGAGTTTGAGGCCAGCCTGGTCTACAGAGTGAGTACCAGGACAACCAGCCAGGGTTACACAGAGAACCCCCCCCAAAAAAATCTCTTGTATTGTTTGGCCATTTTTACTGTGTAATTAGGTTACTTTATGAACTAAGGAAAAGGAAATTGCTGAAACACATCTGTACCAGGAAGGAAGAAGGACAAGCAGATGTGTTCGGTTATTTGTCTTCTATTTAACAGTTACAGTAGGCAGAATAATGGCTCCCCTAACAATGTCTGATCCTCATTCTTGTCCATTCAGGGTTATCTCACATTGTCTCTGGATGGGCCAAACCACAAAGGATAAAATACTGGGAGTGGATCCAAACTTGGTAAGGGTGTGACAATGTGTCAAGGCACAAGAAAGGGTGCTGTAAGCGTAGGCATTGATTAAACTGCTCTTGATAAGATTTTTGCAAGGAAATACAAATATTTTATCAATGCTTCTAATGTTCTCAGTCTAACCTATTAAAAAATCAGTCTTGCTTAAACCCTGTGCATTCATAATGCAGAAAAGAAAGTTTTGGAAGCTGTAATGAACTTATTGTCCTCCTGCTTTTAGCTATCCTGAGTACTGGGATTCCAGTGTGTACCACCTGTTGATTATGAAGGTTTCTTTGCCCTTGTTCAGTTTGCATTGCCATTTTTATGATTATGTACTATGATGCAAAATGAAAGCTGCCTTGTTATTGGTAAGATAAGGAGAAATTCAAAATAGCAAGACCATATCAATGCTTTAGCAATATGAATATATTTTAAAGTATAACTAGGGTTCAAAAATGACAAAATAATAGTTATATTATAAACATATCTACAATACAAAGCAATAATTCACATAACTACGTCAATACTGTGGGCTGTAGCTGAGATTTTCTGGATACACATTTACCTGGAGAACAGCACAGGTGTGAGTTGCTATATGATGTTTCACTGAGAACTATGGTGGCCAACAGATGACTGTCTCAAACCTTCCCCTCCTTGAGATATGAGACTGTGCCAATTAGAAAGCCAGTGTGTCTCAGGACTCTGGCTCCTCTTTCTGGGCGTTTTTTTCCCCCTGACTCTGCCTTCCATTTGCATGATGGCTCTATTTCAGGCTGGCAGGAAATCACGACAGCTTCCCTGGGCATCAAATACTGACAGGAGATGGCTTTTCTAGAGCCTTCTGAAGACTAAGAAGAAGCCCTCCAGCACACCACCTCTCTCCTTTCATTGGCCAGACTACACTGTCAAATGCCATAGCATCAAGGATAGAACACTTTCAAGTCATCCTGTTCATTCTGGGTATAAAGGCTTTAACATAGAATCAGGGGCATCCATAGCTTCTGGGAGAGCAGGGTGAGGGGAGAACAGAGAGAGCAGAGACATTCTACCTCAACAGACCCTAAGCAGAAACGCTTATGTGTACACGTTCTCAAATCTCTTCCAGGAAGTTGCTGGAAACCTCTCATTTGCCCATCTATATAGATACAACCATTCCCAGAGGAAAAATGCTTTTCTATTTCTGTATATTGCCTCAGTTCCTCTCGTGATCACTGACCTGGAGAAGGACAAGGATGGTGATCTAGGGAGCATAGTTCCTGGACTTGGAAAGGAAGGCCATGATACCACACTGGCAGCAGGCATTCTAGAACATCCACTCCTGACACAGTCCCAGCCAGGGAGCAGGCCACTGGGATTGCCTTAGGCTTATTCAGATTCAGCCTTGATCCTTGGGGTAGGATATGACCATTCCCCCATGGCCTATCCAGGGGGAAATTGACACCCACCTATGTTAGTTAGACAACTGGCAGTACTTCTTACTGCTGAGCCATACTGTAATTAAAATTTTCATTACAAATAAACATATTTGTTACCAAAGTAGCTAGCTATATATTTTTAAAAATATATACTGCATAACACCTATTTGTTATACACATGCCTATTACTACCCACAAAGTATAGTCTCCTGAAAGCAATTCAGTTCCAGGCTAAACTGTAAGATTACATTCACCTGATTGGTGATGTTTAATGTTACTGTGCTCAGTAAAAAGTTAAAGCTCCTCTAGAAAGCAACTCCATTAGCTCCTCCCCCCAAACAGTGGGCCAGATTCAATGGTCTGCTGTATCTACATAGGTTATACTCGCATCCCAGAACATTGAGAATTAAGGAATTTGTTTGCACAGCTGGTGTTTATAGGCTCAGCCATCTTCTCTGTCTGTTGCTGGTTGTCATAGTACACCAATTTAATTCTATTCTAATTTCCTAGAGATTGAACGACAAGTTTCCCCTTGGGAAAAAGAAAGGTGGTTGTGAATCTGTTTGGAAGAAAGAATGGGCTCTTAGGACACTTAGGACGATGATTTCTGATTCACTCTATAGAGTAAATCCTTTCTATAAGAGGGACCTGAGGGCAAGGTTCTGGGGAGATTATCAGGAAAACTCTGAGTGTGAGGTGCTAAGCTGTTCCACAGAGGCCCACAGCTCAGCATGTCCTCCCACATGCCTCCTCAAATATGCCAGTGGCATATATATTTATAACTCTGCAGTAACAAAAGTGAACATTATTAGCAAAGATAACTGTCATAATTCAATCAGTTGTACTCTATAAAACAAGTAGGAATGACAGGTATCAAGATTATATATGTTGGGTCAAATCATATAATAGTGGGGCTGGGAAGATAGCTCAGTCAGTAAGGTGCCTGCCTCATCAAACATGAGGACCTGAGTTCGAGCCCCAGCACCCATGTGTGAAAGCCATGTGTGGCAGCACATACCAGCAAGCATAATTGCTCAGGAGGCAGACAGGAGAGTTTCTGGTATGAACTGGGCAAGCTCTGAGTTCCGTGACACACCTATTTTTAAAAAAATCAGGTGTTAGGGTGTTGAGGAAGATATTTGATGTTGACTTCTGCACACAAGTTCATGAGCACCCACATATACACATGTCTACACACATACACAAACACACATGATCACATGGGAATGGAGGGGACTTGAGACACTAATTAGAACAGTCAATGGAGAAGGGAGGCCTAAAGTTGCTTGTACACAAAGGGGAGTTTAGGATATGGAGTGTGTATTCCAGAGATTCTTCTAGGGGATGGTTAGGTGTAAAGGTGGGATTTTCATTGAGCATCCTTGTATACACCCATCCTAGTAGCTGCCCTCAATAAATCTTAGAGTCAAGGAATAAACAAAATATTTATTTTGACAATAAGGCTCTAGAATTGGCCTTATATGTGCACATCTTTCTCCTGCCTTCCTGATGTTTATTCTACATCAAGGGTACCATAGTGTACACTAGAAGAGCCACACATGAAATTACTTTAACCTGTAAGGCTCCAAGTCAGAGGTTCTCAACTTCGGCTATACTAAATAATTGCTCAGGGTATTATGGAAAAAGTCTCAAGGCTCAGTCTTCTCCTTAGACCAGTTAAAACCAGAATCTCTGAAGCAGGGACCTGGGCATTGGAATGCCACAGTTGCCATCCATTACTCTAAGCTAGCATGGAAATGGATCTGTCTGGGGGAATTGGAAGGCTAAGGGGAAATCTCTCAGCACAGACAAGGGCCGGATCCACTGTCATTTGAGGTACAAAGTAGAGAGAAGTCCGAAAGAATTCAGATGAGGCTGAGGAATGTGTCTTTTGTGAGCATCTGGAATTTGAGTACAGAAGGGTGTCACATGTTTTGGGAATGAATAACACTTCAGCCCACAAAATGCTGCCACACTGAAATGAGATGAGGAACTATTGAATAGCCCAGGCTTGCCCTGACTAGTGACCCTTTCCCATCCTTCTGGCTTCAGGGACACTTGAGCCCCAGGCTCTCTTGTACGCCATAGCTTCACTCTACAGCTGAGTTGTCTCTGGTGACCTTGTACCATTCTTGGCAGGGGTGGGGAATGGGGTGGGGGTAGATAAGTGTTGTTTTGGTTTTTAGCTGCCTTAGGTGGTGGAGGGGGGAGGAGGTACTGAGCTGAAGCAGGGAAGGAGAGCTGTGACTCAGGGGAAATTCTAAGACTTTACAAGCTGCAGCAAGAGTGTGTCAGTGGGAGGTGAGAAAGGCAAACAGAGGGCTGAAAACGGAGCCAGGAACCTGCCTAGTGGATAATCAAAACTTAGCTATAAATAACAAATGGAAGGACAAGCCTGTTTAGCGAAATTATTTTCTAAAGCGGTGTACAGGCAAAAGGAGTGTTTTCCTGGAACAAATGCTCAAGCCCTTCCAAAACTCAGGAACACCTGCTTGGCAGCGGCATCTTTGCAGAAATACCTTTTTCCAGGTAACTGAAAGCTATCCTTGTAGAGTTCCAAACATGCAGCATTTTAGCTCACTTCTGGAAATCTTCCTAAAATGAGTTATATTCTCCCTAGAAATGCTGGACAGAGTATAATGCCATTAATTGACATTTAGCGGCCCAGGTTTCAGTAGCAGAACCTGGATTGCCCTCCTCACACATTGTCAGCCTGTGTCCCCTGCCCAAAGTAGGAGACATAGTTTAGGGGTCCTCAGAGTGTTTTGTTTTTTGTTTTGATTGGGTACAAATGAGTCTGCACAGGTTTGTGAAAATTGTATCCTTTTGAGTCCTTTTATAATCTCAAATATGTCGAGGATAGATATAATTACTAACTGGAAAATAACTGAAGCACATTTATTACTTTTGTTTGTTTGTTTTTTTTGTTTTTCAAGACAGGGGTTCTCTATGTATCTTTGGAGCCTCTCCTGGTACTCTGTAGACCAGGCTGGTCTTGAACTCACAGAGATCTACCTGCCTCTGCCTCCCAAGTGCAGGGATGGCTTATTACTGTTTTTTAGTGTTCTTAAATTGCACTTTGAATTTTAAACATTTTCAAAAAGATGCTTAAATTTTTCATGTTTTGTGACTCCAAAATAACTCAGGAGAAACAGCTCAGGAAACTAATCTACAATAGTCTGCACCTTCTTGAATATCATTTCTCAAAATATTTTATGTATAATCCTCCCTGGCTTTTGTATTCTACATATTACTACATTGACCTACCCAGAATGGCACAATGAAAGCTAAACATGGTGGCAAACCATTGATGCTTTCTAAGGTTTTCACCATTCATTATGAACATAGAAATAAAACCTAATGTTGTGGCAAATTTTGCACAATAACCTGTGCACCTGGTTAGGTAGTGAATACTAGCCTCTCCTCCAGGCTTAATGGTTCAGAAGTGTGTGTGAAATTGAGCCTGATGACAGGTCAGATGTCTACCTTTGGTACATTACTAAGCCAGTGAAGGGAGCAGGACTTCTGTCAAAAGCTGTGACAAGGACAAGAGGAAGCTGTTGGATCACCCCCAGCTGCAGAGACATAACTGTAAAGAAGGGCCTGGAAGCCTCAGTAGGCAATGTTTCAAGGGCCCAGACAAGTGAGGCACCCGCTGTAACTTCGTACCATTAAGAGAAGTCTGCATGTTTCCTCAGCTGGTTTTTCTCCCCAGTGCAAGAGAGTCTGTATGCAATACATGTTAGAAGACTTTACATCAAAGAATGGTTAGAGAAGGACATTTCCTTAAGAAACAACTAAACCTTTGTGTGAGTGTGTGTGTGTGTATGTGTGATATGTATTTGTTAGTGTGTGTGTGGGGTGCATATGCATGGACATACATATGCATGTCAAAGTACCAGGTCCACAACAGGTACCTGTCCTTGATTGCACTTTGCCTTTATTTTTTTCAGACGGAATCTGTCACTAACTGAACCCAAACTCTTTGGCTCAGTTAGGATACTAGCTTGCTCTCTGTTGCTATAATAAACACTATGACTAAATACAACTTAGGGAGAAAGGATTTTATTTCATCTTTTGTGTTACATACAGTCCATCATTGAGGGAAGCCAGAGAAGGAACTCCAACAGAGCAGGGACTCCAATACAAATCATAGAGGAATGTCACCTATTGATTTGCAACCCCTGGCTGGCCTGTTTAGCTAGCTGTCTTCTTTTCAGAAAAAAAAAAAAAAATTATGTTTGTGTGTGTTTGTGGGCAAGGAGGGGGATGCAAGTGAAAGCCAGTGTTTGTGGAAGCCAGAAGAGCTTGGATCTCCTGGAACTGGAGTTCCAAGTGCCTTTATATCACCAGCTGGGATCTTAACTCTTACCTGTCCAGCACACAGTTCATTTTCTCCTATAGCCCAGGCCTGCTTTGTCTGAGAGCCCACAACATTCACAGTGGGCTGGGCCTTCCCACATCAATTACACTTAAGTAAAGGCCCTCACAGATGTTGCCACAGGCCAATCTGGTAGAGGCAGCTCTTCCAGTGAGGTGTTGCATCAACACTACAGCTGAAGCTAACTATGAGAGTCTCCTGTTTCTGTCCCTTCAAGTGTTGGGATTACAGGGGCATGTTGGGAATCTAAATTCAGGTCCTTGTGATTGCTTAGCAGATACTTTAACCTGCTGGGACACCTCCCCAACCTTAGATATGGACATTTTCAGTGGTAAATTGGAGATAGCTATGGTTGTGCATGACTGAAGTCCCAGGCTGAGGCAGAAAGATGACAAGTTTCAAGCCAGCATAGGCTACATAATGAGTTCCAGACTAGCCTTGACTATATAATAAGAGGCTGTCTCAAAAACAAAACAAAACAAAACAAAAACAAAACAAAAAAACAACAAAAAAATTAAATCTCTAAAATAAAAACAATGAAATAGCATAAATTAAATAAAAGTAGTATAGATTAATTAAAAATCAAATAGAAGATTAGAATTATGTAAGGAGATCAGTTTTGTAGATCTCTTCAATTCTGCTTAAAATGATGACTGATTTTAAAGACAGAGGAACCAAGGCTTTGAATTCTCTGTAGTTGAATAGCTACATAGTCTAGGAGCCAAGTTTTCTTATCTTTAAACTGGAAAGGCCCAGATTTATGCCATTTAATGTGGCTGTCATTTGTTATATGCAGCTATTTAAATTTAAGATAATTTTAAGTACATAGGATTAAAAATTCTCAATTACTCCAGTGCTCATCTATACTAAGTCTCTGCTGTGTCAGAGAGTATAGGTAAAAACATACATTGTCACAGGAAGTTCTTTTGGTCTGCACTGAAGGTCCTGAAGAGAAAATGTGTTCCACCTTTACTGCGACTGCCTATAGATGATTTTATAACACTATAAATTATTTCAGGTGGCAGTTATCCCTGGTAACCATCCCTACCTTTTCTGAGAATTGCTCTCTATTGCCATGCCCTTCTAGATTTGAGCTGTTAGGATGGGGGTGGTCACCTCACCCAAGCATAGTCAGTTAGAGATTCTTCTATGGGAATTTGGTACTGAAATTAAGATGCAAATTCCTTCTTACACAGCCCAAGCCTGCCTGCCTAAATGCCCACAGTGTGTTGGGCCCTCCTATGTTAAAGAGACCCATGTGGTGGGGATGAATGAACGTGGGTGCCAAGGGTGCCTATCTGATATCAAGCATGTTAGAGATGTAGAGAACAAACTGTGGAGGCAAAAGGAGAAAAAGCAGCAAAAAACATACGCCAAGTAGAGTCCTGGCAGCAGCCTTGTGGCTCCTACTTCCTGAAGCCTAACTACATTCCTGTACTTGGCATTTTTTGGGTCACTCTTTTACGTTTGCATAAAATTCCTTGTTTTCCCAAGTAGACTCAGTTTGGTCTCTGTTACTAGAGTTGGTTAAAACTAAAACTCTATTCAGACTCAGCAAAAGAATACAGCGATTGATTGGTGATGTCTGTCCTGGGTGCAGGATTGGGAGCTGAAGCATCTGTGTTGAATATTTTCTGTTTCTGATAAGTCAACCTCTGGAATGATGACCTCACTCACAAATTCCCTCTGTTTTTCTGGTGAATTATTAGTTGTGTGGTCCCCCCCCCCCCGTTCTGATAATACTGGGTAAGGGACATGTTAGTAATTTCCTAACGTTTCCTGCTATTACCACTGATGAAATAAAATATAGTGACACTTTAAGACCTTAGAAAGGAGAGATAATAAATTGGAGCTACAAAGAATAAACCCTCTAAATTTCATATAAAATGTGAGCCTTCACCTAAAATCTGAAAGCTTTCAGCAAAATGTGGTCTTTAGTGATGCTAGCCAAGTTCCCCCAAACTAATATCCTACATATTTTTTTAAAAAGATTATCATGGAGCTAAATAGAAATTTAAATAATGTCAAATGTATAATTAATCTAAAATAACCTTTATTTTTTCCCTCTTTTTTTTTTTTTTTTCCAAGGTAAGATTTCTCTGTGTAGCCCTGGCTATCCTGGAACTCACCCTATAGACCAAGCTGGCCTTGAACTTTATGATATTCCTGCCTCTGACTCCTGAGTGCTGCAACTAAATGGGTGTGCCAGCAGATAGCTCAGTAATAGGGTCCTTGCCTACCATTCACAAGGCCCTGGGGTCCATACTCATCACTAAAGAAAGAAAAATTTTTAAAAAAGGGAGAAAAAAGAGAAGAAAGAAATTGAAATATCTTCTTTTAAAATAGTGTGCTATGTACAGCTGAGTGAACTTTATCCTTTTCTCATATGTTAGCTATGACTAATTACATAAAAGCTGAGGTAGGACATTAATTTCATAACAGTTGTGAGTGTGAGCCCAGAGGCAATAGCTGCAAGAATGCTGAGATTAAGGTGATAATTAGCTGTGGAGAGGCAGGGTAGAACCAGGGGTCAGTACATAGGTGAAGATATGTTGTCAAAATGTATGCAGACATGACAGGTCAAAAGACCAAAATAGTTGATCAAAACCAGGGTAGAGCTGGGCATGAGTACACTGGGTTCTATGCCAGCCTGGGCTACAACACCTACCCTTACTAGGATAGATATAAGAAAGACCTTGCCCATTTTAAAACTAGCCTGCTGGTAAATGGTAGACTGTGGCAATGAGGTAGGCTGAGACTGGGTTTCTGAGCTGTATAAATTAAGAAGATAAACATGCTGTTTTAATCTAAGTTTTCTGAAGTTTATTACACTACAATAGAAAACTACCATGCTCGTTTTGATGATAGTCTATCAGAACAGTTTCAAGTCTTCCCATAGCCATGGAAGATTGTACTTCAGCAAAGGTACACATAGATACCCAATATAGAAAAAACAAAAACAAAACAAACAAACAAACAAACAAACAAAAAAAAAAAAACGCCAGAATTTCTTCACTTAGGACTGAACAGAATGTGGATCTCCTATCAGCTGAATTTCTAATGCCCAAGATAGAGCTAGTAAAGCCACTGGGTAAACCGGACAAAGATCATAAGCACGCTAATCCAGATGCACTCTCAAGACTGCAGGAAAAACACAGGGGACCTCCCATGGCAGAGGACTGAAGATACTGTGGGTGCATTGCACAAAGTTTCACTTCGTCACTGTTTCTGGTCACTCTCTCAGCTCCTGAAACTGTTCTACCTGCTTTGAAAAGTTCCACGTATCTAGGATTTTATGCCTCTTGCCAAGAGGCCTTCAATAAAGGATTGATTGTGGGGAAGTACAAAAACCAGTAAGTAGCCCTCCTTTGAGTAGGGCCCATCTCCAGTGTGTAATTTATATTCTAGACATTTCTAGCCAGATCAGGTTCCAGCTACCTTACCCTCGGTAGAATGGCCTGACCATACACTATACTTGTTCCCACTGTCTTCTGCTCCCATCCCTCCCCACCTGCTCCCCTCTGGGACAGTTCCTTAACAATGCTTTTCACAGTAATTCTTATTCTAGTGTTTGTTTCAGGGAATCCAACCTGAGACACAAAGGCAGCTGAGACTTCTCACCAGCTCTAGGCTTGTCTGTGTTTTCAAGTCTCTTCTTTGTCATATTTCATCCTGGGTTCCTGTGACCTTCATGGCCCTTGTGATACTTGCATTCATCCTTTGCAAAGGAGAGTGTAATTAGTCTTATGCCACCATGCTCCATAGAAGAGCTCAGATAGGTGGATAGGCAGGGTTTTAGCCCAGGCTACCCCAAGAGGCAGTTGATCTCTCTGTTGTGGGATGTGCTTCCACAAGATTACACTGTAGCTCAGCTATTGATCCTTGTTCCTATCTAGATATTGGGATGTGGTTCTTTAAATCCTTGACTGGAGAAAGAAAGAAAAAAATGGGACCATTGTTTCAACAAGAGTGATGAGTGAGACAGTTACTTACCGGCTATCTAGAATCCTTTCTAGGATACACAACTTTTATTTCCCAAGAAATATGGCAATAATGACTCACTCAAGGTGGTTTGCTAAAGTAGTGTCAGGGTAAGAACACAGGGTAAGAGGTCTGAGCCTGAAAGTAAATAGAATAAGCTAAAGATACAGAATTAATATCAACTCTTGTCTGACTATAAATGGCTGTTTTAATGCTTAGTAAGGATTTCTATTGTGATGAAACACCATGCCCAAAAATAAGTTGGGGAGGAAAGGGTTTATTTGCCTTATACTTCCATATCACTGTTCATAACTGAAGGAAGTCAGGACAGGAACTCAAACAGGACAAGAACCTGGAGGCAGAGCTGATGCAAAGGTCAAGGAGAGTTGCTACTTACTGTCTTGCTCCATATGGCTTGTTCAGCCTATTTTCATATACAACCCAGGACCAACCAGGCCAGGGATGCCACCACCCACAATAGCCTTCCCCCCACCATCAATAATTAAGAAAATGCCTTACAGCTGGATCTTATGGAGGCATTTTCTCAATTAAGGTACCTTCCTTTCAGATATGTCTAGCTTGTGTTGAGTAGACATAAATGAGTCTAGCCAGTACAAATACAGAGATGGTGACTGTATCAGATGCTAGCTAAAAGTGGTTCTCAACCTATGGGTAGTGACCCCTTTGGGGGAGTCACATATCAGATATCCTGCATATCAGATATTTACATTATTATTCATATAGTAGCAAAATTATAATTATGAAGTAGCAATGAAATTATTTTATGGTTGGAGGGTCACCATAGCATGAAGAACTATATTAAAGGGCTTCAGCATTAGAAAGGTTGAGAATCACTGTGCTAAGACAAAGCTTATCAAAGATGATGTAAATTCAAGAGCTTGACCTACCAAGCACATTGGTCTTAAAGTAGCAGGCCAAAATATGTATTGTCAAGATGTACATAGACACAACAGATAAAAAAAAAAAAACAAGACTATTGATCAAAACCATGATACAGCTGGACAGGGGGGTTGTCATGAGTTTGAGTTCAGCCTCGGCTGGACTTTTTACTTAGAGCAGCTGGGAGAAAGTGTACTTGGTTGTGATTTGGGCAGGGCACCAATCATGTACAGTGTGACCTACATATATAGGAAAAGGCCAGGAACAGAACCATTTTAACGCTAACTGGCCTCAGGCCTCTGGGTAGAATTCCAGCAGATCTAGCAGGTAGAACTGGACCTTGAAGGGCTACTAGGATTCCCCCTAAGCAAGCCAGGAATTCTTCTTGACCCTCTCTTGCATATGTTACATCTCGTCTCCTGTGGAATATCTTTTGTGTATGTCAAAAAAAAAAAGCTGGACTAAGAAAAAGCATAGAGAATGTCCAGTGAGAACTACCTGTGCCAAGAGAGAGGCTTGACACGAAGCCACTCCATGTTCATCATTCATTCTTCTAAGGAATGTTTAGTTGGGTGCCTGTGCTGGTCTACTACCTTCTGTGATTGTGGAGGCAAATTCCAAGGTCCTTTTGTGCAGAGGCAGCATGACTAAAATAAGCGATGCTGTAGGCTCTTCTTAAGTGTCCCCAGAAAGGGACAGGCCAAGAGAGGTGGAGTTTGGGAGGGTAAAAAAAGTAAGCAACAGGCCAGAGCCAACTCGCCAGGGAAAGATCTGAGGTCAGAGCTCCAGACTCTGGCCAAGAGGCAGAATTTGAGAAAGTAAGTTAAGGTCAGTGTTGAGGAGCTCAGGCCAGGGAGAAGGGCACAGGCAGAAAGGCATTCACAGTGCCAAGTTCTGGGGAAGAGGGCAGATTACACACCCAACACTCAGTTTACCAGGCTATTGAATCCATTTAACCCTTACAGCAGCCTTGAAAGATAAACACAAGGTCCAGAAAGAGGAAGCTCGGGTTTTCCTAAGGATACAAGTCATCAGGACTCACAATCCAATGAGTGTTCTGATTTAACAAGTCTGTAGGTGCATTCAAGAATGTACAGTTCTAAAATTCTTTAGGTGATCATGCTGATGACTGCTGGTCCATAGCCCATAGTAGGAACAGCAGGAGGTTAAAACCCTGACCATAGGGCTGGGGAGACAGTTCAGTAGTTAAAATATGCTTGCTATGCAGGCCTGAGGACCAGTCTGGATCCCCAGAACACAGTGGGTGGGTTCAATGGCCTGTGTATAATTCCAGCCTTGGAAAGCAGAGACAGGGAATCTCTAGCAAACTGGTTAGCAAGAATTAGCCATACAGTGGGCTCTGGGTTTGATTGAGAGACCCTGTGTCAGTGAATAAGGTCAAAGAATGATAGAGGATTTCTGAAAATCAACGTTAGGACTCTATGTATATGCATACATGTGTATAAATGCACTCACACATGTGTGTTCACAAATATGCACACATACACACATACAAATGGAAACAAAAAAAAGAGAGGAAAACCTCATGGCAAAAGTCCATAATTTTATTGTGCAGTAAAAGTCAGAAAGGGAAGGACAGGGAGAGAACACTATCCTAGTTTGAGAGTATAGTTTTCTAAGGTCATGGTCATGGATAGTGGCTGTCTGCTTTCTTGGTGGGGGCAGCTGTTGGCAGCTGTAGAAGGGGGGATGCTGTTCCCAAGATGGCATGACTCCTCTGGATGCCTTGGCAGATACTGTCACACTAATGGCCCCTCCTCTCCCTACCAATTTACTGTGGCAACTTTTTGTTATAGTGAAACACCCCAGTGACACAACTCAAGGAATGAAGATGTATCTGTGGTAAGGAGGAGCATCACCACACAGAGAGCATGACAGGGCACATCTGCTTGCCTTGAAGGAGCAGGAGAGTGGCCAGAGAGGAAGAGACTAAAGACAAGATACATCCCCCTGACAATACCAGTGACCTGCATCCTTCAACTGGGCCCACCTTTGAACATCTTACCACTTCACAATGATGCCCTCAAATTATGAACACATTACTGGGTTAATCTATTGGTAAAGGCTTGATCCAATCACTTCCCCAAAGCCCTGCCTCTGGTTATGCTATATTGGCAGCCAAACTTTCAACATGTTGGCCATTTGGAGGATGCTTCACATTCAAACCACCTTAAGTGGGCTCTGGGAGTTTTCCATGGGTGACTACATTTGGTTCAGGGCATCTGGTCCAGTGTATCTTATAGTTTATATAAAAATAGTTTATATTATCATTTAATGATCAGTTAATTTAGATAATATTTATTGTGATAAAATTACTTTATAGTAGTTTTAATGAATCAAAATCTATTTCTTTTTGTTGTTGTTGTTATTATTATTATTATTATTATTATTATTTTGGAAGGGCAGGGTTCAAGACAGGGTTTCTCTATGTAGTCCTGAATGTCCTGGAACTCACTCTGTAGACCTGGCTGGCCTCAATCTCAGAGATGTGCCTGCCTCTGCCCACCCCCTATCCACATACTGGAATTAAGAGTGTGCACTACCACTGCCTGGTCAAATCTATTTCTTTTTTAATAAATAATGTATTTGTTTTTACTTTATGTGTATTGGTGTTTTACCTGCAGGTATGTCTATATTAAGGCATCAGATCCCCTGGAACAGGAATTATAGACAGTTGTGGGCTTCAGTGTGGGTGCTGGGAATTAAACCTGGATCTTCTGGAAGAACATCCAATGCTCTTAACTGCTGAGCCATCTCTCCAACCCCCAAACCTATTTGTTAATAGATCTCTTAGCCTGCCCCTCCTCTCTGTTCCTCTTAAATGGTCTGGTTTTTTTTTTGTTTGTTTGTTTGTTTTTTGTTTTTTGTTTTTAAGAATGTCTCATGGCCTTTCTATTAAATTTCTTCTTCTGTGTAGTTATGAGTTTGATGCTAAAGTGTGTTGAACTCTTGTTTAGATTCCCTTATTTGTCTCTAATTTGATAATTATTATTATGCATTTTTAAAAGACCTTTCATTCATAAAACGTTTTAGTTACTAGAATACTTTCATTGGCATTTCTTTCATTTTTACTTCCACATAATCCAATGAATAAGTCAGTGTCATTAAGTCACTTAATAGAAAAGGGTATGAAGACACATGAAGCTGAGTAAATTGCCCAAGGCTATGTGGTTTCTTAAGTGGCAGAGATAACCCATCACAAGCTATGTTGAGCTTTCTATGTAATAGGTCATTAAATCCTTGTCCCAACCCTATTATTATTCTATTCTACAAATGAAAACATTGAGTCCTAGAGGAATTACCTACTTACTTGAATCCACTGGGACAACATGACTTTGAACCATGGTCCTGCTGACACACACTGGTTCTAACATTGTGATAGCATCCACACTAGAAAGGGCATGCTGCCATATTTAGAGACACAACAAAAACAAGTGTTGGTGAGGATTTTGCTAGCTTGTCCTAGAATGATAATGCCCTTGCCAGCATAATAAGGACCTTAGGGAACTTCAGGTAGTCATTCTCATATAATGAGGAGGCTGCCAACACTTGTGGATGACATAAAGCTGTTTAAAATCGTCTTTTGGGCCCAGCAGACCACAGCTGAGGAGTAGTGACACACATGGTGCTGGCCAATTCTAAAACAACCCCACCCCCTTCTGTACTGCTGCCTCTTCTACCTACTCGCCTCCCCCGGTTCACATGTACCACCTGGGTCACTGAATTAGAGTCCCATCATGAAACCAAGTTCATCTCAGTGATACATGCTGAGGAGAACTGTATTTTCCAGGAATTGAGACTGTGACTTGATATGTAGCCCAGGCTGCCTTCAAAACCTTGATCTTCTTCCTTGGTCTACTGAGTACTAGTATTACAGGTGTGACCCACCAATCCTGGCTTCAGATGCAGAAAATTTAATGAAGAAGCTGATTTTAGAGGTTTGAGTCAAGTCAAGGGAGAAGATGACAAAACCCCAGAAACCCGGGAAGTGCCAAGAGAGGAGTGACTAGAGCATGTACTTATGAGGAACTGTACTTGTGAGGGGTACAGATATGGCCAGATGTATACAAAGAAGAAACACCCTGCCATCTCTCTCCTCCATCCTGGTCATCTGCCAGAGTCTTTTACTGGAAATCCCATCTGATGTTAGCTAGCTAGAGCTGATGGAGTTCATCGGGGTCAGAATCCTCAGCATGAAACAGGACTTGAATGTGACAGAATGTAGGAAGCAAGACACAGTACCTAATGCAGGTGGAGCACACTGGCTCTGTCCTCGCATGCCAGCAAAACCAGGAATGACCTCTCTCCAAGCCACCTCAGTTCCATTTGCTAGCCAAAATTCCCAATCCTAGCTATAAAATTCATTCCCAAGGCTCAGAATTTTCTGACCTAAAATTCATTTTTCCCATGAGTTTCCAAGCAGTGAACAACGTGAAAGGTGGCATGGCTGTTGCCAGATTAAAAACAAAAAGCAGAATCCTTACAAGCCTACTGTCTAATCAGGTAAGGATTTTTTTTTTCTAGAACATGGTGAAATATATATTAAAATGGAAGCAAATACTGGCTGATGGTGGGAATGCAAATAACAGGAACTACATTGAATCAGGTTGGGGATCTCCCGCTCATGTTCATCTTCTCCCCCCCCCCCCCATTTTAGTTTAACCATGGATCAGTTTGCTCTGGTAAAATTCAATAACTAGCTTGGCGGCTATGTATCAACAATCTGCTATGGCTCTACCAGGGAGACATTGTCATGAGCTAATATCTCACCAAATCCACAGCTCTGTAGTTTTTTTTTTTTTTAAGTACATTTGTGTGTGTTTGTCTCTGTATGAGTATGTGCATGTGAGTGTAGGTTTCTGTGGAGACCAGAGACATTAAAATCCCTGGAACAGGAGTTATAGGCAGTTGTGAGCTGCCCAGCATGGGTTCTGGACACAAACCTTGGTTCTTCTGTAGTATGTATTTTTAACTGCTGAGCTGTTCTCCAGCCTCAATTCCACAGCTTTTAAGAAAACAGAATCAAACTGTTTAGTGTTTGGATAAATGTTTAAGAAGCTTCTACTTTTTTAAACACACTTTTAAAATGTGTCTGAGTGTTTTACCTGTATCTGTGTATACTACAAGCATGCAGCACCTGAAGCCAGAAGAGGGCATTGGCTCTTAGGGAATTGGGATAACAGACAACAGTTGTGAGTCCTCATGTGAGTGCCAGGTCATCTGCAAGAACAACACGTGTTCTTAATCACTAATCCAGCTCTCTAGCTCCAATATTTAAGATGTGTTTAAATTAGTTTAAGAAATGTTCTAGTTAAGCATGGTGACACATGCCTAGAACCCCAGTACTCAGGGGATTGAAACAGGAAGATCACAAAATTAAGGCTAGCCTGGGCTACTACATAGTGAGATCTTATTTCAAAAGAAGTAAATGAAAATTTAAGATTCTATTTCCTTCATTGGGAAAATCAGGAAACAAAATTCTTGAATAACAAGGAGACTGTAAAGAGTAAACAGAAGTGTCACATGGTACTCAACAAATATTTGTTAGCCATTATTATTATCTATGATTTCACTTTTGAGAAATTTGACAGGATTAAACACATACCCCATATTTTGATTGTTTTGAGGAATTGGATTTCAGTTTCAGCAAATTTAGTTGCAAGTCTGCTCATATATGAGGATTGTTTATGTGAATTAGAGTTGTAGATGTAACTATATGATATTTTTATGAAGTTATGACTGAGATTCAAAAAAAAAAAAAAAAACACAGATGACCCAGAACATGCTTGACACCACCATGGGGATGTTATATGGAATCAATACTGTGTCCATATGACCTAAATTGTGCTCTCCCCAACTCCATACATCACTCATCTCCAGTGTGGCTATTTGGCAGTAGAGCCTTTTAGAAAGCTAACAATATATTCCAGTTTAGTTATATATTTATTGACATAACATATTTTTTTGAGACAGGGCCTGTCTTTGTAGCTCAAGCTAGCCTTTAACCTCTGATACTCTTGCCTCATCCTCCTGGTTGTTAGGATATCTGAATGTTTACCAGCAAAGAGACACCAGGAAAAGACTACTCTTTATCCCTTGTGAGTCTACTGAGGAAAACCCTGTTACAGCACACTGAGAAGGTGGCTATCTGTCATTCAGGCAGGGAGGCCTTCCTAGACACCAACTCTACTTGAACCTTTCTCTTAAAGCTGAGAGAGGAACAGAGGGCTACCCAGAATGTGTACTTTGTCACGGCAGCTTGGAATTTTTACTATTTCTTTTAGGTGTAACACATTTGTTATCATAATTTTGTAGAATGATTCATTACTGAAATCTTTACAGCTAAAATGATGTGTGATCAGGGATTAGCTTAGAATAACATGGTATGTGACAATGAGGGCGAGAGGGGAAAATACAGGAAGTGAGATTGCCTAGGAGTTAATTGGTACTAAAGCTAGTGTTGGGTTTACATGGCTTGTTTAATGCTATATTCCCTCAACTTTTGTGTGTGTTTGAAATAATCCACAATAGATTAAAACTAGTGCTTTTCTGAAAACTAGACAAATAATTTGTTTTTAGTGTCAAGGATAAGGAGAAATCCAGTCTGTTTATAATGTGTTGATGGTGGAAGGATTTTGTAAGCCTTAAGGATCTTGACAGTGGTGGATGTACAGAACTTCCATGCACATACATTCAAGCTGAGGTCTTGCTATTAAATCAGTCAATCCACCAGGCTTAGTTGGTACCTACATAAGCTTAGGGAGCCCTACTCCTGAGTGCTGCTGACAGGATGGACAATAACCCTGTATTAAGTCACATTTTGTTGCTGTGAAAAATATGTGAGGGGTCTGGGTGTTGATGGCATATGCCTTAAACCCCAGCACTTGGGAGGTAGAGGCAGGCAGATCTTTGTGAGATCGAGGCCAGACTGGCCTACAGAGCTAGTGCTAGGTCAGGCTCCAAAGCTACAGACAAACCCTGTCTCAAAAAACAAAAACAAAAACAAAAAACAAAACAAATAAAATAGAAAAACATGTGAGGATATCAAAGAAGGAAGGATGGCTTCTGGCCCATGGTTCCTGAGATTTCACCACATAGCTGGCTGGCTCCATGTATATGGCTATGGTGATGATGAACATCATGAGGGTGGCAGAGTGTTGGTAGAGCTGTTCACTTCATGACAGTAATGAAACAGAGAGGAAGGACAGATAGGAAGGAGCCAGGATAAGATACAGCCAGGAAGAATACAGCCCAATGATCCACATCTCCAGCTTGTCCTCACATCCTCAAAATGCCCAGCACCTCCAAATAGTTTACTTAATTTTTCATTCATCTGCAGATTAATCCATTGGTCCATTGAGGAGGTCAGAGCCATCCAGTTACTTCCCCATTATCTGATAGCCAAGCACCCAACACATGACCCCATCGGTTCAATTTCATGTTCACACCATTACTGCCCTAACCTTTCAGAGCTTTATTTCTAGTGGATATAATATTAATAAATTTTGGAGACTTTTTTTGCCTGATTGTGAGGGCTGGGATAGGCTTGGTTGTAGAGAGGCTCAGAAAAAAGTATCTCATAGAAGGTGTCTTATAAACTGAGAGGCCAATGGGATGGGAGGAAAGAGCTGGTCAGAGAGGAGTAGAGAGTGTGCAGGTGAGGGAGGGAACAGTGCAGGCAAAGGCCCTGCAATGTCCTAGTAGGTTTGTTAAAGGAATCAAAGATAGGCAGAATGGCTGAGATGTGGTGACCCAAGAAGCCATGGAGAGAAAGACCTAGAATGAGACCAGAAACCAGGTAATGTCTGCTTCACTGAGATGTCTGCTCAACATTCTAGGCCTATAGGCTGAAGACGGATGCCCCAACATTACAGAGGAACTTTGAGTGACTGTCCAGGCAACAAGATGTCTCTGTCAATACTAGAGTTTATATATTATCCTTCTGAGATCTTTGATGGAGTTGAAGACAGATGGTTATGGTTATGGTTTTCCTTATTTATGATAAAATATAAGTTACACATGAAACTTTAGACTCACAAAGATAGGATAGAAGATAGAATATTTTCTTTAAATTTTGCCAAATGTTAATGAACTAAATATTGTTAACTATAGTTCTTATTTGACAACTGTTTTGTTATATATAATTTTACTGTTAAAGTTTAAACCTTCCTTTTTATTTAGACAGAAAAGAGGAGACGATGGTGGATATTCTTCTGTATATATGTTTCTCTTATTGGTTGATGAATGAAACACTGATTGGCCAGTAGCTAGGCAGGGCTACCAGATTAGGAGAATTCTGGGGAGAGGAGGACACCAAGAGAGAAGCCATGAGGAGATTCCATGTAGCTACTGAGAAGATAGAATGTGCCAGGCGTTATCTGATAAAATAAGGCCATGTAGAAATACATAGATTAGCAGTTATGGATTAATAATTAAGAGATAGCTAGCCAATAAGAAACCTGAGCAATTGACCAGTTTATAATTAATATAAACATCAGTGTGTTTATTTGGGGCTAAACGGCTGAGGGACCAGGCAGAACAGAAATTCTGTCTACAAAGGTCTAAGTCATGAACCACCGCAAGCATTTGGATTTGATTCTGGTTGCTGTGGAATTCATCAGGTATTTTTATCAGGAAGTTTGACTTGCTTCAAGACAAGAATGATGTTTAGAGAAGGCTCTGAAGGACTAGGTGAAAATGGTGGCCTTTGGTCTGGGTTTCTGGAACTGCTTTGTGGACTTGGAACATCAGAGAGAACTTCCAAGGGTACTCTGTGTCAATAGCCTTCAGAGTCAGTGTCTTTTTGTTTATTCCAGTGTCTGAAGGGCTGTCAGTTGAGTAGGAAGATCCTCTTGTTATCTGCTGTTACACAACAAGTCATGCCAAAATTTAGTAACTTATAGAAGCAGAAATTTCTTAGGAAACTGGGATTTGTCCAAAGCCTGGTGAGATGGGGTTTCCCAGCTTCGCACTATCTCTGGGGTCTTGACTGAGATCACTGGGATAGCCGGGATAAAGAGTGAGGGTTGTCTGGGCCTCTCACTCTTTCTTTATGTAGTCCCAGAGCCTCTCAGTGAGGTTCCTCATGATGATCTTAGGATAGTTGTTCATCCCCTCCAGCAGGTCAGGCTCTAGAAGCAGGCAGGTAGCTGCTCCAGGAGAGCAGAGTGGTGATCCTAAGGCTGTCCTAGAGTTTCCAAGGCTGTCTTGCACTATCTCTAGACATCACACACTGTACTTCCACCAGTCTGTTACTCAGGGCCAGCTCTATATCTTCTTGGAAAGGAACTACAGAGACAACTCAGAGACTGGCCACTAAGAGTTCATATAACTCATATACTATGCACAGCACTGTGGGAAAGGGATGCTGGGGGGACTCCTATAGGAACTTGCTTGGCAACTCATGGCCATGGTCATATGAAAGGGCAGGCTTCCACTTTACAGGAGAAGAACTAAAGTACTTGGTGTAGCACAAAGGGCCTGGGAAGCTGCTTGCATATTGAATTTAGAGGGCTGACAAAATGGAGTCCAGAGGAAGCCAGGATGCTTTGTGAAAGCTGGTAGAACAAAATGGAGTCAACCTTAACAAGAATAAAGAAAGGCACAATGCCGAGATGCGGTGAAGGGCAGGAACTCCTATGTATCTGGCCTATGAACTGCAACAAAAGACTCCCAGAGTCACAGCCTTGCAAAGGCCACGACAAACAACAAAAATATTTCTGCAAGGGCACATGCCTAGGAAGTTTCCACCTTACCTTGGCTCACAGTCACCTTGCTATTGATCTTTGAGGTCAAAGATAATTATTTCAAACAGAATCTTTAATATTTTCCATTTTTTAAAAAAAAATCTTTAAAAGCTTTTGTCTTCCTATCCCTCATATCATCTTTGGGGAATCTCTCTCTGTTGTGGCTCGGGTCTGAAATGCAACCCCCCACCCCCAGACTCATGTTTGGGATGTTTGTTCCCCAGAGTGGGGTAATATGTTAGGAGGCTGTGGGACCCTTAGGAGATGAAGAGTGACTGACAGACGTGAGTAGCTCATGACAGGCTGGTCTGGCTTCCTCTGCTTCATGGCCTCTGCTTTTGTTGTGGTGGTCAGAGCTGCTATATTTGTCCTCCCTTGTCATGATGGACTGTGATCATCTGACACAATAATTTTCCCTTCCATAAGTTTCTTCTGTGAGATATTTTGTCATAGCAACATGAGAAGTAACTCTCCATCTCTAGGTTGACATTCCAGTGAGGAATTTGGTAAGCTTGCTATGTAGTATATGGAGCAATCTCTTCTCTGTGCTTTAACTAATAATAAATAAATAAATAAATAAATAAATAAATAAATAAATAAATTTAAAAAGCTTCAATAAGTGATTTCTTTTAGTAACACATTATGAATATTTTCTGCCAAGTTCTTCTTCAAGGAGGATTTGAGATATGGCCCAAGGGAACCTACCTGTATGTAGGATACCAAAGAACTAAAGGAAAACTAAACAAATGACTAAATCCAGAAATTTCTGTGATCTGCTACTGGCTTATTATGATCACCAGCAAACCAGTAATTATGCCGAACCCTATTATAGCTGAACTCTGGAACTTGTTGCCTCCATTTCTGATTTCCTCCTACTCAGCTTCCTTTCTGTTCCAACCTCCTTTTTGCATTGTGAATTTGGGGACTTAAATACTTTCCATAGCATGGACTCTGCTACACAAATAACTCTTTAGAATTAAGAATTATTTAGTTATCTGATGTGTATTGAATATTTCATGCAATGAAAAACTCTGAGAAAAGATAGAATTCAAAGTTAACAAAGGATGTAAGCCCAAATGTTCTATGGAATGCTAAGAAATGGCTGAGAAGTGATAATACTAAAACCCTATTGTTTAGATTTAGAGAGTTTTTGGTTTGTATATTTTTTTGTTGCTTTTGTTTCTGTTTTTGAGACAGGGCTTCTCTGTGTAGCTCTGGCTGTCCTGAAACTTGTTCTGTAGACTAGGCTGGCCTCAAACTCACAGAAATCTGTCTGCCTCTGCCTTCCAAGTGCTGGAATTAAAGGCATGTGCCACCATGCCCCACTAAAGTACATTATTTTTATAATCAGAACTATTCCCCATAGACTCATTTAAAAACTTGGTTCCCTGTTTGGGGGGGGGGGTCTTAGGTGGTAGAAACTTGCTGGAGGATGCACATCCCTGGGGGTGGACTTTGAAGATTTATAGCCTAGCTTCACTTTCTGTTCTCATTCTTTCTGCTTTCTGTGTGCAGTTATGATATGATCATCACTCAGCTTCCTCCTGGTCACATGCCTTCTCCACCCTTATGGAAATTTAGCCCTCTGGAACCATTAGCCAAAATAAACTCTTTTGGTATGTTGTAACAGCAACACAATAATAACAGGGTATTTGTTGTGGGTAGAGGAGGGTGAGGATAGAGGAGAAATGCTTAATGGCAATGGTAGCATCCAATAAAGCCTGAAATTAAAGGTTACATTTGCAAATATCTGGAGTTTAAAGGCTGAACTGAAACCCTTCCATCTTGGTATATTCTGCATGGAGCCTGGCATACTGCAGTTGTTCAACACAAGGTAGCTGAAGGTCCCATGGCTTAGGACAGTGATACATGGGTTTGATCCTTAGAGGGAACTTGTTAGATGCTTTTCCTCAGAGCCACTGACTCAGAAATTACAGGAGGCCAGTCAAAGTATTCTGTGATTTAGCAAGTTCCTTAGGAGGTTCTGGTATAGGTTAAATTATGGTAGCGAATGCCTTTAATCGTAGCACTCTGGAGATAGAGGCAGGCAGATTTCTGTTGAGTTTGAGACCAACTTCTTCTACAAATTGAGTTCCAGGATAGCCAAAGCTACCCAGAGAATCCCTGTCTCAAAATATCCCCTCCCCCTGCCAAAAAAAGAGAAAGAGAGAGATTACTAATGATCAGGAAAATATAAAAAGCAAGTTGCTTTCCTCCTTGAAAAAAGTAGGAACTTTGAATATAAAAATCATTTAACATTTTTAAAAAGTTTGGATTATTTTATGTGTATGGGTGTTTTTGTCTGCATGTGTATCTGTCATCCATGGAGTTCAGAAGTAGATCCTTTGGAACTAGAATTATAGATAGTTGTAATCTGTTATATGGGCGCTGAGAATTAAACCTGGTTCTCTAGAAGAACAGCCAGTGCTCTAAACTGCTGAGCCATGTCCAGTCCATATTCAACAGTTTTTGAAATAGACTTTTATAGCACAGAAAGAAATTGAAGAAAAATGTCAAGAAAAATGTAAGGAGTAAGGTTTTTCCTGGCCGCCTGGACCCACCACAGCACCAGCCCCAAATAACCCACAGAGACACTACATTAGATATAATTCTGTTGGCCTGTTACGAGCTTCATATCGGCTAGCTCTGTCTTAATCATTAACCCGTTTCTATTAATCTAAGTACTTCCAGGAGGTCTCATCTTACCAGAGAGAGGGGGCCGGAGGTTCTGCTTTCTCCCGTCTCTACATGCTGACTCTCCCTACTACTTCCTCGACTCCTCCTAGTCTCCAAATCCCACCTATCTTGCTTTCCTATTGGCCAACAGTGCTTTATTCATTAACTAGTATGAGAAACATATTTACAGAATGACATCTCCCATCAGAAAAATGAGCTGTGGCTTTATGTGAAACCATTCTTTCAGCCAAAACTACATGCCCACTCTCCTGGTCAATCTCCTTTGTTGTCCCTGGTAAGTCCCAGAAACTGTCACCAGCACCTTTCCTTCTAAAGTGAAGAGATCATGTAAAATGCTCTATTTTCTTATTCATTCACAATGCTTCAGGGCTTGTGGAACAGGAAGTATTAGTGGGATTTTTTGCTTGCCTGTCCATCACCTAGACAATGAGGAAGGTTTGTGTCTGTCTACACAGGATCAATCAGTCATTGCTCAGTTCTGTGAAGGCTTTGTATGAGCATCAAGGCGTAAGTGTGGCTTCTGGCTACCCTCAAGTAACCCACAGTCTGGTAGGATGGTGAGATGAATACATGCAGAACACAGAATCCTGTTTAGATTCAGACTTGTGAGATTAGAAACTATTTCACATACAGGGTTTTATTTGATTCTTATAAGAGCCCCCTGCAGGCAGTGCACCATGACTGAGATTTGCAAAGCAAATCTCTAACTGTATAGCTTGGGCTAAACCTAGAAGGAAGTCTTCTTATTTCACAATCATTCACTGCTTGGCAAAAGAGGTGGTTGGGGTCTCAGGAAGGCAAGAAGGGACTGTGATTATTTCTTTAAAAAAATATTTATTTGTTTGCATACATACCAGGCTGGCTTCTGAGCTTGTCTGTTGCTGAGAATGACCTTGAATTCTCTATCTTCCTAAGGTTGGGATTTTAGGTCTGACTCATCACACCCATTAAGTATGGTGCTGGGGATGGAACCCAGAGCCTCATGAATCCTAGGCAAACACTGCCCTAAAAGAGCTACATCCTCAGCCCCTCTAAGAGTGTTCAATTGAACCAGTTATATAAGATGTGCTCTGAAGTAGGAGGAAGAATGTTTATAAAATGTGTCCTTTTAACTGACTCCCCCTCCTACCTTAACAGACTAGCCAGCTTTAGTAGAATGTGCCCACACATAATAAATAAATTTTAATGTAATAAAATAATGGAATGAGAAACAGCAAGTCTCTTTTGAGAGAAAGGACAGTCAGAGATGACCATGGAGAAAGAGATGATAACTAAAAATATTTTCTTTCTTCTTTTTAAATTAGCTTATTCTTTGACATTTTCATATACGAATATAATGCATTCTGGTCATACCCCACCCTCACATGCTCCCTTCTTCCCATCCCAACACCACAACACCTTTCTCTCCCTCCCATTATTGTGTCTTTTGTTTTTGTGATCCACCAAGTTTAAGCAGAGCTGTATGTGCCCACCAATGTCTATACCGCTTGAAGACAATGACTTCCTTTATCCCCTCAGCCATCAACAACCAATAGCTCCTAAGCTTCTCTCTGCTGTAAGTTCATGAGTGCAATGGTCATGCCATGCCTAGCAATGGCATTTTGAGAAATGCCCTCCACTATCCTGTATTTATTCTTTCAGAGCCCTCTTCTGCAGTGCCCCCCGTGCCTTGGAAAGGGTGATGTGTAAGGGTGATATTTATGATAAGCCCTCAACAGCAGCTTCTTTTGTGACAAGTCATGAATATTTTGTTTCTTGCAAATGGTGGGGGGGTTGTCTATTCATCAATATTCACTATTATCAACTTTATATATTTGATATTTACAATGATAAAGTAAGGAAGGAAAACGAAGATTAGAAATGAGAAGATGATTAAAGTAAATGTCTATATAGTCAATAACTTCAGGTAGTGACATCTCTTGGTGGTGGTAGCCCAATTTTTCTCTTGTATCCCCTCTGTCAAAATCCCCCAATGCTGTTACATCATGCTGAGAAAACAAAATCAGCTAGATAAATAAATAGCTTATAATAAGTGTAAATTCAGCCCTTTAAAAAATCAAGTCAAAATAAAAAAAGTTAATCTGTAAAGCCAAGATACAAAGAGGAGATGTCCTCCTAAAGGGTGAGGAAAGCACCCTACCATAGCAGAATGCAACTCTTTCCTTATTACACATACTGACATTTTAAAACATACCATTATACATTTTAAGATATTTCAATGGAATGCATATAGTACCATAATTTGATATATATTTATCTTTTTAAAATGCAAGAACACAGGCCTGAGTTCTTGCTCAGTAGGTAAAGTGCTTGCCTCACAAACCCAAGAACACACAAAATTTGAATTCCTAGAGTACACATAACTGGTGAGTGGGTGTAATCCCAATGGCCAGGAGGTGAAAACAGCATCTTTGGAACAAGATGACTTACTAGGCTAGTCAATTTGGCAAGATCTAAGTTCAAGTGAGAGAACCTACCTCAAATAAATAAAGTGAATGTAATTGAGGGAGACATCTGATGTCAACCTCTGGCTTCCACACACACAAATACACATGTACACATGTACTTGCATATGTACCTAAACACATGTAAATATGCATAACATGCATGTATACCATATACAGGCAAGAATACAAGAATAATCTTATTGAAGTACTGATAGCTGAAATATTACTTTTAGACAGATATTTTAGAACAAAGATTTCCAAGTTGGGCATGGTGGTATATACCTATAATCTCAGCACTCAGAGAGTAGATCCAGGGAGATCCTGAGGTTGAGGTCAATCTGGGCTATACAGTGGAATGCTATCTAAAAATGAATTAGTAGTTATCAAGTGGTTTGATATCATTTGAAGTAAAATAAGCTCTTCTTGGATTTTGTATCATTCTTCTGGTTGGAGCCATATATTCACTCTTTACACTATAGAAAGTACATCATTGTCATTAAATATAATGTTCTAGAGTCCACAAGGCTCTGAGAACTAGAACCTCTTTTCTGGGTTAGTTACCACAATAATTATTGCTGTATATTTAGTCAAAACAATGTAAAGGGGCTAGAGGGATGGCTCAGCACTTCAGATCGCTGGCTGCTGTTTCAGAGAACCAGGGTTTGATTTTCAGCATTCACATGGTTCACAATCATCTATAATTTCAGCTACAGGAGGATCCAGTGTCCTCTTCTGGCTTCCTAGAGTTTCACACAGTGCATAACAATCATTCACATAGGTTCACACACACACAGACACAGACACACACACACACACACACACACACACACACGCACGCGCGCACACACACACGAAAATTAAAAAATAAAGCTCAAAATAAAAAACAGAATGTAATGATGATTATGAAACATAGCTTTTTCTGGAAATTGACTCCTTAATGAAAGGTGTTTTTCTTTGGCTTGCTTTCTTGTAATTAGTTATATTTATTGTTGCTATTATTTATTCCTAGAATAAAAAAAAAAGTCAGCACCAATGCCCTCCCCCCATTTTGTTTCTTTTTGTAGATAGAAATGCTGAGGGATTCTATTCCTGTTTAGACTGCAGAATTGGAAGCTTTATTATAGAAATGTCATTTAAGTTTTTAAATTCTCTCTGAGTTGAAAAGTGAAAAGACTATTGTGACTTTTTCTCTTAAGATGAGTTTTAAACAGCCATTAGAAGATCGTTTCTACGTCTTATAGTTTGGAGAGCAATGAATCAATGCCGTTTGACTTGTGAAAATATTTGTTCCTGGTTTATAGTGTTAGCCACTTTCTCAACACTGGCGCCAATATGCTACTCTTTCAGATTGTAGCTTTGTTTGGAAATCTTAGTTCTTGTATCCTGGGGCAAAGGGCCAATTATTAGATTTGGGTCAAAAGAGAGGGGGCTTCTGTGCTTTGTTAGTTAGTTTGTTTTTAGGTTTTTAGGAAAGAGTACAAATGAGCATGGAGAATTTGGAAACTACCCTCATAAAATCATGCAGGATTCCAAGTGGAAAATTTTTCACATTTTTGGAATATGATCTTTGAACCACTGACAGGGTGAATTTGGGAACCATTAGAAATGTAGAACTGGAGCTCCAGCCCAGACCTACTGAAGCAGAATCTATCTGCAATAAGCAAAATTCAAGAGCTGAAGAAAACACTGGGCCAGCTCTTCTTTTCTGTGCACAGGTCCCTTCCTAGGGAAGCAGCAGGTTGCATATCTCCTGCACATCTACCCTTGAATATCCAGGGAGTCACCTGGTACAGTTTCCAGCAGCCAGTGAGGCTGACTTCAGTGGCCTTTTTGACTCTTCACACCCTTCTAAGGCTGCCTATGACAGCCTTATGGCTCCATGGTGACACTGGGGAAGTGATGGCTGATACGATGTAATTTCCCTGGTACTAGTGATCAGATCTAGGTGAGAAATTGTTTTCCTCTGAGTGTCACTGGAGCCTGGGATTTTGAATTAGTGGATGTTAAGATTGGGCATCTGTGTCACAGAGAGGCTACCTCCTATCACCTTGTGAGCATTGTGACCTTGGCATTAGGAGTGGTAGAAACAGAATACTTCCCCCCCCCCAAACTCAAAGCCTATTCAAATAGTGGGTCAAAAGCTGCTATTTCTAGAAAAAAAGAATGGCTGACTGTAAACTTGAAATGCTTCCCCCCCCCCTTTCTCTGTGTTTCTGTTGCATTGACAATTGTGTCATCCCAGCTTGGCCTAGTGCTCGGCTTACCCTCTTGGCCTTGCATTAACTTTTCCTGTATGTGGGTTTCCACATCAGTAAACAAGGGTGCCTGGAGCCAAAGCCTCCCTCTTGGGTATAAACACATGAGTATTAGTGAAGTTTGAGAGCCCACGAACAATCTGTGGGAAGAAGTGTTTCTCTGACATCATCCTCATTTTGTCCATACACCAAGAACACATAAAGGACAGCTCAGAGCTCAAACCCTGCCTGTGTCCACACTCTTCTGTACTTCTGTGTGTCTGTATTTAAAATGGTGTCTTTTCAAATGGTTCTGAGACAATTAAATGATAATTAGCACATAAGTAGGTAAGTGGATGCTTATTAAAACTGACTGACTTCGCCCTTCCAAAAAGAAAAAGGGCCTCATAAAATTATGGGATCATGGGCAATGTCTTAAACATTTTAGATGATGACGATGGTGTGATGGCTATGACTGTGGGCATGCAAGTGCCACTAGAATGTGGATGGCAAAGGATAACATTTGGAATTCAATTTTTTTTTCTTCCCTGGATCTGATCCAGATTATCGGGTTTGTGGGGCAAGTGCCTTCCCCATTGAGGCATCCCTCCTGCCCTGGGCAAGTTCTTAAGGCCTCTGGGTTGCTGGAAAAAAAAAAAAAAAAAAAAAAAAAAAAGGAGGGAAAAGGAGTCTGCAGTGATGAGTCAAGTTTTAGACTTCACAATAGTACCTAGATGCTAATAATAACTTGTGGTGATGGTGGCTCAGAAGGGACACTTTTTTGCCTTTGGCTGATTGGCCATGGATTAGTGCAATGGGTCATCTCACTGCAAAGGGAGAACATGAACAGACAAGGAGAGAGATAAACAGTGGAGCACAGGGAACACGATGGAGAGTCCTCAGATGACTTTCATTTGCTGCTTCACACATTTGCACAGTGAAATTGTGTGCTCATGTCAGTGGTTCTTGAAGTGTGGCCGCCTTAGAATCAACATCCCCTGGGAACCTATTCAAAAATCAGAAGGCCTGGGAGTGGGGACCAGCAGTGTTTCTAACAAGGCCTCCACATGGCCCAGCATCTTGAGTTTTGGGGCTTGCTAGTTCACATGAGAACAGCTCACAGCTATCTTTCCCAGTGCAAATCATAAATTCCTCGCCTCCTAGACATACACAAACATAGTGTAGAGTTCTCGGACACCATTCCTGCCAGTTCTTGCTGAGATAGGCATGGACATGGACTACTCCCCTGATTATCAGGGAGCAGCAATACCAGAGGAGTGGCCTGAACATGAAACGAGTTAATCTGCTCTCACTTCTCTCTTCCTCTCTTCATGTGAGTGTGTGCAGGTGCACACACATGCACATAGACATGTGGTAGTCATTCTACCTTTTATTTTAGATAGGATCTTTTATTGGCCTGAAACTTTGCCAAATAAGTTTGCTTAGCTGGTCGGTGAACTCTGGGGAATCTCCTGTCACTGGAATTAAAAATATGCCAACCTGCCCAGCTTTTTGTTTTATATGTGTTCTGGAGATTTGAACTCAGGTCCTCACACTTGTGAGGCAAGTACTTTACTGACTGAGTGGTTTCTATAGCTCTATATCCTGTTCTCCCCTCCCCCCCCCCCATCTGCTCTTTGCAATCACCATTCTGCCAGAGTTGCAGTGTATTTGCAGATGTATTACACTTGACACAAAATCACAGGGTTTTATTTCTTCACAAACGCCCTCTCTAGAAGCCCCACACTGGATTGTGATGACATCTGTGATGATGCCATGATGTCCTGCAGGCAGAAGCTTGCTCAGCATCACAGTTCTAACACTGTATTTTGGATTCCAGTCTGATGGTTAAGTCCAGGAGAAGGGCCAGTGAGACAGTTCAGTGGGTAAAGAAAGGTACTTACTGCCACACTTGACAACCTGAGTTTGATCCCTGGGACCCAGGTGGCAGAAAGAAAATACAGACTCCTAGAAGTTGACCTCCGAATTCCACTGTGACACATGTTCACCAGATACACACCTAAGAAAATAAATAAGTAAGTAACTAAGTGTCATAATTTTGGAAGTCAAAGAGAAAGTTAATCATGGAGAGCCTGTATCAAATTCTGTCCCTTATTCATGTACTCACCTTTTTCTTTGTTTCTGTATCTGTCGGTTCCCCACGCTCAAGTTGTCTGCTTGCTTTCCTTATGAAAGACAAACATGTCAGAGATTCACTGATGCCTGTACAGCTAGGAGACTTGTTTAAGGGCCTCGGAATTTTGAATGTGCACCCTTTACTATATAGTTTCTGTTTATCAGTGGAGTGTTCATTACTTGCTTTATTTTCATGTGACATTTTCTAGAGATTTTAGAAATGATGGACTGCCTTCATCCATCGCCCTCAAACCCTGCAGAAATCAGGCTTTGTAAAGACAGGAGGGGGTTGGGGGAAGGACAGAGAGACTGAGACTCACAGCTAACAGCTTCCTAATGAGGAAACCATGAACACAGTATTCTCAACATCCAACTCTCCAGTTTGAATAATTCATGGGGGAAATGTGATGGACTAGAAGTGACTGGGCTGTTTTACAACAAAAGTAGAGTTTGGCGATGTTTTAGAGCTGGAGACCAGCATCGTCGGTTTTCATGGGGGATTGAGAGCTGAGAGAAAGTTAGCTCAGCACACAGAGAATCCCAGGACCAGGATCTCCTCTGTCTTCAGTGTTCAAGGTCACGGAGGCATTACAGAGCTAGAACCCTATACCGCCCTTGTTCATTGCCTATACCTCAATGAACCCCAGAACTTGCCACAGAGACACCAGAAGAGAGTCAGATTCAAGGCTCCTCTCTGCTGCACTGGTAACACCTGAAAGGCTCAGGGAGCTCCCTCTTCTGTTGTTTGTTTCTACTCAGGGCTATAGTAAAGTCCTCCTAGGGTGCTTAAACAAATCTGGAGATTCAGACCTCACCCATACCAACCAAATCAGTCTCTGGTGGGGCCCAGGCCTGGGTCATAACGTTCACTGGGTGATGCCTACTTTCTCCCCAAGTTTGAGAAATTTAGGTGTTCCCTTCTCTTCCTTCTTGCTCCCACACTCTTGAAAATTGGATTCCTCCTACTCGCCGTTGCTGTTTCTCTTCCCCTTCTTCCTTTAAAATGAAATAAAAATGGACTGATTGCCTCAGCCTCCTCTGCTTTCTTTTTGCTAACCCTTGGGTTGGAGCGCAGTAGCCACACAGTTTATAGTAGGGTGTTACCTTCTTGCCTTTGTCTCCACACAGCCCAGAGAGTGCGCCCTGAGCTGATTTTCTTTCTCTCAGCTGGATAGAGTCTCTGGCTCCTCCTCCATCCTCCCCAGGGTCACTCCCCAGGGTCTTCTCTGTGTCCCTCTCCTAGGTGACTATTTACAGACCCCCTGCTCACTGTTGCCTCAAGCTTCCCTCCTTGGCTCCTGCCCCCACCAGGCATGAGTTTGGACTAGAAGACCTTCAGGGAGTTTAGGGTGGCTGTTTCCTGTGATTCATGCTCCCAGAGGGAGCAATCCTCCCAGCAGCCTTTCTTTTTTCTCTTGCTGGCTATGTGTGGGTGTGCAGCAGGCTTTTTCTAGGGAAAGCTGGCAAAAAATAAAACTTCTCAAGCTTCGATTCTGCAGGCAGACCGAGGGGCTGTGCAGCAGTTCAGAAATGCTGAATTGGGCTCTGTCCACCCACCTACCCCCAGGGAGTGGTGGGTCAGGTTCCTGAAGTTGTGATCTGTTCAGAACTGCTTAACATAGGGGAGAAGCAATCAACAGCACCACTTTAAGATAAACCAGTGGACAATTAAATATATGGGCTTTCAATGAAGGACACTGTTCTAGTTGTGAGTTAAACTCAAAGGGGAGATCACATCTGCTAAGGGTGCTTTATGGGCAGTGGAGAGAGATCTCTGAACAGAGGAAAATAGACACGAAATAAAAAAGATTCATAAAAGGGGATGGTGGAGGGTAGGAGAGGCAAGATGACAACTGTGTGTCTAACTTCCCAGGATTTAAAATGCTTTGTCCGGCCCTTTCTGGGCAACCCTGTTGTAGAATCCATATTGTTTTAAGCAAGCCGTTTGACCCCTGAGGCATTTGTCCCTCTGTAGCTTAGCAAACAGGATCTCAACAGCTGTAGTTTCATTCTCAGTCTGTTTCCAAGTCCCTTCTTGTCACTTTCTCACTCCCACACTCCATCTCCCTTGCTCTCTCTTAGACACATACATAACGTTTTGGGGGTTTTGTTCTTTTCCCTCCTGGCTATGTAATAAAGTAAATCCAAGTTTTCAGTCTTTTGTCAAAGTAATAATGAATATTACTGGTAAAAATAGCACCAAATAAGATTAATAGCAGCTAAAACTGTATGTAGGGAAAAGTGATTATTGGTGGAAAATTGCACACAGAACCAGATTTTCATAAGAGGTGGACAGCCGCATCTGATTAAGAAAACTTGGTTGACACCATGGCTCATGAGCAAGTCTTAACAGCAGATAAAATTGGGAATGATAACAAATCAAGTTTTGTGGAAAGAACTGGTATCAATGAGAATAACTTTACTAAATTCAAGAACATAAATGATAAAAACTGGAAATGAATGCTGACTGATCAATGAATCCCATCATTTAATGACGCTTTCTCCAGAAACTACTTTCTTAATAATAAACTACATTGAGGTCATTCTGATGATATTATTGTTGTCAGTTTTCTATGAGGGTAAAATAACGGTGGAAGACATTGTGGCTACCAAGCAGCTGCCTGAAACAGTAGCAGCAAGAGGTAGGGCTTGAGAATCTGTATTTGTCTTTCAAAAATACTCAATTTATTATGATTATCACTATTAGCTGTATTGGAGGCTGCTCATATCATAGCTAACAATGAAACAGAGCCGTAGAAATGAGGAAAAGGCAATAAATAACCCTTTGAGGTTTGTCCTTCTGCCTACTTCTACTGAGTAGGCCCTGCCTCCCAAAATAGTTCCAGCAGCTTTGAAACAGGGCCCAAAACAGCCTATAAGGGACATTCCTATTCAAACCATTACACTAGCCCTGATATCACTGTGTTCTAGATTTTTGTGCTGCTCATCATGGAAGCCTCAGCACTCAGTCCTTATAGTAGGGACACCCACTGCCTATAGATAGATGAAGGTGACAACTAAGGCATACTTTAAAATAGTCCATTAGTAAAAAGAGTAGGAAACAGGACTGGTTAAGAGCTGTTGATATGGGAGCTAGGTAGACACTACCAGAGATCCCTATACTATTCCTTTATGTTGTCCTGTGTTTAAAAATATGCTAAATAGATTCTGCTTATTACTCAGGACCTTATAGATGCTAGGCAAGTGTTCTACCCTTGATCCACAATCTCAGCCCTACATAAATAATTTTTTAATTGGCACTACAGTTATGTGAGACTCAGGTATGTCCAATCTGCATCCTGTGGGCCTTGTATATCCAAGCATAGCTACAAATGTAGCCCAATAAATTTATAAACCACAATGCCATATGACAGTGTCACAAAGGTTGGTGTTCTTGGAAGTTATTTTGATGCATATTCAAGTAAATGATTACCAAGGCAATTTTTCATAGCCTTGTATTCTAACTAGACTCCCACATACTAATAAGTCATTACTATTATATTTAAAAGTAAAATTTCATCAAAATATACCAAGGTAGCAGAGAAAGGAATCAAGATATCAACTGCAGTTGGTAGAACTGCAGGCATGGGATAAGGCAGGAAGAACTGTTAGTGTCTAACACATCACCTTTGTTACCATTGGCTTTGGATACATACCCAACTTTGTGAAGTAAAAGCTAACATACTTAATCCTTTAAAAAAAATCTTCGATATGAATGAATTCACAAGATCATACAGTAAAACATGCAGAATCTGGGATTTGAACTTGTGATATTTCCCTTTCATGATCTCATACCTACTGATTGCCAAATACTGCACCATAAAGGGCAGAAAATCTTTGAAATGTCAAGGTTATGGAGAAGTAGGGTCAGCTAAGAACTAACATATGGAGATTAATACATGAAGATTCATGTGTTCATATGAACCTCTAATTCTTGTATAGAGAAGGCTGAGGTGAGAGGATCATAAATTCTAGGCCAACCTGGGCTACTTAGCAAGACGGTGTCTTGAGGGAGAATAAAAAGATACAAGATTGACACATGAGCTGGGCTTGGAGGAAGATTCTGAAGGTAGAGAAAAGATCCTCTGAGCATTCTCAAGATGAAGAAGGATAACAAGATGCAGACACTTGGTAGGAGCCAGAGAATGGCATAAGACTGGGAATGAACTGCTGGTTCTTGGGAAGATGCAGTGAGGGCAGAATTAGGGTGCAGTCCTTGGGATGAAAGGAGATGTTTTAAGACATGGGCCTGGACAAGATTGGAGAAGATTTAGACAGATGGAAAAACGATGCTTCTGGCCACTGAAAAGGCAGTTGAGAGCAGGTTCAGATGAACACTGAAATAAATAAGCTCTCTTCAACAGGCAGAATGGGAAGACAACAGTGAAGTGGGGGGGGGGGCTGGGGTGACAGGATTTTAGATTTGAAAGATTATCTTTTGTGACTTTCATTTAAGATCTGTAACCATTCAATGTCCTGAAACAAAAAGAAGATCTTGTCCCTTGGGTCCCACTTATGCTATGGTGGAAATCTATAATCATTCATCCTCTGTTGACCTGGTCAGGCACCAAGCACTATTCTAATGTTGGGCGCAATAGTCCTGGGATTAATATAAGGGCCTTATTGAAGGCCCTCCTGCTTCTACATTTGGCCTTTCCTCCATGTTTCCTTTCAGCCATATGCTTTAAGGTTGCTGTATTGCATGTACAGTCTGTGAGTAGGGAAACCTTGCCCTCAAATGGTGCTATGGAATGTGTGCTCTGTGTGGCTATGTGTACAGCCCAGGGCAAATGAGTCCTTTACAGCCAGATCTTCTCATTCCCCTGCTCAGAAGTCTCTGGGAGCTCTCTTCTCTGCTCTCCAACATGTTGATCTTTGGGTCTTTGCATTGATAATTCTATATAGAACTGTTTTTAATCAGGCACTTTGCTACCCTATCTTTTGACAACTCAGTGCTAGCAGCTTACATGTTAGGTAGCAACAACCACCCTTTTAAAGGGTTCCTGCCACTCCAGTCACTCTCTATCGCTTTCTCATGCCCTTACTCTGAGATGTCCTTTGCCACCCTGCCCCTTGCATTAGATCTATTGTGTGATGGGATCTCTTAGCAACACACCTTGACCCCAACCTACCAAGGTACCTTTTTCTACCTTATTCCAACAAGAAGGCTCTTTTGCCAGGTAACAATGTCTAAGACTTCATCAAATGTCATTCTCCATTAGGCCTAGTTCCATGGCCTCTTAGATCTCAGCTGTCACCATTGCTTCTGCTGCATTCCTAATCTACACTATATCTGCTTGTTTCTCACTTAGCACCTGTTTCTTTTTAACACATTTTCCCCCATTAAGAAAATGTTTGTCTCTCTTCAATAGAATAGAAGCTAGATACTGTCAGGGCTTTGTGTCTCAGAGAAACAGAAAGATCCATGAGGCTCATTGCCAGCCAGCTTACACAAATTGATTTTCTCAAGAGAACCTGTCTCAAAAAATAAAGGTGGCGACTGATTGAGGAAAAGCATCTAATGCCAACTTCTCACCTCTACATATAGCACTTACATACATGTGTTCTCTCTCTCTTCAAATGTGATCAAAATGAGTGTGCTGTGATGGAGGTAAAAATGTCCTATGTCATCCAGGAAAGCTAGTCACAAATGTCATTACAAAAGGACACAGAGGAGATGCTGCAGCAGCAAAATGACCACAAACTAAGATGCTTCCTTGTTGGTTGTGAAGATGAAAGAGACCCAGAGCCAAGGAACGTAAAGAATGCAGTTCTGGGAGCTGGGATTGGCCAGGAATTCTACTCTTCTCTGGAGCTTGTGGCCGAGCCAGGCACCATGGACACGTTGATTTCAGCTCAGTGAAATCAGCTTTGGATTTTTGACCTTCAGGGCTATTAGAGAACATATGTATGTTGTTGGAAACCACCAGATTTGTTATTCTCTGTTATAGCAGCCACAGGATACCTGTACAACAGGAAAGGACATCTTAGCAAGTAGGAATCCTATATACAGACATTTAAAATGCAGAAGGGTGCTTTCTTAGTGTTACTATTACTGTGATGAAACAGCATGATAAAAGCAACTTGGGGAGGAAAGAGGTTATTTCACTCACAGTTCCACAAAACAGTTGATCATCAAAAGTAGTGAGAACAGAAACTCAAGCAGGGCAGGAACCTGGAGGCAAGAGCTGATGCAGAGGCTACAGAGGAGTGAGTGCTGCTGGCTTATTCCCATGGCTTGCTCAGTCTGCTTTCTTATAATGTCCAGGACCACCAACCCAGGGGTGGCTGTTAATCTCAAAGATGGGAGAAGAAAGACCACCAATTCAAATCATCATGGCCAAATTAATTAAAGCAATCAATTAAAGCAAGCTTTAAAAAAATTGTGTACACGGGCTGTCTTTCCATAAAAATAGGGTTCAAAAAGGTCAGCATTGGACTTGAGGAGAACAAGGTTATTATAGCTCAGGGGTAGGGGATTTCCAAATATTGGATTTGGTGGGCAAAAAAGGTTAAGTGAGGTTGCAGGAACATAAGCATAGCAAGTTAATCATAACAACCTCCCTAAACAAAGACATATTTGCAAGGTGTTCTAACAAGGTAGTTATAATAACAGTCAGTCATAACAACCTTTTGAAATGAAGATAGGTGCTTGCAAGATAGCTATAATGACTTTGGAAACAAAGACATGGTTGCTGTGTCCTGGAACAGAGAGTACAGAACCATTTGTAGTTAAGGTTACAGGCCTAATTCTTGAGAAACAGAGGTTTAACCATAAACAGGAATGAACCTAATTTGTCTTACTATAAGATGGTTTTTAAGCCTAAGATTAGAGGCAGGCTGGTTCATTGGTGGTATCATCCACAATAGGATGGGCACTCCCCTATGAATCACTAATTAAGAAAATATCCTACACACTTGCTTATAGCTTAATCTTTTGGAGCCATTTTCTCATTTGAGTCTCCCTCCTCTCTGATAACTCTAGTTTCTATCAAGTTGACATAAAACTAGACAGCGCAGGGCTGGAGAAAGATGTGTTGAAGAGGTAACAGGGGCTCAAGTGCAGGTGCTTTTTCTGTTACACATAGGAGATGAATAGCTTTCTGTTGATCCAATTGTTATAGCATCTTTGGAAGCTGCAGAGGATGGATATCAGGCTTCTGTTGGCCTGTTAAGAGAAAGCTATTTCCTCCTGGTCAAAAGAATGGACTCTACCTCTGTCCCTGGGTAGAGACATGACATTCAGCCCTGCACTAAAAGATTAGAACATTGCATACTGTCGTTTCCTCCCTTAGGAGTTAATCTAGCTGAGCCTGTTAATTACCTAGCCAAGGGACCACCACTACTTGGGAAGGCTGATTCACTAAAGCCATGCTTAAGAGATGGGAGGAATAATTATCCCCTTGCTGAGCTAAAGTACTTGTTGTCCCTAGGAACTGCAATCCCCCACCCCCCTCCAGGCAGCTGCTTGCAGAGTTTCCTTCAGACAGAATCATGGAGCTTGTCCACTTTTCTGAGTCTTAACTTAGATAAGCATAACTTTGCCTCTCCCTTCTTTTGTCAATGCAAAAATGCAACTCTCATCTCATATGGGATATGACATCATTTCTTCTAGAGCCTGGAAAGATAGACTGAAGTTCCTCCAAATTCTATGATTCAATGTGTCAACAGTTTGATGAAGTTTTTATACTAAGATAATTTGGTCACAAATTGAAGCCTTTTTCAAATACATTGGTGGGAACATTAGTGATTAGGGTAAAGAACATAGGGAGTCTCTGCTGCAAGCCTCAGGGCTATACAGTGTCACACAGCTTTAGGTTAATGGAAGATAGCTAATGGTCCTTTAACTTAATACATTAAGTCATAAGGATGTCTGGTCAAAAACAAAGATGGCAAAAATGGCTGGCTACTGGGGAGCTAAAGATAGCTCAAGGTAAGTTGGAATTAGGTCTGGGTAGGTCTGATGTGTCTACCACCACTGATGCTGTTATCAGCCATAGAAGTCCAGTTCTTTTCTGGAACCTTTGTTCACATTTTTCTATTTGTTTTAGATACTGACCAAGAGCTGGGCATGCTTTTCCTGATGCTGTGGGCCTTCTTCTCATTGTAGGCAGCTCTACACCCCTCCCTGCTTCTTCCATGCCCTTGCTTGATAACCTCCATTGCAAAAAGTATGGCTTTCTTCTTTTCCTCCTTCCTTCTCCAGGAAGCTGCCAGGATTTACAGCTCACCTGCTCAGCTATTTTTCTCTCAAACTCTAATAGAATTGTTCTTAAGTTTCCTTTCAAATACATTTAAAAATTTTTTTATTTGCAAGACTAAAAACCCAAAGAGGGAACCCCAACTTCCATTAACATTTGGAGTCCGCAGTGGGGCTCCTCAAACCTGCCAGTACCTAGATATCTGTTGCCCTTTATTTCTGAAAGGCACTGTCTCCTGACTGAAGAAGTGGCACTCTAGGAAGTACCACAGGCACATGGTTCTTACTATTAACCCTTTCTGAGATCTCTTCCTGCACACAGCTTCCTGGCCTGAGCTCATGCAGCTCCCTGGGGTATCCTGCACTGAATGACCTGTCCTTATACACATACTGAACATTCAAGCTTCAGCCTTCTCACATTGGTAGCTAAAGCTTTGTTGTGGGGCTGGTGTGACTATCAGGGTACTTGCTGCTAAGCCTAAAGACCTCAGATTGATCTCTGGAACCCACATGGAGAGGACTAATTTCTACAAGTTGTCCTCTGACCTACACACACACACACACACACACACACACACACACACACACACCAAAGAAACATAATGCCTTATTGTGATGACTTAGAAAGTCAACTTCTCCATGTCTCCACTTGCCTCTTCTGCTTCCCGTTGCAGGTGTTGACCCCTCCTTAATACACACTCCATATTCTAGTTTCTATCTCATTCTTTCTGTGGTAATTCACTCTGTCAATGGGCCCTAAAAGATCTCTCAATAAGAGAAGGAAATATAAGATTGACTCTAGTGGTAGTGACAAAAATTCAGATCAGTGTGAGGATGGGCTAGGCTGGGAAAAGACTGGAGGACAGGTTGGTTGGACATAGTCAAATGTCTCCCAGCACTTGTTTCTGCCTATACAGGGGCAGAGAGAATTTGTTCATTTGCCAAGGAGCAAGCCCGAAAAGCAAAAAGGGATTGATCTCAGCATTTTATGTCCTTCAGATCTTTCAAGAGAGCTAATGTGGAGCAGGGGAAATGGCTTAGTTGGTAACATGCTTGCCACACAAGTGTGAGGACTTGAGTTCAGATCACCCATATAAAAAGTCTGTGTGTCTGTAATCCCAGCACCGGGAAGCAAAAGAAGAGGATGCGGGGGTTCACAGGTCAGCTGCTTTAGCTGAATTGATGAGCTCCAGGTCCCAGTGAGAGAGCCTGTCTCAAAAAAAAAAAAAAAAAAAAAAAAAAAAAAAAAAAAAAGAAAAAAAAAAAAAAGAAAGAAAGAAAGAAAGGAAGAAAGAAAAGGGGAAGAACGGGAGGAAGAAACATTCTGCTGACCTCTGGCCTCCACACACACAACTAAGTAAACATATAAATAAATAAATAGAACAAGTAAAAAGAGAGCAAAACATTAAAGTAAATACACTTAAGAATCAGAGAGGAGATGTGCTCCAGTAGGTGAGTCACCCCACAGCCTCACAGGGTGGAGACCTGCAAAGGGTCAGCCTGGACTTGAACTTTCAAAGGAAATCACTGGATTCTGCTCTGTACTTACTTTAAAAGTGTTTTCCCATTTCTTCAGAAAGTATAGTTAAATTAATTACTTCATTTGAAAAATATGTTTTAACTAGCATACAAAACCATGACCCTTTTGTTGATACATACTATACGTTTGTTCCCTTTCACCTGCTATTTCTTACCTTTCTTCCCATTGGTCTCCATTCTCACCCCTCCCCCATCGCACTCTGTTTCCATGCCACATGTAGATAACTTTATCTAGAGTCTTCACATGAGAGCAAGCATATGATACTTGTCTTTTCCAAGCCTGCTTTATTTCACTTGCAGGGACAGTCATCTTTCTAGCTCTTTAAGGTTGGGGAGCCTCTCGCCCACATCTCACATACAGGCACACATTTTATAACCAGTTGAGCTGGGCTCAGCTATGTCACTAGGAGTGGGTTTTCATATATCTAACCTTTTCTGGTCAGAACCCAGAGGAAGAAGATGGCTGGTGGGGGCCGGGGGAGGTGCCGCCTGCACTGGGATGGAAACCATTTCATTGACTGCAGTGCATGCTAACTTTCTGCACACCATCAAGGTATGGGTGGGAGAGAAAGAAAAACTCTCAATTCAATAGTGCAGAAGAGAATGCCGGCTCTGGAAGGATGGAGAGTGTGTGGTTTCTTTCCCATAGAAGAAGGCTGCTTTTTGGAGGATCCTGTGCAAAATATGACAAATATTTTATGGTGGGCTCTGGGGACTAGTGACTCCTGGTCTGCAGATGTTTGCTCATTTCCATGGTGTGACTCCTATTCCCATGGCTGGTCTCCCACTCCTAGCATAACTTCTCTGAGTGTGGTTATGGGAAACATGTACAAGAGTGCACTACACAAGTCCCACCACCCAGGGTAGTGACCATTGCTAACTGAAGTATAATAAACAGGAAGCAATGTATCTTGAATGCTTATTAACTTTGTAACTTTTTCTTTCTTTTTGATATGGGGGGTCTTATGGATTCCAAGTTGGCTTGAACTCACCTTGTAGCTAAAGATGACCTTGGCTTTCTGATCTTCCTACCTCCGCTCCTCACTGCTGGGATTAATGGTGGGTAACTCTACACATGGTATATGCTGTATTGAAGATTGAACGCAGAGCTTTGCACATGCCAGGCAAGCATTTTACCAACCGAGTCACATCCCCAGTGCCTTCAATTTTTAATATAATTTCTAGGTGTAAGCTAAGATCAGTTGGTTTTTAATTATGACTTCATTTAACAGCCAATTGGCAGAACTCCTAAAATTTTAATTAATCATATCATTCACTTGAGTGGCTTCGGGTTGTCATTAACTCTGGTGGAACTTAAAAGAAAAACAGCCAGTGTTTTCCTCTGGCTGTAGGTATAAAGGGCACTAAAACTTCTATGTGGCTCAGCCATGCTCAGTTGTCCATTCATCTTTATTCAGTTTTCTTCCAGCACCCTGCTAGGATCTGGAAACAGTGAAAATGAATAAGAGACATTAAGGATAGACAAGGGAGCTGATGACTGCATAGGGCCACTGTGCCATTTTTATTTTTTGTTAACTTAGCACACTTAATTAATAAAATTAATAATGACATTTATTTATATGAGGGCGGTGTGTGTGTGTGTGTGTGTGTGTGTGTGTGTGTGTGTGTGTGTAAGACAAATTGTATGACCTTGAGTCTCTTCTCTCCTTTCACTATGTGGGCCCTGGGTTTAGAACTCAGGTCATCAGCTTTGATGCCAAGCACATTTTCCCTCTGAGCCCACTTGCTAGTTCAGCACACTTAGATTTAAAAGGTTTTCTATTCTCCCATGTGAGTCCTACTAGCTGATTTTGTTGGTTCTTAAAGATGAGAGCTTTATGCCAAGAGTGTGGCTCAGTTCTCCAGCCTTAGAGAAGAAGTAACACTGGCTTGAACTAGCTGCGGAAGAGCTCTTATAACTAAGACTTGTTTTGTCGTTTTGTTTAGACTGACAAATGTTGATTTAGTAAAATGAAAGTCTCCTTGACTTTTTGTCTCTTTAGCAAAACTTTATTGAATACCCATGCCCAGTCTCTAAAATAATGAGGTAGGAATTTATAGATGGTGCTATGTATCCCTTCTTAGGGTTCAGCTCTCGGGATTTGGGTGAATGCACATAGTTAGGTGTCACCACAACAACCCAATGAAACTTACATGCTTTTATGTGACATTGGATTGCTAGGTATGCCTTCATTACAGGAAAACTTACATTCAAGAATATCCTCAGATAAATGTGTATAAAACACTTACCCATGATATGATACTTAATTTTATGTATCGATTTGACTTACTAAGGGAGGCTCCAAATTTGGTAAATCCATTTATGACTGTGTCTGTCTGGGAAGGTGTTTCCAGAGGAGATTAGCATCTCAACAGGCTAAACGACCAGCCTCTGCTGAGGCTCCAAGCACAGTAAAACCTGAAGTTGGAGAGTGTCTTACACTGCCTTTGTGAGCTGAACAGTGTTTTCATGGGTCTCCAGCATGTGGGCAGCAGATACCTCAGCCTCTGTAATTACATAGACACTTCCTATAATTCCACCTATAGCATATCGATGGACATGTGCATTTTCTGTTGGTTCTTCTCTAGTGAACCCAGTACATACAGAAAACATTAATGCCAAGAGGAAACCTTTCTGAGTCTTAGTATTTTAATCAATAGGAGAAACAATTTGTGGACTAGCAAAGTCAACATTAGTTCACAATGCTTTATTTAAAAATGTATAATTTGTTGGTTTTCCTTCTTTAAAAAGTTAAACATTCTGCATACACATACCTAATTGCCCTAGTATATTTTCCTCAGAGATAGTAGGAAAGACTAGCCTGTGAGGGCACTGGGATTTCCCTGCAGTTTGGTAGTGCTTACTGTGCCCTCTGGATCACTGTTTTGTGACTAAATTGGTTTTGGGTTTTAATCCATGGTTGGGAAATCCCTGTTTGTTTCCCTTTTCTTTTCCTTAAACAAGAACAATGGACACAGACACACTTGTGGTACCCTGCACAGTTAAAAATCCATCCCCTCACATTTACTAGAGTAGTTTACTCCTTGTACACCATAACCTTTTAAATTTTTATTTTTATTTATTTATCAATCAAATGAAATAAAGCCTTCATTGTTTAGTCCCCAGCTGGCTTCAAGCTTGTAATCTTTCTGCCTCAATTTCCTGAGAGCTAGGATTGCAGGCATGTACCCACACCTGATTGCTTTTTCACATTTTAAAGATGATGATTATTATCATATTGATGCAGCTCTCTCAACTTTGGGTACATATAATAATTACAAAGGACCTTGGAAAACAAACAAACAAACAAAAGGACTCTTGGGTTTGCTGTAGAGCAGTTGAATAAAACTACCAGAGAGAAGAATCAAACATTTAAAAAGCCCTCCTAGAACATTTTAATGGGCCAACCAGATTTCAAAACACAGTCCCAGCCATGTATGAGAGGTCTTGCTTTGTTTTGGAGGTCTTTCCCTGACACAGTGATCAAAATGGTAAGGGAGTGATCCCAGAAAAGAAACATGAAGATATGAATTAGTCACAGCTCTGATGCCAACTAGCTACGCAAACTTAGTGTTTGTAGTTAGTCTCAGGGTCAGGACAAGGGTGCTTCCGGTACAGAATCTAAGGAGACACTGTCAAGGCAGACTGTCTTGTTTATCTTCTTGTGTCTCCCAAGTTTTTTCTGTTTGTGAACCAAGATAACTTGATTCCTTCCATAGGCTTTTCCTGTGCTAATAATGTTTTATGTCCCAAATCAAAAGTTTAGACCCACAAGGAAACAATCAAAGTAAGATTCATAATTACCCAGGAGAATCTTGCCAATAACGAAGATGGATAGTTCAAACCAGAAAAGCTCTCTTTCTCTGCAACAGAAAGGTAGGGTTTTTGTTTATTTATTTTTTTAAATTTTTTTTCTCTGTGATTCAGGAAAGTTGTAGAACGATGCCCAGTCACTCACAACCTTCCCTGTCACTAGCCTTAGCCACACTGGCTCCAGTTATTTTCTTTGTTATTTTTATTCCAGACAGATTGTAATGCCATCTCCATCCTATGATGAAAAATTTACTTGGTGTAATCCCAAAGTTTTCAAAACATGTATCTTAATAAGGGCAGATAATAGCAAGATATGCAAATAAGTATTCCCCCCCCCAGGGCACATTTATCTTCCTTATTTTAAATTTTAAATAGCTTTATAAGCCTTGGGGTCAGTGGCAAGTAGATTTAATGCCTATAGGCTGATGAGAACTGGTCCTTAAAATTCAAGAATTCAGCCAGCTGCTTGTGAAATACGGTATCATTAAAATTAAATTAGAGCCAGTCCTGATGATACACAGCTATAATCCTAGCACTTGAGAGGTGGAGGAAGAAGTATCAGGAGTTTAAGGTTATCTTCAGTTACATAGCAAGATGGAGACCAGCCTGGACTTGATGAGGTTCTGCCTCAAAATTCAACTCCCCAACCCCCACAAAGGCTCAGGGAACATCATAGAGGAGGGAGTGAGAAGAATGTAAAAGCTTGAGGACAGGGAGGGGTGCTGTCCTGGGTGTGACATGGCCAAGGTACTGAGGAACCTACTGAAGATCTGACTATAGGAATAAGACCACACAAGAGCCGGTCAACAAGACCCTTCAGTATTACATGATGCAGCACTAACTGGATTTAGTGGGTTATGCGGGGCGGGGCATGGACATGAAGGTGGGAAGGAGTGTTAGTGGAGCAAGGGTAGAAGTTGATGGTAAATATGGTCAAGATACATTATATACATGTATGAGACTGTCAAAGAATAAGTAAGATATATTCTTTAAAAATTTTTTTTCTTGATAAATTTATAAATAAATTATATTAAAAATGTAGCAAGCACTAAAATTATTCATTTAATTATACTCAAATCATCATTTTCTTGGAGGTGTTACATTAATGCATCTTCACAGTAGAATCCCTGAGTAGAGTGGGCTGACTACCCACAGACCTCCCAGACTGTGTGTTCAGTGTTAGCCTCTGACACTGGAAATCAGCCACATAGGAATTTAATCCATGGGCATCGTCAGCTTTCAAACATCAGAGCCTTTTCACTTGGAGAGCCAGTTTACCACCACTGGTGCGAATTAACAGATTAGTTAGAAATTGTGGTGTATGTGGTTTTCTGTTTCGGGATTAGTTTAATAAAGAGTTGAATGGCCAATGGCTAGACAGGAAGAAGTTAGGTGGGACTTCCATAGAGGGAAGAAGAAAGTTGGGGTCAACAGCTGGGCACAGAGGAAGCAGGACACACAGGAGGAGAGGTAAAAGCTATGAGTCATGTGGCAGCATGTAAATGAATAGAAATGGGTTAATTTATAAGAGCTAGTGGGACAAGCCTACTCTATAGGTCCAGCTTTCATAATTAATAAGAAGTCTCTGTGTCATGATTTAGGGGCTGGCAGTCCAAGAAAGCCCATTATAGTTTTCCTTGCCCCATACAAAGCAGTTACTTGTGGAGAGAACTCTTCATTGACTAGTTCAACACCACTGTTGTCTTTTAATCTCCCCACCTCACAAGCAGGCAGAAAATTATCTATTCCTAAATTATATTAGAAGACTATTGTGAAAATGTTTTATTTTTAGTATGAAAATAATTGTGTGGCTTATGAGTTCTTTTGTTGTTGTTGCTCTTAATTGTGTAGCCCAGGCTGAAATTGATTCTCCTAATGAGGTGCTAGGATTACAGGCATGAGCCTTCATGCCTGGCAGTTTGTGGTTCTTTGAATGTCCTTCAAAAAAATGAAGCCAGGAAGCTGGTGAAATGGCTCATCAGGTAAAGGTGCTTGCTGCTGAACAAGGCAAGCCTGGTGACTCAGGTTCAATTCCTGGATCCCCAGGAAAGGTGCACAGAGAGACTGACATAGTTGTCCTCTATATGTGCACTGAGGCACGTGCGACCCTCCCCCAATAATAATAAAATTTAAATATAAAAAGTAAAAATCTTTCATGTACACAAGCCATTGTTACAAAAGTCCAAATACTTTTGATAGAACAATGAATAGATACTAAGGTAGGAAGCTAGAAAATGAAGCCTGTAAGGTTTACCTTTACCTTGTTTCACTTGGTGTGTGCCTGGTTCAGATGAGTGACAGCATTTTCATACCCTATACTTGGAATCTGTGACCTTGGAGGAACCATTGATATAACTAAGCAGCTGTTTGCTTATTTTTTGAGATAGTGTCTCGCTGTGTAGCCCAGGCTGGCCTTTACCTGGCAAGTACCAAGATTATAGGTGTGTACCACAACAATTGGACATAGCAGTTTTTAGGGTGCCAGATTATAGTCACTGGGGTACCTGAGCATCTGATTTAACTCCTAGCTAAAACTAAGGGTTATTGTAATTCATAATTATGTTGAAGTTCCTCATTTGTAGGCATTTTCACACTCTAAAAGCATGTGAACGGAATGTAAAGATTCATTTACCACTGAATCTTGTGATTCATTTGTTGCAGAGTGGTGGTGATGCTACCTGTCCCCTCTGCAGTTCTCATACTTACTCTGAAGTAGAGAACCATGCCTTGGGCTATGATGAGTAAAGCCTACTTCTGGACCTTCAGCCCAATCTAGAGTGGTCTGAATCTGAGAGACCTTCAGATCCTTGGGGAGGGGTTCAATTACAGAAGGAAGTCTGATCCCAATCCAGCCTCCAAAGCTTTGTCTGTAGAATAAAGGATGACTGTTTTCCTGGCTCACCCAGGCACCATTGTTATGAATCAAACAATTTTACTTCAAAACTGCACTGAGCGCTCAGTGTTTTGGGGTTACCAGGGCCACATTATGTGCCTAAGGACATCCAGCTATGGGGGTTTGCATGAAGGGTAGAAAACAGTTCTGGCCTCCCACCCCCACAGCTATTTGCATTATTTGAAGGTTGACCCAGTCCCCAGAGGAAGTTGCAGTATCTTTTAAGGGATCCATGGGTCTCACAGGTGTACCTCAGCAGCAGACTCTGGAGGCCTCGGGGATATTTGTGTGTGTGTGTGTGTGTGTGTGTGTGTAGGAGGGGGCACCTGCTAGAGCACAGGTGTCCTGGTGATTTGTTTTCTTTTTACTTAAAATAATACATTGCTATTTTATAAGAGTGTCTCCTGCATGTGTGTCTATACATGCCCAGCGTTGGAGGAGGCCAGAAGATCCAGAAGAGGATTTGTATCCCCTGAAACTAAAGTCACAAATGGTTGTGAGTCATTATGTAGGTTTAGGGAATCAAACCTGGGTCCTCTGGAAGAACAACTCAGCTCTTAAGTGCTCAGTGATTTCTCTAGACTCCAGGTGATTTTTGTTATCAGAGAAAAGAGGCTTTATGCTCAGAAGAACTAGAAAACTGGGGAGGCGAGATGGGTCATTGGGTCACACACACACACACACACACACACACACACTCACACTCATACACACTCTGCTAAGGGTTCATCTGGAGGTTCATCTACAACTTATCAGCAGGCTTTGAGGCACAGCAAAAACAAAACACTCATTTTTAACTTCAAAATCATGTCACTTCTCATGATTTTGTAGGTCAGATGGAACAGCTAATTTAGGGCTAGATGGAATAACACCACTTACATATTTGGTGGTTGGCCCAAAATCAACTGGTGCAGGGAGATTCTTGCCTTTTATCATCCATCAGGTTAGCCTGACTCATTTGCCTAGTGATTGCCTCAAGGTTGCCAAGGGCTCCACTTCTTTTTACGTGTAAGCAGTTTGACTGCCCCTGGACATCAGAGAGAGTGTGCAGCTTTCTCAGGGTCATGTGGCTGCTAGGTAGCATTAACCAGGATGAAATCAACAGCTGGTCCGATGTGCAGCTCGTGTTCCCTCCTTCTACATTGTGCTAGGGTTCTTAAGGGATGGGGAGGGCATACTGGCGCCACAGGCTGCTTTTGAGATGGGGATCATTTCTCTTTTCCTTAGCTTACTGGTTCTAAAACTCTGACTTCCAGAACTTTCTACAGTGTAGCCCTTACCCTGTCTCCATTCCCACCGTTCTCTGCCCACCCTGCATACATACTGGTTTCTGGGCGGCAGAAGGGGTGCATCACTTCTGCCCTCCCTGACCTTCAGGGCCCTTCATTAACCTTTCCTCTTCCCGGACCCTCTTCCGTTCCTGGTGGGCTTATTGCTGGGAAGGTTCCCACTAGTCAGAGCTAAACCAATGATTTCTCTCTGCTTCCGGGTTCTTTCTTGGTAGTGGAGCTCAGTCATTCGGTGACCTTTTGTCCTAACTGCAGAGGAAGGACCACGAAGTTCAGAAGAAGCATCTGATGCCTCCAGACACGTGATCGTGAAAGCACCCTCCTCTGGAAGGGAAGAAAGATAGCTACTGACCGTGTGACCAAATGATTGTGTGACAGTGAAGCCTGGAACGTCAGTGACCCAAGATGGAGGCTGAAGAAGTGGGCCAGCTGTAAGGTTAAGGTTAAGCTGATCTCAGCCCACAGTAGGAGGGATTTGACAGACTGCCCCTCCTCACCAGAAAAATCGACACTGTACTTGCCCAAACAAAACAAACCCTTCATGATAGAATGAAAATGGAACTTTATGACAGATGGTTAAAAATAGCGATTAACAGGAAAATCTCTGTGAGTTCCAGGCCAGCCTGGTCTACATAGAAAGTTCTGGGCTAGCTAGAGATGAACAAAAAGCCAAATCGACTTCTCTTTTCCAACGTTATTCTTATTTTTCTATCCAAAGAGAGAGTATTTTCCCATTTCTATGTCCCCTAATAGTGGTGGGGGCAGTAATTAAATACTGTTTCACTTCAGATCGACTCTTCCTCACATTTTATTCATTTTTTTTTTTTCATTTGAAGAGAGGTTAATTTTAAAGTTCTTTCCCCTCTGATGCCACACCGGAGGCTTTGGATTCTCCAGCATCTCCTCTTTTCTTGTGATGAAGTTAATTAGTGTTCCATATGGAGCAGAAACAATTGGCTTTGCTCCTGACCTGGGAGCTGGGATTGTTCACTTGGCTCTCACTTCCTCCTGGAAATCCTCATGCTTTCATAGATAAAGATCTGGCAGACTAGGGCTCTGTGCCTGGTGTGGCCTTTGGTGGTCAGAAGTGACAGCATCCTGCTCAGCTTCTTCTGTTGATGTATCGTGCTCTATAATTGTGTACAGAATAAACTTTGAAGGGTAACCCATGTTTATTACCTCTTGCATGCTTTAGACAGTTCTCTGCTTTTGTCAGGGGTATCTCCAGTCTTGTGCAAACCTGAGGCTGATGGAGGGTGTGCTGCTGTGATATAGACACTATAGGTCTAAGGGGGAATCACACTCCCTCATGACTCACACAGAGGAGTTTAAGAATCCAGATCTTAGACAAGAAATGGATGGTATTCTTCAGGCCAAGATGCTCAGTTTAGGAACTAAACTCTCTCTCTCTCTCTCTCTCTCTGTCTCTCTGTCTCTCTGTCTCTCTCTCTCTCTCTCTCTGTGTGTGTGTGTAAAACAAAGGCTAATGTCAACTGTCTTCCTCAACCACATCCCATCTTATTTATTTATGTATTTGTTTTATTATTGTTTTGAGATAACATCTCTCATTGAACCCAGAGTTTAGCTAGACTGGCAGGCTAGAGATCCCCAGGGATTCTCCTGTCTCTTCCCCCATTCTGGGATGACAGGCACACTCAGCTGCATCTGGCTTTTTTTTATGTGGGTACTGGGAGACTGAACTCAGATCCTCATGCTTTCTAATCAAACAAAAGTAGATAGATGGCAAGACCAAAAGGTTCTATAGTTACCTTGCTGCCTGTCTGGGAAAGTGCTCAGCCCACAGAGAGGGGGAGTTGGTAAGCAAATCTTAGACAGACAGAGCTGATGGCCATGGGACTATGGCTAGTCCTACCCAGCATCTGGACCTTTTCAGATCAGTTGACCAGTTAATCCCATTTAATGCATATACCAACCAGTATGGAGTTTTCTTTCAGCCTTGACCTGAAGTACCATTGCCAGTTCAGACAACTGTTTCCAAAGAAATGTGAATGGTAGATCAAGAGAGCACGGTCTTCTGAAATACGGTTAGCACAAATATGTGAACGCATACAGGAAAGACAGTGCAAAGCTTTCTCTCCTGTGTCGCAAACAAAGAAAGAAGCCCAGAGACTCGAAAGAACTAAATGATAGACCACAGGCTTCTGCTAGCTTTCAAAAATCCTAGATTTTTGTCAACCTTGTCTTCTTTCTGGAAGTAGCTGTTTCTTTATGCATATGAGGTTAAGAAGGTAATCATGAAGAAGAGGGATAGAAAGAGGAAGAGGAACAAAAAAGACAAAGGAGAAGAGGAAGAGGAGGAGGAGGAAGCAGCGGTTACCAGGTGTGGTGGTGCACACCTTTGATTCCAGTACTTGAGAGGAGAGGCAGGGGAGATCTGAGGTCAGTCTCATCTACCTAGTGAGATTTAGGAGAGCCAGGGATATGTACAGAGACCTGGTTTCAAACAAACAGATAAACAAAAAACAAACAAACAAAAAATAAAAAGCCCAACAACAAAAGGTGAGTGTATTAATTTCTTCAGCATGGCTGTGACCACACACCTGATAGAAACAGCTTGAGGGAGAAAGGATTTATTTTGGCTCATGGTTTTAAGACTTTTCCATCTCATCAGGTAAGGCATGGCAGAGCAGCTCTGCCTGAGGCAGTGGGAGTGTGGGCAGAGGCTTTCTTCGTCATTGTGGTTTTGGAAGCAGATTGAGCAGGGCCAAGAACCAGGGCCTGGCTATAGCCTTCAAGGGCTCATCCCCAGTTACCTACTTCTACCAGGTAGCCTTGTTGGATTCAGGTAAGAAAATGAAAAAGGTCTCTCTCTCTCTGTCTCTCTCTCTCTCCTTCTTCCTCTCCCTTCTTCTGTGCTTCCCTGCTTTCCTCCCTCTCTCCCTACCAGGATCACATGTAGTCCAGACTGAATTTAAACTTGCTATGTTGATAAGGATGATCTGTTACTCTTGGTCCTACTACTGCCTCTATCTCCCCAGTGCTGGGATTCTAGATGTTATTTCGGTCAAGCCCAGGACATTGAGCCTATTGAACATGTAGTCTACTAGCTGAGCTACATCCCCAGACCCTGGTGGCTGGGAGGGGCATTGCTGAGATAGAGACTCACTGTGAAGCTGAGGCCAACTTCAAACATACTTTGTAGCTCAAGTTGGCCTTGAATTTGCAATCCTTCTGCCACAACTTCATACCTGCTGAAATTACAAGTCTGCATCTCCAATCCTGACTTAGAAAAGTTTTCGTATCAAAAAAAAAAAAAAAAAAAAAAAAAAAAGTACAAATGCATGTGTGGTGTTAGTGATGTGCACAGCACTTAGTCAGGTGACCAATCTGCCTGAAGGAGATGATGGAGAGTTCTTTTTTTAAAGATGATGTAAACTGAAACAAGCCCTTAAAGCTCCAACTAAGAAGTCTGCAGTTTTCTCTCTGTAGATGCATGCAAAGTTAGTGTTGGAAGCTAATACAGAGGTTAAAGGAATTGATAAGTAGTGAACTTGGTTGCATTAGTACCTGACCCTGGAGGCTGGAGCCCAGTTACAGAAAAATGAAGTGGTCCATGTACAAATGTGAAACAGACTGGGTGAAGGTGTGGAAAGGAATGGTCAGAATTAGAGATATTAGTGACAAAAATAATCTGTATCACTTGGTAACCAAGTGGAAATGGACATGCAGATGGAGTCGGCATGCAAAATGATCTTGAGATCCACAGGCTTCGTGATGAGCAGATTCAGCAACCCCTGGAAAAGTTGGGAAGGCAGAGAAGACACCCAGAATCAGGAGGAAGGGAAAGGGATTGGTTTCTTGGTAGTCTGAGATTGAAGTGACACAAGACAGGGAGGTTTAACTTCCAGGGACAAAAATAAGGATCCTGGAGTGGCTGGCTCCTCACCAACAGTGTTTGGGCTGTGAGGGGATAAACCACAACTGACATTCAGTTATGGTAGCCCATTTCCCTTTGAATGGTCCAGGAGAAAACTTGTGTCTGGTTTTGATTGATGACACAAGGACATCTGGGAAAACTTTTTTCTTTCTTTCTTCCTAGAATGCATACATGAGGAGGAGGCTGGTTTTGCTTTCATTTCTTTCTTTCATGCTTGTGACCCACCAGGACAGCATGGGATCTTTGGGTAGCAGCCATCCTGACTGCTATGGCAGACATATGGATGAAGCCAAGGGCAGGAAAGCAAAACCAGTAGTCACTTTACTAGTCTGCAGATTCAAGTTTGGGATTGTCCTCTTCAGATTTACTGTTACATGTGTGTTTATATTAAATGCCTGTAGTTAACCCCTGTTAGCTGGTGTCTTATTGCTTTCAGCTGAAGGTATCTAAACTGATACAATTATTAATGTCTGGGAGAATGGGTATGGCCTGAGAGAGAGAAATATAAAGCCTGGAGACAGATCCAGGTTTCAGAGATGGAAAACATTTGTGAATAAAATATTAACAGTTTTAACTTAAAAATAAAGTCTAGGGCTAGTGAGATAGATGATTCAACAGGTAAAGGTGCTTGCTGTTGTGACTGACACCTAAGTTTGATCCCCGGAAACCCATTAAGAGTGAAAAACAGAGAGCTGATTTCATAAAGTTGTCCTCTGACTTCCACACATATGCTGTAGCATATTCATGCCCCTCCCTCCTTGCCAACTAGACATACACATGTGCATGTGTAACAATAATAGATAAAAATAAGGTTTTGAAAATAGAAGTGATGTCTACATGGAAAGCTTGCTCAAACCAGTCAGCAGCTTGATGTTTACAGCTGGCAAGGGTCCCTTTCCTCCCAGTATGTGGGCTGCCTCTTCACTCTGGTCATTGTCTTTACTGTGTAAAAGATTTTTAATTTCATGTAACCTCATGTTAGTTCTTGGGATTAATCCTGTGCTATAAAAGTCCCTTTCTGAGAGTCCTTATCTATGTCTATATCTTGAAGTGGTTGCCCCTATACCCAGTAGCCTTATATTAAGGCCTTTGAGTAGGGAAGTAGTGGCACATGCCTTTAATCCCAGCACTTGGAACAAAAAGGCAGATGGATCTCTGTGAGTTTGAGGCCAGCCTGGCTACAGAGTGAGTTCCAGAACAGGTTCCAAAGCTACACGGAGACCCTGTCTCTAAAAAACCAAAAACCTAATACCAACAACAACAAAAAACAAAAAACAAAAACAAAAACCAACAAAAACAAAAAATCCAACAAAAACCCAAAACCCAAAACTCAAATCAAAACAACAAAAATCCAAACAAATGGGAACCAAGTGTTGGCAAGGATATGGGGGAAGGGGAAACATTTATTCACTGCTGGTGGGAATGTATACTGGTGCAACCATTATGGAAATCAGTATGGATATTCCTCAAACCTCTGAAAATAGAACTATCCCATGGTCAGCTTTTATCCTTCCTAGGTGTTTACCCAGAGGACTCTAAGTCATCAAACCACAGAGGTACGTGTTCATCCATATTTATGTTTCCACATTGATAATTGCTAAGAAACTGAACCAGTCTAAATGTATATCAACAGATAAATGGTGTGGTGGTTTGAATGAGAATAACCACATAGGCTCATGTTTGAGTCCCCAGTTGCTGGAACTGTTTCGGAAGAATTAGGAGTGTGGTCTTATTGGAGGAGGTGTGACACTGGGGCAGACTTTGAAGTTGAAAGAGATTATGCCATTCCCAGGCTGCTCTCTGCTATTAATGGATCAAGATGTAAACTCTCAGCTGCTACTCCAGTGCCTGCCTGCCTGCCTGCTGACCTAATCCCTGCCAAGATGGTCATGGACTCCTAACTCTCCAAAAACTGTAAGCTCCTTCTGTAAGTTGCCTTGGTCATAGTGTTTTGTCACAGCAATAGAAAAGTAACTGATTCAAATGGATAAAGAAAATGTGGTATATGTTTACAATGGAATTTTATCCAGCTCTACAGAGAATGAAATTATGACATTTTTAGGGAAATGGACAAAATGAGACATTATTATGTTAAGTGAAATAAGCTTAAATCAGAAAAAAATCAATGGCACATGTTTTCTCTCATATGGGGAATTTAGGTTTAAAATTCTCTCTCTTTCTCCCTCCCTCTGAGTGTGTGTGTGTGGTATGGTGTATGTGTGTGGTGTGGTGTGGTGTGGTATGTGTGTGTGTGTGTGTGTGTGTGTGGTATGGTGTATGTGTGTGGTGTGGTGTGGTGTGGTATGTGTGTGTGTTGTGTGTGTGTGATGTGGTGTGTGTGTGTATGTGTGTGTGTGTGTGTGTGTGTGTGTGTGTGTGTGTGGTGTTTTGTTGTGAAACTAAAAATGAAACCATGAGGAAGAATTTGAGGAGGACAATAGGGGAGAGATAGTAACAACAAAATATGCATGATAGAAAAACAGAGGACTATTTTGTAGGTGGGTGGAGATTGGAAAGAAGGTGTTGGGGGACAGGGAAACAGGGAGCACAGTGGTGAAGTGGGACAAGTAATAAAGCATATTACATATATATGAAATATCATAAAGAAATCCACTATTTCATATGCTAATTAAAATAATAATAATAAAAAGTCAAGATTTCCACCCACCATTAGGGTTACCTCTCACTTGGTCTACCCTGGATGCATTTTCCAGGGAGCCTGTGTTTCAAACTAAAGGTCAAAGAGAAGATCAGTTTCAGTTGTGAGCTACAGACGGTGGAATCTTTCTCTAATATGATTTGCTTCCTGTTCCCTTCAAAGGAGACTGCTAACTAAATGAGGCATCTCCTTGCCTTTCTGCTTTGGATGAAGTAGAGTAAGCAGTATTGGTGTGACAGGCCAAGGAGCTTTATTTATTCCCTGTGGATATCAGCATGTCATCTGAGAGGCTGACCCATAGCCCAAGGAGAAAATGGCCTGGATCTTTGACAGAAGTAAGCAGTGTACAGTTCCTCTTGGGAGGAGGAGGGGGGAGGTTACAATGAGAAAGTCACATCCATTCCATTGAGCAATTAATGCCACTAATTTTCTTGAAAAAAACATTTTCTTTCAAGAAACAAATGCTATTTTAACCCCCATCTAGATGCAATGCACTAATGACTGCTAATGGATACGTTCTTTTAATAAATAAAGAGGCACAAGAAATTTGCCAGATATTAAACAGAGTCCCATGTGTCTTATCTGAGTCTGTAAGGGTTCTATCACGTGACCTTAGTAAAGAAATATGACTCTTCAGAGGGCAAAGAGTCTAGTTTTTCCTCGGTGCCATCTAAATTCACCACTAGGAAGAACATTACTTCATTGACCTATTCTAGTATGTGATGGAGGGACCATGTTTCAAGTTAAATCATATATTTCCTTTTGGTAGCAAAGAAAACACAAAACTGGCACCTCTGTGTTCTTTTCTGGGCATTACAGCCTCAAAGTTCTATTGTGTATCTGCCTCTTGTACTCATGGACACTACTTACTTGCGTAAGCTGCCATTATTTTGTCCATTCTTATTTTTCCTCTTCCTCTTACTCCATCTCTTCCTTGTCCTCTATTGCCTCTCCTCCTCCTCTTCTTCCTCCTCCTCATCCTCCTTATTTTTGAAGAAGTGGCCTGGAATTTACTGTGTGGCCAAGACTGTCCTTGAATATCTCAGGCTCTAGCTCTTTAGAGCTGTAATTATACGTGTGTTCCACCACATCCTTAATTCTTCTTTCCCAGTACCTTACACAGTGTGCTTTTGCTGGTCTGTTATTTTAAACTCTATTCTGGGGAGTTTCTCAAGATTCAAGCAAACCCTAATGTTTTACTTTTAGGAGACACTTCCTAACATGTAGAAAGAGATTCAATTAATTAATGAGGGAAAAATCTGGAAGAAAAATAGACACACAAAATAAACCAGAACTTCAGAAAAGAAGTGGTCACTAGTTATATGGAAAGATTAGCTGTAGTATTTTGCTTTTCAATGAGTTGGCTACATTTGTTTGTTTTCTGTGCTGGGCATCTAACCTTGGGCTTTGCTGATGCTAAGCAAGCACTCCACCATTGACCTGCATTCTTGACCCCCGACTTGCAATTTTCAATTCAACATGATGTTTCTAAGTTCTACCAACTTACGGTATCACCTATAGGTGTGCCCATTTTCATGTTATTAACATTTTATTGCATGGGAGTTTCCCATTTCTTTCTCCCTACAGCTCAGCATTATAAAATAGACAAATGATGCAAAGAGCTATTAAAGGGCAGGAGATTTATAATGAAACATTTTCTCAAAGATAATGTTTTCTTAGAAGAATGATTTGGGTACAGGATGGATAGTGGATCAGTTACCTCTTATTGAGTAACAAGATACTCCAAAGCAAGTAGTTTAGAACAACGATGATTGCTGAAGATTCTCTGGGTCAAGACTCCAGGCAGAGGAAGCAGGGGTATTGGCTGGTCTTTGCTCACATGAAAGGATGTGCCTCAAGCCTGAGTCTTTACCTGTAGTGTTCAGATGGGCCTTCTTGCTTTCCAGTCTGGGCCCTTGTGTTTGCTAGAGTGCCTCAGACTCTGCATCTTGCTTCTCATATACTCTTTCCCCTCTTCCCTTTCCTCTTCTCTCTTATCTTTCTTTTTTCTTTTCTTCCTCCTACCCTCTTCATTCTCTTCTTCCAGAAAGGTATATTTGTTCTTTCTAAGTAAACAGCATCCAAATAATATTTGTGTAACTAAAATTTGGCAAAGTATCTTAGCTAAAAACAAAACAAAACAACAACAACAACAAAAAAAAAAACCCACAAAGATGTATTCATATCAGGGATATGCTACATACAGTTCTTCTTAGAGATACCCAGAGTAGGATGCAAAACAAAACTTTAAAACTCTGTAAGCTTTGGAAGGAGCAAAGAAAACCCCTTTTATTTATGAAAAGTTAAAGAGAGATGGCACAATGTCCTTTTTCCTCAGGAATATAGGGAGGACTTGCTTACAGCCAGCTATATCTCTTAAATGGCTCATCTTAAGAGAACCTTGTCATCTGAATTCCATTTCTGCCCCCATTAGGGTCAGAGCACAACTACAGGTGGTTGTGTCTGCCAATACACATGAGACTCGTCTAGAGGAGCTGCAAGGCCCAGGTCAATATCTCCTCTCTTGGCATCTACCCCTCCCCACCAACCTGCCAATGACCTGGTCTGTAATTAGCTCATCTGCTTGACTCCTGTCTCTTGCCTTAAACTCCTGACCTGCTTCAACCAATCATCCTGTACTTAGACTTATGGACCTTGGGCTTGTTCCTGATGCTTGATGGCCATAACCCTTTATACTTTTTATTCTCCTTTAATTGGAAGATTAGACCATGTGAGTGACAGCAAATTCAAGTACTACCCTAAAATAAAAACTCATTCTTGGCCTAGTCCAGTCCCATAGTCCTTCACTGTCAACAGCTGAGCAGTCAGTTTCCTTGCAGGTGACTTCCTGTGTTCTGTAAACACACATGTATGTGTATACATGAACAAAATAGGCATCAACATGTTCACATTGTTCTCCAATCCTTGTCTTATTTAATATCCTATCACATGCCTTGGTCCATGGGGTGGGGGAACCAAAGGAAGAGATGGGGTGGTATTAAAGCTTAGAAACTCAGAGGAGAGTGTTGGGGTCCGGACCCCACCCTCTGAAGAGCAGGTCACTCAGCTGGTGCTGATGTTTCAAGTGAGGGTCAACATGAAGCTGCTTCTCCAAGCACTGAACTATGCAAAGTAGATTAAATAGCCACTACAGGAGCTGCTGTAACTGCCATGATGTTGAGAGGACCAGCAAAAAGAGAAGCAAACAGATCAAAGTGTTGGGGATATAGACCAATGATAGAACACTTGCCTAGTACCCACCAGGTCCTGGGTTCGATCCCCAGTACCAAGAGGAAAAGAAAGGAGAAATGGAAGCTAACAGAAGGGAGCAGGTCTCTGCCTAAGAGCTCAGCCAGGAAGAGCCGGCTGTCAAAGCAGGTGTTTGTATCATAAGTTCCGTCTGCAGGATCATGAAGCTGGAACATTGTGATGCCTAGCCTCCCTTCACTGACATGGTGAGGAAAGGCAGAGATACAGGAAAGTGGGGGCCAATGGGAGCCATTTTCAGACTGTCCATGCCAGTCACCTTTCACTGTATTGCTGAGACATGCCTGGTGCTAAGCTTTCAATACTAGTGACAGCCATTCTGCAAGAGGAACACATTAGGAAGGCTCAGCTCAGTACTTGTTGAGTCTCCTGTTCCAATTAAATTATACTTTATCACAAAGTTAATTCAAGGCTTATATAATGACTCCCATAAGTATTATGGTGCCGTATGGTAATCAGGCATCCATGTGGTAGGAGGTTCATTGAAATGACTATAATTAGTATTTCTTCTACGCAGCCAAATCCACTTAACTTTTCTCTTCCTATTTGTTGTGTCTTCAGTATCTCAGCTTCTACCTTGATAGCTCTGATACCACCCACCACTTAATGATCCCTCCATGTGCAAACTTTGATGTGTAAACTAAATTACTACGAATTCTAAACATTGTCCCACAGTATTTGGGTGCTCTGCCTCCTTTCCTGTGATTTGCATTTTTCTCCCTTCCCTTCAAGAAACTAAGCAACAGTAGGCTGTGGTCTGAATTTCTTAGGGGTGGTGCTTATAGAGGGCCTGGCAAAAACTGTTCAAAAATAGTCTATGTGCATTAAAACAGGTTGCCCCTAGCTCTCCCTTCACTGGCTACAGGTGTCTTGGGGTCACCTGTAGGGGTCATTTCTGCAGGGAATAAGAACTTTAAAATTTCAGTAGCAAGTAATTAAACATTCGAATGGAAGCAAGGGAACATACTGGCATCGAAGGAGCTGCAGTGTGTGGAAGTTGCTGCTAGATCCTTTCTTGTATTGGTAAGGAATAAGAAAGGATGGAGCTAAAAGATGAGGGAGGAAAGAAAACAGTAACCGCAGCATGTGGTAGGACATCATTTTTCAGCAGTTCAGAACTGGGAGCTAAATTTGGAAATGCTGCCTCAAAGTCAATCTCTTTTGTCCTAGAACTCGACATCATCTCTGAAGGTTGTGTTGCTGTGGCACCAAAGCAGCTTTATGATTTTCTGATGGCTTTCTTCCTGACATTAATCCTGCCTTATGTCTTTCTGTCTCATGTTCCCAAGCCTGTCTCCTATGCCACTTGCACTGGTGCAGCCGACACTGGACTGCATGTTACATGCTTGCTTAGGGTTTCTACTTCTCAATGTTGATTGAATGATCCATTGATTTATTGGCTGATTTAAGCTTTTGCTTTGTAGTTCAGGCTGGCTTTGAACTCATAATCCTCTCATTTCAACCTCCCAAGTGCAAGGGTTATAGGCCTGTGTTATCATATCCAGCTCTCTCTAGTTTGTTTAATAGTGCTTGCCACTGCCCTGGGGGTAATAACCCTCAAGTGTCAATACCCTCATGGAGTGCGTGTGAATCCAGCATGACCAGTAGATTTGAGACTAGCAAGGTTTCTGGGTGTTGATTTAAATATGTACAGACTACTTTCTGTACAATTTAAGCTAAAAATGATTAGGTTTGTTCTTTGGGGAATAGTGGGTGTCTTAGTCAGTGTTGTATTGCTATGGAGAGGCACCATGACCATGGCAACTCTTATAAATGAAAACATTTAATTGGGACTTGCTTACAGTTCAGAGGTTTAGTTCATTGTCATCATGGCCTTGGTGGCATGCAGGTAAACACAGTGCTGGGGGAGTTGCTGAGAGGTCTGCATCCAGATCCACAGGCAACAGGAAGAGAGAGACAGACACTGGACCTGGCTTGAACACTTGAAACCACAAAGCCCATCCCCAACAACACACTTCTTCCAACAAAGCCACACCCATTCCAACAAAGCCACACCTCCTAACTCCTGTCAAGCAATGCCATTCCCTATACATGAGCCTACGGGACCATTCCTATTCAAACCACCACAGTTGGTGAAGGTAACTAGAGGTCTACCTTTGTCTTGTTTTTCCTCCAAATTTCTCTTTTGGGTTCATGTTTCATGTGACAGATCCTATTTTAGTAATTGTGTGTGTGTGTGTTTTTTTTTTTTTTTTTTTTTTTTTGATTAACAAAGCAGATGAAGCCACAAGAAATATCCAACCTTTGTATTGTCTAGGGAAAATCAGCTGCTGGCAGGATGCCTTTGGTAGGACTGTAAATGAGCATAGCCCTTATGGAGATTCCTCAAGAAATTTAAAATAGGATGTCTGGGTGATCCAGTTAACCTACTTCTGGGTCTGTATTAAAAGGGAATGAAGTCAGTATGTTGAAGAAACTCTGTACTTGGATATTTATTGGAGCATAAGTCACAGAACCAAGAAATGGGCACCTCAGTTCTTGTCCACTGATGAATAGATAAAGAAAATGTGGTACATCTACATGATGGAATACTACTCAGCCATAAACAGAACAAACTTCTGCCATCTTGGACAGCATGGATGGAACCGGAAAACATTATGTTAAGTGAAACAAGCCAGGCATAGAAAGATTAGTAGTATGTGATCTTACTGATGTGTGGGATCTAAAAGAGTTGGTCTCATGGAAGTTGAAAGTAGAATGGGGGTTCCCATGGGCCAGGGATTGAATGGAAAGGGGGAATGGGAAGAGGTCACAAATGGGTACTAAGTTATGGTTAGACAGGAGCAAGAAGTACTGATTGTATTGCCCAGAGTACTGGTAAGTAACAAGCCATACATTTCATTTGCATCATCAAGAATTGAAAAATGTTTTAGGAGATGGAGATGCTCAACACAATTTAATAATTGAAATATCACATGAAATCCCACTAATAAAAGCAGTTTATATATATTAGCTAAAATAAATATAATTAAAACCGAGTTAAACAGAATGAGGGCCTGCAAGTTACCCAATAAACTTAATCTGTTCTTTCATTTGCTCCCCCATTCTCTCTCTAATCACAGTGTTGCCTGGCACTTGGAGAAAACTGTTTACTTTGCCAGTTGTCCAAATAGTGGAAATTTCCTGAATTCTTTGCTGTGGTTTCTCAAAGTCAGTGGACATATGCTGTCATTTGAAAATGCTATTTGTTACTAGGGGAGAACAAAGTAAAAGAGAAAGAGGCTCCCATCCAGTCTCTCTGGGATAGGGAGCAAAGCCTTCCTAGAGATGTGAAAGATAGTGAACACAATGGTCAGGCTTGTCATAGATCTGAACCCTGAAATACACCCTGTGGGTCCCTCGGCCTCATAGGTATTAAGACAGGGAAGAGACAAGAAACAAGTCACAATCAGTCCTTAGAACTGGGCTCTGTGCTCAGGCTCTCTTGACAGGCTAAGGCCACTCTGCCCCCTCTTTTGCTTTGATCTCCTCTCAGTAAACAAGTGCCTGTGGTGGTTGTTGGTTTTTTTTTTTTTTTTTTTTGTTTTGTTTTGTTTTTGATGAGTAAGTAAAATTATCAGCTAAGTGAGAGGGATTAAAAATTAATTTTCTTTGGTAGTAAAAATGGGAGATGACAATTTTGTGCTTTTGCTCATTTCTTCAAGTTTGTTGAGCACCTATTATATACCAGTCAGGGTCTTTGGTGCTCCAGAAACATTAGGGTAGGAGATAGGTCAGATACTGCCTTTTTTAGGGAGAAAAATAATGAAACAATAAATACATAAGAAAACCCCAGCCACAAGTCTTTCAGTCTTTGACACTCAGAAAATGAGTTTTCATGAGGAAAGCTCTGAGTGGATTAGAGGAAGGAGAGACCTTTGCAAGGAGGTTATACTTCAAGGAGACAAAGCCTCAAATGGCTCTAAGGGCAGGAAGAGATGTGACACTTGTGTTGTCTTTAGCTTAGTTTTCATGTCTCTACTGTGTTGTAGTCTCTGTGACAGGAAGAAATGTCTATGTTATTTACCAACATATGCCCAGTGTCCAGGATAGGGCCTGCTTGGCACACAGTCCATGCTCAATATCTATTAATGAATAACAGGGGACCCTTGACCTACCATTCCCTCCCTTCTCCCAAGGTCAGGGCAGGTCCTGCAGGTGTGCACCCTGTGCTCATCATGCTCAGGGATCCAGACCTGCTGGAGTGAGGTTGTGCCTGTAGCAACCCTTGTGAGGCTTTGTGTTCAGGTTGCTTGTTCTCTGAGCTGACAGGGATCTGAGGTCAGACTGAGGTCAGAATTCACCTGTAGTTTTCTGAAAGTGTGAGCAGGGCTTTAGCTGCAGGGTAATCTCTGGGCAAAAGGAAGCTTCTGATTAAGAGTTAAGTCCCCCCCAAAGCCAAGTCACCATGTAAGAGAAGCCTTTGGTGACATCCTGTGGTGAAAGGATGGTGAAAGGTAGTTAGTACTCTGTTTTGGGGTAGCTGGGTCCTTAACCAAACAAATATCTTCCATCATAACAACTTCGTAAACATACTTAGTCCAGCCTAATGTAGTGGTACACACCTTTAATCCCAGTGCTGGGGAGGCAGAGGCAGGAGAATCTCTGTGAGTTCCAGAATAGCCAGAGCTATAGCTGTATATCCTGACTTAAAAAAAAAAAAAAGAAATAAAAGAAAACAGAAAGAAAGAAAGAAAGAAAAAGAAAAGACACCCCCCCCACACACACTCCAAATGTTGGATATAGGTAGGGGGATATTTGAGGGCCATTTCCCACCACCTGCCTTACATATGTTTTGAAACGTCTTGAGACAGTTAAAGTCTTAAGGCCTATAAAGATATCTCAAATTCCACCCATACTGATTCAATATAATGTGTTTTGCTCTTTTTCTAAATGTTTGAAATGGGTTTGTTTCAGTTAGCTAATGCAGTGTTAAAAGTGACCTCAAAAGTTTGTGGCTTAAAAATAACAGTGGACTGTCTCTCACAGGGTGAGTCTTCTACATCAAGTCAGGGCAGGAAGGATCTACAGTCTTCTGAAAGCATAACTAGGGCCTTGGCTGAGGTTGGAATGACTGGAAATGCCAACGTTTTAGGAGTTGGATGGACCTTAACCAGGAGTTGAATAGGACTGTCTGCCATGGGCCTTGGTTCTTCTCCTCATGGCCCCTCTGTGTCACTTCTTGTACTGCCTCACAACATGGTGGCTGGCTTCCAAGAAGGACTATGCCAACAGTAAGCGTTCCAAGATGGAGGAAGCAGAAGCAGCCAGGTCCATTAAGGGATAGCTTGGGAACTGGCCAAGTATTACTTCTTCAGTATTTTATTAGTGAAAGCGCTAAGGAGCCAGTCTGCAACCCGTGTAGAAGAGAACCGCAGAAGGGCAGCTCAGAGGAATGTACTCATCTGGGTCATTAAAATAGTAGTTGAGGATGTTTAAAAATAGCTGTTCTTTTGTTATCTCATAGAAATGAAACATGAAATAAATAAGCACATGGCACAGCAATCCTTCTTCTGGGTAAAGGGATCCAAAGAAAGGACTTGAAGAGGTCTCTACACACTAGTGTTCAGAGCAGCATCATTTATCACAACCAAAGGGTGGGCACAGCCTAAGTTTCCACTGATGGATGAATGGCTAAGCAAAATATGATGCTGTCTGTATCCACTTGGCCTGCTGTAACACAGTATCACTGACTGAGTGGTTTATGAGCAAGAGAAGTTTCTTACCAGTATGGAGACTGGGGAATCCATGGGCAAGTATAAGCAGGCAGACTCAATTTCTGGGGGGCGCTTTCTTTGACATCTCTCACTGCAGTATTTCACACAGGGGGAAGCATAAGGGGTCTCTGTGTGGTATCTTCCAATTCTACACCTGCCCCTTGTGACCCCATTACCTCCCAAAGTCCCTACTAGGATTTCAGTATATAAATTTGTGGAGGATACAAATGGTCAGACCATTGTAGATGTGTGTGCACAGTGGCATCTTGTTTACTCTTAAGATGAAATGAAATTCTGACAAAAATGGTAACAAGCCAGACACAAAGGAAACACATTGTGAATGCCCTGATAGGAGGAAGCTGGAGTAGCCAAATCCACTGTAACAGAAGGTGGAACAGCTTACTGAGGGCTGGAGGAGAAGGGAATGTAAGTTACTGTTTAGGGTGTAGTTTCACTTGGGGACATGGATAATGACAGTGGTTACACTATATTGTGACTGATTAATCTGCTAAACTGTATGATTTAAATGACTAAAATGGTAAATTCATTAAACATCTCTTACCACAATAAAACATTGTTCTGAATTATGTGTGAGCACAAAATATTGATGTTATTTTTTTCAGTATATATTATAGCCAACTCAGTGTTGACTTGTGTTATAGGTAACTAACTCTCTGTGCTATTAAAAGACTGTAGGCCAAAAATGACAGTACCATTTGGTACTTGAGCCTGTCAGCTCAAGATCCAGGGCCACTAAATGTACTGAATCAGCACCCCGACAAGGTCCAACAAGGACCCGATACTCATGCACTTGTAAGTGTATAAAAACCATGAGTTACTTGAACATAATGCTATGCTTTGATTTTGAATGTTCAAGTAAATATTTGCCACACTAATTGTACAATTTGTAATTGTAATTGTTAAGCATTATTTAAACCCTTAAATATTTTCATTGGACTTTGAGATGTTCCTGGGCCCTTGGCACCATGCCTGGAGTGCCTGGAGGATGCCACCAGTAAATTTGGACATAGGCATATCCTCTGTGTTCCTAACACCTGATTTCCCCCTCTGGAGGAAATCCACTGGATCCACTGGAGATCTTCCCTTTAAGGCTGCTATGAAGACTGAGACAGCCCATGGCTGGAGTACCCTTCAAAGCAGAACTAATTTCTTCATAGGACACCTTGACCCTGTTCACAGGTTAGGGAGACTAAACCAGTCTTGTTCTTCCAATTACGGAATGATAGAGTTAACTGTTAAGCCCCATTCAAATCCAAACAAATTCCTGGAGTTTAATATTCATGGAGGTAGGTGTACATGCTAGTCTACAATTCAATAGATTTGTTTTTCTTTTTTCTTTTTTCTTTTTCAATATAGGGGTTCTCTGTGTGTCCTTGCTGTTCTGGAACTCACTCTGTAGACCAGGCTAGCCTCAAATTCAGAGATCTGACAGCCTCTGTATATGAGTACTGGGATTAAAGGAGTGTATCACTACTGCCCAACTGTTCAGTAGATTTTCATATGTGGTCAGATTCAACCTCTAGATTAAGTAGCAGTATAATTATTCACTCCTAATTCTTCTAATTAGTAAGGAACCTTCTCAGCATTTCTTCCACATTCCCTCAAAGATCAGGCACTACCTAGACCACAGCATTGCCCAGTTTCTAACAACTTTTGTGCCTTTATAATAGAATGATGCAGAACATTCTTTTCTTTATGGATAGCATGTTTCCACTGTGTCCTCAGTGCGGGTGGACACAGCCCAGTGCTTCTGGGGGGGAGAAAGTCCTGTCACGATTCTATGTTGTTCTGGGTATGGAATGGCTGTGTCAGAGGATACACCTAGGGTTAATCAATCTGTTTTCCCACACCATTACCCCCATTCGAATCTAAAAGTGAACACTCCCACACCTTTCTATTCGTTAAGAATCATGACAAATTTCAAACAAGATACTTCCCTCACATGTAAGATTTACGAATTTCCCCCAAATGCTAATGCCAACACTTTAAACACAAACACACTCCAAACCCTCAGTGACAGCAGGCTGGAAAAGCCAAGGATCAGATGACAGCTGTAATGCAAGATGCTGAGGGTTTCCTTTGTTGCTGAGAGGGCTGGGGAGCCCTTCGCAGAAGCTGCTGCCAGTCAGGCTTGCCTGTCTTTGTAGGTCTAATTACCAGCACTTGGGCAAGCAAGGGGGCGGGCATGTGCACAGTGATAGCAACTGAGCCATCACCAGGCTTATGACTAATTAGAAATGCAAAGTGCTCAGAAGCTCAGTACCACCACCACCACCACCACCCTGGACAAAAAGAAAACAAAAAACAAAAACCCATCCCATCTCTTCAGAATTCTAATGTCAGCATGCTTGTGATTTCCGGCTTAGGAGCAGGGACGCTTGCAAAAATCTGCCACTGCTGACAGCGCCCACCCTACGTCATGCAGCTTCCCTCCCAATCATGCACTGTGGAGTTTTCTTTGTGTCGCACAGGGTTTGGGGAAAGCGTGCCAATTCCATTTGCAGGATGCCCTGGGTCCTAGCATACTAAAAACGTTATTCCTCTGAGCTCACCAAGCCTAGAGGGGAGACCCACGGTAATCCAGGCCCCTGCAGTGATGGGTGGGGCAGAGCGGTGCAAGTAAGCTTTGATTTCAGCTAGCTACAAACCACAGCTCACACACAAGGCATGCAAATTAGACCCCAATTAATAGCGCTTATTAACATCTCCTGGAGCCACGAAAGGGGAAGCTGGGAGGGTTTGCTGGGGGAGGAAAGCAGCATTTAAGCACCACATTGAAAAGGCATCTCTCTGCTCAAGGGAAAATAAATCCCTGGGCTTGCCTTGCCGGGAGGTAAGAACCAAGCTGCCGCTACTGCTACTGCTGAGCGCTGCCCTCAGGTCGTCTGGGAAAGTGTCCATTTGGTTCCTGCTTGAGGCGTGATTTGATGGGAACCAAGGAATCAAACGAGAACAAACTTCCCCGCTTCCCCTTTCTCCTGGGACTCCGCGTGGTCTAAGCTCTAACGAGTTATGAATGTGCAGCCTTTGAGAGGAATGGGCAGCAGGAGCTCAAGCCCTGAAGAAAGAAACTAAGCAGGGTGAGGGGTGGAGAGTGGGGGGTGGGGATGGGGGGGGAGGGACTATTGTTTAAAAGACTGGTGAAGAATTGAGCTAATAGGCTCCTTGCTAGCTCTAGTATGGGGCTTCATCTATTCCAAGTAAAGTTGCAGGATTAAAATTTGAATGTCTAAAATATTACCTTAAGATGTAACTATCAAAATATTTGAAACATAGCACAGTAACAAATGTGCTTTAGTAGCACGAACTATTAAATTTCAATTACTGTAATAATGTCAGTGACAACCGGGGTGCTATTCTGAGCCATCTATGGCAACTATAATGTTAATACTCACAGGTGCTGTCAGGGTTCTGGTTGGGGGTTGCCTATTTTTATGATTGAGGGAATTGTAAAGTCAGCTTTGGCTAGTGGTTATAGAAAATAAAGATGCACTTTCTTCCTTTTGGGTTTTACAAATTGCCTGCCTTTGCAGCACAAGCTTCTAAGTTAAGAACCCATGAAGAAACCAGGCATGGTGGCATGCACCTTTAGTCCCAGCACTCGGGAGGCAGAGGAAGGCAGATCTCTGTGAGTTCGAGGCCAGCCTGGTCTACAGAGTGAGTTCCAGAACAGCTAGGGCTACACAGAGAAACTCTGTCTCAAAAAACAAAAAACAACAACAACAAAAAACAAAACAAAACAAAAACAAAAACAGACAAAACAAAACCAAAAATCAAAAACCAAACCAAACCAAGAAGACAGATTACTAACAGCCAATCCTTCACACCTTATGGAAATGGCAGGAATGCTAAGTTTATTCGTGTTAATGAGACACAACAAAGAAACTCCTGAGTGGAAAAGGTTGTTTTGGCTCCTGGCTACAGGGGCTCTTGGTACATGTGCTGGAGTTCATGGTCACAGGACTGAGGGAGGGGTAGAAGCTCACCATATCATACAGACCAGGAAGTAGTGATTAGCTGAAACTAGACACATGGCTATAACCTTCAAGGTCCCCTACTGACCTACTTCTGTAAGCTAGCTCCACATCCTGAATGTTCTACTCCCCAGCTCCAAACAGCATCCATCAGATGAAAGACAATCTCTAAAAATATGAGCCTATAAGGATTTTTAAAATCTGAAATATAACACTCCACATTTAATACATCTCATAACGCAAAATACATTTAGTCCAACCTCAGGAGTCCCTATAATCTTTTTTTTTTTTTTTGGTGCATGCTAGAATCAGAGTCTTACTATGTAGCTTTGGCTGGCCTAGAGTGTTGGGAAATTTAAGTACTTACTGTTCCTTACAGCTTTCTTCCTCCCCACCCAGCTGTACAACTTCCATGCAAACAAGTTGAGCAAATAAGGTTATTTTCAGATCTTTCGGGTGTGCAGTGTCGGTACCTTGACCCCAGGTGTGGGTGATGCATGACTTCCTCCTATGCTTAGCCCATCCCCTGGCTTGGGTATATATGCCCATTACTCTCTGTAATAAACAGCAGCAGCTTCTTCTTAACTTCTCATGGTGGTCTGTTAAGTGTTTCAATCCCGACACCCTCCACCAAGCTCGGTACTCTGGCTGTGTTGGTGCGGCACTAGAGCTCCTTACATAGACCAGGCTAGTTTTAAATTCACAGAGACCCACCTGTTTCTGTCTCCTGAATTCTGGGAACCACCGTGTTCAAGCACACAAGCCTGTGGGGGCATTTTACTTTCAAACCATAACAGTTACTTACGAATCACTGTCTTAGTTACTGTTCTATTACTGTGAAGATACACCATGACCACGGCAACTCATAAACAAAAGCATTTAATTGGGGCCTTCCTTACACTTTTAGAGGGTTAGTCTATGATCATCATGGCAGACAGCCATGGCACTGGAGCAGTAACTAACAACTGAGAGTCTTATATCCTATCCTCAGGAAGCAGACAGAGAGTGAAGGGGAAAAAGAGGGAGAGGGAGAATGAGGGGGAGAAAGAGACTGAGAGACTGGGACTGGTATGATCTTTTGAGACCTTAAAGGCCATCCCCAGTGACCAAACTCCTCCAACAAGAACACATCTCCTAATCCTTCCCAAATAGTTCCACTAACTGATGGCTAGACATTCAAATATGTGAGCCTATCTATTAGCTCTTAACAGCCCACTTTCCTCCACCTGGCCCCCACTTTCCATGGTTTTACTACCTCCTATTAGTCTATTCCAATTTTGAGTCTGTCTTTCTTTCCAAATGTTCTTGGCCCTAAGTAGTATCAACTGTAAATGTTCTTTTTTGATATAGTTATAAAAGGAATATTAATTTTGTTATAATAATTTAAAGTAGACTTGTGTAAATGTGTAATTATTAGGAGGTGTGGCCTTGTAAGTGTGGAGGAAGTGTGGCACTTGGGACAAGCTTTGAGGCTTCAAATGAACATGCTAGTACCAGTGTCACTCTGGAATCCAGATGTAGAACCCTCAGCTACTTCCTGCTGTCTAGGAATCCAGATGTAGAGTCCTCACCTACTTATTCAGCATCATGTCTGCCTGTTTGCTTCTGTGCTTCCCACCATGACAATAATGGATTAAACTGTAAACCAGCACTAATTACATGTTTTCCTTTATAAGAGTTGCTGTGATCATGGTGTCTCTTCACAACATTAGAAATTCTAACTAAGAATATGCTTTTAATAGCACATCATACTTTTTTTCTCATTTTATCTTCATTCTAATTGAGAATTAACTTAAATTTATTGCTTAAATTGCATTGCATTTAAAATTTGTTTTAGAGAAGTCTTAGCTTCACATCAACATTAAATAGTAGAAACAGAGATTTCCTGTAAGCTGTCTGCCCCACACATGCACAACCCTATTAGCAACACACTACCAGAGTGGTGCAGTTATATCTCAACTTATGAACCTGCATTGATATTTCATTATCAAGTTTATAGTTGATTGGCATTAGGGTCCACTCTTGGTGTTACAGCTTTTATAGACTTAGAAAGGTATGATGACACAGATGCAGAAAAATGCATGATTACAGGCATCCATCATGACACTACCACACAAGATAATTCAGTTCTTTGGGTATCTAAGGTCACTGCTATGGTCAAGGTCTTCTAGGTGTCTCTAACAGCATCAACCCATCTGGCTGTGAACATACCTTTCTCTGAGCTGGGTTAATTTTAAACTGTCTGCAGGCTGCAGGCTGCAGATCTGATCTGCTGAGGCTTCAAAGAAAGGTGTTGTTCTGTTCTATCAAACCTTGGGCCCATTACGTGGAGCATTTGCCCTCCTGGGAGCAAGCACTTAAAGCTGTCCTGAGCTGTCCCATGCTTCTGTCAGGGAACACATGGACTTCATCATATCCATCTCGCAGTGTCTCCTCCATGGGGTTATTTTCCTGAATCTCTTCTCAGAAATGCTCTTTGTGGTGAAGTCACAAATATTTCCAAGTGTTGCTGTAGACTGTGATGGCCAGAGTCACTGGAGGCAATCTACTGGTGTCCCTTGACAGAGTGTGTGAGGTGAGACATGGGCATAGTGGCACTAAGTGCTCGATGGGGGAGGTCTGTCTGGTTCAAGCAGCCTAGGAAGGAGGCTTGACATATGTGGGGTAGAACAAGCCTGACATTACTGGGAGAAAATGAGTCTGAACGCGCTTAGACAAAGGATAGAGCAGCCATCACCAAGGCTTTCTGGAAACCTCTCTTTATGGACTTGTTTCATTTACTACTTTTTCTATCCCATAACAAAAGAAAACCAATAGTCACATTGAGTTCTTCTTGTGTGTCAGGAGCAGTAGCGTGAAGAAGGGTTCTTGAACAAATGCTCATTTCCAGGAAATTCTGCAAATTAAATTATGTCAACATAATTAAAGTGTGTTAAAACTGTGTCCCCCAAGTCACCATATTCCAAGCATTTCGGTGCTTTGACTGTCATGTCCTTATAGTTGTTCCTTCCTACTGTATCTGTGCATCAGAAATGCCATAAAATAATTCAACACCGTGCATCTCTTTGTCATGACAATGGTTTGAAATTAGCATGGGGAATAGTGTTTACCCCACAGCAGTTAGCAAATTTCACAAACTGGAGCTTGATTCATTGTTTTTTAATTGTTTTGACATAAAAGAACAATAGGGTAAATGTTAATGCAGTTAAATTTTAAAATGTGTCAGGTCTATAGCAGATGTATTATGAATAGCATGGAAATCTGAGAAATTATTTTTCAGCATTTGAAACTATTATTTGATTTAGCACAAAAATTGTAGTTGTTAGTTAAGCATGATGCTACATGCCTGGGATCCAAGAACTCAGGAGGCTGAAGCAGGAGGATTATGAATTTGAGGTTAGTTTGGGCTACTTAATGAAACATTATCACCACCCAGGAAGCTGTGGGTTTTCTAATGAGTGAAGTTCCTTTTAACTCTTGTTTTGTTAATGTAAGCAAGCAAAAATGGCAAGCATTTTCATCTCCATGTCATATTTATGTTCATTGGACAGTGGCAACTATTTAAGATACAGGAATTGAATAAAATCAAAGGTATTTTCTGAGTATTAATTGTCCAAATGGCATTTACAACAATGAGTACCTATGTCTCATTATTTATAGGTGATGGTCTAAATCTTTTCAAAATAATTTAAATGAAATATGAATACTTACACTTTTATATAAATACTTATATACTTAACATAACTTGCATATAGGGTATTAAATACAGTAAGAGTCAAACTCCTATTTTAGTGGGCTGAGGCTGTCATATTTATTATCATTTCCTTTGCTATAAATATATTTCCCCCTTTATCTTATCTTCCAAATTCAATTGAGTCTAATCTCTCCCTCACTGGGGTCCCATGTAACAACCCTTGTGAACAGTGTCTCAGCTTCTATGCCATTCTCTTTACTTCTAGAACAAATAGAGCTGAAGGGCAAGGACCTTGAAAACAGCTCTGAGCATCTATTGGGGAGTTCAGTGTTTGGAACAAATGAGATAACCAGAAGATGTTGAGTGCTTGCAACAAACGAGATAACCAAATGATGTCCACTAAAAGCACTGTGGACAGAGGAGGGAGAGAGAGAAAATAGCGAGGTCATGTATACAGAATAGGGACAAGATTCTAGATCTCCTTTTAACTTTTAATTTCTTAGGCCCAGTGTGGTGGAGGACTATTGCAGATTGGAAGCCAGCCAGGTCTACACATAAAGTTATATAGAGAAACCCTGTCTCAAGAAACAAAACCATTAACAACAACAACAACAACAGAATCTAAGAAATAAACACAATTGACATCATCTTAGTGTTCCTCAAGTTATGAACACACAGCACTTATCTCACTGATGGCACCATCATTGATAAGAACCCTTGATGAAGCTGCTTTGATTCAAGTTGGCTATGGTTCAACATGAAGGAAACAGTTCCCAATGTTCCTTAGTTACCAGGTAAGTATATCATTACAGGTGTTTGGAATGCCAAAATCAGCTCAGTAGCCGATTCCTCAAGCAATTGCTTTGTTTTGTTTGTTGAGGTACAGTCTTATCACATAGTTCAGGCTGGACTGCAAACTTGTGATTCCTTGCCTCCGCCTACTGCAAGCAGGGATTGCATGCTTGTACCACATGACCTGAATTCTTCTTCATTCTTTTCTTCCATTGCATTCACTAACCACCTCATTGCCCTTGGCAGGTTACTAGATTTCCCTGCATCACATGGAAGGAGAATAACAATGGGCTATCAAAACCTCAGGAGAAAAACCTCTCCTCCCAGCCCATTACTTCCCAGCACATGCAGGCCGCAAGCTCCTCCTCATGCCCCTGTGCCTGGATCAGGTTGGCAGCATGCCTAGTCTTTAAGTCCCAGTCATTATTGACTGGCTGTCTGAGTTTCCTCTTCAGAATATCTGATCACCCATCTCCCTAAAATAGCCCCATTCAGGGTCAGATGACCCCTGGCTGCCAGGTCACACCTGCAAGATGAGCTCTACCAACAAGCTTAAGGGGAAACAAATCCATCATACTAGTTGTGACACTTGGGGAAAGTCAGCAGGGACCAATCCTGCCTCCAATCATAGAGTAGACATGTCAGAGAGCCTAAGACAACTCATCCATTTTTCCTTTCCTTTCTCATACCTTCCATCTCCTCAAAGTCTACTAAATTCAACTGGGGAACAGAGATTATCATTGCTCTCCTCAACTTCCGGTTTTTGTCCTTGTCCCCTGCAAGGCTACCCTCAATTTAGAGCCTCAAGACATAGTGTTTGCCTACCACAAATGAAGCCCTGGGTTGGATCCTCAGCACCACATAAAAGATTTGGTGGCATGCCAGTAATTCTAGCATTTGGGAGGCAGAGGCAGTAGGAGCAGGATTTCAGGATTATACTTGGAAAGTTGGAGGCTAGCCAACTTTAGTGTGTCGGAACAACAATAACACAAGTACATCAGGATATATCATTGATTTGCTCAGAACTGTCCAATGGCTCCTATTCAATCAGAAACAAACCTTACAAATGGCTGAAGGGCCTGCAGCAGTGGTTCTCAACCTGTGGGTCATTACCCATTTGAGGGTCATACAACCCTTTCACAGGAGTCATTTAAGACTATCAGAAAACACAAATATTTACATTATGATTCATAACAGCAGCAGGATTACAGTTACAAAGTAGCAATGGAATAACTTTATGGCTGGGGGGGTGGCCACTACATGAGGAATTTTATTAAGGGTAAGGAATTTTATTAAGGGGTAACAGCAGTAGGAAGGCTGAGAACCACAGGCCTACGGGGTCTACTAGTATCCCCCAAGCCTTTATAAATTTGATTCCATGCTATAGTCACTATCTTCTTCCCACCCACAACAATCTTGTTCTTTATGCTTACAGACCCCTCCCACTCCAGGACATTTGCCCACCCAGGGCACTCTTTCCACAGAGATCCTCTTGCCCACTCCCTCATTTCAAGTCTTTCTGCAAACCTCAGCTTCTTAGCATATGGCACTGTACTGTGAATGGAGCTAACTGTTCCTGGAGGCTGTCTCTATCCCATCACTACTCCTCCACTCCAGCCTTTTCTATTATTCCCATAGGACGAGTCATCTCCTGGCGTGACAGTACATTTTACCTTTGTTCTTTACCTGGTAGTTATGTAATTTCCAAGAAGACATAGATGTTGGTCTTTTTTGTCTAGTTTGTTTGCTAGTGAGTCTTAAATGTCTACAACATGCACATAATAGGAGTCCAAGAACTATTTGTTGAATTTCCTTACACCTCTGAGAGGCAGTCACCCAGAGTCAGCAGGATGGCCTTCATTGCCAGGCAGCATGCAATAGTATCATTCATTTGGCCATGGTGGCTGCCCTACTGGTCTTTCCTTTTTGGGATGTCTGGCCACTTTAAAGCATGGTGGTCTTAAGGAACTAGAAAGAAACTAAACAGCATCAGCAATTCTTCCAGTTTCAATTGGTGTATACAGAATGCAGATTCAGGCTGTATCCAAACAGACAGGACTCTGTTTTCTATGGAATCCATGATACAATGTGGTGTAAGTAGTCAGTCCTGCTTTGAATGGTACTTTATCTTACCTCTCTGTTTCAAAATAGGTGTAAGCAGAAGATACAAAATGACACAATCAAGGAGCCAGGAACATTTGAGTACCCTAAATGGGTATACTCTCTATTTAGAATGCTCTCAGCTTTGTCAAATTCTTACTTTATAAATTTCTCTACCTCTAACTCAGCCTGAATGTACATTGCCTCCATTTGCAATCAGTCTTTTTTGTCCCAGAGGAAGTTGTTCCCCAAATCTTAGACCTCCGTTGTCATAAATCCCTCACATCCAACTTGCCCCATCCTCATTGCTTATACTTGTGGTACCTCGAAGGCTTGAGGCATCTTTCTATTTCATTTTTACAAACGTATGGGGAATTAGCTGGGCAGGGTGGTTCATACCTTTAATCCCAGCATTCCAGACCCTAAGGCAGGTGGATCTCTGAGCTCAAGGCCAGTCTCAGCTACACAATGAGTTCCAGGATAGTCAAGGCTGTTACACAGAGAAACCCTATGTCAAAAAACTAAATATACACATATGGGGAGTTTTTTTCCCAAGTCCTACAATGATCCTAAATCCAAAGAAGAAGTGAGTCTAGCTCCATTATCTAGCTCTCATTGACTGTTGACTTCGATATTGGAATTGTTTCCTACAGAAAGCTTTTTTTGTTTGTTTGTTGTTTTTTTTTTTTTAATCTAAGTTGTTCTAGTCACCAAGAAAGATTCAGGAGTCAGATGTTGGAGTGAAAACTTGCTAGATCAGAGAAACCAAGAAGCAAACAGCTGCCTTTTCTTTTTGGCTAGAGACCCAACAAGAGAGGGTCTTCCCACCTGTCCCAAACCAAAAAGACCTGAAAAGGCCCACAAACCTCTAAGTCCTTTCCTACTCATCTGTGCATCTCTTTATCCATCTTCCTGGGTCCTCCCTACTCTCTACAGCTATTTCTTGTCAATTAGTTGCTGGTTCTACCCCTGATCCACAGTTAATTTTATTAACACAGTCTTGGAGTTTGGAAGTGCAATCAAATATTACACAACAGAAAACTATCAGACCCACTAAATCATAAATTTGGGTGGGCTGAGCAGCAATCTATTGGTAGATGGATTTGGGACACCTGGATGCAAGCCCCTGTAGGACCAGAGTCTTTGTGAACAGACCAACGAACAGGAACCCAGGTCCCCATGGCCGAAAAACAGTTGTACCAGGGCTCCTCCCTCAGCACACATCTATGGTCACATGTGGGGCTCTGTAAGGACACCGGAAGGAAAAAGTCCTGGCTGTTTACATTTGGGTTGGCTCAGTACATGGACACGGGCCCATAATAAACAGTTGTCTTGTAATGAACACATCCAGGAGCAGCTTAAAGAAAACAGAAGCTGGTGTGATCACAACACTCAGGGGGTAAAGGCAAGAAAATAACAAGTTTGAGGCCAGCCTGGGCTAATTAAGTCAAGGCCATCTTGTTTAAAAAACACCAGCAGCTGAGGATATGGCTCAGTGACAGATCACTTGCTTAGCAGGAATGAGGGGTTAATATCAGTACTGCCCTTCCCCCCTCAAGAAAAAAAGAAGAAGAAAAAAAAAAAAAAAAAAAAAAGAGAGAGAATGAAAATTGTGTTGAAGATCTTCTAAGGTCACAGGATCTTTTCTTCATGTACCCCAGGGCTGGCACTGTTTCTCCTATGACACTGTGTGCTGGAACAGAACACTCAGAGTTTCTCCTCTGAAGGGCTGCAAGGGAGAGGCAGAGATTTCTTAGACCTCACTCACTGCTTGCTTCAAGTAGCACACACACACACCCACCAGCCTTGTCCTGTCTGCATCATGTCCTAACCTTTTCAGACACGTTTTTGTTTCTCATGTCCCCTCTACCATTGTTTCTGGTGTCTTTTCAAATGTGAATCCTAATAGCTGACTTGTCTGCTAAGAAACAGCATTAGATTTAAACCCTGGTTCTGTAATTCTGAGCAAGCTAACTCCCCACCTTCCTTTTGTCTCCTCTCTTATTTCTACTTGTCTATCACCTTTGACTTCTAAAATTGCAACAGAATGGCCCTTGCAGTAAGAAAACACATTGTCTCCCATGAACTTGAAATTTCACTTAGCAATCTAGTTGACTCACCATGAAGATGGTTCCATCGAAATCTTTCCCCAAGTCTAGATGTTCTCTGTATAGGACAGAGTGTCTGTTTTATTGCTGTAAAGAGACACCGTGACCACAGCCACTCTTATAAGGAAACATTTAATTGGGGTTGGCTTATAGATAGTTCAGAGGTTTAGTCCATTATCCTCATGCATACAGGCAGACAAGTTGCTGCAAGGGAGTTGAGAATTCTACACCCAGATTGCCAGACAGCAGGAAAAGAGTGCCATATTGGGCCTGGCTTGAGCATTTAGACATCAAAGCCTAACCCCCCCTGATACCCCCCCAACAAAGCTACACCTACTCCAACATGGCCATACCTACTAAAACTGCCACACCTTATGGGCCTATGGGGGCCATTTTCACTCATACTACTACAATGAGTGGTCAGCTATCAGTCTTCACAGAAAAAAAATAATACATTCCTAGAAAAAGTATTATGATACCTAAAGTCTTGGATTATAATGCAGAAAAACAACATTAATGCCAAGACTTAGAAGGAAGAGGAGAAGGAAGAAAGAACCAAACGCCAACACATTCCCACACAACATAGTCTTTGAGTGGATGAGAAATAAAAATGACAGTTACAGACTGTTTAGAAAAGAATGAATAGAATATTACACAATTCAAAGACTGAGGCTGTGCCCAAGAACATGGGGTTTCTAAGGATTTAGCAACTGAACATGAAGAGAAAAAGGCCATGAAGAAATGGAAGGACTGACATACCTAAAGCAGAAATGGGTGGTTAGAAAAAGAAAACCAAATCCAGGATGCAAGCGCGTGCGCGCGCGTGCACACACACACACACACACACACACACACACACACACACACGGAATGAGAGCAGTACAATGTTTACAAGGGAGAGAGTTACAAGTTTTAGCTCACTGTGTTGCTTAGGCTGACTTTGAACTTGTGAACTTCTTGTCTCTGTCTTCTAAATACCAGGATCATAGGAACACACTACCTTGGTCCTGCCTTTTTTACATGTTACCTTAGCAGAATATAATGCTCAACTCTGTAGCAAGCCTTTTTCTGTACCAACAGCTTCCAAATAACAACACAGAGACTTATTATTAATTATGGAAGATTGGCCTTAGCTTAGGCTCATCCCACTAGTTCTTATAACTTAAATTAACTCATTTATTTTAATCTATGTTCTGTTGCATGGCTGGTTACTTCATCTGTCTGTACTGATCATGCTGCTTTCTCTGTGTTTGGCAGGTGACCCTGCTTTTTTTCCCTCTCTGAGTCCCCTCTGTCCACAGAAGTCCTACCTAATCTCTTCCTGCTTAGCTATTGGCCAATCAGCTCTTTGTTAAACCAATCACAGTGGCACATCTTCACACAGTATAAAGGAATATTCTGCAATACAACTCTATGTTAAACGTTGTGAAATCATGGAGTGTGTGTATGTGTGAAGGATTTTCTAACAAATCATAAATGACCTAGTTTTATTAAATAGACAAACACAAGTATACCAAGGGCCATAGAAGATATTGAAATAATATCAAGACTCTCCAATAATAAGTGTAGTTTTCCCAAGCTAATTCCATTAGAACTTCATGGAGTACACAATTGCCATGTGAGTCCCAGATTGTCCCAGAGCAGAAGAGAAGATGGGGTATGTACGGCTGAATGTTACATAACTAGAATTGTCATGGTGCCTAAACCTGTAGCAGGCATCTACTACAGTCCTAGATATGAATGAAATTCCCAGAATGCTAAGTCAAATACTGATAAATCAAACACATAATGCAACAAAAGAGCAAGGGAGTATGAGCAAAGCTGTTGTTTTTGTTGTTTGTTTAGAATATACATGTTTTTCTATTAAAAAAAATCTCAAAGATTGTTGGTAGGAAATTATTAACCTGACTTTTGGAGAGGGCAATTTGATGGGATCATTCAAATTTAGAAGTGTATTCAGTCTGATTTAGCAATTCCCCTTATAGTTATCTGTGTCCTAAAGAAATAGGGACCCAAAATGTTTGTACAAGATTGTTTGCCCTTTGGGCTATCAAGAAGGCTCAGAAGGTAAAGTTGCTTGCAGCCAGCCTGATAACCCGAGTTCAATTCTTGCAACCCCTCTGGCAGAAAAAGCAAGCAAGCAAGCAAACAAACAAACAAACAACTCACTCTGGAAAAATCTTACTTCTGCTCCTCCCTCCCCTCCCCTTCACATATACTCACACACACTCTCTCTCTACACATGTTTACTGTAGCTTTGTTTTTCTTGTTGAGAGAGGGTAGGGTTCTGGGGCTTGGGGAGTCAGAATGGAAAGGTGGCTAGAATATTCATTAACTAGAGAATGACTGAGTTGGGGCTGGAGAGACAGCCTGGCAGTTAAGAGATTGGCTGCCCTAGCACAGGACCATGTTTGGTTCTCAGGATCCACATCTTGCATCCCACAACTGCCTGCAACTCCAGTTTCTGGGGATTTGACACTCTCTTTTGGCTCCTAGGGCAAAGACATGGTTCACACACACACACACACACACACACACACACACACACACACACAGCATAAATGAGTAAATCTTTAAAGAGAGAGAGAAGGACTGAGCTAGTGTCACAGGAAAGAATCTGAGGTGCAAGTTAAGCACTGTGTTAGACGTTATAAGCTGAAACAACACCAAGCTCTAATACATTAAGCAGAGAAAACAATGGTCCCCAATGTGGACCAACCCTCATTACAGCACAGGCCTGAGAGAGTGAAGAAATGGGATTGCACACATGCATGCCTTTACATGTATGAGAGTGTGAGTATTAACTACAGGTGGTGTCTTGTGAGGGGAAAGCAGGGTCAGTGGGAAGATGAAGAGCTTATTTCTTCTTATTATTCCATCTTGCTTTGCATATTCACACATATTCACAAGGCAGCAATGACTGAACGTGTGGAGTCAAATGGGGAAGGACAGACCCTGACATTTGATGCTTTCTTTAATCTCAGAACTCTACAGGCTGAGGCAGGAGGCCAACCCAGCTGGGCTATATAGAAAAAAAAACTGTCAAAAGAAAAAGAAGGAGAGAGAAACTTTTAAGATGAGTAGGATGGAGACTACCAAGGTATGCTGATTATAAATTAACAATGAAAGTGGACCTCAGCAGGTAACAGAGTCAAGCAGAGGGCTTACTAGGCCAGCAATATGGTTATCTCTCACCCT